>NC_136762.1:7232711-7852711 GCF_936440315.1 Barbus barbus
AACAATATAGTGCTAAAATGGATCGGCATGTTGTTTAGCAACAAGTGATTACAAACTACCTCATACTATTCATGCACTTTGCACAGTAACAGAAAATTTCACATGCAGCGCGTAGTTTCAGCATATGCGGAAGTTAAAAATGTCATGAGAATTATTTTTGTGATCTAAGTACGAATTGACCAGGCAAAGTACCCACAGATGGATAAACTGGTTGTGCACTCAGTTCCTATTCATTCAACCTCATAAACATGCAAATAAGAACAGTAGCCTGAGGTTTACAAATCTACAGTGTGTTAATTCCTAACTCAAGATTACTTATGAACAGTGTAAAACATGGAACAAGATAACTCAAAATTATGTTACTTTGAAAAAGAAGAGCTTGTTAAACCTTTAGACAAAATATAAAAAATGTGCATGGGTTTTTGTTAAGTATCATATTTGATACAACATTGTCAAAAATAGAAACCATTAGTAGATTGTGCAAAATAGGTTTTTCAGCAAAGTTTTGATCATACTGATAATTTAGAGGCCTTTGCGTATCACATATGACACAGTAGGCTTTATAGGGTTAAGAATGACCCTTGGTTAACGATTTCAAATATAAAAGATGAACATTGGGGCAAACTCAGAGCCATGCAAGGCCTACAATGGAATAAAAAGAAACACAAGCAATAACCACTAGTGTATGACTGACTAAACTGCTGTTCTCGTCACACTTGAGCTAATGGTACAATTTAGTTTACAATCTCCACCCTTGAGTTACATAGCTGTATGCTTTAGTGACCTGAGTTTGTTCGTTCCAACTTTACATACACAAGCTCTTAAAGGTCATGCCGCACTTTTAAGTCAGAAGTTTAAATCTGTTCCAGAGCTGTAATGAAATCATGTGACTGTTTTGAATACCATTGATTGTACAAGGTTCTTTATCGGCATCTATGGTTCCATGAAGAACCTTTAACATCCATGGAAACTTTCCACTGCACAAAAGGTTCTTTATTGTGTAAAAGGGTCCTTTAGATTAGTTCTTTTAAGAACTGTGCAATAAAGGTTCTTTATTGGCATCAATGAATCCATGAACATCCATGGAACCTTTCCATTGCACTAAAGGTTCTTTGGATTATTAAAATGTTCTTCACACTAAAAATGGTTCTTTTAAGAACTGAAAGTTTTTTGGGAACCCAAAATGGTTCTTCTAAAGCATGATATGGAGTGTATTTGTAACCTCGACTGATAGTGTTTTGCTCCATCTTCCATCACAGGCTTCTCTGCTCAACACTACCCTTTTCTCTTAATCTGCTCCTGTGGATCTAAGGCTCTACATGATGAGCGACAGCAAGGAGAAACCTCAAGGCAGCAAAAAAGGGCCCAACGCCAAGCCGAAGCTTGATAGCAAGGGCAGCTTCAACCTGGGAACTTCAGAGCAACGACAGAAACAGAAGCCTCTTAGGAGAAGCCGCAGCAATGATGCAGAAAACCGGCGTCGAGAAAGTAGCCGAGGTAGAGAATGGGACCGGAAAGTGGGAGGAAGGCAACAACGGGGTCGCAGCGAGGAGGGTAAGAGGCAAGACCGCGACCCTGAGCCTGGACACCACAAGACCGAGCAACCCAGAGATGATCTGCAGGACACAGAGTGCATTGTGTGCTTCTGTAGCTTCGACAACGTCTTCAAAGCACCCAAGTTACTCTCCTGCGGACACACGTTCTGCTTGGAATGCCTGGCGCGCATCAACGTGAATTCTCCAGAGATCAAGACATTGTCTTGTCCGATGTGTCGGGAGCTGACGGAAATCCGACACGGCCGAGATCTACCACATTTGGGAAATAACGAAGACATCTTCCGCAAACTTCCGGCCCAGATGCAACAGGCGCTTTCTGTACGATTTAAACGCAGCAAGGGCAAACTCATTCTCAAGAATCCTCCACCAAACAGCTCCATTTGGACCTCCTTAAATCGGCCGGTGTTGAAGAAGAAAGAGGAGCAGGCCGGTGGTAACCCGCTTGGAGTAATGGAGGAAGGTCTCGGCCAGGCGACTATGATCGATGTGGGAAGGCCGCCAAGCAGGATGAGGGGTCGCATGAGAAGGTTAATGTATTCCAATCAGTGCTATTATACCGTTGTTGCAGCCATCATTGCAATCACTGTGGCTTTAATGCTGGTGGGTATCTTCACCTTTCTTGTGATGCCCTTTATGCATACACCAATTAGACCATTCCAGAACCAAACTTCTACAGGTACATCGCCTTGAGAGATGAGGAAACTGACAGCGCTCAGGAAGCATGACGGGCAAAGCAAAACAAGCAATTCTTGGCAGAGCCTGTTGCTTTGAACACAACACAGCATTTTTTTGCTTTTGTGCAAAATTCTTCAGACAGGCTCGATAGGAATGAACTGGAAAAACCTGAACATATGATGCACTGAGTCTACTGAGCACGGACATACTTTACACAAACTGAGACATTGTTTTGCAAAGGTCTTTAAGAACAAGAGGCAACAATGACGTCTATTCTGACCAGTGATTAACTGTATTTTTCAAATGGAAATTTAAAAAAAAGTATATTTTAGTTTTTTTTTTTTAAAGGGCTGGATAATATTAAATGAAAATAGTATCATACAATATTACTTTGCCGTTTTATTTAATGAAGAATTATGTATTTTCATGTATTTCTTATCTATATGGTTTGTGGTATTGATGCTAAAGGAAAAAATGTGACAAATCCCCTCAGTCTAAAAATGTGCATTGCAACACTAATATAAGCTCATAAATGTTCTTTCTTATGTTAGAAAGACATTTATTAGAAATAGATACTTCTATGACATATGCTGTACATAATGTAAATAATATACTCTGATGTATAATTATGGTTTACGTTCATATTTGTTTTATTCTTTTGCACAAATGGGAAGAGGCCAAAGTGGAAAATAATAAACTGTTAAGACCATTCTCTATCTGCGTGATATAATTACAACTTCAGTCAGAAAACATCTATAAAAATAATCTTAAAACTTGATATTGTCAATGGCTTCATAATGTCGTAGACATACACATGACTTACACGTGACCTTCTAAATTAAATGAAGCATAAACATTTCACAAGTGCATGGGAACGGCTATTTCAGCAGGACTTTAATATCATAAATAGGGGTAAAACTAGTGAATATAACTCCATACAAATAAGGACAAAACAGCAGATGAACAAAAATATGTTGCAAGTCTGCTTTGATAGCAGGGTAAAAACAATGCTCAAGTGCAAATACTAACATTCAAGTAACCTTCCTTGCATAGTTTGAATGGTAGAAAACATTTTCTATTTATTTGTTAATGTCAAGAGTCAAGACCATGCGTCCAGACAAACTTGCAGATTTTGGACAATATTGGACAAATCACTGTTGGACACTTACTAATACATTATTTAGCACAATGTTTGGTCCATGTGTCAGGCTGGTTCTGCCAAATTGTCAGTTCCCCTATCCAGTCATTATGCAGTCCTTTTTCATCACTATTGCCTACAGACTAGGTCCAGCAAAAAGAGAGCTCAAATGCCCTCCAGTGTACATTCTGTACAGTGCAGACATTTAAAAGTTACAGTTTAGACTCTTGAAGTATTCCGTATTCTTTTAAATGCAGGCCTAATTGTCCAGTTCTCCTCAATCCACCGCTTTATCCTCTACAGGGTCACAGGGAGATGCAGCTTATCCAAAATATAGCATATGTTCAGTTCAATATTTGGGACATTATGTCCTCATAACTGTGCAAAGGCACATGTTTATTTATACAGCTAGTATCTGTCAGCCTGTCAAGATCATATGTGCACGTTTAGGTTAGAGGCTATGTTTTTGCTCTTTTTAATTATTTTTTTTTTTACAATTTGTTTTATATACTAATTATATTTTATTTATTTTTAATGCTAAATCAGGAGATTTTTATTTATAAAATCTTCGCTCAAATTTCTACATTTGTTTTTCTAAATAAAAGACACACACACACAAAAAGTCACAAAAAGACACAATGCTCTAGAAAAAGGAAATTGACTCGCAGAAATCGAGTTCTCATCTGACAGCCAGCAACAGAGCGATTATGGAACCGGACCATTGACAAATTGTCAATAATGTTATGACTTTAAATGTGCATTTCACATTATAAAACCGTGTTAGTTTAAAATGTCGCAAAGTTGTTTGGCGCTTGATTTATAGGCCCGGTTTCACAGACAGGGCTTAGACTAAACCAGGATTAGGTCAAAGTTCAATTAGGACATTTTAAGTAATTTTTATAAATGTCCTTAGAAAAAAACATTACTGGTGTGCTTTTTGAGACAAAACAAAGGCACTGGTATAATTTAAGATCAGTCAGTGCAAGTTTCTTTCAGTTGAAACACCTCAGATTTACATTTTAGTCTGGGACTAGGTTTAAGCCTTGTCTGTGAAACCGGGGGTTAGTGCTAGCGATACGTCCTTAAATTGGGTTCCTCCTTTTTCATGATTTCCACACTTTTCCTGATTTCATGCAAGTGCCTTAAAATTAAAAGTAGTATCCACTTGAAAATAACTTCAATTCGCACACTGTGAACACGACGGGGACATGTGAAGTAGCTACACGATTTTGCCCACATGCAGGTTGTTGACTACCAACACCCCTCGATCTGACGCAAGTCTTATAGCGGGACTCCACATAACGCTGAGTAAACTGAGCCATTCAGTCTAAATCGGGCTCTGGGGTCGCACAACCCACCAAAGAGTAATTTTAGTCGGCGTTAATCGTAAGGACTGCATTTAAAAGTAACACAAGAGTCCCAAAAGAAAGTCTGCGATGGCTTCGACGCCCTCCGCTTCAGCGCTGTCAGGGGAATATCCTCGCCAGGAAACAGGCGAACAAGAAGCGGCCTCCTGCGGCAGTGACATGTGGAGACTCGGTCAAATCTTCTTTTCGCTCTCTTTGGGGATTCGAGAGAACGCAAAGTTTTGCGAGAGAACGCAAAAGATTTGAAAAATATTTTTTCCTCCCACCCCGAATTTTTTTCACCCACCCCGAAATCTTTCCACCACCATGAGCTCTAAGGGGCTCCGTACGTATTTACGAAAACTGAACTCAGATTATCCATGGAGTTGTTGTATTTGTGTAGTTTGCGCTCAGAAGAAGAGCACACTAAACTACAGTAATGTAAACCCGTTGTTTTCTTTTGGCTAATTGTGGATTTTAAGGAATAAACTGATATATTTCACAAGCGCTGTGTCAGACAGTGTGCAGAAGCAACTTGGAATAGGCTGGAACCAGCTTCATCCGAATGTAAATTGTCGCCAATGTGGTTTTAAAAGGTCACAAGAAGTCAAACCTGTTTTTTTTTTTTTTTTGGGGGGGGGGTTATCCTACCACTTTTTTTTTAATCCAAATTTAAGTACAGACAGACTCCCAAATATTTTATTTCAATTAAATCCATTTTTGTTTTATACAGCCACACTAATACACAAATATGTAGTTAATTTCTAACTTTTATATAAATTCCCAGGTAATGAATGATGACAATAAAGGAGGATTTTCTTGTATAAAAGTACAGCAATTATAGCAACCTTTGTGTTTTAAGAGTCAGAAATTGGAACATACTGCTAATGGCATGCACCATAGGCTATATTAGAATAAAACAATATTTCCTTTTCTTTTTTCTAGTGTGATAAATTGAGCGGATGTATCATATGTACTTCTGAACATCATGAGGATCAACCTAAGACACTGGAAGGAGCTGAACCTGGGGAATGAGTCTTCCGCTGAAGTCTGAAGACAATGCACTTCACACAAATGCACTTTCATAGATAGATAGATTATGTTCTCTCATCTGCTGTTTTGTTCACTTCAGCTTTATGGAATTTATTGTATTGTTTTATACACTTTATACTTGATACACTGTTATCGCCACTGTAATTTTCCCTTCGTGGAAAATGAAACTATTATTACTACTATATAACCAAACTGCTGACCATAATCTGGCAACTTTTTAAAATAGCCTACTTAAAAATACGAACAAGAATGTTGTTAACAGGAAACTGATGCTGCAATGCTTGTTTTCATAATAATGCTTAATTAAATGTGTTTTTTTGGTGTCAGGAATCAAGAAACAAAACTTGAAGCAGAGCCCAATCTGGCTCTATTAATTTGCATGACTTTTTTATTACACTATCTATCTATATTGGATTTCTATTTGCATGTCAGGAATGAATCAATCCTACAAAAATCTTGAATACTAAGATTTGATTGCAGTTTAACAGGGGAGCTGGTTTAATTAGCATGACTTCTCCAGGCTTAGAAAACTCTAAATTACAGGTGATACCCAGACATACAATGACCGTGGGATAATTTTATGATTTAGAGAAGTTCATAAGGTACAATTTATGTTTTTCTAATTGAGGAGGACACCTGTTTTCTCCTCTGTAACAGACCCTGAGGCCTAACAGCCCCATATATCCAGAGGTCGAACCCCTACCTCTAACCTTTCACCTGCCATGAACACAAATAAACGCGTTTCATGTACACGTATCTCCTCGTTAAGGTAAACACAGCTCCTTATAAGTGACTGGAGGGGGCGGGACTTCCTAAAAATGACGCCACCCGGAAGTCAAGTACTCTGGCATTCTTGAGCGAAGATTGAAGGGTATACACGCGTAGACAGGAAGTTTACTGTGCTCTCAATTAAGGATTATCAGCGTCTATTCCACATCATATTCAAATAAATGACTTGGATTAGTTGAAATGGGACATAATCTTCAAAGCGAAGGAAGTATGAATATATTGGCAGACTAAAGAAGACGGGAAACATGTCAGAGTATGAGTGCAGATATGTTGGTATTTTTCACACATCCTAGTTTTGTTGAAACTCAGCTCTCGAATGCGATGAACAGACCGGTTTAGTCTCTTACTGTTGAACAGTTGTGGCTGAGAGAGGGCTGGAAGAGCTACAGGTGAGATTATTGATCGACGGAAGAGTCTGCGTTTCCATATTTGCTCGACAATACAGTGGGAAGGTCCATTTCTGACTTATAAAACTAACATGTTATTGCATTTTGAAAATGATCTTACATTCTCATAGCGTAGTTGACAAATGCATTTAATTAATTTTTTTTTTTTGATCCTGTAGCAAATCGAAATGTCTTTTCATAGATCTAATTTTTTTTAAATAACTATTTTTTGATGTAGTCTCTCAATTATTATGAGATTATTAAATATGGTGTACAAAGTGTCTGATATCATACTAAATCATATAATGCATGGATTATCATACTCAATGCGTTTTTCTTTTTGAATAAAAACTGAAAAGATTCTCAGGGAGATATTTTTTTGTAGGGCTGTCAACTTCATCAGAGGAAAATAAGGGACGATGTCAGTTTAGGGACATTTCCTCTGTACCAGTGTTATTATAGTTAATAAGATTAAAACCATAAAAAAATGTTGCTTGACAAAATAAACGTTAGCTGGATTTTTTTAAGTATTTTATTTTCACCATTTGCCAAGGCAACAGTTCTCATATTCTTTTAGTTGAACTTGATTCACTAAAACTGAAATAAATGATTAAAAACTATATGGACACACAAAGAAATTCTAATAAAATAAGAATACACAACCAAGTTCTAAAAACTTTAAAATGGAAATGAATAACAACTGCAATACTATCTCAAGCAATACTTTTCAGTAAAAAAAAATTGTGGAAAATGATAACATACAATGTTGTAAATAAAAACTATGCTATACTGTATACAAGATATGATTCATGTCTAAATTAAGTGCATTTCAACAGGTGTTTTGCAGTAGAAATTAAACAGTTCAAATCCACTCAAATCGTGCACTACCAGTTAAATGCAAAAGAAGTGGATTTGTTTTCCAGTCTAATCTTATAATTTTGAATGGTAATGTGATTCAAATGTGATAAACATTGAAGCCTTCTCAGCTGTTTGATTGTAAAACATGAATTTAATTTTAAATCAGGACTGTTGGCTACATATATGTGAGCTTTTTCTCTGCTTAATATCTGGTAATCTTGCTTATTTTACAGGCTCTGCTGAAATTCACTGTGCTACTTTGGACAGAAATGTCTATATCAGAATCCTGAAACCTGGAATGTCTTATTTTCACCTTCCGTCGATTTAATGTTACATATTGCTTCTACTATTGTGAATGCTGACTGAAAAATATCATGCAAAGCATGTGAAAAATATATTCAAAAATCCACACAACTTTTCTCACTCATCCTTCCATCAAACCTTGCTGTCCTACAAGCCCACTTCATGTCCATTTCTTCCTTCCTGAACCCTCTGTCCTATCACACATCAGGCCATGCTACGCAAGAAAAGTCCTCTTATCATTTGTGGTGCTTTCATATTTGTAGCCTGGAACGTCATTCTTATTTTTGTTCTCATGAAACGCCCTCCTACTCAAGGGGCTCTTGACAGCCCGGATGAACCTGGTAACACGGGAGACAGAGCCGGAGGAAGCCAGTTTGGAAATATTATGAACGAGGTGATGCATGTAGCTAATGCATTTGAAGCTGAACTTGAATCGCAGAAGAAGATCCTATTGCAAATCCAGAGCCATTGGGCGGTTTGGGAGAACAAAGGTGGTGTGACAGCTGCTAAGCCAAAATCACAAGCCGAACATTCAGCTCTGGCGGTCATCCCTATTTTGGTCATTGCCTGTAATCGTGTGACTGTGAAACGCTGCCTTGACAAACTCATCGAGCACCGACCGTCGGCTGAACTTTATCCAATCATAGTGAGCCAGGACTGTGGACACGCAGAAACATCTGACGAGATCGCCTCATATGGCAGTCAGCTGACCCATATCAAACAGCCTGATCTCTCTGATATCTCAGTACCTCCACAGCACAAGAAGTTCCAAGGTTACTACAAAATCTCCCGGCATTATCGGTGGGCACTCAACCAGGTTTTCAACACCTTTTCATACTCCTCGGTTGTTGTAGTGGAGGACGATTTGGAGGTAACTTTTTTAAATTCATGTTGTTTGTATAAACTCTGTCATTAAAAGATTTAATAAGTTAAGTTAATCCAAAATTCAAATATGATACACAAGGAGAAATTTTTAAGACTATTTTCTATTTTCTTTTCCATACAAAGTATCATAAAATGTTTCCTATGACCATCTCCATGAAAAAATAATACTTTCATGGGTGTATATGTGTGTATTCTATCTGTCTGTCTCTGTGTGTGTGTGTGTGTATATATATATGTATATATATATATATATATATATATATATATATATATATATATATATATATATATATATATATATATATATATATATATATATATCTTATGCATTTTGTGCTTTGTATAAAAAAGGAGTTAAAATAATCATAGCAGATTAAGAAATAAAATTACCAATAAAAAGTAAATAAAGGAAACTTAAAAGACAAAAACAAATTATTTAAAAAAAATTAAAAAGTTAATCCAAAATTCAAATGATACATATGTACAATATGAAAAATATGATTATGATTATTAAATATGATTTAAAACTGTTTTCTATTTTCCATACAAAGAAAAGTAAAAATGCTTCCTATGATCATCATCGTGCTATATTAAAAAACAATAGTTTTATGTGTGTATTATATATGTATCTAACAGATGATTAAGACATAAAATGGACAATAAAAAAGTAAAAATGATAGATAGACAGAGAGATTGATTTGATTTTGAGTGAATTATTCATTTAAAGATGTCACAAATTTTTATTGGAATTTTATTTTGTTGATGGTATGTTTGATCTCTTTCACCAGGTGGCCCCTGATTTTTTTGAGTACTTCAGAGCACTTCATCCAATTTTAAAATCGGACCCGACTCTGTGGTGCGTGTCTGCCTGGAATGACAATGGCAGGGAAGGATTTGTGGACCCTGGAAAAGCGAGCCTGTTGTACAGGACAGATTTTTTCCCAGGCTTGGGCTGGATGCTCACAAAGGACCTCTGGGCAGAGCTTGAGCCAAAGTGGCCAGCCTCGTTTTGGGATGACTGGATGCGCCACCCCGATCAGCGCAGAGACAGGTCCTGCATCAGACCAGAAATTTCCAGAACTTTAACGTTCGGTCGGAAGGGTGTGAGTTTGGGGCAGTTTTACGACAAGTACCTCCGCTTTATTAAGCTGAATTCCGAATTTGTGCCTTTTACAAAAATGGACCTTTCTTATTTAGAAAAGAAGAAATATGATGAGAGCTTTGTGAAGGAGGTTTATGGTGCTCCGGTTGCCACCGTGGAGGACTTGAAAAGTGGGAAACTGTCTGGGTCTGGTCCATTTCGGGTGCAGTATTCCAGTCCTGACAGTTTTAAAACATTGGCACGCAGTCTTGGTGTGATGGATGACCTGAAGTCAGGAGTCCCACGAGCAGGGTATAGAGGTGTAGTTAGTTTCCTTTTACGTGGAAAGAGGGTCTATTTAGCCCCACCTCCTGGTTGGAGTCAGTATGATCCGAGCTGGAGTTGAGGTGGGCTGTGCCTAAATCACAGGAATTTCTTTTAAGGTGCAAAGCATATGAAAATGATATTGCATATTATCTGTTACCATCATTCCCTTCCCAGAGAGTAAATGTCTTAAAATTCCATTGTGCTGCTTTATGATGGAAAAACCTCTAGTAGTGGTTACAGAATGATACCAAAGATAATACCATTAATTGATCACTCAGATTTTTGCCTCAGGTTTCATTATTTGTCGGTATAAAGTTAACTAGGATTTATTAGAGAACTTTGTCACGTAAGATGCATCATTAAGCTGAGAGATAAAACCTAAATCTTATGCTGACCAGCTATACATGTTTTTCACATAAAGTATAGTTGTTCAGGAGCTAAAAATGAGAGTAAATATGTTACTTATTTTTTAATACTGTGCCTATAAATGTAGAATTTTGATTCACTTCTGTGTACTGTCTTTATTCAATTGTGTATGGTTCGTGGCATAGTGTTTAGAATATGTTAGTAAAAATCATTTGGCACTTGATTATGTTTTGTGTTTTACTTCTATACTGGGATATTTTGAAGAGGAATATATATTTTTTTGCCAAATTTGATCACTCATTTCTTGATTTTTTTTAAAATAATGATAATAAAAATAATACACTATCAAAACAATTGTGATTATTCACATCATTTAGATGTATTCAACAAAACACAAGCAATTTATAATAAATGAACCTTCGTTATTATTATAATTATTTACAATTAGCAGACTTTCAAATGAGGAAAAACTAAAGTATTTACAATAATAATAATATCAATTCAGTGCTAAACACACAACATACATACTTAACATATACAAAGACATCCAAATAATGAAAACATACTAATACAGAGGGGCTAGGAAAGAGAAATTAAAAAATAAGGCAGCAATTTTAAATTTTTACTAATAAAATTGTATATCTAGATGTTTAGCAATGAAATTAAGAGAGTCAATAAGCAGAGAAATTCAACTCTAAATACCCTAAAACATAGTTTAGAAATAGGCTACTTGTGTATGAAATTAACCTATTATTATTATTATTAGCCACACAAACGAGTGTCACTAAAGGCTCCCACGCTATTACGTTACACAACGTCAACTACGGTAGCTCAGAAAGTCCTAAAGGGTTTGGTTTCGCGTTTTCTATTTACCTCACTCGTGTATCACATTCCGGGCGGAGGGAGTGCGATGTTAGCCATGGGGTGAATTTGAAGCACATTAACGGATTTTTGGCTATTATTTGTCATGTAATCTTCATACTATTCAGTTTACGTTTCATGGCACTTTTAAACTCACCAAACCGGTTTATTTATTTGCTGATAACAGTTAGTCATTTGCAGTAGCGAGCAAGCTAACAAACTACCACAGAAAGTAATGAAGGGAAAGACGTTTAAAATATAGACAAGTTAGGTTACTTCTCTGTTTCGCTTCCGATCTGACAGTTTTCGCCTTGTTAATCTTCAACATTTGATCTGGGAAATACGAAGAGGCCTGTAAATGGATCCGGCGGTTTTGCGTGAAAGTCCTGCGGGTTCAGGAGCACCTTCAGCGGAGGAGAGAGGAGGAAATCAGCCGGAGGAGGTGACCGATGATAGCAGAGAAGCTGATGGGGAATCCGAGGAGACAGAGATGGAGGGTAAAGACTCAGAGAGACCTAAAAGTCAAGATGAAAACTCACTACATGAAAAACTGACTGAGGAGGAATTAGATCCAAGAATCCAGGTAAACTGAAACTCAGTCAACACGTTTTAGTAAGATCTCACACAACACCGTGTTGATATTTTAAACGATTTTGATATTAAAAAACAAAACAAGCCCCCGCCCCGTAGAACACTATTAAATATCTGGTAAATACCTAATTAATAAATGATTAACAAATATTTTAGAATGCTTAACAGTTGTGTAGTTCACCAACATGTATGTTTATCAACATTGGCTTTTCTAAGTATTTGTAATGTGCACTATAAATGTTTATTCTTTACATGTTTTATCTATTACTTTTTTCATTTATTATGTCATCAGAATCATTAATTATTTTATATTCTTTGACAATACTAAAATATCTTTTAAGTCACCACCCTTTGCCTAAATTCTGAACCTATGCACTTTCGGCAATAATATTATATAATATTATAATAATAATGTTAGTTATGATGAAGATTCACCAAAGAAGATTCCTTTTTCATGGATTTTTTTATAATCTCAGTTACTCTTCAGTTTCTGGGTCACCCTTATTTTGGATTGAACCTGCAACCTTAAGTTAGCGGTCAAGATCATATTACATTACATTAGGCAACTATGACCTGCTGTATCTGTTTCTGTTTCTAGGAGGAACTGGAGCGTCTGAATGAGGCCAGTGAGGAGATCAACAAGATGGAACTGGAACTGCAAGTATGTGAAAGTTCAGAGTGCTTTTGGAATTTTTTTTTTTTCCAAAATATATACTAATTAATATGGCTTATTTAATGGACGCTCAATGTAATGTACAGGACTAATCTCAGGTTTTAGGTAGACTGTACTTTGGATCAAACCTGCAAACCAGCCCAACTCCAGTGTCAACCACATCCAGTGTTATTTTAGTATCGTAAGATATTATAATAGTTTTTATTAAATATGTTGAATTAGTTTTTGTTTTTATATTTTGCATTCCAAGTTTAAAGTTTGAAGTAATTTTAATGGATTATTTGTTGTAATGTATTTAGTTATGTTTTCAATATGTCTCTATAATGTTTATTAGTTTGTATTTTGACTTTAGTTTTAGCAAGATAAACTAAGCTAGTTTTAGTTAACTATAATAACCTTACCACCACCCCATATAATGCAGTTAAGGCTTATATGATTCTCTCTCTTAACACTATCTTGCTTTATGCACACACTCTATTTTATTATTAATTTGTTGGGAATGGTATGTGCAATTTGTGTAAAAACGTTCTGTTTGTGTTGTCAGGAGGCTCGGTCCAGCCATAGGAGGATAATGAGTGAATCTGTGCTTAAACTCAAGGCGAAAAGTTCAGAACTGGGGTCCTGCATTGAGAAGGCCAGGCCGTACTATGAGGCACGAAGAAAAGCAAAAGAGGTGGAAGAACAAGTATCCTTACTTTTAGTATTGAGAAAACAGTTATAAATAATATGCACAATTCTAATCATTATTTAGTTGTGGAAATATTGTATTTTTTACCTGTTTTTCAAAGGCTACTATCACAAACTTCACCTAATGAAATCCTACTGCCTCTTAAATGCATTATGATTGGTTTCACCCATTTTAGGCCCAGCAGGAGACCCAGAAAGCCGCACTCAGGTTTGAGAGAGCTGTGTCCATGCACTCGGCTGCTCGAGAGATGGTCCACGTAGCTGAACAGGGCCTCAGTGCAGTCAAGACGCTGGATCCAACCTGGCAAGAGATGTTGAATCATGCTACCTCAAAGGTATGCCGATCTTCTCTCCTGCATATCTTATCAAGTTGTATCAAGCAGTTAAATGTCTCTGACTTTGAACTTTTTCTTGAACCTTTGTTACATGATCAAATCATGCAACAGATTTTACTAAACATTTTTTTTGTTTCTTTTTAATAAGTCTCTTATGCCCACGATTACTGTATCTAATTGATTCAAATACAGTAAAAATATTGTGAAAATTTGTAGAATTTAAAATAACTGATTCTAAATGAACCATTCTAATATGCAGATTTTCTGCTTAAGAAATATTTCTAATATCAGTGTTGAAAACACTTGTGCTGCTTATTTTTTTTGTGGTGTTTTTGTGTTCAAAAGAACAGTATTTATGAAATATAAAACTTTTGTAACATTATAAATGTCTTTAGTCACTCTTGACAGTACTGATAATTTAATGTATCCTTTCTAAATAAGAATTATTTTCTTTCAAAAAATAAATCTTACTGACCCCAAACTTCTGAACACTTCGTACATATATGTGGCCCTGGAGCACAAAACCAGTCTTAAGTCGCTGGGGTATATTTGTAGCAATAGCCAAAAATACATTGTATGAGTCAAAATTATAGATTTTTCTTTTATGCCAAAAATCATTAGGATATTAAGTAAAGATCATGTTCCATGAAGATATTTAATAAATTTCTTACCGTAAATATATAAAAACGTAATTTTTGATAAGTAATATGCATTGCTAAGAACTTCGTTTGGACAACTTTAAAGGTGATTTTCTCAATATTTTTATTTTTTTTGCACCCTCAGAATCCAGATTTTCAAATAGTTATCTCGGCCAAATATTGTCTGATCCTAACAAACCATACATCAATGGAAAGCTTATTTATTCAGCTTTTGATTAAAATTGACACTTAAGACTGCACAAACTAAAGGCTGTTTGACTTTTATGTACAGGAAAACATGTAACTAATGCACCATTAACCCCCCCATATGACCCATAGGATGTGCAGTTCAAAATAATTTATGGTTTTTATTTATCCACACTGAATATATTTTGCACATACACACACACAGCATTGCTCTAAGCATGTCATAAGTGACTTGAAACTGTGCAGGTGAACGAGGCGGAGGAGGAGCGCATGAAGAGCGAACGGGAGCACATGCGTGTCACCCAGCTGTGTCAGGAGGCCGAAGCCCGCGTGCAGGAGCTGCAGAAATCACTCAAGAGATCCATCGTCAAGTCCAAGTCTTACTTTGAGCTCAAGGCTCAGTTCAATGACATTCTAGAGGTATGTTGAGATGTTATTACACTTGCATAGATATCACACCAAGTACTTACTAAAATTAAAGGAATGATTTAACCAGACATGAAAATCCTGTCATCATTTACGTACCCTCATGTCATTCCAAATCCATTTTACTTTATTTTTGCCAGAATTTTAATTAATTTTTATTACATAGAATGAACATGAATGGGGACAGACAGTGTAAAGCTCCAAAAGTCAGGTCCTTAAGAAGTCTTAAATTCAGTTTGATCAAATGTAATGCTATAAAATGTCTTAATTATAAGAAAATCTTAATAATCCATTTAAGAGATCTTAAATTTGGGACAGAAAAACTGAAATTGTGATATTTCCTAATGTGATGATTACACGTCAAAGGGCTATGATTGGATTAAATAAATTTGAGAGTTTCACTTTCAAAATAAAACCACGGTGTGTAGTGCGTTCTATAATCGTTTCAGAGCAGTTCATAATTTATGAATACCATGCATGCGATTGCCTATGATCTACTGCTGATGAATTGTTTACTTTATGGTATTTATATTATAATCTGTTTTAGATTTAGCAGACGCTTTTATCCAAAGCGACTTACAAATAAGATAGTTGTACGAGTATACATTTTATCTCCCTCTTTTATCTTTTTGAACGAGCTTCAACGAACGGTTTCAAAATAAGAGATTCAGTGTGTTTCGGGTTTGCTTATAGAAAAGTCACGCATTATGCAAAAAGTCTTTTTTCTCTGGATATTATTGGTATTTTGGATGCATAATAAGCTGTATGTGGCAATTAATTCAATATAAATTAACTTCTCATGATTTTTTTTAATGGATATGGTATTAATTTTATTTGTGCAGGTAAGTTAAGAGGTCTTAAAATTAATGTTAAAACATTATAATATATATATATTTTTTAAGTACCATAGAAGGAATCCATAGGATATGGATTTAGGGCTATATTGCCTAAAACAGCTTTTTTAGTGGAACAAACATTTAATTTTTTAAACACATTTAAATTTTTCGATGAACTGTTCCTTTTAAGATTCTCATTTCCAGTTAAAATGTCTGAGCTCAACATGGTCAAAACATGTTTTTGCAGGAGCACAAGTCAAAAATTGTACTGTTAGAGGAGTGTATTTCCAAAGCCAAGTTAAACTACTCCAGCACCCTGCGCCACCTGGAGCAAATCAGCGAGGAGATTCATGCCCAGAGAGAGCAGGACCAACCAAAGGATGGACCAATCAAAACGTGCTGTGGGCGGAGCCCTCCTGTAGGAGCAGAGACAGTCAACAGCACAGGTACCGAAGGCGGAGCCTGCGGAGGCTACCCGAGACCAAACGATTGGGTGGATGGAAAAGAGGGCATGGCTAATACCAGAGAGTGGGTGGAGACACATAAGAACTCCAGGTGGGTGGACATGGGAAGAGCAGAGGTGACACGATCTGGTTCAGACTCTCTTTCCATCGTCAGCCTCCAGACCTTCATCTCTGATCTCGAAAAGTGTGATTCGGTCGAACACCTGGGCCACCTCAGCAGTAACGTCAGTCTCTCAGGGGAAGAAGGGGAGAGAGACTGGCTGGAGAATTA
This sequence comes from Barbus barbus, assembly GCF_936440315.1. NCBI lineage: Eukaryota > Metazoa > Chordata > Actinopteri > Cypriniformes > Cyprinidae > Barbus > Barbus barbus. The sequence goes on from NC_136762.1 coordinate 7,249,464, forward strand.
TAAAAAGCGAGTGTGGCAAAAAAATGCAGACATTTCAGAGGAGTTCCTCAAACAACACATTAGAAGTGTCAGTTTATGAGCGCGTCCATGAATTATGCTCGTTTTATTGTTTTTTTTAAAGTAATTCATAATTTTTATTTATTGTTGAGCTTTTATCAGTGCTTGAATAGGAGAAAGACCAAAAGAAAATTCTTAATATATAGATATCTTAAATTTTTTTTATTTGAGAGAGAGAGAGAGGTTTTACTGTTTGGTATTTCAAATCAAGTGGAAAAAGACTGACAATATTTATAAGGGTAGCAACCCTGCAGTTTGATGTTTTTCTATGCAAATGTAAAAAACCATGTCTTAAACGCACTCTATAATCTCTATAGCTGACATGAAAAATAAGGCCGTTTTGCTCTATACTTTTCAAATTTTACTGACCACAGGTGAACTTTAGTTTGCTTACTGACATAATCGCACTATTTGCCATCTTTAGACTCTAAAATGCCATTGTTATTTTTCTTTATTTTCACATTAGTCCCATGCTGACTTTGATATAGTGGTTCATAAAAATGCTTTGTGCCCAAGTGACAAATGCATGCAAGAGGTTTGCTTTATGTTAGTCTTGTGTGCAGTAGTGCACTCTGGCCTTTTCATGAGAAGAAACATTTATTCCAAGTTTTCCAACTGAAATACAGGTTTTGTGTTGTTCGGAAATGAAGCACTGATTCTCAATGCAGGGTTTTGAAAATACCTGCTGCTGTGCTTTTGATGTTTTGCTGTTTATGACAATCACTTTTCTAAGTTTCAGAATTTATTTTCATTTAATGCATTTTCAGGTGTTTTTGAATGCTGTTTTCTTCATTTGTTTTGAGAGGCTATGTTCATTCAGTGTTCTGTATGAAGATGTGCACAGTGGTGACATTTGTGATGTCTGATGGAACAATAAATGTACATGTATAAATTCATATTATTTGGGGTATTTTAGTTTTTTTTTTTTATGGAATTAAAGACATTAATCATGTGGTCAGATTAGCATAGCATAAATAACATTTTTTGGTGTGCCTAATATTGCCAGGGTAACATGTTTAACAATATTTTTCAATCTATAAGCAAAAAAAAAAAAAAAAACACATCACTATTTTTTTTATGCATTTATTTTTAGAAATATTCACATAAAACTAGTTGCTTTTGCCCATTGCTTGAGTGGAGGTCTGACATGAAGGGGAAAAAATATTACTATATATATATATATATATATATATATATATATAAATATTGCTTTGTTTCTGTTCATCCAGGCTGATATCAAATGACCAGGGCAAATGCACTGACCTGTACCTCTGTGTTATTCAGGTGGGTGTTAAATTAGATTCAGGATGTATCTGTCAGCAAATGTCGCTCCTGATATTAATAAACTGCCACCATCAAAACAGGCTTAGATCTGCAAGGGCAGAGCACTCTCTCCTCGGATATGAAAGTTAAGCTCCAGCAGATGACTCAAATAAGACACTTTGACTGTAATTTATTCTCTCTGAAGTCATCCCTGCGCTCTTTCTTTGGCAACTTGTACCATCCCGTCAGGTTTTACGCAGCATCTGCTACCTTCCTGACTCCTGAGCTATTTAGATTCTGAAAAGGAGTGAGACAAAAATATTTCAGATGGTGCGGTTGCAAAATTCTCTTCCTTGCCCTGGTCTGTGTGCAGTATTGACTGTAGCCTTTTCCCTTTTTGGATCTTGAGAATTATACCATATATTATAAATTGTCATAATATTATTTTTTTGGTGCATATTTTTTAAGTGGAAACAAGCAGCTGTTCACCATATTGAAACCATATTGTTGGCTTTGTTTTGATTTGTAATAACTTGTCTTGGGGTATCAGGAAGAGTTTCTCATATTAAAATAATTAGTTCTTACCACTTCATGTAACTTCATAACATTTATTATAGACAGTCTATAATAATGGTCATTAATAAAGTCTTAAATTAAGTTTTATAAAATTGAAGGGCATAAAAAATGTAATATTTTAAACTTATAAATATATTTTTATATATATATATACAGTTGAAGACAAAACTTTACATACACCTTTCAGAATCTGCAAAATGTTAATTATTTTACCAAAATAAGAGGGATCATACAAAATGCATGTTATTGTTTATTTAGTACCGACCTGAATAAGATATTTCACATAAAATGTTTACATATAGTCCACAAGAGAAAATAAGTTGAATTTATAAAAATTACTCCGTTTAAAAGTTTACATACTTAATTCTTAATACTGTGTTGTTACCTGAATGATCCAAAGCGTTTTTTTTTGTTTTGTTTAGTAATAGTTGTTCATGAGTCCCTTGTTTGTCCTGAACAGTTAAACTGTCTGCTGCTCTTAAGAAAAATCCTTCAGGTCCCACAAATTCTTTGCTCCAGAAGGAAAAGCCATGTATTAAGAATGAAGATGAGTACATTTTTCTTGTTTTGCCTAAATATCATATTTTTTCATTTAGTACTGCCCTTCAGAAGCTACAGAAGATACTTACATGTTTTCCAGAAGACAAGTTAAATTTACCTTGATCTTCAAATTCAAGTTTGCTGATTGGTTGGATGTTAAGTAGTCTTTGAAGTGACGTCTTGGCGTTGGCTGCAGATGCGGAGTTGGTCTGGTCGAAGTTTGAAGCGAGTGCAGTCGGAGCTGAACTTTGCAGCAAATTTACATTAGAACACGAAACTCCACGGAAAGAAAAGAAGCTAAAATAAAAAGAATAGGAATAAAAGGATGTAACGAGACTAGGTGGTTTTTCTTCTCATTGTGGTAGCAGCTGACACGTGGGCCAGAGCACGCTCAAAGAGCAGTATCAAAACGCGGTGGCAAAAGAGAGCAGAAGAGGAGGAAAAAAAAAAAATTTGTGTCCTGAGTTTTTAAACTCTGCTTTCAGACGTCTTGACGATACTGATTAGATACTGTCCTTGCTTGGGGTGTTGCTCTGTTCCTTCACCCAATCAATAACTCAACATGTCATCTGTTCAGTCAGAGGTCCGAACTTAACAGGCTCTTGCAAAGTATACTTTTGAACATGATTTCTATAACAAGACTATGATGCATTTGACAAAGAATTGATTGGAAGAAACATTTAAAGCATGATTTTTCAAACTCATACTGTCATACATACCAAACACGCATCTGAATCCTTCAGCTATTCAATAGTGATTAAAAAAAAATACATAATATTTGATTAAAACATGATAATCTAATGTGTGGGTTACAAACATAATATAGGTTATTTCTATGCAGAGAAATAACTCATAAATCCTTTTAAGATGATTTTTAGTGCATATGAAAAGATTGTCTCTGTGTAGTTCTATGGAGAATAAGAGGGCTGTTCTGTGACGACCAGAGAGAGGTTAAAAGGTCTCCTAAGGAATTCCAGTCTAAGTCTTTGTCTTGTATGGGGGGAGACCTGCCCAAGAGAGTCTGTAGTTCGTGATTTTCTATCACAGGCCATCTTTTTGACCATCAGTCTTGATTACTTGCCTTGTCTCCTTCCTGAATTGGAATTATCAGTAAGTGTTATTTTGTCTCAAGGTTGTAAGCTGTTCTGTGAAAGAGGCTTGCTGGTTAGTTTGCTTGCTTCAGACTAGTTGTAGCTAGGAAGCTGATTTACGACGTCCTGTTTTCTTGGGCCTCTGTGGAATTTCAGCTTCTCATGTTTCGATGTTCTGATCGAATCTTAACTTTGTCTGATTCGGTCTCTGATATCCTACAGCTGGTATAACTATGTGTTGAATCACCCAATAATAAAATGTGACATTCTGTAGTTTTGTCTCATATTCATCTTTTAATCATATTTGTAAATGTCTTGACTCCACAGCCAACAGAGCAATTTTGTCTTTACTGTTCCAATACTTTTGGAGGGCACTATATATATATATATATATATATATATATATATATATATATATATATATATATATATATATATATATATATATATATACATATATATACATACATACATACATACATACATACATACACACTCACTCACCGGCCACTTTATTTCAGCCAATCACATGGCAGCAACTCAATGTTATGAAGATGTGATGAAGACGACTTGCTGAAGTTCAAACCGAGCATCAGAATGGGGAAGAAAGGGGATTTAAGCGACTTTGAACATGGAATGGTTTTTGGTGCCAGACGGACTGGTCTGAGTATTTCAAAAACTTTTCACGCGCAACCATCTCTAGGGTTTACAGAGAATGGTCCGAAAAAGAGAAAATATCCAGTGAGCGGCTGTTGTGTGGATGAAAATGCCTTGTTGATGTCAGAGGTCAGAGGAGAATGGGCAGACTGGTTAGAGATGATAGAAAGGCAACAGTAACTCAAATAACCACTTGTTACAACCAAGGTATGCAGAATACCATCTCTGAACGCACAACACGTCGAACCCTGAAGCAGATGGGCCACACCGGGTGCCGCTCCTGTCAGCTAAGAACAGGAAACGGAGGCTACAATTCGCACAGGTTCACCCAAATTGGACAACAGAAGATTGGAAAAACGCTGCCTGGTCTGATGAGTCTCGATTTCTGCATCGACATTCAGATGGTAGGGTCATAATTTGGCGTAAAGAACATGAAAGCATGGATCCATCCTGCCTTGTCTGAACGGTTCAGGCTGGTGGTGGTGGTGTAATGGTGTGGGGGATATTTTCTTGGCACACTTTGGGCCCCTTAGTACCAATTGAGCATTGTTTAAATGCCACAGCCTACCTGAGTATTGTTGCTGACCATGTCCATCCCTTTATGACTACAGTGGACCCATCTTCTGATGGCTACTTCCAGCAGGATAATGCACCATGTCACAAAGCTCAAATCATCTCAGACTGGTTTCTTGAACATGACAATGAGTTCACTTTACTCAAATGGCCTCCACAGTCACCAGATCTCAATCCAATAGAGCAGCTTTGGGATGTGGTGGAACGGGAGATTCGCATCATGGATGTGCAGCCGACAAATCTGCAGCAACTGCGTGATGCTATCATGTCAATATGGACCAAAATCTCTGAGGAATGTTTCCAATACCTTGTTGAATCTATGCCACAAAGAATTAAGGCAGTTCTGAACGCAAACTTTTGCCAACCCGGTACTAGCAAGGTGTACCTAATAAAGTGGCCAGTGAGTGTACATACATATACATTTACAAACACGTACACTGTTTGTTTATTTTCTTCTTATTCTTGTTTTAGTCAAAATTGAAACCCGTATTTGAACTGTCAAGTTTTTTTAAATTGTGTTTTTTTTTAGTTTAGTGTAACACATTGCCCTATCCCACTCAGGTATTGATTTTATTTGTGCATATCTTATAAAAGGTCTTAAAAAGACTTGAATTTGATTTAAAAACCCTGCAGATATCCTGCGTAGAACACAAGATTATGCACATAATATTAAATAAAGAACAATTTGCACAGAACTGAAGTTAAATAGTGCCTTAAAGTTAATTATTTGTTACAATGATGGCAGATTTGACATTTTCAAGGCTACTTCACATTTCAAATTCAGTCGAGACATTTTCTTAATTAAGTTGTCTTCATTCTGCTAACACCTCAGTTTTTACAGTCAGCATTGGCTTGAAAATAGACCCTTCGAAAGGATTCATCTCTTCTCAATTATTAAAGAGCAAAGTATAAATAGACGACTTTGCCCATAATGAATAGCTTATAGGAAGAGACGACAATCCTGGAGGAAGGGAAAACTGATCTATAATGTATATATCTAATTATGTGCATATGTGTTTGCACATTCATGCTCCAAAGCACTTTTAAAAGGTGTTATATAAATAAATAGTATTACATTACTGTTGGATATTCAAATAGAGCGCAAATGTGACTAAGAATCAAATTGTTCTATACAGGGGAAAAAAGTGCTTTATAGCAAAGATTTGTGGATAAAATCCACACTTGAGATTTTTGTTATTAAACTTGAACAATGTTTTATATATATATATATATATATATATATATATATGCAATTAAAATTATTGAAAAATATTGTCATCAATTTTATAACACGTTTTAATTAAAATGAGAAAATTAAAGATACGCTAAATAAACTAGATCAAGATCTACATAATATTAAAAGATTCTAATAAATAATATACAAGAGGGGGAAAATACAAAATAAATTATATAAAGAGAAAAAAAAATCTGAGTATATAAATAATTATATTGTACACTTGGCACAGAAGATGACTCGTGATGCAAGGATGAAATGACGTAGGCTGCGTTCCCCCGTTACGTCACAAGTAAGTGAGATTGAGGAGGGAGTGGAAAAAAGAAGGAAGGAAGGAGGAAGGATGAGCGCAATGTAGATACTGTTTCTCTATGTAGCCTGTGATTTACACCGGCGATGATCTAATGCAAAGCAATACAGACCCTTCTCTAAAAGCCATAAAGCAGTCCGCAAATGTGATGCACAGGTTTGCACAATCAAAGCCACATCGCGCATATATTGGGTGGATGTTATATTTAAACTCTCCGTGAACGGATATATTTTCTTCGGGTCGGTCCTGCTGGAGCTGCACCGGGCCTATGCTGTGAGTAAATCACTTTTACGCGGTCTGCGCTTGTTTGAGTTTCGTTTGTGTTTTGCATGTGTTTTATATGAGGAAGTAGCTCGCAGCTCTTTTATCCTGCATATCTGACAGATATCGCTTGTTTAATGAAAGCCCGTTGTAATATGCTTTCCACGGGACACAAAACTTCACAAACAGCGCGCTTAAAGGTGTAGACGAACTACAGTACCCTGACGACAGACGCAGCCATGTTAATGGAAACTTCAGGGATCCGTCTCCTCGACAGCATATATATATTCTTAGACTAGAGAACGTCCAATTGCATGTGATATTATACAGCAGAGAGCGTTATTAGAATAAAGCAGCAGTGATGCATCTTTATGGGGTTCCGAGGAAAGTCCTTGTCCATGGTGCTGAAAACCTTCCCCAAACGGGACCATCAACCGAGCCAATATCACTTTCAAACCACTGTATCTGTCTTGTAGATGTGTATTTTTCACTGTTTAATATCAAAAATATAATCAGAAAGCTGACATTATATTTGTGTAACAATGCAAATGATTATTTATCGTTTAATAGAATAAAATGGACAATTAAGTAATAAAATTGAATATTTAATGTCAAAAAAGCTGTTAATATAGCAGAGGGTATCAATACGGTTTACACCAGTTAAATTAAGATTAAAACAGTAAATAGAAGAAGAGTACATGACTTAATAGCTTACACGAAGTTAATCATATAAAAACTGTAAAACAGCATATTTTTAAGTTTTTGTTTTTTTCAATCAGGAAAAAGAAGGTTCTTAATAAATCCTGTTTAAAAATAAGAAAGCCGCTTAATGGTGTCATATTCAGTTCAGCTCATAGGTTTATACCTTTCAAGATGTGTAAGAAGTTAGAAAAGCAAGAGGGACCTAATGAAATTCAATATTTCTCAAAAAATTAATTTACTGTGAAACATCTGTCATTATCTGATAAAGATTTGATATTCATAAATTGAACAAGACAAAAAGAATAGCTACTAATAATAAATAATAATGAATTTATGAACCAAAGAAGAATTAATAACTTGAACATAAATGGAGTCAATATAAAAACACCAGCATTTGAGCTTATTTGTCAACAAAGTCAACAAAAGCAACCATTTAAAAATAAGAAAAAAGGGACTGCAACCTCCATCCACATCCATTCCCAAGAAATGATTACATTCACTCAGCTGCCACAGTTGTATAAAGTTTTCATGCAATTTTTACTGTTTAATACCTAAAATAGGAACAATTAGGATAATCGAAAAAGCTCAAAATGTATTTGCTTAACAGTGCAATGCAAACCAATCATTGTTAGTGCATCCTGTTGGTTTGGATTTCTGTAATCTGTGAAGTTTTGTGCTCATCTGCTGTGCCGTTCTGAATTAATGAGGTAGAGTGCTGTAGAGACGTGTTTAAAGTTTAACTGATCCCTCTGATCCTCACCTCCGTGAATCATCTTCTGTCGCTCCCTACTGTGAGCCTGGAGAAAATCCCAGTCCCTACAGCCCTCCCTCTCTATCTGTCACTTCCTCTTTCCTATCTATCTATCTATCTATCTATCTATCTATCTATCTATCTATCTATCTATCTATCTATCTATCTATCTATCTATCTATCTATCTATCTATCTATCTATCTATCTATCTATCTATCTATCTATCTATCTATCTATCTATCTATCTATCTATCTATCTAGTAACCTTGACCTCTAGGTTCAGGTGTATTCAATACAGAAGTCAGTATTGATGAAAGCACTCTCTGTTCAATGCTTTGTCCTCCTGAAATGTCTTTGTAAGAAGCTGTGTGTGTGTTAGACCCGTGTGCTTCCGTTTATTTTGCATGCTCATGTTTGACCCACCCCGAATGTGCTTTTTTCACTCTTAAGAGTGGTTGAGGGAAAGCTCATAAAATCTTTAGAGTGCAGGCACGGCAAACTGCCTCCATGTTGTACGAATCCTCCTCCTCCACAACCATGTGTGGTGTAATTAAATCAGACAGCAGGTTATTATTATGTTTTACATATCTGAATGCCAATAAGATCACGTCGTGCCACAAGCAGCTTAATTGCTTTGAAACGAGAGTGAATTGTGACCTGCTGAAATCAAACATATTATTAGTCATTTCTCTGTCTCTCTCTCATTTCTTGTTCAGATGCAGTAATGGAGCAGCTATTATTTCTTGTAATTTTCTACTTGCTTCCTACTCTCATCTCGTCCATACATAATTCAACGACCGGAGGTAATGTGTGTGTGTGTGTGTGTGTGTGTGTGTTTGGATGATGTCTGGTCTGTGCATGTTGAATGTAACGCCACAGTATGTCTAAAGTGGCCCACCTCTGTTGCTTTGTGATATTAGAGGGCGTTCTGTTTAGATTCTGTAAACTGAGTTTCATGGATTTCAAACAGTGATCTTCCCTCAGTCCTCATGGGATCATGTTCAGCCGGAACTATAGAAGGAAAAAAATGGATTGTCATGTCAGTTCTCCCTTTTCATTGTGAAAGCAATATATAGCCTACACAATCTTGATTAATCAAAGCAATTCTGTGTCACAGTTCAGCTTGTAGATTTACAAGCCGCTTGTAAGATGTAAAAAAAAAAAAGTATATAATTTTTTTAAATATGCAGGTTACAGTAGGTGGCAACAAGTAACTGCATTTGTAAATGAGTGAGTCAATGAATGATTGATTTAACTGATTTGTTCCACAGAACTAACTCATTCAGAATCGAAACACCTCTCATATGTTGTTCATAGATGCGCAGTGTGGGTTTGTTTAAAATTGTTTTAGAAAATTGATACAAACTTATAATATTCTGTCTAAAAAGTATTTACTTTTTGTTTATTGAATTGTTATATAACAGCAATCACACTCGTATTTTGCTGTTGCTTTGAATATTTGTTTCTCAGAGCTCTACTCGATAAAAAACTAAACACATTTTGGTAACTCTTCACAATAAGGTTCATCAGCTCACATTAGTTAACTTCATTGGTTAACATGAACTAAGAATGAACAATACTTCTACAGCACTTATTAATCTTAGTTAGTCAATTTCAGCATTTACTACATTATTAAAATCACGGGTTGTGCTTGTTAACATTAGATAATGCACTGAATTAACAAACAATGACCAACTCTATTTTTATTAAGTAACATTAACAAAGATTAATAAATTGTTTGTTCATATTAGTTAATACATTAATTAATGATAACAAATGACACCTTATTGTAAAGTGTTACCATATTTTTTAAGGATCTCTCTTTTTAAGTGCCAAACATCTTAAAGATTCTCCAAGGGGTATGAACACTGTATTTTCATATGAGACAGTACCATTAAAATCCTTATAAACCATCACTGCATTACAGTCTTGCAAGGGGATTCAGATATAAAGTCCCAGATGTAAAGTTACTTGGAACATCTCTCATTTTAGTTTATTTTTGTTAGTTTGGGCATTGTGACAAAGCTGAAAACATTTCATCTCTATTCGTTTCATCCTCCCCCGTCTCTCTTACTCTCTTTCAGGATGTGCAATCATTCGTCCCCCCAGAGACGGAGGGATTCGCTACAGAGGACTGACTCAGGAACAGGTAAAAGTCTACGGCAGCACATTAAGATGGCAGTCATAAACATCAATGTCAGTTCTGAAGGGACTATGACCCATAGCAACATCTAATTCAATCTACAAAATGTGTCTCTCTCTGTAGATCCGCAGTGTGCAGATCTTGCCGGTAGACTATGAGATAGAATATATCTGTAGAGGAAGCAGAATTATTGTGGGGCCCAAGGTCCGAAAATGCCTCCCCAATGGCACCTGGACTGACATGAACCAGCTCAGCAGATGTTGTAGGTGCTCTTGCTGTCCTATTGTATTGATTAATATCTATATTTATCACACAGCTCTGTGGAATACTGGATTCTGATTGGTCAATAACAGCTTTCTGAGTTCAAATGCTTTACAAATGAACTGTATAATATACAATATTTCTCATATTGTTCCACAGACCTCTCACACATATATTATTCAAGTGAAAATCTATATACAATTACCTTTTCATTTAAATGTAATCCCTTAAGAAAAAGAAGTTTATTCAAGTGTGCTATTAAACAAAAAAAATAGGAAAGTATACTTTTAGTCTACTTTTTATGTACTTCTCAGAAATATACTTAAAATGACATTTAAGTATACTTGACTTATACTTAGAAAAAGTCTATATATATTTGCTCCTAGGATCCGTGTTTTCATTGTTATATGGTATGGGGCGATAGGACACATCATCTTTACAGAATTTCCAAAAAAACACAAGTGAAGAAGAAACTGAAACAACAGATGCTTCCACATGTAATCTAACGCGATCCTCTGACATAAACGGCATCAAAACTGTGTAACGTTATGGAATAAAATGTCATCAATGAAGAGGTAATAATGACTGTCAAGCTTTGGGGTGTTGATTGACTCCGTCTACGTTTTGATTATCATTCTGAATCCAATTCATATTCTTCATATTTTGTTCAAAATGTTGTTTATTTCTTTATTTATGAAACTTACCCACATTCAAGTGTTTAAAAAAGAATGCAAGAAGCTAGAATAAAATGTTTTTGTTTACAAGCTGATACTCTGTTCTTTCTTTTGATGTTTTTTATGTTCAGATATTCATATAACAAAATATATACAAATTAATACCTAAATAGGGACATAATAGTGTACTTAAAGTATGATGTAAAGTTCACTCACAAGGAGTATTGAAATAGTACACTTACAAGTATACTACAAGTACACTGACATTTGTATGCTTACTACATACTTAAGTGCACTTAATAAATAAACTTGAAGTATACTACTTTTTGGTAAGGGATTATCTGTGTGTTGTGTTAGTGGCGTTACACTTTAAGGATGTGTAATTTCAAGTTTATATAAATGTGCTGAAAGGATGTGAGATGTGTCTTGTTCAAATTCTCAGTATTGGTTTGCCCACGTTTCTGGATGTCTCTGGAGAACGGGAGGGTGGCGCTGCTGCCCCCTGGACAACCAGTAGAGGGCACAGTTCTTCACTACAGCTGTCATGCTGGCTTCCTATTGGAGGGTTTCAGTATCTCACACTGTACCAAGCTGGGCAAATGGGACTCACCTAAACCATTCTGTATCTGTGAGTATGTTTATGATTTAACAGTCAATAGCACAAAAACAAATGTATCTGTTTCCCTAATATGAATAATTTTAACCTTACGTGTCTCTTGTTTTCTTTTGTGCACCATCAGATGACAGTAACTATACAGGTAAGAAAAATGCTTATTTCATTTCTCATTTCAGAAGTCACATTTCCCAAGAATTTCCTAAAATACTGATATTTTACAGCCCATGTTAATCTGTTTATCACTTGACAGTCCACTTTGTTAGTTTGCTTAACAAATAACAGTGTTAAATGACACTGTAAAAATGTTAATAAGCTATTTTTTTTTCAAAATATATCCAAATTGTAAACCACAATTCCAAGTGTGAAAGTCTAAATTGTAATGCTTAGTCCAACCACAAGGGGGCAGTATTTTACCATCAGTCGTCTGAAATCTGAAATCTCCCTCAATGCATCTAATAATTTCCAAATATTTTAGTGCTCTCTCTCTGTTAAAACATATTTGCGTGTGTTTGCATAAATATTATATAGTTTTATAGATTATATAGTGTCTGCATATAGATCTATATATAAATATAGATTGAAATATTATAGATAATGTTTGCTTTTTATGTTTATAAATTCATTTTGTTTTACAGTCTAGACCATTTCTGTTCATCAGACTATTGCTGCATTAAATAATTTATTTGTGAACTGTTGTGTTACGTGGATGCACTTCATGATCTTATTTATTCATTTATTTATTTGATCAACAGCTAGATTTTCAATTAAAATATATAGGAATCTATATGACATGCTCCTGTAACTTGTCACCATTTTTTTTCTACAATTTCTAAACAAATTTCTACCTTACACTTTTTTTATTTGGTTAAGTGTGACAAATATATTTGTAAGACCTCATGGAGGTCCATTCTCATTCTAGAGACCATTTGATTGGTTGGAAATTTGTGTAGTGCAGGATGAGTCATCAATATTTTTGTTCTGTTTTCCCAGAAGTGAAAACTGTAAATTTTAGATGTATTTATATTGTTTAGTACATTAACATATGACTTCAAATCTAACATACGTGGTCTAAAAGCTACAAAACTCTCATTTTGATGTTACAGGGTTTTGAAAAGTACCAATATTCCACGTATATATGATAAACATTCCATTTATATGATGTCATATAAGCTTCATGCTTAAAAAGAATGAGCAAAATGCTGTTTAAAATAGTTTTAGACACAATATAGAATGTAGGACGTCAAGTTCATGTCGACTACCCCACTATAGAACCTCATTATAATTTTTCAGGCTGCCAGAGTCTCTCAGCATTAACACAAGTGCTCCTGCAAGCACGACTGTAGCACCCTCTCATTCATCCATCCCTCCCTCTAATTGCCTTCCATTCCTCTCAATCCCTCTGTACTTTCTTTCATTTCCCCTCGTTTCTTTCAGCTCTGCTGATTTAGACTATCAAGCCACGCAAATGCACTCTCTCTCTCTCAACTCCCTCTGTTAACTCACAGCGAGAGATCACCGCCTACTTAGTGCACTCTCAGCAGGCTGAAGATTAACACATTCGGCCAGAGTGTGTAGCGTTGTGTGTATTTCTGCACTGGGTGTATATGAATGTATATGGGGTTATGTGTGGATCTCAGTGCAGTGTGTGTTTATGTGTGTGTCTGGATATATTGGAGCCTGTGTATACCGGGTGGTGATTACCTCGCTTTTACTGTGGTTGTTAAAGGATAATTCAGCATAAAGGTGACCTTTTGTTTGCCAGGCCTCTGTAAACCCCTTTATGAACAAGAACTGACCTTGTACATAAAATCTCATTCTGTTTTGTAAACATATTTAGTTATCGCATAAGCTAATGGGTAATTATATATCCTCACAGGAGGCTTCTCCGGCCTTCCTTTTATTAAATAACAACTAAAGATCAGGGATGAATAATTAATGACTGACATATGGAGAGAGTGGATTCAAAGGGAGCTCCAAATGCCACTGGAGCGTCTCAGGTCCTGAGGTTCACAGTGGCTCAAGTCATCAACTTCAGCTCTGCTCTGTTGTTTTAGAGTATTTAGAGTGAATGGCAGAATCCAGAGAGCTGTGCGGGGAATAAAAGTTACCTACATTATGTGTTTGGTGTCAATTTTGGCAATGTAAGTGTACCCTGAGATCACATAGATAGAATTAATCGACGGATGGATGGATAGAGGAATATTTCTTGATTTTTATTTTTTCAGGATGTGAAAGGGATGCCAAATTAAAGAACTTACATATGTTACATATATACCCATAGAGGGTTTAGATTTATTTTGTTTTTCAATATAATTCTAAGGCAAAAATATGATTAATAGATTTTGGATGTATGGAAGAACTCATCTTTTGATTGATGGATTTGATTGATTTGGCTGATGGATGGACCGATAAACGGACAGGTGAACTAACAGAAATAATAGGTAGACAGATAGTCTGTGTATACGGAAAGTGTAAAGACACAGCCAGACAGACAGATAGATTGATTTGCATTTTAAAGAGTGAAATAAGTTTTTGACCCCTTCGCAAAACATTAGTACTCTGTGGCAAAACCCTTGTTGGCAATCACAGAGGTCAGACGTTTCTTGAAGTTGGCCACCAGGTTTGCACACATCTCCCACTTGTCCCACTCCTCTTTGCAGATCCTCTCCAAGTCATTATGGTTTTGAGGCTGATGTTTGGCAACTTGAACCTTCAGCTCCCTCCACAGATTTTCTATGGAATTAAGGTCTGGAGACTGGCTAGGAAACTCCAGGACCTTAATGTGCTTCTTCTTGAGCCACTCCTTTGTTGCCTTGGCCGTGTGTTTTGGGTCATTGTCATGCTGGAAGAGCCATCCACGACCCATTTTCAATGCCCTGGCCCTGACGGTACATGGCCCCGTCCATCGTCCCTTTGATGCGGTGCAGTTATCCTGTCCCCTTAGCAGAAAAACACCCCCAAAGCATAATGTTTCCACCTCCATGTTTGACGGTGGGGATAGGGTTCTAGGCAGCATTCCTCCTCCTCCAAACACGGCAAGTTGATGCCAAAGAGCTGGATTTTGATCTTATCTGACCACAACACTTTCTCCCAGTTCTTCTCCGAATCATTGGTAAACTTCAGATGGGCCTGTACATGTGTTTTCTTGAGCAGGGGGACCTTGCGGGCGCTGCAGGATTTCAGTCCTTTACAGCGTAGTGTGTTACCAATTGTTTTCTTGGTGACTATGGTCCCAGCTGCCTTGAGATCATTGACAAGATCCTCCCGTGTAGTTCTGGGCTGATTCCTCACCGTTCTCATGATCACTGAAACTCCACGAGGTGAGATCTTGCATGGAGCCCCAGTCCGAAGGAGATGTGTTTCTTCCATTTGCAAATAATCGCACCAACTGTTGTCAACTTCTCACAAAGCTGCTTGGCGATGGTCTTGTAGCCCATTCCAGCCTTGTGTAGGTCTACAATCTTGTCCCTGACATCCTTGGACAGCTCTTTGGTCTTGGCCATGGTGGAGAGTTTGGAATCTGATTGATTGATTGCTTCTGTGGACAGGTGTCATTTATACAGGTAACAAACTGAGATTAGGAGCACTCCCTTTAAGAGAGTGCTCCTAATCTCAGCTCCTTACCTGTATAAAAGACACCTGGGAGCCAGAAATCTTGCTGATTGATAGGGGATACTTATTTGACTCAATCAATTTATAACTTTTTTTAATTGCTATTCTGTCTCTCACTGTTCAAATAAACCTACCATTAAAATTATAGACTGATCATTTCCTTGCCAGTGGGCAAACATACAAAATCAGCAGGGGATCAAATAACCCCCCCCCCCCCCCCCACACACACACACACACACACACACTGTAGAATTTTCGATGGATGGAACAACTCAGCTATTGATTGATGGATGGACGGACAAACAAACGGAAAGAAGTAAAGAAAGAAAGTGAGAGAGCGAAAGACAGACAGATAGATAGATAGATAGATAGATAGATAGATAGATAGATAGATAGATAGATAGATAGATAGATAGATAGATAGATAGAATCCATGTTCACATTGTTTATTTTTCCAGCTGAGTTTAGCTGTATCGTGCATTAATTTATTCAGTTGCATGACTTTTGAAAATGATTCTGATTCAGAAGAGAGCGTTTACTTTAACCCCGCCCCCATCCCGCTATATAACAGTACTGTTCGTCTGTCAGTGGATCAGTTCTGTGCTGTCTGCTCTGAGTGCGGATCTCTGTGTACTGCGTTTGGTGGTCAATCTCTCCCCCCTTCTCCTCCCGGCGGATTAAAGGATTATGCCGCAGCACAATTGTTATTTACCAATATTCTGATCAGATGCCGGAATAATATGCTCGACCGTTTAAAACTTAATCACGGCAAATAAAGCAACGCCAGAGGATCAGCGGAGCGCGTTCTGACCGATAATGTCGCGCAACACCACCTGTTTTTCTCTCCTGTCGTGAACCATGAGCATAGATGCACTACAAACACACCGTCTTTGACTGTGAAAGGGAAAGAGACAATAACTGCCCGATGGCGCATTTGTTTTTACCCAACATTCAAAGCGTGATTTCTGTAGCTTTGTGCTTTTACATGTTTGGACAGCTGGTTTGTTCTGAAGCGCATTCTGTGACAGGACGTTAGTGATTTGGTGACGGAGTCCAAACTGCTGAGAAGATTCTAAAAGATTCCAAAAAACTCTAAAGACTAAAATATACAGAAGATTCAGAGATTCGAAAACATTCTAAAGATGATAAAATATCCAGAATATTTCGATGATTGTTAAAGATTCTGCGTATTTCAAAGATTGTAAAGATGGAAGATTCTAAAAAAGTACTTCAGCAGATTCAAAAGAGTCTAAAGATTCTAAAAGATTCCTAACAATTAAAAGATTCTAACAGATTCTGAAGATTATAGTCCAAAAGTTTCTGAAGCTTCTAAAAGATTCTGAAAGGTCTGCAAATTGTAAAAGATTCTTAAGATTAAACGGGGTCTGAAGATACGGAGCTATTCTAGACGCTCTCAAGACTGAAGTTCCAAGGAAGCGCGCAAAATGAGATGTCTTAACTGTGTGTTACAACGCTGAAAGCTAATAGCCATGGCTGACTGAAATCAGATATGAAATTATAACTGCTGTAAACATATAAACCCCAACGAGCATCTAGACTGTGGTTAAACCGCCTGCAATTTCATATTGCGCTTTAAGTGTTCAGCACTGCTGTTTTTACGCGTTCCGTGCACGGTTCTATTAGGCTACTCTATAGGGGACTCGTCGCACGTGCGGACAATTTCAGCATCGGACACAACCGCACAATTTAAGTTCAAAACGTATTAATATCGAATCGGATATTGATGGCATCCACGGAGGGGAGCAGGACCTTGGGGACAGTTTGGAGAAGCGTAGCTCTCCTTTACGCACTGCTTATCTTTCTCTCCTGGCCGTGTGCGGTTGCAGGCAAGAAGAAACTGTACATCGGAGCTCTGTTTCCCATGAGTGGAGGATGGCCCGGTGGTCAAGCGTGTCTCCCCGCTGCCCAGATGGCTTTAGATCTCGTGAACAACCGGACCGATATTCTGCCGGACTACGAGCTGGAGCTCATTCATTATGACAGTATGGTGAGCACTTAACATTTTACATTTACACTGTCTATATTACAGTAATGTAATATAAATATACATTTATGTATATAAAGTTATATACATATAGTCTGTATATATTTAAAGTTATGTGTGTGTGTGTGTGTGTGTGTATATATGTATATATGTATGTATATATATATATATATATAATATGTTGTTTTGCTCAGCATTTAATTATATAATTGCGTTCAAGATTGAAGTTGACAATACTTCATCTGCATCAGTTATTAAGTTTCTCCCACAAATGTGCAAAATTAATCCAAAATTAAAGCAACAACAAACTGTCCCATAACCAGTGTTATTTTAGTATTACTGAGATATTATTATAGTTTATATTTTGAACCCGTTTTTATTTTTGTTTATTTTGTTTACATTTTAATTTTAGTAAAAATATCTGTATATGTTTTTCTTTTTTTTTTGTAGTTCATTTTTTTCTCTCTATATTTATTCTATTTTATTTATTTTTTTAGTTGAGTTTTAGTTTGATTTATTTTTGTACTTCAAGATAAACTAAATTAAAGTAAGAAATGTTGACTTGGTGACTTTTTTTTATGTGTATTTTATTTCAGTTAACATTTATTTCAAGATTTCAATTATATTTTTATGGTTTTATTTTCAGTTTTATATTTAGTTAATTTATAACCCTGCCCAGCACATGCATTTGTAGTTTTTTTTTTGTTTGTTTTGTTTAAATTTTGCATGACAATGAAAATGAGTTTACCACCATGTACTTCCCTTGAAAATCATATTAGCACATATGCAAACTTAATTATGCGATAGTATACAAAGTAAGTTACTGAATACTTCTAATATATTTCATGCCATAGTTCCTGCAGATAAAGTCTTTATTCTATATCCGTTTAATCTCCTAATCCCACTGTCATCTTAATTGCATTAGGCAAGCAATAGTGTTTTTCAGCATGAATGAATGTTACACTTTTCAAAAGCTTTTGCTAAGAAAGAAGAAATGTCATTGCCCTCTTTACCTTTTGTTAATTTATTCAAGTATTTCAGGTTCAAGCACTGAAACAAAGATAAGTAGCAGATGTTAATTTAAGATGGTAGAAATTATCAGCGTTTTGCAGGTGCTTCGTTAATGTTGTGGCAGTGATTGTATCTTGAGATTCAGGAGTTGGTGTCAAGTTGACATTGCAGTTGTTGGTACATTAATATTTCACAAGTCACTGCACTTGGCTGTTATCAACAGCCTGTAAGGCTTCAGCTGCATAAAGTAATTTGGCTTCCTAAAAATACTCATGCGCCATAAATGCTTATGTTTGCCTTCAGCGTTGCAGAGTTTTCCAAGATCACCTCCAAAGTGTATTCCTCTCTCTATTTATTTTTAAATAATATTTTTTGTGCAGTATGCATAAGTGGAGAGAGATTTTTTTTTTTGCCTTTTGTAGAAAGTTGGGTGTCCTGAGTTTCAATTCTGTCAGTAGCCACAAATAACAGTGCTGTTAAACCATTAAATCATTTATATCCTCAAATATGCCAGTGCTGGTTTGATATAAAAAATGTATCATAGTAAATATGTGCAAAAATATGAGACCACCAATAAATATGTAGCACTTTCAGAAGTTGGGTTTAGTTTCCCGGTGTGGTGTGATGGCTCTGATCTCCTGTGGGTGAGGAAACAGTTAAAGAGTGCTCTAAGTGGACAGATATGTGTTGTATCATGGTTGTGATTGGTGAACCACACTCTGCATTGCAATCGCACTCAATATAGAGGAAGAATCAGGGAGAGGAGGGTTGGCATGGCAACAGCCACCAGTGAAACCACAGTTCAAACAAACTTGCATCCCTGTAGATCTTGTAAGGATAAGGAGGTCCTTCTGCAAGACTCCTGTGTATCTGCAGCACCTGTCTGACCACTCACGATTGAGATGAATGTAACCATTTATAATGTGTCAAGATAGTCACTGCAGACCCAGTTAGTACGGTAAACCTCCTGTTGGCTTGAGAAACTGATCCTTGAGTTGAATTTGACCCACATTGAAAAGCATTTAAAAAAATGTAATATTTAAGATACAATGGGTGTATGAGAGATACTTTTTTCTGATCCCAAAATGTGTTATGTTTAAAAAAAAAAATAATAATAATAATAGAGTTAACCAATTTGTGCAGAAAAGAACTAAATCTAAATATAAAATATTTTTAAAGTCCGGAACGCTTTCTTTTAATATTGGTTCAAATTTGAAAGATGGAACCATTTAAAAAACAAAAAAAACTAACAAAAAAACATTTATTTATTTTAAAAAAATGAAATTCGATTATCCAGTGCACTTGGTGGATTTTCCTTAGCGATCATATTAGCACATATGCAAACTTAATTATTCAAGAGCGTACAAATTAAGTTACTAAATACTTGCAGAAATATTTTTGTGCATTTCATGTCATAAATAGATCAATTCTTTATTCTATATATCTTTTAATCTCCTAATGAGATCCAAAAATGTGTTGTGTTAAAAAAATGATATTGATTGAGTTACACAATTTATGTGGGGAAAGAAAAAAAAATTACATATTAAGGGTCTTTGTAAAACATTTTGGGATCAAATACGGTGTAAAATTTGACAGTTGGAACTTTTTTAATTACAATAAATGAAAAATTAAAAATATATATATAATGATATGTAATTGTGTTAAAACTGTGTTCTGTACAAAAAATATAAATAAATAAATGTAAAAAAAAATAAATCATAAATTAGGTAGAAAATTTTGATTATCAGGGTACATTTAATCATTTACCAGATACTTTTATCCAAAGTGACTTTTAAATGAGAAAAAGCACAAGCAATTTATCATACAAAAGGCAATATTAACAGTACTGCAATAATCTTGATTTAATTCACATTAATTCTTGATTTAATGAAAATGCTATGTATGATTCCAGTTATTATTTAACTGCTTTCTAGAAATGTCACCCAATTCCACCCATGACTCAAGTCTCTTTTAATTTAGCATTAATCTTAATAAAAATCTAAGGCATACTGCAGGTACACAAGTAGAAGAATGCAATATCAGAAGGGCTGAGTGTGACATTGTATAAATGTCATGTGTTAGTATGCCGTGGAAACGGAAGAGCAGGTGTGAAGTGCTCAGGCTCGTTGACATTTAAGCTTACAGATATTTTGAGCATTTCCTCTTGATTGGGGAGCACTTCATACCTGGATAAGATTCTAATTAAAATTGCTTTTGGGTGTCAGAAATGTAATTACAAAGGGAGAAAATCAAATTTGATGTGGGTTTTGCATTTAATTATTGTTCAAAGAATCTCAGGCATGTTTGGGGCATTCTTTTAATCTCTCTCAAATAGCCAATTATCACGCCGAGCAATGTTTGCATAGAAACATGAAAGTCACCTCAAAATTCCAATTTCATTTGACATTTGATAAATATTTATTTCATAAATGAGAGTCATTATAACCCCTGCCATGCTCTGGCAGCAGAACACAGATCGATGCTTTTCTAATCCATTTGTTCTTTTCATTTTTTCCTTCCTTTTTTATGCGTCTCATTTAAATGGCACTTTGGACATTTGTTTTATGATAAATTGAGACTAAACAGATTTGACTTTTTTTTAAAAGAAAATGTAAGGGGTGCTTGTCTATGCAAATCTTGCTATGCTACGTTTCTGTGATTTTCTAAATATGACTTGGGTTCGTTCTTTAGTGTAAGCCTATGGGATTTATTATTTTTTTCCACATTTTATCATCTGCCAGGCAGAAATTGTTAGTCTGATCACTTAGACAAGTAATATCAAAGCTTTATTAAATAAGCCGTATGATTCGAGGCATCATTTACTGTACATACAAACAGCTGTAATGCAAACAGCATGGAGTTACACATCAAATTGAATATTTAGCTTTTTCAAAAGTATGAGAACAGCATTAGCATGCAACAGTAATAAGCACTGTTGTCACTAATCAAAAGACTTGTAAGTTGTATTTTATTAGCCAGATATGTAATGGAAATTGTTAGCAAGAAAGAATGAGATCAGGCCGCATTAAATTTGAACTGAGACAAGAAACAGAATGCAAAATTTGATTTCTGAATCTAATAAAGTAGAATTAAAACAAAAATTGGAATTCAGAGAAATTCATATAACTGTATTTTTTAAAACTAGAATAGCAAAGTTTGTCAAGACAAGCCATGTTTAAAAAAATTAATAAAATTAGATTACATAGCATACTTTAAAAACGAGAATATATTGTTATGTAATTAATACACTTTAAAAGAATATACTTAAGTGTAAAATTTTAATTTATATGTTTAACTAAAATAATTTATATAAAATACAATTTTAATAAAAATTTATATTACAATTATAATATTTATCAGAAATACAATGAAAGATTAACTTGTTTTGACTAACTTATATGACTTAAGTGCAATGTTATATGTAATTTTATAATTATTTTGTATTTGAAATATGCTGAAAGTGTACTGTGATATGTACTGACAAGCATTTATGGTAAATAATAAATAATACTTTAACAGCATTAGCCTGCACCTCTATTTTAGAATGATGCAAAATGACACATTTCATAATAAAAATTTATAAAAAAAAATACATCTGACTTTTGATTCATGCTATGATACTGGTCATGGTTACTAGAAATCAGAGTCTTAGACTCTGGTGTTAGAAGTTGTTTTTTAATTTTATTTATTTATTTTTTCCTTTTTATGTTTACTTTTGAAATGTTGTTGTATGCATTTGTCAATTTTATTTAATTTCTGTATTTTCTTAAATGGGTGTGTATAGAGTATTTACAGAGTGTTAACTTTTAGTTTTAGTTACTTTTTATTATTTGTAAGTCACTTTGGATAAAAGCGTCTGCTAAATGACTAAAAGTAAAGTAAGTTGTGGTCCGTCTTGTGTGTGTGTGTGTATGTGTGTGTTTTAGAGCAGATATTTACAGGAACCCCCTTGCACAGATACACTCTCCCTCTCCAGACGGTTGCCATGGTTATATCAAAGCTCAGCCTGAAAACTTTGATCAATTATTAACTGTGATACAGCGAGACCGAGGTAGAGAGAGAGAGAGAGACTGATGCCCTGATGAGACACTTGTGCTTTCCCTGTTTTAATTGGCATCTGTTGTATCCAGATTGTAACGAGAAGGATTTCCATATCCAAATGCATGCTTTATTCATTCTCATCTGGGTTCAGAGATGCAGAATCGCAGTTTAGAAATAACAAACCAATACTTGCAAGTTAATGTGAGGCAGAACAGCAGATGAAGACTCATTCATGGTCTGAGTCCCGGGAAGACGTGTTTTGCTTCGTTGGGATGAGACATTTAGCATTTGAATCTGTATAGTAAACTAAAGTCAAAGCTACAGATCTGGCTAGCAGCTTGCGCTGTATGTGACAATGCCTTTATTTTTACACACACTGTGCTTGCGTTCGCCAAATATCCTTCTATGACTCTATAAGTATAAGAATGAGAAATAAGGAATGGGATCAGGCCACATTAAACTTGAACTGAAAAAATGAAACACGATGCAGAATTGCAATTCGAATTGAAATCTATGTAGAATTAAAATGAATCAGAATTTAACTAGTTTTTTACTAGAAAAGCAAAGAATGTCAAAACTTAATTTGAAATGGCTTGACAAAGCCTTGTTTGATTGTGGAAAAAATGTAGATACACTTTAGCGGAGTACTTGTACCTTGTGAAAAACATGCAAGTAATATACTTTCATAGGAATATATTTAAGTATGAACTGAATGTAATGTTTTCAGGCATTTAATGCCATGGTAATTGCAATTAAGTAAAAATGTATCATACTTTAGATTCATATTAGATGTAATTGGCATAACTTGTTTTGATCCTCTTAAGTAGGACTTAAGTTCATTTAAGTACATTATTTGTAATTTCATGATTACTGTACATGTTCCATGAAGATATTTAGTAAATTGAATATGAATATTACTAAACAAAAATTAAGTTTTGATATATTTACGGTAGGATACCGTAATATTCATGTTTAGTAATATTCATTGCTAAGAACTTCATTTGGACAACTTTAAAGGCAATCTAATTATTATTATTTAAATTTGTTTTGCACCCCCCAGATTTCAGATTTTCAAATAGTTGTAGCTCGGCCAAATATTGTCCTATCCTAACAAACCATACATCAATGGAAAGCTTATTTATTCAGCTTTCCAATTCCAAAAAATTAAATTAACCCTTAAAAAAATGGACCCTTAATCAAAATAAGTGTAATTCTTTAAAGTACAATAAAGCTTATTAAAACATAATGATTTAAAATGTACTTTAAAGGGATAGTTCACCCATCATTTACTCTGTCATCATTTCCTCACCTTCCACTTGTTCCAAACCTGTATGAGTTTAGAATGTTGGTAACCAAATACTTGACCGTAGCTATTGACTTCCAAAGTATGGAAAAAAATACTATGGGAGTTAATGGCTACCGTCAATGCAAGCTTAAGTGTGTTAAGAAACTTAGTAATAACTCTCTTTAAGTACAAGTAAGTGGCCTTTTATTTCATTAATATTGTATTATATTATATTATCTGCAAGTACAGTTGTTAAATACACTTTTAAGAGCTGAAGTTCACTACAAGTGCACATTCAATACAGTTAAGTGCATTTATTTTCACAAGAGTAGTAAAGGTACAGTAGTTTAACGTCCTTATGAAGTGCAGTCAAATCTATTCAAATTCAAAGACTTGTGAACTGATAGGTACCCAATTCTTCAATTCAGATTTTTTTAGCCCAACCCTGTACTGTTATGTCAGACCCAACAAAAACAAAATTGTCCTTGTGTTCAACAGCAGTGAGAGAAGGAGCATCTTGACCCTTTTTTTATTCAACGTTCAGTATTCTGGTCCAGAGACCTGCATAACCTTCAGCCCCGGGGACTTTAAGAACACAGATGCCTCCGTCACGTCAAGCGTCTTCAGTTCCTCTCGATGTCTGCTTCTCCGAGGCCGTGAGCTGAATGAAAACGCCTCAGCTCCCTGGAGACACTAAGAGAGACTGGAGCAAGGAAACAACATGGTTCTTTGAGAAATTTACTAGATATGACAAGTGATATCTGACAAAAATATTATTATTAGCTATTCCTAGTTACTACTGGTAAGACGGATCCCAAGTGGTTGCTTTCTAACTCTCATCGATTTTAAGACCAGCACTGTGTCATTTAGTTCTAACTTTACCAAAAATAAAAGCATGCATGTCTCTCCTAATTAAGTGTTTCTGCTGATCGTTACCAAGGGCACCATTTCAGTGTGACTGCATCTGTGGCGTGCGAGCAGTCACCCCCTCATTTGTGAATCACTTCCGGTTGTATTTGTCACAGTGAACTGCAGCACGAGAGGTCTTTGGTTACAGCATCACTGCAGTTTGTTTTTTCTGGGCCATGAGATACTGTGTTTCTGTGCCGATTCCATTGATCCTTTATTGATTATGACATGCTCAAGTGAAGCTTTTACATCCTGCGAGCTTCAGTTAATTTTTTCAAAGGTAATACGGTAATTATGACTGTCTTGATGTTCTTTTTCTCTTTCCTTCAGTGTGATCCAGGAGAGGCCACTAAACTGCTGTATGACTTGCTGTACACAGAGCCCATAAAGATTGTCTTGATGCCGGGTTGCAGCTCTGTGTCAACGCTTGTGGCTGAGGCGGCACGTATGTGGAACCTTATAGTGGTGTGTTTGCTTTGTGTACATCTCTGTCTGAACTATTTACATCTGCATTGTTGATCATTGGTTTCTCCATTCAGATTTGACTGTAGAAATGTAGAGAGTTTTGTATTGGGAAGTAAAGGTCATTGCACACTGAGTTCGAAATTTCCGCACGTTAAACAAAATAAATACGACCTCACGTTGTGTCAATCACGTTTAAACACTACCTCCGAAACTTTCGTCCGTCATAAAATTTTTGGGATCTGGTTCGATTTTCTGCGTTTTCACATCCGCATGCATTTTGATAGGAAAGGGTGAGGAATACGAAAAAACAGAAAAAAACGCATGCGAAAATTTTGGACTCCGTGTGCAATGACCTTAAGCTGGTTTATTGTCATTCCTATTGAAGCTTGTTTTCGCCATGGAATTAAAAACATAAAAAAGGTAATTGAGACTTTTTATCTCACAATTCTGTCTTCTTTTCTCAGAGGTGTAAACTTGCAATTGTGAAGAAAAAGTCTAAATTGCGAAACAAAAATAAAAAGTCTGAATTGAGAGAAAAAAAACTTGCTATTACCTTCTTTATTGTTTATTATGATGGAAACAAAAAACAGAATATCAATATGTAAACTTGGAATTCAGAGAAAAAAAGTCAAAATCGCGTGATCTAAACAGAATTGGGAGGAAAAAAGTTCTGTATTATGACATGTAAACCTTTTAATTTGGAGAAAAAAATTCAGAATTGAGAGATGTAAACTCAGAATCGTGAGAGACAAAGGCTGAACTGTGAGATATAATCTCAGATTTGCAAGAAAAAAGTCATGAGTTGTGGGATTAAAAAGTCACAATTACATATTTATATTTTATTCTGTGACGCGAACAGGCCTCCATACGTTCCTGATTAAACAAAATGATCTTTAACTGCAACTAGATTAGAGATTTCAATGCAAAAGTGCTACAGAAAACAAGCAGTTCTGTGTTGTTTTTAGGTCAAGGAACAAAAAGAATTTGGACTTGTGATATTATTGACTTTCTGTAGTTTGTTGACACTTTTGAAGAAGCTGACAAATTAAAACAGTCAAAAGAGGCTCTCAAGGAAGTCAGAACCAAATGAGAAAGTGTGAAAGTGAAAAAAAGAAGAAAAGAATAAAATACACAAGATACTCTTAGCATTTTGACAAAATAATTAAGTTTTCAAATGATTCTCTTTCTATCTTCTGGCATCCGCCGAGGTTTGCAGGAATTTGGAATGTAATGTTCTCAACACTGACTTTGTTCTTTTCGAATGAGTTTACATATGTGGAAAAGTTGAGTTTGCTGCATGTAATTTAGAAAAAGTTGGAAAAAGTGAGTTTACATTTAACAAGTCAACTCTCTAAGGAAACCTATAAGACTTCAGTTACGTTTTTGACAGATGGATTTGTATTCTAGTTGATTATGACAGAGATGCTTATGAAAATGAATAACTGTTTATACTCAACAGTGTATGCAAATCAACCCTTGTGAAAAAGAATTACACTTTAGCACACTTTAAAAACAGTTCTTGTTATGGAAATAATATACTTTAAAAGAATATACTTAAGTGCAAACTAAATGTAATGTTAGTTGCAGTTAAAAGAAAATATATTATAGTTTAAATATTAGTAAATGGAATTAACTGAACATTTTTGACCAGTGCTTTTTGATCTTTTTACAGTATGTAATGCAGCATTTATGTCATTTCTATTGAAAGTTGATATCGTTTATTTATATATAGGTTATATTAAAATAACACATTTGTAATTAATGTATAAAGTTGCAATTGAGTGCATTTCAAATATATTAAATCAAATGTAAAATAGCATAAGACACTACAGTTAAAATTATAATCAAATACTGCTTTATATTGTCAACATATCAAATGAAGTGTACTTCTTTAAAGCATGAAAATATTATTAACACATGATGCCTTAAAATGTACTTTAAAGTAAAAGTAAACTGAGGTGTTTTAAGAAGTATTACACTGTAAAAAAAAAAAAATGTTGTTTCAATTTAAATTAATTTGTTACCCCCGCTGACTTAAAATTTTTAGTTTAGTCAACAAAAATATTCCAGTTGTCCCTTAAATTAACATCGAGTAACTTAAAATTACTCGTAAAAAATTTTAAGTCAGCGGGGGTAACAAATTATTTTAAATTGAAACAACTTTTTGAAACAAATTTTACATTATAAGTACAGTTACTTTAAAAATAGATTATTTTAAGGTGTCTATTTTAATGTGTCCTTGTTACAGTGTAATTATACATTTAAGTACTGAGTAATGTTAATTAACTAGAGCTACTTACTATATGGTTACGGTTTGGTTTAGGGTTACTTGCATATAATTATGCATAATGTATTGTTATTATAATAGTAAGTACATGTAACATGTAACGAGGGCACCTTAAAATAAAGTGTTACCAAAATACTTTAAGATGTGAAGTAGCCTACACATTGTTTTTCCATCGGAAAACCTGGTTAATTTGCTTAAAATACAAAGATTTATTTCTGAAGCAGAAAGCAGTTAGCATTCGTTGTGCTTTTCTAAGTATTGACACGTCAACGTTGGATGTAGAAACAGATTGGCTTATTTATTCAGGTTTCTGGCTTCACTGGGTTGACATTTAGCCTTCTTCCAGTGTGTGCAGAAATCTGACTCATATTTTTGCTCTGCTTTTGCTTTGTGTTTCGTTCTTTTCAGGGGTATCAAATAAGGTCAACCATATAGCGGAGTAAATCTTTCCAATGTGCTCTCTCTATCCTTCCACCTTTTTAACTGCTGTCTCTCCCTCTCTCTGTCTTTCTGTAGTTTTCATATGGCTCCAGTTCTCCAGCTTTATCCAACCGCCAGCGTTTTCCCACTTTCTTCCGTACGCACCCGTCAGCAACTCTGCATAATCCCACACGTGTGAGGCTCTTCCAGAAGTGGGGATGGACAAAGATTGCCACCATCCAGCAGACCACTGAAGTCTTTACCTCAGTCAGTCCTACATCCAAAACATTCTCTCTTATTTATCGTACTCTGTGTACTCATGCTGTGCTTTTCCAATTGCTACCAGGTTCTGAAGATTTCTGGTGCCAAATAAGATTTTGGTTGATACTGTCCTTTTAGTGAAACCACAAATACAGCTCACTGTGTGAATTGCATCTTGCCACTTTTCTTAGTTAGAAACTTTAAAGGAATAGTTCACTCAAAAATGAAAATTCTGATTACTCACCCTCATTTTGTTCCAAACCCATAAGATCTCCGTTCATCTTCGGGACACAAATTTAGATATTTTTGATCAAATCCGAGAGCATTCTGACCCTACATACACACCAACGCAACTACCACGTTCAAGGCCCAGAACTGAAGTATTCTATTGATAAAATAGGCCATGTGATATCAGTGGTTCAACCGTTACGAGAATACTTTTTGTGTGCAAAGAAAACTAAAATAAAAACTTTATTCAACAATCCCTTCTCTTCCCTGTCAGTCTTTGACGCACGTTCTATTTGACTATTTTAGCGATGTCCTTACTACCTTTCTGGGCATTGAATGTTCCAGTTGCGTTGCTGTCTATGCAGGATCAGAAAGCTCTCGGATTTCATCCAAAATATGTTAATTTGTGTTCTAAAGATGGATGAAGATCTTAAAGGTTTGGAGTGACATGAGGGTGTGTAATTAATGACAGAATTTTCATTTTTGGATGAACTAACCCTTTAAACAGAAACTTTAAGAAACGGCAAAAATCCACATAAATTTTTTTAAACATTTTTGTGTTTAGTGACTTGCTCAGAAGAAGGAAGTAGACTAGATGGGCCAGTGTTATTACTAAACACCAAAATATTAATTGACTACCCGAAGAACTAATAATGAGGGGAAAATATTGTAAAATCCATCCAACCATGTGCTCTTCTTGGCTGTGTGGAGCACCTACACTCTGCATATACTATCATTAAAAAAGATCTTCACAGTTTTTACAGCACATACAATGTAGTACATGTTTTGCAAAAAGGCTGCATCACAGTATTGTAATGCATTTCACATGCAAAGAAGTCTTAAGCGCATAGCAACAAAAAACGGCGTTAAAATTTGAAAGGTCACTAAGAAGATGGAAATGGAAAATGGTCATTAAAAACTAAATTATGACTGTGTTTGCGCAAAAAACTTCGAGCGCTATAAGTAGACCTCAGGGGGAAATTAAATGTAAAAAATTGGTATGACCCCTTTAAAGGAAGTAATTTTCCAAAAAAATGGTTTCCTGTGCGTCTTAAAACTGTTAGTGAGCTTAGCTGCCCCTTTACTCTAAGGTTAATGCCTCAGAGTGAATGGCAAAGACCGTGGTTGATTATTCTCTCCTTAAGTCATGAAGGACTCTTAAACTCATTTTTCTTCATGTTGGCTGCTAGGAATATTGACCAAGTCATAAATCTCTCGTGCATTGATTCAATATTGAGCTAGTGTAATTCCGCTAGGCTAATGATCCCCTTCCATCTCTTCACCAGCTCATCTCTTTTTCTCATTTACTTTCATCCCAGTCCTTCTCTCCTGTTCACATCTTTCTTTCTCCATATTCCACCATTCATTGATGTCGGGTGTCTCGTTGGCACCTTTTCAAAAATACTCTGCCTTGTTGCCTACATATAGTGATTTGCAAAGCTCTACATAGGCATCATATATAGCACTCCTGAGTGAATATATCTGTCATGAAATGATGCTATTTTTATATTATAGTTAACTACTTTTATTTTTATTGATAGTTATATATTGAAAGAATCATGAGTATATCTATTCATTTGTTTATATGTAATATTTTGATTTTAACTACCGGTATTTAATACATTTGAATTATATTATAAGTATATTATGCTTTTATTATATACATCAGATTTTATCTGTTATATTAGTGTTACTGATACACTATTATAGTTGTTAATATTTTGAATTAATTTTAGTTTAAATTTTAGTAATTGGTTGTGTGTTTTGACATTAATATTATTATTATTATTTAAATATGTCTATATATGTCTATATATTTAATATATGTCTATATATTATAAATATGTATAAATATGTCTATATATTTAAATATGTCTATATATATATATATATATATTCAAGTCAATATTATTTGTATAGCGCTTTTAACAATGCAAATTGTGTCAAAGCAGCTTTATTAATATTAAAGGAATCATGAGTATTTTTTATTATTTATATATTATAAATAGCATAAATATTTTTGGATAATAATTTTGTTTCCAGAGTGCACTTATATCGCCTTATAATGGGTTTTGGAACTGACCTCATATCTCCATCTTTTTTTCCATTCACCTTTCTAATCTGGACTGTTTTCTCTATTTCCTTTACTTTTACTTTGGTGTGCATTTTGACCATTCATCTCATGGCCTCCTTTTGTTCTTCTCTTTCACTCGCTCCTTGATCTTTTCATGTGCGCTCTTCCTGTCTGTCCTCCACTCTCCACCAACATCACTCCTGTCCTGTCACTCCTGCTGTCTCACCGCTCTCTCTTTCTCTCTGCAGACTCTGGATGATCTGGAGGAGCGTGTGAAGGAGGCCGGCATCGAGATAAGCGTTAGACAGAGCTTCCTCACGGATCCCGCAGTGGCTGTCAAAAACCTGAAGGTGCTTTGATGAAAAATTCACCAGCCGCTCACTTCCTCTCCTCAGCCCGTGTCGGGTAGCTAGCAGGCAGAGCGCATGAAAATCTTATGTGAAATAAATCAACACTCTGAAGGATCGGTCCCCTCTGTCAGATCAAGTGACGGTTCGGATACCGTCTCGGTCGCTGCTGACAGTTATTATTGAATAGTGAGACAGCATTTTTTTATTGTAAAATTATATTGCATGAAGATCTCACGTCTTATGCTTGGCTTAAAATATTTTGGCATATGCCTAGCCTTATATAATTCAGCTAAATATAAAATCTTAAATGCTTTTAAAGGTCATCTGTGTAATTTCACTGCTACAATATTTTCTCCTTTCACATTAATATGCAGAGAAAACTAAGGAATGCTGTATGCTTTCTTCTGAAAATGTTTAGGAAAGCTTTTTGAAAATGGCCATTATTTTTGCTATTCTGTTTGATAATGCTAATTGTTCAGAAATAACACACTTCAACATTAAAGCATGTCACGAACAGAGTAATTTAAAGCAGTAAGTCACAAGAAGTGTTCTTACACATGGCTAAATCAGCATAAATCACATACTCAAGTATCTTATTGCTTTAACATAGAAATGTTCAATAGAGAGTCATATTTATAATAAATAGTTATCAAAATAAAAAATAATCCTAGCATGTAATTCATTATCTGTAGGCTGTTTGTGGTTACCAAACAACATAGCAGCTTTGCAGCTAATCAAATCAGAATTTATATAATATAATATAATGTAATGTAATATAATTAGTGCTGTCAAACGATTCATCCCGATTAATTGCATCCAAAATAGTTTATGTTCACATAGTATATCTGTGTGCACGGTGTATGTTTATTATGCAAATATAAATACACACCCATGCATGTATATATTTAAAAAAAAAATTATGTTTATATATTAAATATATTTATATATAATATAAATTATATTAATAGAAATATATACATGTAAATGCATGTAAATATTTTCTCTATATACAGTGGTGTGAAAAAGTGTTGGCCCCCTTCTTTTTTTTGCATGTTTGTCACCCTTTAATGTTTCAGATCATCAAACAAATTTAAATATTAATCAAAGATTAAACAGAAGTAAACACAAAATGCAGTTTTTAAATGAAGGGTTTTTTTATGAAGGGAAAACAAAATCCAAACCCACATGGCCCTGTGTGAGAAAGTGTTTGCCCCCCCCCCCCCCCCCCCCCCCATTAAAACATAACTGTGGTTTATCACACCTGAGTTCAGTTTCTCTCGCCACACCCAGGCCTGATTACTGCCACACCTGTTCGCAATCAAGAAATCACTTAAATAGGACCTGCCTGACAAAGTGAAGTAGACCAAAATATCCTCAAAAGCTACACATCATGTTGAGATTAAAATAAAATCAGGAACAAATGAGAAAGAAAGTAATTGAGATCTATCAGTCTGGAAAAGGTCATAAAGCCATTTCTAAAGCTTTGGGACTCCAGCGAACCACAGTGAGAGCCATTATCCACAAATGGCGAAAACATGGAACAGTGGTGAACCTTCCCAGGAGTGGCCGGCCGACCAAAACTATCCCAAGAGCGCAGCGACGTCACAAAAGACCCCACAACAACATCTAAAGAACTGCAGGCCTCACTTGCCTCAGTTAAGGTCAGTGTTCATGACTCCACCATAAGAAAGAGACTGGGCAAAAATGGCCTGCATGGCAGAGTTCCAAGACGAAAACCGCTGCTGAGCAAAAAGAACATAAAGGCTCGTCTCAGTTTTGCCAGAAAACATCTTGATGATCCCCAAGACTTTTGGGAAAATACTCTGTGGACTGACGAGACAAAAGTTGAACTTTTTGGAAGGTGTGTGTCCGATTACATCTGGCGTAAAAGTAACACTGCATTTCAGAAAAAGAACATCATACGAACAGTAAAATATGGTGGTGGTAGTGTGATGGTCTGGGGCTGTTTTGCTGCTTCAGGACCTGGAAGACTTGCTGTGATAAATGGAACCATGAATTCAGCTGTCTACCAAAAAACCCTGAAGGACAATGTCCGGCCATCTGTTCATGACCTCAAGTTGAAGAGAACTTGGGTTCTGCAGCAGGACAATGATCCAAAACACTCCAGCAAATCCACCTCTGAATGGCAGAAGAAAACCAAATGAAGACTTTGGAGTGGCCTAGTCAAAGTCCTGACCTGAATCCTATTGAGATGCTGTGGCATAACCTTAAAAAGGTGGTTCATGCTCAAACCCTCCAATGTGGCTGAATTACAACAATTCTGCCAAGATGAGTGGGCCAAAATTCCTCCACAGCGCTGTAACAGACTCATTGCAAGTTATCGCAAACGCTTGATTGCAGTTGTTGCTGCTAAGGGTGGCCCAACCAGTTATTAGGTTTAGGGGGCAAGCACTTTTTCACACAGGGCCATGTGGGTTTGGATTTTGTTTTCCCTTCATAATAAAAAACTTCATTAAAAAACTGCATGTTGTGTTTACTTGTGTTATCTTTGATTAATATTTAAATTTCTGAAACATTAAAGTGTGACAAACATGCAAAAAAATTAAAAATCAGGAAGGGGGCCAACACTTTTTCACACCACTGTATATATATATACGATTAAACGTTTGACAGCACTAAATATAATATATATTAATTTATATATATTTATTATATATTATATATATTTTGTAGTTAGTGTTAGTATAAATTAAAAATTAATTAATAAATTGTGGTAACGTCATCATTAATAATCATTCTTGCAATATGTTGTCTGTAGCAGTGTTTCCACTTATGCTGTGAATTAAATTTTTAAATCTGTTTTTCATGCAAGCAACGTGTGCATAAAGCCACAAGAGAACATAATTATCACTTCCAGGGAAGATGATGAGAAAAGCAATTGTAATTGATTCTCAAATATCTTTTTATATATCGTTTCCATCCAGTGTTTTTATGCATGATTCCAAATTTGCATAAAATATGTGGATGTAAATCAGGCTAGTGACACATTGTGTGATGTTTCTGTCGTTTTCTTTTCTCTAATATGTCTCCAGCGACAAGATGCTAGAATCATAGTCGGCCTCTTTTACGAGACTGAAGCCAGAAAGGTGTTTTGCGAGGCAAGTGACAATTACACTCCTTTTTACAAGTACATCTGAACTGTCAATTTATTTATATCAGTTCAAAACAGTTCAGTTCGATGTTTCTGCTCAGTTTGAGTTAACTCACTGTGCCTTAACAGAGATTAAAATATTGAATAATATTAATGCTTAAGCACAAACCTTCAAAACATGGTGTAACCTTTGGCAGGTCTTCAAAGAGAAGCTCTATGGTAAGAAGTACGTATGGTTCCTCATCGGCTGGTACGCAGACAACTGGTTTAAGATCAAAGATCCAGCCATCAATTGCACAGTGGAGAACATGACGGAAGCCGTGGAAGGGCACGTCACCACTGAAATCGTCATGCTAAACCCAGAGACTGTTCGCGGTGCCTCCAGCCTGGTGAGTGACTAATTCGGACAAAGACTTTTACATTGGATGATGCTTATGTTACAACTGTCTATAAAAATCCCTCCACAGACTTCCCAAGAGTTCCTGGCCCAGCTGATGTCACGTCTCGGGGGGAAGAATCCAGAAGAAACGGGTGGATTTCAGGAAGCTCCGCTGGCGTATGATGCTGTGTGGGCTCTTGCACTGGCCCTCAATAAAACGGTGGCCCCGCTGAGGGCCAAAGGCTGGGCATTGGAGGACTTCAACTATAACAACAAGGAAATCACTGCTGAGATTTACAGAGCCCTCAACACCAGCTCGTTTGAAGGAGTGTCTGTGAGTTAATGAATAAGTTTTCTGAAAAACAGGAGAAATAGCTGTCAGATAACAATGAGATAAAATACTCCAGACGATAATTTCCCTGTCAAAGAGCCTTTTAAATCTTAAACTCGTAGAGACACACTCATCAGTCTCAGACATTTTTATGATAACAATGAATCGAGTTCAAACTCATTATAGGATGATTCAGCCTTTATTTTCCACAGATTTTTGCCTTTTATACTTCTGTTTTCATGATGAGTCACAAATGGATTTCAGAAATGACGATTTTGTATTGATGTATCGTCTTCAACTTTTTATATTTATGCATTTGTGTCTCGTAGGGTCATGTCGTGTTTGATGCTCAAGGTTCACGTATGGCCTGGACTCTCATTGAGCAACTGCAAGGTAGAAAATAACTGAAATCCCTAAAACTAATGTAGAAGATGATAATAACTTAATAATGCACTTACCGGCATTTAAAAGGGTCACATCCTACATTTTTGTAGTGTTGTATAATTGTTCACTTTTTCAATATCTTACATAAAATTGACAGTTTTTATGATCACAAGATTATGATTGTAATAACTGTGATATAATTTCTACCACACAGTTATACTTTTGTAAATTAGTATTTTATTGTTTCCAGTCAACTAAATGTTTTTTTTAGCTGTGAAGTTTGCTTAGCTGCTTTCCCTTGTAAAAAAAGTGCACTGAATTGTATTGAATGTGCACTTGTATGTATGTGCATACTTGTATATGTATAGTACTATATATATTTGAATATATTACATATGTATATACAGTGCTGGGTAGTAACTGATTATATGTAATCTTGATTACGTAATCAGATTCCAAAAATTAAGTACTTGTAATTAGATTATATTACATTTTAAAATACTCAGACAATGGAATGTTTTTGCTTTCTCTTTGCGTTTTTATAGCAATATGGTTCAATATGATTTTCCTATTTAAATCAATGTGATAAACGAGTTAGGTCAAAAGGAATCCAAAAGTAATCAGATTATATTACCTAGAATGTATAAAGTAATGGATTATATTACTAACTACAATTTTTGTCATGTAATTAGGAATGAGTAACGGACTACAATTTGAAAGTAATCTACCCAGAACTGTGTATATATATAATATGAATCATAAAATAAAAGGCCAACTAAGTGTGTTATTGAATGCATAATTTGATTTGTGGTGGAAATTACACTGTGATGGGGGGACAAAACGGCAAAATTCTCCTATGGTGTATGAATGTCCACTGTGTGACATTGTTAGTAGACAAATTAAACGATTGCGAGTGTGAAAAGTGACTTTATGTTAGAAATAGAATGTTTAAAAGAAACATTCTAAAAGAACATAAGGCCTAAACTGCCTGTAGTTAAAGAAAAGCCCATTCATCCTACTTCGTCGTCATTACTTCACTGTGTCTGCGGTCGTATTTTAGTGTTAAAGATTTCTGAATGACCCAAATTTCCTGTTTAGATTCAATGAATGGTCTGCACTGGTGAGAAGAGCTTTGTTTTGCGAAAGTTTGTCTACATAGTACATCAAAGTCTTTGATTTCCAAAGAGCAAAGTTTTTCTACAATATGTTCCTTTTCAGATTAACTTTGATCAGTGCAGTCGGGCTTGTTTTTTTCGACCCAATGATGCAGCTCTAAGTCGACTACTTTTCCAGATTTGTCGAGTCAGGCATCTTTTGAAGCTTTTATTGCAGTGCTTAGTGCAAGTAAGTTTTCTTAATGTGACCTTTAGTTGACACACCGTTAATTACATGCATACTTTTAATACAAGCCTTTAAAAACATTATATTACGTTGTCTATAGTACAACATGAATTCCCGGACAGATGAGGGTCTCTTTGTTTTGGGTCAAGGCTGAAGAACATGATTTCATATACACTTTTCTTGTTTTCATTTAAATCCTTATTTTTTTTCCCCCCTCAGGTGGGAGCTACAAGAAGATTGGATACTATGACAGTACAAAAGGCAACCTGTCCTGGTACGGAAACGACAAATGGATCGGTAAGAGAAACCAGCCTTTTTTCTGCACGTCGGGACAGCTCTGTCCATTCCACTCCCGTCACCTTTCACAGCCGCGCTCGGCCCGTCGAGATTGAGGCTTACCAGTATTGATTTCTGTTAATTCAACAAAGCCCTGTCGCGCTCTTTAATACATCTCTAACAATTAGCTGTCCTTTCTGCTAGAGGAGGCCATACAGGCCCTGGGGAGCGGAGAAGTGGAGCTCGCTCTGACCTTTGTGCAGCTCTGTGAATTTTCTCGATTGACAAACCGGTATTGATGAAAGAGATGTAAGGCGCAGAGCGGATCAAATGAAAATGTGTGATGATGCTCGCCGATAAATGGGAAAGTACAACGTGTAGGAAAGAGTGTGAAATCGAAAAAGTAATTTAATCTTCTTTTGGAAAGGTAAACCAAGGTTTTGTTCAGACAGGCATCAAAAATCCAATTTTTTGACGTCTTCGACTCCAATCCATTAAGTTGTTTGCGGTCTTGAACAAAGGGTCAAGGTTTGACTAGTTAGCATGGTTCAGTTTGACCCTGCTGGTGGCTCTAAAAAGCATTTGTTTCCATCGACAGTCATTCAAAATAGCTGTATTCTGTCGGAAAAAAATTATATATATATATATATATATATATATATATATATATATTAGTGCCTTCAAACGATTGTCAAATGATTATTCATGATTAATCGCATCCAAAATAAAAGTTTTTATTTACATAATATATGTGTGTGTCTCTGTGTATATTTATATGTATATGTATATATAAATACACATGCATGCATATATTTATATATAATATAAATTATATGAATATAAATATATACATGTGCATATTTTCAAAATATATAGTGTATGTGTGTGTATTTATATACACAAGACATATACTAAGTGCACACACACATATTATGTAAACAAAATTTTTTATTTTGGATGCGATTAATCGTTTGACAGCACTAATATATATATTTTCTGTTGGGGAAAAAAATGTGGAACCCAATTCAAACCATATTTAAATGCTGTCTGAAACATGATTATAATCATATTTTTAGAAATATGTTTCAGTCTGAATGATCAGATTAGATGAAGTACTTTTTTTCCTCATTCAGGATGCTGTGTGATTGTACCGTCACACAAAGTGCAGTGTCTGTGAATGAATTAACTTATTTATGCTCCCATTGACTGCTTTTAGAGTGTACTGAATGAGCAAACGGGTGAGTGGTTTCACACTCAGCATATGCATGCATGTGTAAATAGTACAGAAATGCCTCTGACATTCATTGCCAGTTTTCCATTGGTCTTTTTGAGCAGCCAGTCCTAAAAATGCAGCGTGAACAAAGCAAAAGAAACACTTTACTTTTAAAAGCGTCCTGTCAGGTGCAATGTCACCTTTAGAATAGCTTGGATAAAAAATTCAAAGTTGTTGCTCAACTTGCTCCTTTTTCTGCATGGATGCCGGGATACTATTCTAGTGAATGATTAACAAAAGCACCAATCTGTGCTTTCCCTATTACCCCACAAATTGGTTTTCTGCTAAAAGATGGGAATTGAATTGCCACCACCAAAATCCTGTATTTTCTCACCCAAGAGATACAAAAGCGATTATTTGCTGGATTTGCCCGGTCCTCTTCTGTGAGTCATTCTTGATTTAGGCTCTAATCAATCCTTCATGCTGTGATCCCATTAAGTGGATTCCACCAGCGTGACGTTAACAAAGCAGCGCTGCCCTACATTAGACGAGTAATGACCTCACACTTCACTAGAACTTGTTTTCTGAATGGCTACAAGTAGAAGATCAATGCTGCAGGCAGAAATTTTGGAAAAAGTGAAAGATTATTATAGATGTCAGTGTCAGCTTAGTGACTGAACACTGCAATTTACTGAATTTGACGGGGTGATTACAGTGTTTCCAAAGTGTATGAAATGCATTCAGATTTTCAGGTTTCTGAAGGTTTTATTATTATTATTTTTAAAGTACACAAGGTTGGGTTCTGTCAGAGAGTGTGTTTAGATACTTTAGCTACATATACATTTATTTATATAGTGAGTTTATAGTTAATTCTTTTTCTGTGGGATGGGAGTTTTGTGGCTTTTAGTCCAATTTATATTATTTTTGAGACCATCTACTGTATATGTTAATATCCTCATAAGATTAACTTTAAATGCAACCCTTAATATAAGGTTCAGTGTGATACAATTAATTACAGTAAATTATATATACATATATATACACTATATTGCCAAAAGTATTGGGTCACCCCCTTCGAATGAACAGGTTTGACTACTTTAGTAATTTCCATGAGTACAAATGTTAATGTTTAAGCATATAATGCTATTCTAGGGAATGTTGTGCTTCTAATTTTATAGCAACAGTTTGGACAGGACCCTTTTCTAGCATGCTGGTCACAAAACTGCTGGTCACAAAAGTGAGTACACCCCTAAGTGAAAATGTGGCCAGCGGTCTAGACATTAATGGCTGTGTGTTGAGTTATTTTGAAGGGACAGCCAATTTATACTGTTATACAAGCCGTACACTCATTAACTTTACATTGTAGCAAAGTGTCATTTCCTCAGTGTTGTCACATGAAAATATCTAATAAAATATTTACAAAAATGTGAGGGGTGTACTCGCTTCTGTGAGATACTGTATATGTGTATTTAATTGTATATACATACATATGTATACAATTAAATATAACTGTATATATAAAAAAATAGCTTTCACACAAGTCTGATATCCCAGTAAGGCATATAAAAATGTCTGTCTATTTAAAACAAATGCTTCCTTCATAACACCTGACCACTGATTAAAAATAGCAATTAGTGATCCTTTCTCCGCAGCAACTTCCCGTCACCAAAAGGCACTGCAAAATGGCATAAATCCAAAAGCCTCCATAAAGCCATTTGACTTAATAATGCACATCCTTTTTAGCCAATCACGGCTATTTTCATAAAAACTGAATTCACAGTTATGGCCTATTTAGTCACGTCTTCCTCTTTCCCCATGGAGAAAAGCGGAGCATTGAGCTGGTGACATTGCTTGCTGGTTTTTGCCCTTGATAATAGCAGAAGCAGCAGATGTTCTGTCCAAACAGCGCAGAACCTCCTCCGGTATTCATCGGGTGAGATTCTCAAGCATTTTTAATGCGGTTTCTAATCTTTATTAAAATAAAAACGTGCCTTTTAAAACACACAACAAGGGTGAGAACTCAGGACTTGGTTTCTTCTGTCTTTTTGAACCATATGGCAGTGCCCTTGCTTCTCAGCTATCTCTTTGGAGCTCCTGACAACCACTTTAGCATGACTTTCTCTTCCAAATTGCTGTGGAAACTGTTGTTAAGCCAGGTCTCCATAGCAACACCCTGTCCTGATTCTTAGATCAAGGACGATGGAAAGGTTTACTGTGCGAATGCATCAACTGACAGGACAGAGCTTTCTAACACTCACACACACACACACACACACACACACACACACACACATTTATCTCTCACAGCATTGCTCCCACATTGCAGTAGCCAATGTCAGGTGTCACTCCTGACCCGTCAGTGTTCTGACATTCGGAAAAGTATCAACAAACCTTGTCAGTTTTGACGGAGCCTAGGGCCAGCTGCCTTTCACAGACACATGTCCCTCATGGTCAGCTTTCTGTCCCCGGTAATGACACAGTTGCTTCTGACAGAGAAATACTCTCATTTTAACTGTCGTTCTGTGTTAGATTTCTGCCAGTCGCTGTCATTTTTGTTTGCTTTTTCAAATAGCTTTATATGCACACGACAGCCATCATCGCTGTAATTATTGTTCCCACAGGAATCCTGTTTTTGGTTATAATTGTAGTGACAGATTGAACAGCGAATCACAGTTTCAGTAAGAGTGATAACATTACTGTGAGGAGTGAGAACGCTTTTACTATGAGTTTACAATGGTGTTGTCTCTTTTTACTTATTTTAGATTGATACATTGATACGTAGATGATCTGTGAAATTTTAAGTTTGCCTTGGATCATAGGTAGGGGTTCTTACTGATGTACATTTGAATGAGAAATGAAGGCTGACAGAGTTTAATAGATTTATTTAAACATTTGGGAAAAAATGTATGTTCTCTTTGGGTAGATTGTAACTATTTTCTTTCAGTCAAACAACGTCATCCATAAACTTCAGTATGAATTTTATTAATACTTTTATTTAGCAAGGGCGCATTCAAATGATCAAAAGTGACAGAAGAGATATTTATAATGTTCAAAATAATTTTATAATTTCCGTTGAACTTTCTATTCATCAAAGAATTCTGAAAAAATGTTAGTTTCTGCAAAAGTATTAAACAGCACAATTGTTTTCAACATTGATAATAATAAGAAAGCATCAGATCAGCATATTAGAATTTCTGAAGGATGATGTTACGCTGGAGACTGGAGTAATGATGCTTAAACTTCAGCTTTGCCATCACAGAAATAAATTATATTTTTAAATATATTAAAGTCGAAAACAGTTCTTTAATATATTTCAGAATATTGTTTTTACTGTAAAGCAGCTTTGGTGAGCTGCTTTCTAATAAAAAACATTAAAATGTCTTATTGACCCCAAACTATTGAACAGTAGTGTACATTAAAATTCAATTTTCAGTTGTCCACCACAAGTTTGTGATAAAACAATTACTATCTAATCAATTATTTTGACTAATTATAATAGGCATATTTCTCTAAACTAATTTATGACTTATATTATGCCATACAACAGTAAAAATGTCCATAACAATGTTTTCAGATAACATAATTAAAAATAACAACATTAAAATGTGAATCTATTGATTTTATATTGATGTTTCCCTGCAAGAAAAGGTCTTGTCAGTATATATATGCACATTTATTGACATTAGTCTTCCTGCTCTCTCTCCCACTTTGATCTCCTGTCATGTACACCACGTCTTATTTACAAGCCATTCACAATGTGTTCAGACCAGTTGCCATCATCAAAAATCCCCCAGATATATACATTTTGCAACATTTTGATGTTGCAAGAGTTAAAAAAAAATAAAAAATGAAACTGGCAAATGGCTCCCTGATCTCACACCAGCTCAGAAATATTTTAATTAATTTTTACACATTCCTTGTCCTTTGTATGTTTGTTTATTAAATATTTTGTTTGTGTATTTGTTTGTTCTTTGGGCTAGAAATGAAAGTGTAGTACTTCCAGCTCCATTTAACACATCTTTAAATCTGTTTCACAGAATTCTGCAGATTTTCCTCTAAAGCAAGCGCCAAAAGTGTGAGAGAAGTCAGATTGCGTCTAGTCTTGCTAATGTGTGAACGCTGTGAGCTTCCTTTTCCCCTGAAAATTTCCAGACACTTGATGTGTCAACCCGGCCCAGTGGCCTTATTTCACAGAAAATTTTCTGTCAAAAAAAATCCATTGATATTCCCTCCAAGTCATGTGTTTCTGAAGTCTGACCGAGCAGACGTAGCTAATGACTCTCCGAACCGAGCTGGAATACTTTGCCTTTGCTCTTCGAACGGTCCGTGAAGTCCATCTCTGATTTTCTGAATCTATTGTCACGTCGTCGTGATCTATACGCTCTTATCTGCCGATCTGTTTTGTCTGCGCTTCAGAGTTTCTTTCGGTTTCTCTGATATTTCCTGACTGGTTTCTCTTTTGACAGGCCTCGGCCCTCCAGCAGACCAGACCAAAGTGATTGAAGAGTTTCGTTACCTTTCCCAGAAGCTCTTTGTATCGGTGTCTGTCTTTGCCGGGCTGGGAATCCTTCTGGGCATAGTTTGCCTTTCCTTCAACATATACAACAGTAGCATCAGGTTAGTACCCTGTGTTCATAAGAAATCCACATGCAAGAGATCTGAAATGCAGTCAAATCTTACAATTAAAAGTCATTTTAGAATTATTTTGTGTAGGTCAGTACAATACAGTAGGAATTATTTGAATGGCACCGCACCTCCAATGTGTAATTTTTATCATTTTATTTCTTGAGCATTTATTTTATGTTTGTTAACCCATTGATAACAAAGGGAGATTGTTTTAAGCAAAAATCTGTCAAAGTTGTGTTGAAGTTTATGGTTAATATATATATATATATAAACATAAAAAATACTTTATTCATGAAATATTGCCTGAAAATTTGTCATTAAGTTATCATCTTACACATATTTTCTCCAAGTAATTTTAGCTTATTAATAGAGTTATTAGATATTTTTACTGAAAAAGAAAATAAAAAATAATTAAGAAGTTGTTTGCAAAGCTGCATCACATTTTGGCTGGTTCACAAAACACAAAAAAACGTTATGACTATGAAAAGGTTTTAATAAAACCCATTTTGAACTGGGCAGGAAACTGAACCGGAGAGAAACGTTTTGACACTTTTATTTTAGAAGATTTTTCACGATTTTATGACTCCTTTAAATGCTCCCATGACTGTTACAAAATAATATTTCAGTCCAGCACAAAATGTTTTGGATTTCTCATTTTGAAACAGTGTAATATATCTGTAGTCTGTTGTAACTCTTCTGACAGATACATTCAGAACTCTCAGCCCTATCTGAACAACATGACGGCGGTGGGCTGCGTGCTGGCATTAGCAGCTGTCTTTCCTCTGGGCATCGATGGCCTCCATATCCAACGATCACAGTTCCCCGTGGTGTGCCAGGTAGTGTCATAAAAGTTGTACTCACTTTTTTATTGCCGTTTCCTCTCATTCAGCCTTGACCTTTGAGTAAGATGAAGATTTGTTGTAAAAAAACGAATAGCTGCTTTGGTGCTGATCTCCCAGATTAACTCTGTCTCTCATTCTCTTGTAGTTTCGCCTGTGGCTGCTTGGACTAGGCTTCAGTTTAGCCTATGGCAGCATGTTCACCAAGATCTGGTG
This sequence comes from Barbus barbus, assembly GCF_936440315.1. Lineage (NCBI taxonomy): Eukaryota > Metazoa > Chordata > Actinopteri > Cypriniformes > Cyprinidae > Barbus > Barbus barbus. Next base: position 7,292,839 of record NC_136762.1, read on the forward strand.
GGTTCACACCGTCTTCACCAAGAAAGATGAGAAAAAAGAGAAAAGAAAGGTAAATCGTTCTGAGTGGGTTAAAAAAAATGTATATGGTTTACCAAAAAATATATAAATAAATCTGCCAACCTTTACTCATTTCTCTCATGTTGTTTCAAATCTGTATGACTTTTCTTCTTTTTTTTGGCATCTTCATACAGCATGATAATATTTTAATTAAATGTGACCCTGGAGCACAAAACCAGTCATAAGTAGCACAGGTATATTTGTAGCAATAGCCAACAATACATTGTATGGGTCAAAATAATCAATTTTTCTTTAATGCCAAAAATCATTAGCCTCACAGACATGATAAATATATCTATAGAAAGCTTTAAATTATTACTTAACGAAATATATATATAATATAATTTGATAATTATCTATTGTAATAATTATTCCTATTAATTATATTTCAAAAACTGTGGCATTGTGAAAATTTTGCTAAACATATGCTAGCGCTCCACAAAAATAAAGAAAACTGTACGAGTTTTGAATGGCCCAAGGGTGAGTAAATGATGACAGAATTTAAATTTTTGGGTGAACTGAGTAATAAATTTAAAATAAATTACATCTGGTTTAATTAAAATGATGACAGGGCTACATGATGTAGGCTTTGCACAAGACTTTGCATTTTTCAGTAACCCCTTAATTATTTTCAGATAACTTGCAGAATCTGCAGATGTGACGGGCAGCGTGCTCACGCTATGCAGCGCTGCCGAATTCACTGTTATCTGCTGCATATTAAAGAATCCCACACCGCTGACTCTACAGCGTTAGATGAAGTTTCCCAGCATGAAATAGAGAAGAACCTCCCCCCTTCTCTCTCTTATTCTTGCTGCGAGAAGTTCTGTCCGTTTCTTCCTTACACAACACAAATTAGCATCTTGACACGTGTTCAGTCTGATCCCATGTCCTAAAGCAATAAGACACGGCATTAGGGAAACCCTAAGAACTCATCAAACGACAACCAGATTACCCCAACTATGGAATATGGATAAGCATTAAATTTTTTTTTTACAGAAATCCGACCTTCAGGGGGTTTTATTATTCAAGCGCTCTGCACAACGAATCGAGATGACTTTCAACTCTCCCGATGTCCGTAATGGGGCAATTTGCCTAAGTGGTTCGACAGCACTTGAAGAAAGTTCGGCGCTCAGGCAGAATGTGGTAGAAACGGGGCTCTTGGGTCATTTGACGCCTTCACGGCGATTAAGGGAGAGAGAGAGAGGAGAAAGTGTGCAGTGAAGCTCGGTTCTATCCCGTTTTCCCAGTCTGACGGCCTGGAGGGAGCCTGCGGCTACGGATTAATGGATGGAATTGCAACTGAAAATAAGTCCACATTTGTAACACATGACTTTCGTCATGTTTGCTGATGATTGGCATTCCGCTTTCCTGTTACCCACCATGCAGCAGAGTAAACACAATTGTTATGGTGTCAGAGCAATTCTGTCGTTTACCTTGACAGGAAAATAAACATGTTATTCAGAACAGCACCTCAAATGCGGTGATTCTTAAAAAGTGTTCTGTCGCTATTTACTCACTCTTGATTCGACCCATATACTTTTACTTTTTTTTTTTTTGCTGTGGAACATAAAAGTAGAACTTATTTGAAGGTTGGGGTTGATTAAGGAGGATCGGACGATCTGTGTCTAAGTCATTCTTTACTGATAATTTTCATTGCAGCATGTTTTTGCGTAAATCTGTTACTAAAAAAAAAAAAGCTATAGTAATACTTTTATGATGTTTTAATTGTGTCTTTTGGCCTTTTACCTTTAGTTTTTTTTTTTTTTTTACCATGCTTTTTAATCTTTTACACTAATGCCTGCAAAAGAATCATGTTTACCCAAATTGTGAATATGGATTATGAAGATTATAAAACAGTGACAAGAGCATGTCTTTCTCATAAGCTGCATGCAATAAACACAACACCAGAAGTGTAGTTTGATTCATTATCATATGATTGTGACTTATGATTCGATTCAGTAACAAATAATTTTTTAAACCTGTTATTCTAAGGAACTGTTTAGAAAGACTTAAACATAAGATAATATGTACTGTTAAAGACTTAAACATAAGATAATGGTTTGAAGTTTTTGAGTCTGATGAATCATTCACTGAAATAGAATCAGTCAGGGTGGTTACTGAATCAACATATGACTCACTGAACGGTAAGAACTTAATTTCATTAATTATTATCAATGTTGAAAACAGTTGTGCTGCTTAATATTTTTGTAGAAATTGTGATCATTTTTGATGTTCATATGGCGATGTGTCTTTAAAGGTACACGTTATATACAGTATAAAATATATTTTTACTTCAAATCTTTTTATTGGTATTTTATGTGACAATATAAATTTAAATAATGATAACAAGGTAAACAATAAGAGAGTCAATTATTAATCCCTTCCACAATCCCCCCGTTCATATTAACTCAGATTACAATTTTAATAAAAGAAAAAATATATTTGAAACAAATATTCTTCAAAACTCCTTTTGTGTTCTACAGAAAAAATGACAAATAATGTCTACAACTGCTGTGACCATGCATAAATGTAACTTTTATTCCCCCCTTTAAAGTATAGCAGTTTCTCGTTAGTGTCTTGGCATTTTGCAATTGTGTATCATTGACTAACGATTATGGTCTTGTTATTTCACCGCAGCATTTGGAGCCGTGGAAGCTGTATGCGACCGTTGCAGTTCTGCTGGCTATTGATGTTCTCTCTCTGCTTATCTGGCAGATCATGGACCCTCTGCACATAACTGTGGAGGTGTGGTGACACTTGATTTTTTTCTTGTTGTTACTGTGATTTTTATGATGTGTTTCCTCTGAGATGCCTTGGAAATTTCTGCCGAGCAAGCTCATGGAAGTAGGTGTTAATGGTGAAGGATTGTAGTGCGGTGCTCTGCGGCATTGACCTCAGTCTCTGTCCTTTAAAGTGCTCTCGCTCGCTCTCTTGTTTTCTCGCTCTAAGCAGAAGTTCACCAAAGAGGCTCCTAAAGAAGATCTAGATGTGTTGATTCAGCCTCTTCTCGAGCACTGCAGTTCAGAGAAGATGAACACGTGGCTTGGTAAGTATCCAGCACTTACTCACTCTGTGCAGTCATTTTAGTGCAGTATTTTTAATTTGAAAAAACCCTAATCCTGAATATTAAACTTTGTTGTGAAACTCATGAATATGAATATTTCATAACAATAATAAATAAACATGATTTGTTTTGTGTGCATAATTTATTTTAATATTTTTCCTGTGCGCTGTGCATTTGACACACCTGGTTTATTTTAATTTTATTTATTTATATATATCTAGGAGTTTAATTATCTATACGGTTGCTTCTTGTTCTACACTGAAGTGATACAATCTGTCTTTGAAATTTAAATTAATAATTTGTTATATGCGCAAGAGTTTTTTCCAGTTCATTTTGTATTCCCCTCACCGTTTCACAACTCATTCTTTCCCTCTCTTGTTCTCTCTCTCTTCTCTATCTCTTTCTCGCACTTTTCCTCTTGCTCTGACTTCCTATCAGAGCGCCGCAGTGTAAAATTTAATTTTGTGGGTCAGTGCCCAGGTCTGGATCTCATAGCCTGACTCTCTGACAGGAAGATAATATTACAGAGAAAAAAAACCTTCCCTGAACTCTAAACGAGATTAAACTCTTAATGTGACTTATTAGTCCCTCTCTTCTTCTCTCTCCTTTATCATTCTTCCTCTTTTATTTATTTGTTTTTGTCTTTTTATTTCTTTCAGATCTTTTTAAAGATGGACATATAGACAGGACAGATATCATCTATCATTACAAACATGTCATATGTCACTTTTTAGGGCCAGAAAGATTTTTGGCAACACTTAAGAACATTTTCACCAGGTTTCATTACTGTAATATGAAAAAATATTTACTGTAATTCACAAAACATTTTGTAGTATTTAAATTGAGTCTTTTTAGGTAGCTATTCGTCGTGTTGCTTTTAATTTTTAATCTAAAAAGTCTTATAGAGTCAACCCAAAACCCAATAGACATTTATGACATCACACAAAAATATCATAAATAATAAGCTGTTTTCTGTTAGGTTTATTATACATTACTGCTCAAAAGTTTGGGGCTGGTAAGAATTATTCATGTTTTTGAAAAAAGTCACTTATTTGTTCAAAATACTCGAAAAACTAATATTTGAACTGGTTTCTATTTAATATATTTTAAAAATGGAACTTATTTCTGTGATCAAAGCTGAATTTTCAGCATCATTACTCCAGTCTTCAGTGTCACACAATACTTCAGAAATCATTCTAATATGCTGATGTTTTGCTCGATAAACATCTCTTATTATCACCTTTCAAAACAGTTGTGCTGCTTCATATTTTTGTGGAAACTGTGATGCTTTGATGATTAATGCAAAAGAACAGCATTCATTTAAAATTGAAATCTTTTATAACATTGTCTTTGCTGTCACTTTTGATCAATTTAACGCATTCTTGCTGAATACAACTATTAATTTCTTACAAAATAAATTCTTACTGATCCCAAACATCTAAATATAGAATGTGATATTATTTATGATTTTAACAAATCAACCAAATGTTAAAAAGAGCCTACATTTAAAACCAGCGCATGTATCTCAAGTAGCACAGAAATAGAAAGCATACAGTTTCCATGTGAGACAACCTCAGAGCTTTAAGAGCACTCACTATACTGTAAGTAATGCTTTCTCCCTTCAGGTGTGGTGTATGGCTACAAGGGACTTCTGCTGCTGCTGGGAATCTTTCTGGCCTACGAGACCAAGTCCATTTCCACAGAGAAGATTAATGACCATAGAGCGGTTGGCATGGCCATCTACAACGTAGCTGTAAGTCTGACTGCTGGCTATTTCTATATTCACAGCACATAATGTTCTTATAGTGTAGCCTAACTGTTGCTGACAGCCGGGAGAAACACATTTGACTGTTTCATCTAATATGTGACTCCTTTATAAATATATGACAGAAGGCTAAGTTAATTGTGAAACTGCTTATAAGCAGTGGCAGAAACTTGCATAAGTAATATAAGCTGTCGCCCGGGGCTGAAGCAGTTTCTGGGGTGGTATTGTGTTGCTCGTCCGTCTCATTGAAAATGAATTGTGACTCAGCAGGTGACTTTTTCCAAGCAGCTCCCAGTGTTTTACTTGCCACCCCCTCTCACTTCAAACGCTCTCTGTCTGCACTGTAGAAGTAGGATAAACAGTTCGCTCATGAAAAAACGTCTCTTTACCTGTTAGAGGACAAAAATGAAATCACAAAATTTTATGTTTTTTTTTTCTTGAAAAAAATGAATACTTCCCCAATGATGCAATATATTGACATTTCTAATGTTGTCTACAAAAAACTTCCATTGAAAATACATGTTGTTCTTTAAAACTTTCTATTCATCAAAGAATCCTAAAAAATATACCACCGTTTCTGCAAAAATATTAAGCAGCATGATTGTTTTCGACAGTAATAATGATAATAATAATAAAAAAATGTTTCTTGAGCAGCAAATCGGCATAATAGAATGGTTTCTGAAGGATCATGTGACACTGAAGACTGGAGTAATGATGCTCAAAATTCATCTTTACATCATAAATAAATTACATTTTAAATTATATTAAAATAGAAAGCAGTTATTTTAAATTGTACAAATATTTCACAGTATTACTGTATTGTATTTTTGATCAAATAAATGCAGTATTGGCACACATAAGAGACATATTTCAAACTATTCAAATAAACAGCCCCCAAACTTTAAAAAAAAGCGTATAATAGCTAAGTTACAGTGCGTTTTCGTTTTAAAATGGCGTTTTAGAATGAAAACGATCCTCGTCTACACTGGCGTTTCTGCTGCGTTTCAGAAACTATCTCCGTCTACACTGCACAACCAAAAACGCATGTCACGTGACTATTCGTGCAGGTACAACCATAGAGTACTACCAATGTATAGGTAGAATCCCTATTATTTAGATCGCGGACCGTCTGCGTGCTTGGAGCGGTCAAATGAGGCATCTACCTATACATATCTATGGGTACAATAATGAGCATGATGTTCTTGTTTACACGGTCATCAGGGATACACAGAGAGAATGTGGGCAGACATGCCATCGTTTTCAAAAGTCTCCGTTTTGGTCCGTTTACACTGAAACGCAACCCCGGAGTTTTCAAACTAAAACGGGGTCTGCAGCGTTTTCAAAATCTCCATTTTCGACCTCGAAAACACTGGAGTAGTGTAAACGATAGGCGTAACCGTAACAAAATGCGTTTTAAAACAAAAACGCACTAGTGTAAACGGAGCCTAAAAGTTGCTATTTTATTTAGTTTCTTACTCATTACAGATTTTATCTTGACCTTTATGACTTATTAGTGAAGTTATTCATAAAGATATAACATTTTGTATTAATTTAATTCAAGAGACTTTTTTGTTTTTTACTTTTAATTTATAGCTAGTGATTTATTGTGTGCAGTAAGGTTAAAAAGTTTAAATATACATTATACTGTGTGTGTGTGTGTATGTGTATATATATATATATTTATACGATTTACTTATTTTTATATAATTTAAATTAAATTAGTGTATTAAAATGATCTATAGCCTACAATAACGTCTCACTGTGAAAACAAAATAATAGCTATTGACGTAATGCTAATTTTACTGTAAGTGTATTTATTTGTGCCAGAAACAACATGTTCGCCTCGTGTTTGAGTCTTTTTTTAGCACAGTTTTTGAATGAGGTGTTGATTACTGGCGTTTTGTGCTTCGCTCTGAATTTCTCAACTGCTTGCAAACAGTTTGATTCCAGCAATAACTCCAAGTGCTTCGCAGGCTGATTTGCATAATTGCACCCATTTGCTCAAACTCAGACTAAAACATCCTAATGAGGAAACAAGTAACACTTCACTGGTAACACAAACGCTTTACGTCAGTCCTACAGCTATTTTTCATGAGATCAGATTAGGTCTTAGAACGCCATGTTTCTGCCATGTGTCAGGAATAACATGCCTGCTTTGATGCTACTTGAGGGTTGTTGGGTTGATCAAAAACAAAGGATTTACTGTCTGTTTTACAGTGATGCAAGATTCAGAAACAAGTCGGTAAAAGTGTCACCAGCGAGAGTGCAAATCTGATCTACGTACAGCAGAAAAAGTCTATTTTTGTTGAGCTCTCAAATGTAACAAGCAGGCCATGTTTTTGTGACTGGTAGAATAGCACAGAGCAGCTCATATGGCTCCAGTGCTGTTGAGGTCGAAGAGGAAATAGACTTGTGGTACTCTAGATGTTGTTTTGACTCCGGCCAGTCATGAGAGTCAGTTCATTGCTCGCTGTTATCTATCTGTTGAAGGTAAATACCAGTTATCTCCACTCATCGTATAAGATCTTCATCTCTCTGCCGCCTGCTGCGAGTGTTTCGACAAAATGACCTCTCTTTTTCATCAACAGTTCTTGCTCTCTTTCTCTTTCATTTCTCTCATGCTCATTCCTTTTTTCCCCACTATCTTTATCTCATCAGTTCTCATTCACACCGTTTCTGTTCTGCAAGTACATTTTTTCTTTGTTAATTAATGCCCTCTAGTGGTGATGATAGTTTGGTACACAAAGGCCTTGTTTAGACAGCAAGAACACACACACACACACGTTTGTTTGCAGAGGTGTAAAATGCTTTAGTAATTTATAGTATTATTTTGGGGGATGTAAGTTGAAAATTATTTCAACTTAAAAAGTACATTACATTTTTGTTTTATCTTATGCACATATATGGTAAACAGAAGCTCAAAAGTGTGTGCTTGATGTGAGAACCAATGATCATTGTTTTCAAGCACATTTACATTTACATTTATTCATTTAGCTGACGCTTTAATCCAAAGCGACTTACAATTGCTATATATGTCAGAGGTCGCACGCCGCTGGAGCAACTAGGGGTTAAGCGTCTTGCTCAGGGACACATTGGTGTCTCACAGTGGATTCGAACCCGGGTCTCTCACACCAAGGGCATGTGTCTTATCCACTGCGCCATCACCACCCTTAAAGCACACAGTTCTACTTCAGTTATGACTTTCATCATGGAAATGTCTGGGTTCAAATGTTCACCATCAAATCTGAGGGAGCATGTTAAGGTAGCGAAGTTGTGTTTTCCCCAAAAAAGGTTTATTCATTATTCTTTCTGTTTTGATAGAGCCATTAGCTGTGTAATATATTGGCTGAATGCACAAGATTGTGTGCAAATAAAATCAGTGATGAAAATTTAAATATAATTAATATTTTTTTGTACTGCCGTTGTACTGTGGCTGCCGTCGCATCATCCAGGTGGATGCTGCACACTGGTGGTGGTTGAGGAGAGACCCCCTACATGATTGTAAAGCATTCATATATATATATAGTATAGGATGGCATGAGGGTGGAAAGGATGGAGTTTCCTTTTAATCCCTTTCCCTGCAATTGTGTGTGTGTGTGCATGTTTATGTGGTTTATGAGGACACAAATTTGTATAATGACATGGGTATGACAGAGGTATTACAATATGAAGGTGGTTTATGAGGACACTATGTCCCCGTAATTCAAAAGGCTTAAAAAACATACTAAATGGTGTTTTTTTGAAAATCTAAAAATGCACAAAGTCTCCTGTGAGGGCTAAGTTTAGGTGTAGGGTTGGTGTAGGGCAATAGCACACACAGTTTGTTCAGTATAAAAACCATTACACCTATGGAGAGTCCCCATAAACCACAAAAACCAACGTGTGTGTGTGTGTGTTCCGCTGTGCTGCATTTTAATTGTTATCACTGCACTAGATATGTGTTTGACCTGTGCCATTGCATTTTGTTTCGTTTTCTCCCTTTAACCAAACTTCTGGATGTCTGTCAGAAAAAAAACTTTTTTTTACTTTTACTCAAGTATGTTTTTGGCCAGATACTTGTACTTTTAAATAAGTAAAAGTTTCACTGAATATCTTTACTTTCACTTTAGTAAAATGTTTGAGTACTTTTTACTGTTTGTTTGTTTTTTTCTTTTTTACATATCTGACTTAAGTCAATTTAGATTTTTATTTTGTCCGAATAGCAAAACAAACACATGAAATCTGATTTTTACAAACCCGATCAAGACCACATTTATGGGTTAAATAGATTTTTTTTCTAAATAGATTATTTTATCACCTGTAAAATGACAGTGAGTTCTAAAGATCTTATTAGAAAAACTAAATCAGTTAAATCTTCACATTAATAACGTTGTTGTGTCTTTTTACTATTTAGGTTTAATTTATTTTTATTTCAGTTTTAAATTTGATTTATTTCTTAAACTTAATTCAGTTAGATGCTAAGCAACATTTCTAACTTTAATTAAATTTTATTTATCATTTAAATTCTTAAGTGAGTCCTAACGATCTGGTTTAAGTTATATCTTCACGTTATGGCTTTGCATTTTTTTAGTTATATCTTCACAGTTATAGATTCACATTATTAACGTTATACTCTCTTTTTTGATTCTGTCTCCAGGTGCTGTGCATGATTACTGCTCCGGTGACCATGATCCTCTCCTCTCAGCAGGATGCTTCATTTGCATTTGCCTCTCTGGCCATCATCTTCTCTGTCTACATCACCCTCGTGGTGCTCTTTGTGCCCAAGGTACAAGCACTCAAATAATCCCCTGCTTCATATCACTTCCACATTCACGCTGGTTTGTCTTGATGGTAGACACCAATTTCTCATTTTGTCTGATTTCGGTTCTTTCCCTTGCTGCAGTTTCGTTTTTTGTCTCCGCTTAAGTGCATTAGGTTTATGTTTCATTTAGTTTCATTTCACTTGTAGTTTTTATTCATTTCCAGTTAATCATTTTAATGGCTCAACTAATTTCAGTTAGGAGCCAAGCAACATAAAAAATATATATATTTAAACTTTTCATGTAATATTTCTACTTAATTTTATTTCAGCTTTATTAAAAAAATATTTTAATTAGTTTATTAGTTATAACAACCCTGCTTTGCGGTCTCTTCTCACATAAGTTAATATCTTGAATCAGTATTTCATGTCCATTTCTTTATTTATCAGCTAAGTAGCCATGTAATAAGCTAGATAATGTACAAAAACAGATCTTTATCGCAGAATAAACCCTTCAGGGTGATTTATTTTGCGACTGGCTGGCTGTAAATGATCCCTTACTTATTACTCGTCCTCTCCTGCACAGCATCACCCATATGAACTATTGATTTCACTGACATTTCATAAATTCAGCGAACGTTCCCTGCGGCGTCTCATAGATTTTAACGGTCGTTTCTGCAGATACGGCGTTTGATCACTCGTGGCGAGTGGCAGTCAGAGCAGCAGGACACGCTGAAAACCGGCTCGTCCACCAACAACAACGATGAGGAGAAGTCAAGACAGCTGGAGCGCGAGAACAGGGAACTCCAGAAGATCATTCAAGAGGCACGTGCTCCTTTTCTCTCCCTCCATCCATCACTTCCTCTTCTCCTCACGAGCACACAGCTTGCGTCTTAATTAACATCATATAATAGATTAACAAATGAACACATGGAATGGGATCCCAGACGGATAGAATGAATTATTGAAATTATATCCTACTCCTCCTTGTCTTTGACCTTCTGATTTGTTCATTCATTAAGGCCAGAATTTGTTTTATATATGAGGAAATATACATGCTAGAGGAAATGTCGAAAGAATGGTTCACCCAAAAATGGAAAATGATTTACTCAGCCTCATGTGGCCCCACACAGTGTGACTTACTTTCTTCTATGGAGCAAAAAATGGAGAAGTTTAGCAAATATATAAATACTTTTTTTTTTTTTTTTGTGCAGAAGGAAGAAAGAGTGACGGAGCTGCGGAATCAGCTTGCAGAACGCCAGGCCTTGCGCTCTCGCAGACGCCCGTCTGTCCAGAACCAGAACCAGAACCACAGCGTCCCGTCGTCTCAGGCCGAACTCCCCAGCTACTCCCCCGCGACAGACAAACAGTCCCTGCCTCCGTCCTTCTCCAATTCTTCCAACCTGTACCAGGGCGAAGGCAAACTGAGCCGAAACAACTGCCACAACAGCCGTCTGCCCCTGCTGTACAAATGAGTCGGGGATGGTGGAATCTCAAGAAGGCAATGTAAAGTTGTGTCTATAGTTTATGTACTTTATTTTGAAGTCGATGAGTTTTTAACTCCACTTTTGGATTCCTGACATTCCTGACCTCCTTATGGTTCACTTTTGATAACTCCCTCTCTCAGTTATAAAAGCACATTATTATTATTTTCCGCTCCAAATACTCTACCATTCAAAGGTTTGGGGTCAGTAAGAATTTTTTTTTTTTTTTTTTTAGTATTTGAAAAAAATCCCTCACCAAGGCTGCATTTATTTGACAGTAAAAACAGTAATATTGTGATTTAAAATAATACTATTACTGTTTCTATTTTAATATATTTTAAAATGTAGTTTATTCCTGTGATCAAAGCTGAATTTTCAGCATCATTTCTCCAGTCTTCAGTGTCACATGATCCTTCAGAAATCAGTATAATATGCTGATTTGCTGCTCAAGAAATATTTATTATTATTAGCAATGGTGAAAACAATTGTGTTGCTCATTAGTGGAAACCATGATACATTTTACAGGATTCTTTGATGAATAGAAAGATATTGGATCTTTTGTGACATTATAAACATATTTACTGTCACTTTTAATCAATTTAATGCATCCTTGTTCAATAAATATATTAATTTCTTTGTCAAAATAAAAAAACCTTACTCACCCCAAACTTTTGAATGTTAGTATATAAGGAAACAAAAATTGTGTCGCACAGTCATTGAGTGTGGTGCTTTCAGACAATAGAAACCTGTGATTCCAGAAAACAGTATGTGCTTGTGCATTAATCAAACCTTCTGAATAGCACAAATAATCATATTGACTTTAGGTTATGTTGAGGCATTAACAATGGAAGGAGGATTTAAAAGCAAAAACATGAAGCATTTTTTAAACATTATTATGTTAAAACATTTTCTTTGTGATAGCAACAGTTTATTATACTAAAATCATGTAAACATGCATATCATGTGACTATTTTTGAAGCAGTGAGTATTTAAAATCAACAGTATTTTTTTTTTTTTGAAAATCCAACATTTTTGTGTTTCATTGTGAATTCAAATCTTTGCTTTAAATGTTTAGGCCTTAATGTTTCCCTTGTAAATGCCTCACTATAAGCTAAGCCTTTTAAGCATTTTAAAGAAAAAGAGGGACGAATGGGGATAAATTTTGCTAATGAATATTGTCAATTGAGCTAAACTTGTAATGTTTTATTATTAACGTAAAGGCCAGATAGATTGCTGTCCAAGTGCTAGAGAGTGACTTAAATCAGGTTTGTGCTCTGTCATTATTGTGCCCTTGACTGTAGCACTTAAATCAGAGTTCTTCAAGGGGAACTGACTGTTTTTGCAATTGGACTTCGGTAAATCCCTTCAGATAAAGCGTCTTTTAAACACTAGGACAGGGGTGTTTAGGAAGGATTGTGTGGGTGCTGGAGCCAGACCCGGTCAAACATTTCTTTGAATTATTTTGTTGAGTGACAGCGAAGGAAGAAGAGTGTGTCTCCGTGCTTCGCTTAGCATCTGACGAGACGAGACAGACCTTGCATTGCACCAACAGACAGTATTAGATGAATCGTTCTCTCTCTCATCCAGTTCACAAAGGAAATGAGACAAGGTTTTAGCCGAACCTACTTACTCCTAAAGGTATTTGACCCGGGTCTGGTCGATACTCTATTTTCCTCTTATGCCTTTTCTCCTTTAATCCCTACGGCCGTGTGCCAGGGTGCTTTAATGGCTTTTCTGTCCTTGTCTCAACCTCTCCAACTCCCGTTTTTTACAACCGTAGTAGTAGAAGTGAAGTGGAAAAGAATGAAAGAAGAGTTTGTTTTGCTCTGGACTGTAGAAAGCAAGCATCGGTTAGTTTTTTCCTCCTATTATCATCCAGTTGTGATGCAAGATTCTTCTGATGAGATCATTGCTACAGGCGTATTTGTTTGTTAAATCATCTGTGATGTTCGTGATTTGTGTGTTACGTCACAGTTTGAGTAAAAAACAAGCACAGGCCTCTTAAACAGCTTCTGTAGCTTTTGTACTTTTGGGCCAAATTTATCAAACAAACACATCTCATAACACACAACATTGTAAGATGATTTTTAATTAATGTATATTTATTTTAATTTTTTTTGGTGGGCACTCAAATTATTGATTTTATTTGCCAAATTCAAGAGCATTACTTTGTCTGTGCAATATTTATTTATTTGAGGTAATTTATTGTTTATTTAAAATAATTTTTATCATATATTGATAGTTTAAAAAATCATTTTATGCCTCTCATGAGTGACAGTGGACAGTATTGTGCTCTTCACAAATGTGACCCTGGACCACAAAACCAGTCTTAAGTCGCACGGGTATATTTGCAGCAATAGCCAAAAATATATTGTATGGGTCAAAATTATAGATTTTTATTTTATGCCAAAAATCATTAGGATATTAAGTAAAGATCATGTTCCTTGAAGATATTTTGTAAATTTCCTACAGTAAATATATCAAAACTTCATTTTTGATTAGTAATATGCATTGCTAAGAACTTCATTTGGACAACTTTAAAGGGGATTTTTTAAAGGTGAACTTTCAGATGATGTATAAATCTTAGTTTCGAAAAATGGTCCCTTATGACTGGTTTTGTGGTCCAGGGTCACAAATGTCTTTCTCCATATTATAAATTTCTTCCCCCAAATTCAAATTCAAATGCTTGGTCTGTGCAATATTTTATTTCTATATTTATTTATTTGTTGTTGTTGTTTTGTTTAGTTAATTTATTGTTTTTTTATGGTTAAAAATAATTTTGTGCCTCTTTTGATTAACAGTAAACAAATGAGTGCACAATTGTTTATATGTGTTGTAAGAATGATACCACACTTTTTGTAACATTTTAAAATGATATTTATGATCATTCTTTAACATTTAAACTGTTATGCTTGGAGACTGACCCAATTATATAATCACATAAACACTGTCATTGTGGCAGAAATCATAGAAACTATAACCATAAAACTAGATCTATAACATTTTATTGACTCTCTCCTCTTGTATTTTTTTTTTATTATTAGAAGAAGTAGAGTCAATGCTTAAACTTTTGTACCTGTGGACAATCTCTATGTATATTTAGAAATATTGCAATATTACAGTGGTGTAATATTTATTTCCTATGGTAAGACAATCACGTAATACTTGTTTACACAATAATACAATATTTTAATTTAAGTTGTGCATTGCTGCATGTTTCATTCTTGTATAAAAATACTTGTGTATAAACTAACTAACATATAAGAAGTAATGATTCACAGTTGGTGACTGGACAGCTAGGCATAGTACAGCACATAATTTTCCCTCTATATATCAACATTCTAGTAATGTAGCTCAGGGTGTGTGACTATATACTGCAACACTTGACACACGGTAAAGGTACAATCTGTAATCTCAGTGCCTTTTGAATGGATGGGATAGGTTCTTTGGAAAGATCTGTGTGGAGTCACCGCTGACGTACATGGGAGGGTTCTTGTTATTCTTAGGCATTGTTATTCTTGTTATTCTCTAAAGGCTCTCCGATTACAGCAGTTATGGATTTTCTTTGAACTGTTTAATTGTCAGGTATGTGCACTGTACCACAAGGAATTTCTTTCGATACTTCCGAACGTCAAAAAACAATGTAATTCATTTCCTTGTAATTTTTCAACTGACAAAAACTGTATGTTAAGCCTTAGAAAGTTTCTCTAAATATGCAAACTTTCTGGATGTCAACATTCAATAAACTCATTATTTTGCACTGAGAGAGCAGCCGGGATTGTTTATGATCGAGTAACAGTCTCAAGATCTGATGCAAGACATGTAAAACCCTGGACTTTGACCCCCCCCCCCCCCTAAATATATATATATATATATATATTAGTGCTGTCAAATGATTAATTGTGCTTAATTGCATCCAAAATAAAAGTTTTTGTTCACATAGTATATGTGTACTGTATATATTTACTATGTATATATAAATACATACACCCATGCATGTATAGATTTAAGTTTAAAAATGTACGTTTATATATTAAATATATTTCCATATAATATAAATTATATGAATATAAATATATAAATGTAAATATTTTCAAAATATATACTGTACATGCATGTATTTATATATATATATGTAATAAATATACACAGTACACACACATATTATGTAAACAAAAACTTTTATTTTGGATGCGATTAATTGCGATTAATCGTTTGACAGCACTAATATATATATATATTTATATATATATATATATATATATATATATATAATGTAATTTAAATACTATAAATATTTACTAAATATTTATGTTATACAGTATATATTTATTCTTATTCATTTTATTTATTTACAGGTACAAAATATATGTACAATACTAGTACAAAATATTATTTTTGTATTTTATACAAACACACATATATATATATACACACACTTTTAAAAATGTATTGGTTTTGTAAAACATTTAAACACTGCATACTGTTTGTTAGAAGTTGATCAGAAATACATGCAATTGTTACAAAGAAGCTCATAAACACGGTGCATCTTATTTAAATGCAGCTTTCTTGCACTGTTGGGTTTTTAGAATTTTAGACTTTGATATTCAAAAGAACATTGTGCTTATGCCAATCCCTATATATATATATATATATATAATTTTCTTTTTTTTTTTTTCTTTTTTTTTTTTATTATAACTGTAAGGGCATCTAACCTGTTTAATTTTTATTTTGAAAAAATAGTTTCTGGCATTTCTGACAAAAACGTTGGAGTCTGTCCAGTAGGGGGCTTTTTAGATTAAAGCCCCTCTTGGAATTCACAGTTACACCGTTGCACTAAATTGTGCATCTCCACCCTTCACAAGTGTAACCGAAAGAGTGATGCAATTCTGTTAATTCAGGGGCCTGGGCTTTTGTTCGAATCACACCTGGGAGAAAGCAGCGAATGTTCGTGAGGGAAACAACCCATGACCTCATTTCTAGCAAATAAAAGGAAGTCAGACTTTAGGAAGATAAAGAACCACTGGTCACGTACTGGAATGCAAAAAATCCCCCAGTGTGTTTATATGACCTGTCACAAGCTGCTGCTTCTTTTTGAATGCTGTTAGGAATGAGACTAGTGCATTACGTTAAATACTTAATGTTTATTCACCATTAAAATGTCAGAATCACAGGATGAGTGTCAAAAACAATTAGTACATTAGTACACTCATTTTCATCCGCTATAGCATACACAGTCATTAATAAATAGATAAATAGGACATACAAAATAAAATAAATTAAATACGCTCAAAAGTTATAAATAGATACATTTACCACAAATACCATTGTTCTTTTGAACATCTACATTCCTTACTATTTCTACAACGAAACATGTAAGATAATAAACATAATATTAGCTTAAAATAAGTATACGAATTGTAGTGCCCTTGGTATAGTGCTCATGACTGAGTACATAGTATCCAGCGCACGGCTCTCACTGCATCTAATGTGTTTTAGAATCAAAACATTATGTTACAATGCAATAAGGACTCAGCGTTAATCAAACTACTTTAAAGCAAATGCCCTGAGAACATACTTTGGAAGTTTTAACATAAAACTTGTTTTCATACTGTGCCACGCAACTCAGGTGGCTAACAAATTACAAGGCAAACACTCCAAAGAATGTTTTGGCATAATCTTCTTCGACATCGGCCACGCGGCTGGTTTTGGTTGCCAGCTTGTCGCCGTCCATGAGCTTAAAGACAGCACCCAGGTAGATGGTGCTGTATGTGGTCTTCCCATCATCTTGTGATTGGCATACGGAGTGGGCTGAATTCTGCAGAGGCTTCCACTTTTCCACCGCATCCGTATAACGCCAGATGCTGTGGCTCAGGAAGTTCTGAGCTTCATCGTCTTCATCAGCTTCGTCCAAATTGCACTGTATGGCATAGGACACTTGGCTGTATACAAAGTAAAGGCCGTCGGCGGGAATGTGAATCTCGTTGTTGGCCAGCTTGAGGCCACCCTGT
Organism: Barbus barbus; assembly: GCF_936440315.1. Taxonomy (NCBI): domain Eukaryota; kingdom Metazoa; phylum Chordata; class Actinopteri; order Cypriniformes; family Cyprinidae; genus Barbus; species Barbus barbus. The sequence goes on from NC_136762.1 coordinate 7,309,958, forward strand.
TCGAACGACTGATCTACACCGCTGACCCACTTCAGAGACTTCGACTGTGGGTTGCTGTTTTTCTCACCTGCGAACAGAGAAGATAAATGTGTGAGAAAGTGACCACGGGTGTTAGAATGGTAAAAACGTAATGCAAACTCATTCTGTACCGAATATATATAATCCTAAAGTTGGAGGTCATAAACTAGTAGAAATGGGCCTGTTTATAATTTGGGTTAAAGATCACAATCTTTATCTTCAGTAGAGTATGTGATAAAGCAAGTTTACTGGAGTCTCCCCACTTCTTGCCACCCACCGAGAGCCAAATATATTACTGTATTTAAATTACGTCCTACCACACTAGGAAATCCACATTAGTTAATGTTTAATGAAAAACTCAGGCTTGTTGCAACATTCAAGCCATTGAGCAACTCTACGCCAACAAGGGCCTTTTATGAATCTCCGATTTTTTTAATCTGATAAAATGAAATTGGCTAAGAATACTAAACTCAGTCTTTTGAAATGAGATAACCTATGACGTGTATGAACCCGGTGCACAGAGGAAAGATGCAGTTTGAGACTCACCATGTAAATGAATGGCTGCTTTTGTTCTCTCAGCGATCTGCTTCAGCATTCTTCCTTGCTCTGTGGAAAAGAGGATTGGAGTCAGTTTCAAGTTTGCTTCTAACATCAGTTGCCTATTTATGTGTAAAATAATGTTTAGAAACTAGAAAAGTTTGATTTAAAACCCAAACACTGATAGTAAAATATTTTCATTCAGAAATTGCAAATGAACTTCAGATAACACATTGAGCTGAACATCAAATTTTGAAGTTTTCTTGTAAAATATACTCTTGTCATTTTTGAAAAAAATCCTAAAAAAATCGCCAGATTGTAAAATAGTTCCATGCTCTCATGAGTGGCTTTGAAAAGTGCTAACAGAAGATGGATTGCTGGGAATGTTGTGTTTTTTACCTGATGGTGTGCTGATTTGTTTCTCCGCAAAAAAGTGGGGAAGATCTTTTTGGTCCTGTTTCTGTAAAAAAAAAAAAAAAGACGTCGCAAATGTTGATTATCAAAGGCTAATTTCAAATTAGGTCACATTGTTATGTACTTGAATAATAGTATCGTCCAACACTAAAGTTTCAGTCTTACCATTAAATGCCAGGAGAAGAAAAGAGCCGCCACAGCACAGAGGGCGATAAAAGTGATAGCAGCAACTGTCTTCCATATCCAGCTTCTGGAGGGCTTCACCGGTACGGGTGCCACTGTTGTCTGATAAACTCCCCCTTCGCCGGCCTCCAGATCCTTTACTGTCATTTCGTATTTCACCATGCTGTTAGTTCTCTGAGATGTGTTCCTTTTTGAGTGAGCTTTTGAACTGAAGTTGTCTGCTCGCCATACAGTCAGTATGTGATATATATGCTAAAGATAGGGGAAACTCCAGTGATGTAAGTGCAACCAGCTTGAGGAACAGAGGTTGTTTTGAAAAGGGAAAGAACACCCTCAGCTCTCAAACGCCAACTTTCCACCCACACACTTTCACATACTAGCCTCCAGACAGCACTCACACATACACACCCTCACACTCTGCTTGCCAAATAGTAGTATAACACATCCTCTTTACACATGCTTACATTAAAATGATGCACTTTATAAGTTTAATTAATCTTATATTGCATTTATATTATGCTCAACAGATCATTAGTTAACAATGTACTTTTAAGTTAGAAATGACATGGAATTTTGATTTATGTTGAAATGCATGCATTCATAATTAAATTCTCATGATCTGTTAAGCACATCAATGGCTTTTTAAAGAATATTAAGCATTCCTAATTGTTTTAAAAAATGTAATGTAAGTACATTATTTGATTTCATATTCATAGCAATTTCATATTCTCCTCTCTGATTTCACAATAAAACCTGATAAACCAGCTCTATGGTTGATGTTAATATGCCACAGGCACTTTCAGTTTCGGGCTGGTGATGTAATAACAGCCAATCCAACTCGCCTGACAACACACAGCTGACTTGCTTCCTTTTGGGAGATTCCACGCCCTGAAATTCTTTTGGCCTTTTCAGGCTTGTTTTTGATTTCTCTCTCCTTTTCACTCTGTCTTTCTCTCTCTAACATGATCTCACACTCACTTTCTATGCCAAAAGCTACTACAAGTTTGTTATTGAAGTGGAAGCATATGTATGATTTCTTTTTTTCATTCAGCATTCATAAAACCTGTCTGATGCAAGATAAGAGTCCTGAAATACATGTGCACATATTTAGCAATAGGCCTAGGGCTAATGATTAAAAACCCCATGAAATGTGATGTGAGATTGTTTTTATTCTTTTTTTAACACGCCACAACATTCCTTACAAGAGAAAAAGGGAACGCAGCACAAATAAAATTGGCAAAAACTACTTCAAGTAAATAAACTTTCCTTAAGTAGGTCTACTCTATAAGTAAACATCTTTTGGATTTCTGGTGCAGCTGGAAAATACTTTCGAGTTCCAAGCATAGATGTAATTTACAAAAAGGAATTTTACATGACAGACACTGGAAGCCGTGTGTCAGTTTGAAACACTGATCTATAATTTAGACAATATCTAGAATAATCTGTCTATAGATCAGTAAATGGAAAACAAAGTTAATTACTGTACTTTAACTGTTAGCTTTAGGCCTAACAAAAACATGTTTTAATGATATCATATATAAATAATTGATAGAAATTAATATTTTCATCAGTTTGAATTTTGATTCAATAATGTTGATCACAATATAATTTGTTTCTTGTTGCCTATTGCCTTTTTATAAAGCCTAGCAGGTAGCCTACATTTAATGTTTATGATTGACAGCTATGCTACTAAACGGTCTCGGTCACACAGCTTCCATACAGTAGCCTATTGGAGTTGCTACTTTCTAAACAAATATTTTCATTGTTATAAATGTCTCTTCCCGTGCCACCCTGAAGATCACCTGGCTGTAACCAAAGATGGCGACCTCTGTAACACTGGAAAGTCTCACAGTTGACGCGAAACAACGATTATTAGACACACGTTGATCAAAGTTTTTAAAATGGAATATTTGATCGAATTTAAAAGAAAATCTTAAATATGGTTTATGTCTTGTAAATCTTGTTTTATAGGCAACATATTATGATATAGTGAGAATATGGTGCTCAACTTGAGGAAAGAAACACATTTTATTACACATATTTTACTCCCAAACTATAATACTCTATGTGCAACTGTTGTTAGTTAAATGGCCAAAAAGTAAGATTTTGATTGATTTGACCACTTTTTGTTATTATTATTAGCATTATATTTATTATGATTATGATTATTTGTATTTATGATGTGTTAAACATAAAACTATTGCAGTGCTGGTTCCAGTCACTGATCTCTATATATCTATTTATATCTTTATTATAGATCAGTGGTTCTAATGAATTATTCTATAATTGTATAGGGTGTTTATGTGGTTTATGCTGTGCTGATCTTAAATTGTCTGTGTGACAATGCTGTCATGGGCTTGTCTCATTTCCTTCTATAATGGCTGAGAAAGGAAATTAAGTATGAGGCCACAGTAACCTGATATCTCTCTCGCTATTTTGCTTTCCCCTTCCGCATAAACTTCAGCCAAACCCTAAAGAAAGTGTGTTAACTCATGCCTCTCTTACCCGCAGTTTATTAGATAAGAAGAGTGAGTCATCCCATTCATGCTGCTTTTTGCCATGTTTTGAAATTATTGCTACAATAATAGCAGGTATACACATGTACAACATGGGAGGATTGCTCAGAGGATTGCACTATGGGGCTCACCCACTCTACCATGTAATAATTCCTCATTCTGATGTTGCCTAATTAAGGAAATGCAATGGAAACTCTTTGCTCATTATGCCTTCCTCGATTTCGTCGAGGATTTGACTCCTCTGGCCTTGTTTGTGGTTTCTGTTGTAATGATGCATAGTGTGTCAGCGTGAAGTGATATTTATCAGGTCCTGTTCTGTAGTTGTGGGGTGGCATGACATTTATGTGTGGTGATTTGGGTTTGTATGTAGGTTCTGAAAGACTGTCCCTGAGTAAACGTAAAATACCGTTGACTTTATCTTTAGCATCAATGTACAGTGATAGCAACAAACAGCACTTCTGGATTTTTCTGCTATGAACTAGGTGTTATCATGTAAATGACATCAGTGGAGAACTGACCGCTAGATAAAGTTAGATAATAGCGTACTTGAAAAAGCAAATCTGTCATACTTTCTTTCTGGACCATAAAAGTGGACCACAAAAGGAGATGGTAGGATGATTCTTGATACTTCTCTGAATGGTAATGAACACTGTCGAGCTCGAAAAATGACTAAAAACACCATAAAAGGTATTATAAAAGTAGTCCATACAACCATAAGTCTTGTGAAGCTAACTAAAAATGAAAATTGTAACATTTACCCCCTCATGTCAATCCAAAGCCATCTTTTGTTCAACTTCAAAACACAAATAAAGATTGTTATGTTCATTATGAAGTTCATAAAGATTAATTCATATGGATGGAGCGGTTTAATCCAAGTCTTCTGAAGATACCTGGTCATTTTTTTAATATAAATCTTGCCCCCTAAATTTCAAATGTAATTTTTCACATCAAACTTGAATTGTTCCAATTGGTTATGAGAACCATAACCTTGCATAACCAACTGGAATATAGTCTTGGAATATAGCATACAAATCACACTTTTACAATATTTACTTTACTTTACTTTTGTCATTTAGCAGACGCTTTTGTCCAGAGCGACTTACAAATAAGAAAAAGTAACTAAAACTAAAAGTTACAACTCTATAAATACTATATACCCACATATTTAAGAAAATAAAGAAATTAAATAAAATTGACACATGCATATAACAACATTTCAATAATAAACATATAAATGAAAAAAAAAATTAATATTTAATATTTATTATTATTTTTTTTTTGTCATTCTGGAGCTCACCGCCATCCGTCCCCATTCACTTTCATTGTATTCTGGCTAACATCCAGGAAAACACATGATGGTGATTAAAGATGGTCCAGTTTAATTTTTAGGTTAACTGTTTTTCAATAAATTTGACTGAAAAAACTCGCTATTGCCTTAGCAGAGTATACACTAATCTGATTGTTGAAGGAATTTTTTTTTTTTTTTTAAATATTAACCCTCAAACATTTTGAGCACACAAAAGTTGACAATAACCCATTTAAGTTTTTATTTGACCATGATTTCATGAGATTTCAACTTTTTTTTTTTCATGTTTGGTTACCAAAAAAAATTTCTTGAAAATTCTCATAGTCATCAAACTGGCGTAGATTCACATGCATTACAAATCTGTATCTATAGCAGGTGCTGTCTGTAGAAACCTTGCCGCATTCAAAGAGACCTGTAATTTAATATCAAAGGGCAGCTCTTTGAGAGGGGGAAGTGTGGGAAATCCCCCATGTTTTAGGTCATATTAATGTGGTTATTCAGTGGTATGTCTGTATAATTCTGATAATGATAATTCTGTAAGGATTCCCTCCATGCTTTCCACACTTCTGGCCCTTGTCTCCATTTTCCTTTACCTTCTTAACGCTCCACATAGGAAGGGATACGTGACGTAGAACACGGTTTGTTTCACAACTCCTCGCTGCATCTGGGTTAACACTTCTACCACAAAGAAGTAAAAAGCACCTTTTCACCTATCAGAGGAAGATGCACAGAGGAGCAAGAGTTTCTAACCAGTAATTCTCCATGCAGTTATCACCTGGCACAATGTTTGCGTTGCCATGTGACACATAAGCTTGAAGGGCATGCTTGGGAGGAAATTTTCATAGCGGATTTGCAAATGTGTGTTATGAGTCCACCATCTAATTTTCTGTATCTCTGTAACAGTGAGGTTTTGAGTCAGAAGTCTAATTACACATATGTGTTTTCTACCAGTGCTTTTGCATGCTGTTTCCAAATGTCTCTTATGTTCCTCATAGTAAAATTCCAAAAATATAATTATGGGGCAAGTTGTCACATTTTTAAATGCTAGAAATGTATTAATGCTACACTGATTTACTAATCAAAATAAACATTTAATATTTTTATGCAACCTTTTACACTTAAAAGCTACAAAAGCTACATGTTTGTAAGAAGTAAATCCATAATTAAGGCATTTTAAATTTAAATGTCACTTCTGGCCAAAATAAGATTCCATAATCCATAACAATACTTCCTCCAGTGTCCATCTCACATGTCCTCTCACATCGAAAATCCACCGAAATATTTGCTTTGGACAAGATGTCAACTGATGGACTGGAGTCGTGTGGATTATTTGTGGGGTATTGTGATGTTTATCAACTATTTGAACTCTGATGGCACCCATCCACAAGTGATACTAAATTTTGGCTCATTTTATTGTCACAAAATGTCAACATGCATTTGATGAACTGTATCTCTTTTTATTAGGCATTAATGTTTTTTTACACTCGAAATATTCACTAGAGTCAAATGTGTGAAAGTGTATATATACACCTGTATAAAGCTCAATGCATGAGTCTATGCATGAGTGCAAAAAACCGCAAGCTAACAGGAAATGGTTGATGGTGCACAAACAGGCATTCACAAATAAAGGTTAAGTGCAATTGCTTTGCATATCGCAACAGAATTGTGCGGACAAAAAATTATTCTAGTTCTTCAAACCAAATCAAGTTTTTGCTTAAAGGTAAAGGTTGCATTTCTATTGTTAGATTGAACACAAAGACGTTAAATAGTCCTGTGTCCATAAACATGCATTTTTTTTTTATTTTTTTTTTGCAAGGGGCTGGTTCATCTCAGGACACAAGAAAAGTGTTTATGAAAGCAAGGATATGAAAAAAAAACTGTGCATTAAATGATACTGATGACACTGTGGAGGTCAGTTTCGTGAAAGAAGAACAGAAAAAGCTATCCGAAAATATCATGTTTGTTTAAAAAATGCATGGTTTGCTTCCTCAAATGATTTTCCACACCGTTCAGCAACTGATAGAAAGAGAGGAAGTAAATGAACCAAGCCTCAAATTGTCAGAAGGGTTGAAAAATATTAACAAATCTCTCTCGAATGCTGCAGTTGCTTTTGTAATAGAAAAACTATTTGATGGAAGAATTTAAAGGCTTAAATGAAAAAAAAAATGCATTTTTGATCATGTTGCATGACTTGTTTGTGCAGTTTACTTTTTCCCTTAATGACATCCTAATGTGAAGCACTGTCACATGCTCTTTGTACATTATGCAACTCATCCCATCTTTACACTACAGTTTGTCAACCACAATATGATATGATTGAAGACGTAAAGGTGAGATGACTTTTCAGCGTGGGCTAAAGGAACAAACTAAAAAAGAGGATTTATAAATGCGGGGAATTTCAGAATTGTGACTCATAGGACATGAAATTAGCTGTCGAGCCTGTTGCGGTTACAGTTTGTTGACAAGGGTAGGTTTTTGGAAATAAATTCGGCTTTGTACAGTATACCCCCCCCCCCCCCCATCAAGACTCCATACTTCAAATGTCAGCATTTTTTCAGTATACTAACCAAATGTTGACCTTTGACATTGTTCTCTATCTCTGACCTTAAAATTAAATTGGTTAGTTCTAGAATGAAAGGAAGCTTCCTCCTGCCTTTGGCCTTCTAGATTTGATGTGTGTTTGCGCAATCGAAACACAGTGTTTGTATCTGAGGCTAAAGTGGGTTTAAGTTTCAGTGGTTTGCTTTCGGAGGGCCAACAGGAAGGCCACGTTTCGCAGGCGTTCTTGTGATGACTGGCTCCCTCATGTGGCTGCATGAAGTACATGGGAACTGGGTTACATGCAAAGTGAGCTCATTGAGGGTAAATTCAAGAATACAAGGTGAAATGCTGCAAATTGACTTTTATTTTTATATAGCTTACAGAGAAGTTTACAAATAAATTATTTGATTTCAATTGATTGTGTCGACAACTGTTCATCATGATTTTTGAATTAAATGAAGAAATTCTTGAACATTAACAGCACTGAAAAAAAGAAATTAAATAAAATTTAAATATTATACACAAATAACCAATAAACCATTTAAATTGGAATGTCTTTAAAAATATTTTAATATAACAAATCTCAAAACATTTCTCTAAAATATGTCATATAATATAAAATTAAACTATGTTTCAACACATAAAAAATATGAAAATATCCCTTTTGAAACCCATAATGGGCTTGAGAACTAACCATACAAACATCTTTTACCATTTACTTTGGTAAATATAAATAGACAGTTTTAATTCTTCAGGAGAATCCCTTGCCTTAAAATGAGGTGACGAACACTGAAATGTGAGTCTTGTAATTCTTTAAGGCATAACGAACTGTTCTTTTAAACCCTAAATCAAGGTTTGCACTTTACATCCCCATAGAAGAATCTGAAAGATTTAGACTTGTTTGTTATTTGTTATTAAAAAAGATAATTTCCCAGTAAGTATCGTAATTTTGTCTTGATATGCTGTTGATAGCTTCTATCTCCAGGCTGATGCTGTCTCCCTCTGTCAGCTCGACCAGACAGATCATTGTCGCCGTTCCTGATCCATTTTGCCTGACCTTACTCAGGGTTCTGTCTTGTGTCCCGGGACTTTTGTTCTTGCGCAAAGTAACAGACGCTGAATTCGGCGTTTTATTAACAAATTGGAAGGTGACCTGGGCGTGGAAATAGTATAGACCCTTGACTGCAATTTCGACAGTGCTGTTCTTTGGGGACAAGAATGTGCTTTTACACGGGTAGCATATCCAGATTTCGTTGTCTGAGGAAGAGAATGGAAATATTAGTGCGCATTATGAAAATCTCCCAATATTTCCCAAATTTAACACTTTATTCGGTATGTTTAGCAGGAACACTTTCTTAAATGTATATAAATAAAAAGTTAGTGATGATTCAAAACCCCAAGAAAGTTATCTCACCTGTGTTGACATATTTCCTACTAGAACAGGAAGTTGGAGTGGGGCATTTCAAAGGGATCGGCTTGAAATACCATACTACTCTTACCAAATAGTATGCTATTCCAAATTTAGCCTTGATTTACATTACAGTCATGAATGACGAGTTGCCAATTTTGATTGAATTAGTCTTAAATAGTGTTTGATTTTATTTTTGCCTGATTAAAAGTTGATAATGGAATTGATCAGTAGTTTGGGGTCAGTAAGATTTTTTTAAAAGAAGTCTTTTATGCTCAATATGTCTACATGTTCAAAATACAGTAAAAAGTAATACGGTGAAATATTTTTTCAATTTAAAATTTTGGTTTTCTCTTTATGAAATTGACTTTTACGTTTCTGTGATGGCAAAGCTGAATTTGATTTAGTGCCACAACCTTTCCTATTATTATCAATGCTGGATTCAATTTCCAAGTGCCTTAAAGGAATAACAAGTTTGAAAGAACAGTATCTTTTGTAACATTACAAATGTCTTTGCGCTAAATTTTTTATACGTTTAATGTGAAAAATATACACATGTGCAAATATTCTCTTTCAATCCTGTTACATAAACAAAATGAAATTCTAACATATAAACCTGCAATTAAAATGTAAAATAAAAGAGTAGCAATGGAGTTCAGAATTCTTGTATACGCCTGTAATTGCTCTTTTCTTATATAATTGTTCCATGTGTGGGGTTCGGAGCTGCCGTTCATCCCACATATATATGAAACACACTTCATACAGGACGTGAAGTGAGGTCAGGGAAGGAGAGTCTTTTAAAGGAACATTTCCACTTCCTTCCTCACATATGAGCCGTGCACATTTAGACTAGTTATATTTCCACTGATTCACAACGCCTCTGCGATAAACATTCAGTGTCACATCAGAAGTGTCATTGTGGTCACTGAATCTGGTTCATCTTATGAGCGAGCGCAGGCAACTATCACACGAATGAGACGAAAGTGCTTTGAAAAAAGTTACGACCTCCTACTTGAATGGAGTGAAGGTGACCTCATGTTACCTCACAGAAAACGACTAGCCTGAGCTTATTTACATGTGATGGCCATATTTCAATGTGGTAAACTTAAACTTAAGTGACTTTTAAGCCACAAAAGATTCTTTAAAAGCAGAGAACTACATGCCAAACGCCCTCAATGCAGCAGAGAAACCAAATGACACGACAAAACCAAAAGTCCCGCTATGTCTTGTTTTCATGATATACAGAGAAGTGAGAGATGTAGAAAAAGTGTGAAAGGGAAAGTGTAAAAGAGGATGAGGGGAAACAACACACAGGAATAGTGAGAGATGTCCACAGAGAGAAAAATATTGCTCACCTCTGATGAGACGGATATAGTTGTCGGAGGATGGACCCAAAAGATTACCTGAAAGTGCAACCAAATTATTTTCATTTTTCAAATAAAAGCTATTGTTTTAAAGAGATGCATATTTCCCTGAATAGGAATGTTTCCCAGAATGGAAGATGAAAACGTTTTAAAGAAAGGAATAGAGCTTATAGAGACAGAACTGGTACTTTTTTTATTTATTGTTTACATACTGTAAAATAAAAAATACATTTCTCACCTAATTGTTGGTCAGTCTTGCCATTGATTGCTGTAAAATAGTATTTATTGTTACTGTCATGACAAAGGTACACAATTATATTAAATCAATTATATTTTACTTAAATTGGGAGGGGGTGGGGGTTAAAAAGCAAACCTGTTGAATTTGTCTCTTCATTTCCAGTCATGGAAACGGCAGTTGTTTCAGTCTAAAGAAACCAAAAAAAAATCATATTTATCTGAAAATGAACAAACAAAAGGTCTATCCCAGGCTATCCCAACTTAATATGCAGAGAGGCAACTATAAGTAAGCCATTAGCTCCCCCTGAAAATTGTAAAAGGTATGACTTTTAAATCATTTCTTTGTTAATTTAAGCATCAAAACCACCAATATTTGCTCAGCACCTATAGACTTAAGTCATTTAATTTTTGAGAGGAATCCAAATGAGGCTGTGAGGGAAAAGAAGTACTATGTGTTCAGTGGATTGTTCTTTTGTTTAGCTAATGAAACATCTTTCTGGGACCAAAACATTTAAAATTCAGTAGACAAAAACTTTATAAAAGTTGAAGAGTTATGATCTAGGACATTCATACTGTGTGTGCCTTTTTAAAAGCTCTAAGTCTGTCCCAAACAGCCTCGTTTTCTGTGTTAAATTCAAAATGGCATCTATCCTGATTAAGATCTATAGCATTAAGTTTGGGTGGGACCTTCAGCTTGGCACACCAATGGCAGATGGGCGAGAGTATGCTTGAAAACAGGCTACACTCAAATATTTCTATGTGATATACTGTCAAAGCAATATGGATGGATGCCATGGCAAGTCACTCTACCTTATCTTTCGATTTTGGGCTTGTTGCAAGATATAAGATCAATATCAGAAGAGCTGAGCTCATCAGGCAGCACCAGCCAATCAGGAGGCGGAACCTGGGGTGATTTGCGCTGGTCATCTCCGTGACTAGCAGAGACCAAGAAAAAGGAAACAAATACATTGTGAAACCAAAGATATATGTTTACAGTGAATCTTGTTGAGGAAACCCCCATAACAGCCAACTGACCTAAATGCATGGACTTGATCTATATGCACAGTCTTAGAAAGTACAATATCACGCATATACAACCGCAAACGGCGAATGAAGAAAAAACTAGTGAGGTGAGCAAATCTATTTATATCATGAAAGAAACCTGCAGAGATTTCATGTAAGAAATGTGCATACAAACCTGTATATGTTTTTACTTACAGCCCCCAGCCCCATCTACTCTCTCTCTAGTGTTGCTGACTATAATTAAATATATAATGCAATATTGTTGACGAATAAAAACGAGACTAAATGTGGTTTACAAAATAAAAACTATGCTAAAATGTCTCTTCATTTTCGTTGACTGAAACGAAATGTTATAACGTTATTTCGTCTCGTTTAGTCGCATTATTATTATTATTATTATTATTATTATTATTATGCAGTATTTCTGTTTCCGGTGTCTCACTTCAGGGGCTGCATCAGGTCGCACTGCGCAGACGCAGGCGACGTCACTTCCTCAAGCCCCACCCGTGGCATTTGCCCCATTTCCCCGTTTCTTTTTCTTTTGGCTGTTGAATTGTTATCACTTAATATTTTACAAAATCCCACTTTGAAAGGTATTTCTGTATTTGGTAAAGAATTTAAACCATTTTTAAACCTTATTTCTTAAAGATCAAAATCAAAAAGTATTTATATTATCCAATCTTTCTCTGAAGCCTCAGGCTTATATTTAAATGTATCAAAGTGTGAACTATTTGGTCTCTATGATACCCAACAAGCATCAATACATCATATACCTGTTAAAGACTGTGTCAAGTACCTGGGGATTTTTCTTACTAAAGATAAATTGACTCCTAAACTAAAGAAAACTAGAATAATCTTTAATTCTTGGCTTCAACGAGATCTATCCATCTACGGCAGAGTTCTTCTATCTAAAGCAGAGGGATTGTCCCGTTGTGTATACCCTGCTTTATCTTTATTTTTTAGTGACAAAATTGCTGATGATATAAATAAAATGTTACTGAATATTATTTGGAAGAATAGACGCCATAAAATTAGGAAATCTGTTTTGTCTAACAGGCGTTCTGGGGGTGGCTTGGAAGTTTTGGATTTCAAAGAATTAGTTGGTTAAAAAAATGTCTCTGTAATAATTCAATTTGGTGCTATATACCCAATACTATATTTCATAGATTAGGTGGTCTAGATTTTCTTTTAAAATGCAATTTCACCCCTTCTAAATTGCCAATTTCTCTCTCTAATTTTCACCAACAAGCTGTACTTGCTTGGAAATTGTGTTATGTGCACAACTTTTCTCCCCACTTTGGAATAACTCAAGTATTTTAATCCGTGGAAAGTCTCTTTTTATTGACATGTGGTATGACAGAGGTATTGGATTTATTTAAAGATGATGAGTGTGAAGAATTTAGGACTTTGTATAGTTTTCCTCTGCCAGCTAGATCTTTCAGTTCTGTCATCAAAAGATTGTCTCCATGTTTTGTGCATTTATTTAAAACATACTTATGTTTTAATGAGAGGAAAACGATTATGCCCGAACTTTTATTGGATGGAGTTTGTTTTCTTGATAAAAAAATGTAATGTAAAGCGAATGTTACATTATTCAGTATATACATCCCCTAGATGTAAATTTTTCTGGACCAATTTTTTTGACAGCATTAACTGGAAGAGGGCATGGTTACTCCCTGAAAAATTCTGCATCACTAATCAAATCAGAGAGGTACATTTTAAGATTTTGCATAATGTTTATCCAACAAACTTCCAAATTGCTTCTTTTTTTGATCTCTCTAACTTATGTGTATTCTGCAAAGTTGAGGAAGAAACTTTACTCCATTTATTTTATTATTGCAATCAGGTTAAATCTCTTTGGGAGAACTTAAGTTGTTATTTATCTTCTTTTATAAAATATGATTGAAAATTTTCCTTGAAAGACATATTTTAGTTTTTTTCTGGCAGTGACCATGCTATCGATCTTGTTGTTAATTTTTTTGGTTTTGCATTGTAAATTTTTTATTCATAAAACCAAATTTCTCAATACCTTACCTAGATTTGATGTCTTTCTTGCAGAGATTTTGCTTATTGTTAAATCTCTTAAACACATTGATAACAATAAGAATAACAAGTTTATTAAGGCTTATGACAATATTTTTCTTTCTGATTGATTGTTTTTTTTTGTTGTTGTTTTGTTTTTGTTTTGTTGTTCTTGTTGTTTTCTCCTTTGTTATTATATGTTAATGCAGTGCTGTTTTGTGTGGTTTTCTTTGTCTTGCAAAAAAAATAAAAAATTATTTAGAAGACGACAACAAAGTTAAGTCTGACACAGAGAAAGGGACCGATGGCCGGCCTGCCGGGGTTCGTCTTTGAGAGATGTGTGTGTACTTCTAACATGTTTGGTTGGTAAAATAAATGTTGTAAATTCCAATCAGAGCGTCTTCTGTGTCTGGAATGGATGTATTCTTGAGTCTATAAGGTAACAATAATATAATAAGATAACCTTGTTTGAAATGGTTTTGGCTAAAAGAAAATTTTGGTTTCGTCTATACTACTAGGTACCTTTACTATATTGACTGGGTTAAATAGAATTGCATTACTAAAAAGAGACTAAAATACAATTTTCATTGACGAAAACTAGACTAAATGTCATCAGTTTTTGTCGACTAAAACTAGACTAGACTAAAAAGAGTATGAACGTGACTAAAACTAATAAAAACTAAAATGACAGCTTCACACAAAGACTAAATCTAAAATTAAAACAGGCCTCCAAAAACAAAACTATCTCTCTCCACATCGGTTTCTAGTTATGCATGTGTGTATGGCTAAAAAAAGCAGGGGTATATTTGCCTCTCACCTATGAGGTGAAGTCCCATGTTACCCACAAAGATACCCTGACCTCACACCCAGGTGGGTAGAATGTAACTTACTGAGTGTTCAATACTTAGAAGCTGGACATTTTCTGTCAGATAACACCTTATCTTCTAAAGGAAGTATTTTTGTTTGTTTATTTGACTACTGATCTGACATTTTGATTTGGTGAAGAAATCAATAAGTCTACTCTAATCGACTTCTAAAGAGTTTCTCATTATTACTTGCCTCAGCTTTCTGAGAACCCAAAAGCAACACAAAATAAACCTGCATTTACCAGATTGCCAATTAACTAATCAGTTTAAAGCTTAAAAAAGTGTCATACTATATAATAAATCTAGTCTAAATGGGACACTTCTTGAAGCCTAGTTGGCAAATGTGATAATATATTACCATATATTTAGGATTGGGGGATGTAAAGTGAAATTTTCAGAATTGGTTATTGAAAATTGCATACTGATCAACATCTAATCTGAATATTAGGAGTGACACATCCCTCCATGCTGGTTATTGTCCTGAGTGTACATGTGCAAGAACACTTGTCACAGATCTATGGCTAAATGCAAATCCCCAATAGAATTATAAAATCATTCAATTCATTGTTCAATTAACATTTTCTATAAGGAATATAAAGAATGAGAATTAAATATGACCTGATCTTGTTAATATTGAGTACTACATTATGAGAGAGATTGCTTTACTCACCTTAGTGTGTGCTGTAGTGTGAAATGTGTCTGTGGGACTGAATGAGCATCTAGACATGGTCACTCCCACAGGGTTTCCCCTTTTCAAGCTCTCATTTTCTAGCCCTGGACCTTTTCTCTCTCTCACTCTCTCTCTCTCTCTCTCTCTCTCTCTCTGTGTGTTTCTCTCTCTCTTATTTCGGTGGTAGTGTCTGTGGTTGGAAACATAAGAGAAGGTGGATGGTCAGAACATCACCGTGCTTGACAAAAACGAGATCTGAAGTTGCTGAAAGTGATTGGACTTATACTTTGGTTTCAGTGAATAAATATATAGAATACCTTTCTGCCTATTTATTATTTAACACATACCGAATTTCAGCAGCAACACAACAATGATGAATGAAAATTAAGATAAAATGTCACTGATATGTGGATTCTGTTTAAGCTCATATGTCAGTCTTAAAGCAGCCACTTTCTCTTCAGCTCTACCAGACTTGTGAAAAAGAGGAAAAGGTGGTTTGCCCAAGAAGATATTAGGGGTTATGATGTGTGTACATGATGTGGTTTTTCAACCAGGAGAGGAGATAGTAGGTGTGTGTTTACACTGATAAGCAGGCACTTGTTGTTTTATCACACTTATCCACAGTGTTTCTTCTTTTCTTCTCTTGGATATGTTAAACCCTTTGGGACATCCCCAATTCAGGCGCCTGTACTTTCCTATGAAGACATGCGCACCACATACTCCTACACACAGACCCACACAAAGACAAACACTCTTGTACTGTCCCTGTCTCTTGAGTGACTGGTGAAGTGAATAACCATAGCATTATCAACATAGAAACAAAATACATTCCTAGAATATATATAGAGGAATCCTTCAGATCAAATCAGTGTACAAAACCCGAACTGCCTCTAATAATAGTTTTAATAGGATGTTTGAGGTGTTAAGGGTCGTTCACACTGAGGACATTAAGTATAATAATCACTTTAATTCTATGAGAACAGTGAAGTCCACAACACAGCTATAACAATGACGACACTATCGTTTAAATCACGTACATAAGCTGATGAACAATAAAAACATTAATAGCCAATCATTTTAAAGAGCTTGAACATTGGACCTTAGTCTGGTTAGATGCCATATTGAATTGAACATGGATGAAAACAAGTCTATGAGGGATAGATTTACAGTCATTACAGTCTTTATCTAGATCATGTCATTTGAGCAACATTTCGTCAGCTGAACAATCGGTATGTTGTTAAACTACAATCCATTCAACACACTACTCACAGCCTGGTTTTCATTCCTGTCAAAATTAAGTATGCCGCTTACTCAGATGGTCAGATGTTGTAACTGCAGTGCGATTATGGTAAACGGAATGTTATCAACCGTTGATGTGGATGCTAACATATAGTTATCTTTACAGTTACCATTCTTGGTGTGAACAGGCCTTTTGTGTTATACTTGTGGTGTGGACTTCACCATTCCTGTAGACTTTGAGTAATTATTAAAACTTTATAGTTTTAGCAATGTGTACTACAATGATTGTTGGCTCTTTGATTAATCACTTTGTTCCCCTTTTGTAAGTCAGTTTGGATGAAAGCATCTGTTAAATGCATAAATGTAAATCAGTATTGTTATATTTGTATACATATACAGCAAAAATTAATGTGTGTAATACCCAAAGTGTTAACTAACAAATATGATAACATGTAGGCTAGTCATTATTCACACATGAATTAATATGATCCATGTCTTAAGGTTTGCTCTTGAGGTGTGCATGTATTAGCTTATCATTAGTTCATATTAAAGTACATTCAATTTAGGTATTAGTGCATGATTATTCAGTACTAAAAAGTAGTATCTATCGTCCTTAGTGTGAACGAGCCTTGAAGTCATTGTATGTCATGACAGATGTTGTGATGGTTGAGGCAGGAAAACGAATGAAAACAAATATATGCCAATTTGAACCTGGCACAAGTTTTGAAGGCAAAATAAATGCAGAGAACCAAAACTTTAAATATGGCATTAAATTTGATATTAATATTGTTACCTCATACGTTTTATATCAGAGAATATCAAAGCTAAATTACTTGGAAAAGACCATCTAAATATCACTCATCTCATTATAGTGAGACAGTACTCTTCTGAAATTACTGATTTGGTACTTAATGATTAACATATTAATTTACCATGGTATTTAATAAAAAAGAATACATTGTATCGTTTATGTAAATTGTAGATTTTGTATATGCACAAGAGCCATGACACGTTTTGTTAGTAGTAGTAGCATTTTATTTACTGAAAGTGTATCACAATACCAACTAAACATAGAGCCGCATATGTCATATACCGTATTTAGCACTGATACAAAAGAGAAAAGTTTACCAGGATTTCTTTTCTAACTAATGAAGGCAGGGACGCTCATCTTAATGAGAGGGAAACTCAAGTAGATGTTTACTTGTAATAAGATCAGATGTGGAGATATGAATAGAAGGTCAATTACGAATTGTAGGTGGAGATTCTTCAGTGGGAAACTCTCATACTTGCTTTTGGTACTTTTTTCAGGTCAGTCTTTCTAGCGTGATTTGCTAGAGTGTCTCTGTTTTCATTTGTTGGGGAGGGGGAAAAGACCGCTGTGCATTAATATGCATGTGTTTACAGCAGGTGAAAGAAAGAAAAAGATAAAGGAAGCGAGATTGAGATCCAACTTTGG
Organism: Barbus barbus; assembly: GCF_936440315.1. Taxonomy (NCBI): domain Eukaryota; kingdom Metazoa; phylum Chordata; class Actinopteri; order Cypriniformes; family Cyprinidae; genus Barbus; species Barbus barbus. The sequence goes on from NC_136762.1 coordinate 7,327,758, forward strand.
GAGCATTGTATTCTCAGTATTCCATCTGTGGAAGAAAAAACGGTGAGGTGACATTCTGTATGAGGTTAGCCACAATGATTATGAAATGCCCCGTGCTTTCCCCACCATTGTGTTGTGCACCTGTTTCAAACAAGATCCAACCCAAGAAAAAACTGGATATGAAAATAAAACTGTCCAGTTTACATTAGTAGACTGCTGTTGCCTATACACACACACACACACACACAAATTGGTTCTTTGTGGTAATTGAGGTGCTTTATAACACCGCTAAGTTGTTCTTTGGCTCGTAATCATAGGGGAACCAATTTAAATGTGTAGCATTTCAAGTGGTTCCCCTATGATTTACGAGCTAAAGAACCACTTTTAGTGCTATTTAGCACTTTTTTTTGTACTACATAGGCAGCTGCCTTCTAGCTGCTGCAATAGAACCCCAAAAGTGACTGATTTGTTGCTCTCCACATGCACTTTTAAACATAAAGATTATTTATTCGCATGAATGAAGAACCTTTAACATCCATGGACTTTTCCATTGCACAGAAAACCTCTTTATAGCGGGAAGGGGTTCTTTAGATTATGTAAAATGTTCTTCACCCCAAAAGGTTCTTTAGGGAACCTATAATGGTTTTTCTATGGCATCACTGTGAAAACTCCCAATTGGGATCTTTATTTTTAAGATGCAATGTAAATTATACAGTGTAAATCAGGAGGCCACATCATTTAAGATCCTTTTGGAACAGTCTTTAGATGCCTTAATTTAAATAGCCATAACTAATATCATCAGGTTTTTGAGCAAAGCATGTGAGAAGATAATACTGCTAGCATGAACTTCTCTAAACGTGTGAAACTTGCATAACATGGAATAATACACTGCCCTCCAAAAGTTTGGAAACACCCCTGGCAAAGTGTGGTTTTGGACGATATCAGCATAAATCCTTATCCTTTTTTTGGTTCAAATACATTAAAGTAACTTGACATTTTCAATCTATGTATAAACTGTTTATGTAATAAAATATGTTTTCGTAGTTTGTGTTGTCCCTTATCAGTGCAAAATTATCACAAATTAAAAAGTATTCATGCTAATATTGTCCAAAACCCCACTTATAGGGAGTTTCCAAACTTTTGGAGGGCAGTGTAAGTCATGGAAAACCTATAAATATCAAGGAATTTTTACAATGCCTCAAGCCTGGAAAAGGCTTTCCTGGGACAGGTGTTCTAAGAAATCCCAAAAGTCATGGAAAATAGTCTATATGTTTGTATGTTAACGTACATTTTTGTAGGTTTATTCTTGTCTGCAAGCCTTAATGATGCCTGATTTGTAAGTAAATCATTGTTTAGAGTCAAACATTCAAACAAACTCACAATCATGTGACTGATTCATAAGCAAATCAATATATAAATGTTTTTAAAGTACACAATAATCAAAAATATCTGGAAAGGTCAAAATGTGTGGGAACAATGGCTACTTCAATTATTTTTTGCATACTGTTGATACTGGACTCAAAGGCACTAATGTTTGTTTGTAGACTATCTTGTTTACATTTTTAGGGTTCATGTTTTATGGAGTGTCACAGTGTCTAACAGTTGTTGGTTTTTTTTCCAGCATCCATCTTCCACTCAAGCTGACTTCTGTCTGTAGTCGGATCCTATTTCTGGTGAGACTAAATAATTAATTCACAATGAATTTTATTCTATTACATTAAATATTTTTTAAATGGAGTCTTCCCCATGATAAGATCAGATCAATGTGCTACAAGCAGTCTTACTTGTGAATTCTTATTTGTCACACAGCAGTACGATTGACGCAGATCTGGACTGTGGAGATTTCTGCAGCTGTTGGTGACCTGTGGGAGTGGGAATTTGCTTCATAACTGTTAACTCACTGTATTTTTTGCTATAAAAAGAAAGCTGCAATGTTTCCATGTACAGTATCTCATTGATTTGCCTCATCTTAAAACCATGCCAACTGTTTATTTTATTTTATTTCAGGAAGTGGAGATTGATTTACTCATTTTAAGTAATATTGGATTTTAATTTTTTGTTTGTTTTTTAATTTTTTTTTTCCCAAAGATGCTTCACCATATAATTAAGAAGTAAACACACTCAGTTTATAACTTAAAAGTCTGCAGCACTGCAACTGGTAGGCTGTCATCACCCTCCTTTAAATTATAAAGGTATTGGAAAACATTTCCATGAAGAACCTTTAACATCAGCATTTTATTCCACAGAAGGTTCTTTATAGTGAAAAAGGTTCTTTAGTTTTTTAACAAAATTTTGTATTTTTAAGAACCTTTCACTGGAAAGTTATTTGGGTTCCAAAAAAAAAAAAAATAGAAAGGTTCTTCCATGGTATCACTTCAAAAATCCTCTTTTGGGACCTTTATTTTTAAAAGTGTTTTTACATTAAGAAACTGTCACTAAGCAGTGCCATATCAGATGCCAGTGTCAGATGGCATTAACAACACTATGCAAGGTCAGGGTTTTTTTTCTCCATACCATATGTTGATATACATCACGCTTGAACAGATCTTCTCATCAGTTGACGCCTCTGCACTGTTCCACAGGGCCACTTCCCCTTCACATGCTCCCAATTTGGCCCACCTTCGTTCATCTTTTTCCATTTTCCATGGCCCCCTCACTGTTCTTATATGTCAATAATTAATATGCTGCGTCACTGTTTTTTCTATGCATAGCATAAATAGTCAGTGCTATTTATCAGAACTACAGAAAATATTTAGTGGAAGTTATCCTGACTTTTAATTGCTAAGTCAATTTGCAAACAGCTGTTTCATTTAATGCCACAAAAATCAACCTGTAATCTAAGCTATCAGGAGTGTATTGTATATTATTATTATAGAAATAAAAACATATTTGTTGCCTTTGCTCCATTTTGACATTAGAATGCTAACTATCCAAACTGACCACATGTGCAGATTTTGTTATCTGGGTATAAGAGAACTAATGATGATAGAGAGCAGAAACAATATGTATGACTGTCTCTTTCCAACCATGAAATAAATACATAACATAAATGGAAACTGTGGTCTTTGACTGTTCCACAGACCACTGCTGAAGGGGAAATCAGGCGTTTCAGCAAATGGCACACTAATAGGGTACATATTTACTGTATCTACCCTGTTGAAAAAACTAGCATATGCTGAGTATGTTTTGAAGCATGGCTGCTGGTTTAAGCTGGTCATGCGCTGGTCCTAAACTGGTCCGTAGCAGGAACTATATGCTTAGGACCAGCCAAGGACCAGCTTAAACCAGCTTAAACCAACAGCCATGCTTCAAAACATCTTTGAACATACCTAACCAGCATATGCTGCTTTTTCAACAGAGTATATGGATAGTAGTCTATATTAATATGGATAGTAGGCTATGTTAATTAAAAACGACGGTGAATTATGTATGCATAACCAAAGGCAAACTAAACATATAAGAAATGTGAAATCCATTAAAACTTGTTTCAATAGCTAAATCTCATTATAGCATAGTCTAGCTCTAGGCCTGTTTGTGTAAACAAAGAGTGTAAAAATTATATTTTATTTTTTCCCATTAAAATTTATTATTTTAACTTTTAATAGTGAAATAATTGATCATTCAAATGCCAAATTTATAATTTATTAATTTTACACTGGAGTTTATGAAAACGCTGTGACGTCATCGTACACTTCCTCGAGCTCGTCGCGCAACACCGGCTAGCTGTTAGCTTCGCTACATCAATGGATTAACTAGTCGGTTTTATACAAACAAGCACAAATTACACTCATACTGTTAGTAAACTCAGAAAGTATAGTGTATATGCAAAGCAACAAATTTCAACCAGGAATAACCGCGTCTCGAGGTAGGACAAACATAGGAGTGCTAACGTGTTAGCACAGCTCGAGCGCACTTTAATTGGTCTGTTTATTACTATTTGTTGTTTATTTTATCGATGACAAACAGTCAAAATGCGTGAAGACGTAATGTATTTTTAATAAATAGACATATGTTATCTTAAAAAGGCTATACAAACGCTTGTTTGATGGACATTTAGCAGCAATGTTTGTAGCAGGTGTTCTGTTTCAGTAGGCTGTTTTTACAGTTAAATAGCTTTTAATATCTAAAAGCATATGTTTCTAGAATATGCTTCTAGTAAATCAAGAAACTTCTGGAAAGGGGGGATGTCCGTGACAGCTGGTTATCAGTTGTGGCCTGTGTGTGTAATATAACACTTTTCCTTCACTGTGATGTAGTTTGTTATAGGATTTTGCATGTTTAATGATAGACAACAGGTTCTTTTTTTAACTTTCTGCCTGGTTATTATTGTTTTCTAGCTTAATACAGACAGTATGGAAGAACATTCAAACAATAACATAGAGGTGACTGTGAAAACCCTGGACTCCCAGAGCAGGAGTTACACAGTTCAGGCACAGGTAAGCTGGATTTTTCGTAGTATTCTCGTTGTTACATGTGTTTTATAATGATGACTTGGCATTCAGCATTTGACCACAGTTTAAGGTGAAGAACAAGTCATGTGACAGCAGATAAAGACAGAAGTCCACTGTCTGCCAATTGTCTTTTGAATTGACAGCTTCTCGTTTTGCTTCATAGATGACCGTAAAAGAGTTCAAGGAGCACATATCACCCTCCGTTGGAATTCCTGTTGACAAACAAAGACTCATTTATCAAGGCAGAGTACTTCAGGATGAGAAAACCCTAACAGAGTACAGTGAGTTGATTTGCATAAAAACAGTAGTTTCCAAATCCTTTGAGGGAACTCCATTTTTGACATTTTTTGAATACAATTCCATATAAGCTAATTCTGTCGAATTGCAAAGTGAAAATACACCTTTTTTCAGTCAGCTCAGCATGTGCTTTTGAATAATATTCCCTTTGCAGTCTTGTGACTCTTCTGTACTTGTCCCTGTTCATCCATCTCTGTCTAGACGTGGACGGAAAAGTAATTCACCTGGTAGAGCGGGCCCCACCGCAGACCACCCAACAGGGCTCCGGCTCAGGTGGCGTACCAGGGTCCTCTGGGGCGACACAGGGAGGAAATCAGAACCCAAACTCAACCAGTAGCTCTCAAGGGACCCCTCTTGGGCCTACGCATGACCGCAATGCCAACAGCTATGTTATGCTGGGTACTTTTAATGTTCCGGTTAACATTATGGACCCTCAGCAAATTCAGGTAGAATTTTTTTATACTCTGTATCACTTTATTATTTAATTTTTGTTATTTTTGCTTAATGTATTCTTTTTTTCTCAGATGTCCATTCAGCAGATGATGACAGGCCTGGGAGACAGTGCAAGAAATCCACGTGTCAGTACCAGCACGGGGGTGAGGACCATTGTGAACTAAAGAGAGGCCTTTTGTAGTGGTGGAAATTGCATGCAGAAACAAATAAATTCATACTTTTATTCAACAAGGATGCATTAAGTTGATCAAAAATAAGGGTAAAATATTTCAAATGCTAAAAAAAAAATAGATGGAATGTTATTTTTAAATTTTGTGTTCATCAGATATTCCTGAAAAAATAAATGCATCACAGTTTCCACAAAACTATTAAGCAGCAGAACTGTTTTCAACATTGATAAAACTAAGGGTGCTTTCACACTTGGTTCGCTTGCCTGGTCCAAACCCGAGTTCGTTTGCTCCCCCTGCCCCTGCTGGACTGCATTCATATTATTTTATTTGGGTCCGATCCGCAGTTCGTTTGCATCATCAAGCCAGCAGCTGTTTACCCAGTTGCTTAGTAATGACATCGCTGGAGAAGGCGGCAAAATGCATAACATTGCTCTCTGCACTTTTATATATTTATGTTTTTGAACCGTTTGTTTTGTTTACAAAGCTTAGTGCATAACGACACGTACATCTGTCTTACGAATGTACTGCAAATGCTCTAAAGAATACTGAAAGCGTACATAAATGAGACAAACAGCTTTCTGCTTGCAGCGCGTCAGTCACTCTCGTCAGGAGAGTGAGTGAATCACAAACAAAAACAAATTTTTATCAAATAATACGGCATTAATAGTGGTTCACTTCCGCAATTTGGTGCGATTGCGTTCACATCAGCAGCGAACCGTACTGGAGTTCACTTGTTTAACTGTACCCCAGACCACCCTTTTTAAGAGGACTCTGGTACGGTTCGTGGGTGAGCACCTGAGGTCGGATGACAGCGTTCACATCATCCAAACGAACCGAACTCTGACGTCAATCGAACCCGGGTGCGCACCAAAAAGTGTTAGTGTGAAAGCACCATACATAATGTTTCTTGGGCACAAAATTAGCATATTAGAATGATTTCTAAAGGATCATGTGACACTGAAGACTGGAGTAGCTTTGCAATTTGCTATCACAGAAATAAAATTACATTTTAAAATATATTAAAATAGAATTATTTTAAATTGTAATAATATTTATTATATTATATTAAATATATATTTATTAAAAAAACAGCCATCCTTGGCTAGCATAAGCATTTATATGTTTGTTGGTCAACCTTTTGGTTGTTTTAAAATGTGCTTTATAAATAATGAATTAATGTATGTGTATATATTTATATGCACGCATGCATATACCCACACACAAATATAAATATAAATATATTAGGGATGCACGATATTATCGGACTGATATCGGAATCGGCCGATAATGGCTTTAAATGTAAATATCGGCATCGGCCTGATATGAATAATGATGCCGATATATCTTGCCGATAAGAGGAATGGGTTAACTCACATGTGCTCAGGGCATGCTAGTGATTAGATCACGTTAGCAGTGTGGCTCATTCTTAAGGCAAAGTTTTGTCTGAATGACAATTAGATTCACTCTTTTGGATGCTGCATTTAATCTGTGAAAGCACTTACAGAATGACGTGTTCGGTGTGTGATAAACAATGGCTGTGCTTGAAATGGCATACTTGCTTACTGCCCAGTACACAGTGCATACTGCCTACTGTTTTTTTAAAGAATAGTGTGTGAAACAGTATACAATAATCAACAAATATTTCAGAGTAGAAGCTAATTGTCACATGACAAACACAAACATTAATTCAGCACAGCTGTCAAGGCTGTTACCTTACAAACATATGTGCTTGCTATTCTTTTTACGAACGCTTGTTAATAAGGCTTTATATTAGTAAACAATGCTATATTGCCCAATTTAACTTTACATGGGCTATTGGACTGAACTGAATGAGCTGTCTTTAACTGAACAATGATATTTTTGGCAGTTACACTAATTGGAAAAAGTGATATATTCTAGTTACAATTTACGTCCTACAAATGATATTGTTTTTAAGTGCACAGCGATAGTTTGTAGTTTATATGTATATACGTACATATACAAGTGAACATTTATAATGACTATTCCCCGCCTCCAGTTCACTCACGCGTTTGAAGATGAAAGGTCACATGGAGTGCGTTGCGTTCTGGGAAACATTATCCCACGCAGTGTCTTCAGATGCATACATCAAATTTCAGCAAATGTAGCAGGTAATGCAGGCATTCCATGCATACAGAACATTCACATACTATTCACAATATTCACACAGCATACTGCAGTATAGTAGGAGTTGTATGATAGTATGCCTTTCGGAACACAGCTTCTGTACTGATTTCAGTGAGTTATCTTTAGCAGATTCTGGCAAATATAGTAGGTCATCCGGGTACTTAATGCATACAGAAAATTTGCATACAATGCGCAGCATACATACTGGATGCTGCATAAATAGTAAGAGTAGTATGATATAGTATGACATTTCGAACACAGCCAATGATCGCAGCAGTGACAGCCTCCCCCGGGTTCTAACGCCCACTCCGTAAGGAGTTTTAATCTGTAGGGGGCGCTGTTGGCCTACTTCTAATTAAATTAAAAGGAAAATAGCCTACATAAATAACATTTAGACCAGGGGTGTCAAATTCAGTTCCTGGAGGGCCTCAGCCCTGCAGAGTTTAGCTCCAACCCTGCTCCAACACACAAACCATGTAGTTTTCAAATAAGCTTGAAGGATCTGATTAGCTTGATCAGGTGTGTTTAATTAGGGATGCATCTAAACTCTGCAGGGATCCGGCCCTCCAGGAACTGAGTTTGAAACCCCCGATTTACCCTGTGTTCCATTAGGAAGGGCTCATCCCTATGCCCTAATCCCTTCAAAGGTTTTACCCTCCGGAGTGAGAGCTTCGAAGGGTTGAAGGGTGTAGGGGACCAAACAACTGTTTCTTGAAGTGCCCTTCTGCGTCGTCATACTGAGGCGGCGTCATCATGCAACGGATCAGCGCAAAGGATCATGGGGGCCCGAAGTGTCCATCGGTTGTACCCTTCGAAATCCTTCATTCCGAAGGGCCCTTTGAAGTGGCTAATTTTGAGCACTTCGGTTTGGAACGACACTTCAATATGGCGGCCATGATTGTTTTCACTCCGAAGTGCCCTTCGGAGGGCGATATATCCTGTTTGGAACGCACCGTCAGACTGTGTTTCTGATTAAATAAAGCAGTAATTGATGTCATAACATATTGAGTATGTTTTGATTTAATGGTCAGAAGCTATAGCTTACATGAAAAAAAAAAAAACCACTAACATGACACTTGTAAATTAAATAATTTTATGTATACTGATTTATGCGTTAATGTGTAATATGTTTCATTTTTTAAGCAAATCATGAGCTCTAAAAGATTTTCAGAATTTTTACAGCTCTTTTGTTTTAGACCATCTACAAATGTTAAATCTTAAAATGTTAGGGTTAACACTGCATCTTTCTGGGGAAAAAAATGAAGCTATTGATATATGTTTATTTATAGATATTTTCAAAGCTTCAATGTACTGTTAAAATGTACCTTCATTTTTTATTTAATTCTAATAAATAAGTTCTTGTTAAAAACTAACCAAAATTAAAAATATTTTGCTTATAATTTCTGCACAGGAGAGACTTGTTGTTTCCAAACAAAAGGAAATATATCGGTATCGGCATTGGCCAAAATGAGTTGAAAAATATCGACATATCGGCAAAAACCCAATATCGTGCATCCCATATATATATATATATATATATATATATATATATATATATGTACACCTGGTCAATTGCTTGGTAACACAAATTGCTAATCAGCCAATCACATGGCAGCAACTCAATGCATATAGGCATCTGGATGTGGTGAAGACGACTTGCTGAAGTTCAAACCGAGCATCAGAATGGGGAAGAAAGGGGATTTAAGTGACTTGGAACGTGGAATGGTTGTTGGTGCCAGACGGGCTGGTCTGAGTATTTCAAAAACTGCTGAGCTACTGGGATTTTCACGCACAACCATCTCTAGGGTTTACAGAGAATGGTCCGAAAAAGAGAGAATATCCAGTGAGCGGCAGTTTTGTGGACGAAAATGCTTTGTTGATGTCAGAGGAGAATGGGCAGACTGGTTAGACATGATAAAAAGGCAACAGTAACTCAAATAACCACTCGTTACAACCAAGGTATGCAGAATACCATCTCTGAATGCACAACACCACACAACATTCAGATGGTAGGGTCAGAATTTGGCGTAAAGAACATGAAAGCATGGATCCATCCTGCCTTATCTCAATGGTTCAGGCTGCTGCTGGTGGTGGTGTAATGGTGTGGGGGGTATTTTCTTGGCACACTTTGGGCCCTCTAGTACCAATTGAGCATCGTTTAAACACCACAGCCTACCTGAGTATTGTTGCTGACAATGTCCATCCCTTTATGACTACAGCACTGTAAACTATTTCAGACCTCCCAACTCAAAATTTTCTAGTGACTGATTACATCTAAATTTCTCTATTGGCTCAACATATGATTTCTCATTGAACCAATGTTAACAGACTGTTGCCACAATTGATACAATTCAGTTAGCAGAAATTAAATTGGGCTAATGGAAAAATTTAGATGTAATCAGTCACTAGAAAATTTTGAGTTGGGAGGTCTGAAATTTTTTACAGTGAGTGTACCCATCTTCTGATGGCAACTTCCAGCAGGATAATGCACCATGTCACAAAGCTCAAATCATGTCATAGTGGTTTCTTGAACATGAGAATGAGTTAGTTTACTTTACTCAAATGGCCTCCACAGTCACCAGATCTCAATCCAATAGAGCACTTTTGGGATGTGGTGGAACGGGAGATTCGCATCATGGATGTGCAGCCGACAAATCTGCAGCAACTGCGTGATGCTATCATGTCAATATGGACCAAAATCTCTGAGGAATGTTTCCAACACCTTGTTGAATTTATGCCACGAAGAATTAAGGCAAAAGGGGGTCCAACCCGGTACTAGCAAGGTGTACCTAATAAAGTGGCCAGTGAGTGTGTGTGTGGCAACTAATTTTCTATAATACAATGATACCATATAATTCTTTCTTCCAGACCAATGGCTCTGTGAATGTTCAGATAGATTTGGACCAGTCATTGCAAAGTGAGCCCAGACTGCGGCTGTTATTGGCAGAGAACTTGCTGAGAGACACCAATGCTGTGATCCAGAGACTGGAGGTAAGCTATATTCCTGAGAATTACCTTGCTTGGCTTATTGCATACTGTGGTATAAGGAAAAAATAAATGTGCATGCGTATTACTTATTGATTGTTTGATTATTCCGTTATCTCTGACTTCTTTCGTAGGGGCAGCCCGAGGAAGGCTCAGCATCTCAGGAGGACTCTGCACCTCCACCCACCTCCTCCACTTCCACTCCATCTCCTACTGTACAGCCCATGGACACTTCTCCTCCTCCGTCCAGCACCCCACCATCCTCTTCCTCCTCCACGCAGACTGAGGGTGCTCCACCCCCTCCAGCAGGCCTCAGGTAGGACCAGTTCAGTCATAATTATAATTGAATTATTTGCTTAATAATATAATAAATCCTGATTTATTAGTTACCTTTTTCTTTTTCTGTTTTTCCAATGTAGTTTCAGGGAATAATCAATCTAAAAATAAACCAAAAATTAGAAATTTTGAATAATCAGTTCTGTTTTCTGTTTGATTGTTTTATAGTTGAACAGTGGTATTGTAAAAAAGTTGCATAATGATTCTTTAAAAATTCTCTTTTTGTGTTCCATGGGGGGAAGGGGAAACACCATATGGGTTTTGGAATGGCACAAATATTTGACGACACATTCATTTTTGGATTAACTGTTCCTTAAACGGTTTTGTTTGCTAAGCATTTTTTGCTCCTATCGAAACATGCTTTTAATTAAAGTTAATAGAATTTATGAGTCAAAAATATAAGTCAAGAAGTTAAAGGACTAACCATCTTGCATACAGCAGTTATAATGCCAGTCTGTCACTATTTTAGTCATTTATTCTTGTTAATAAGTTAGGTTATTTAAACACAGTGGGACATTTTGGGTTTGTGTGTTTAATAGTTGTTTATTCAAAGTTATTGTTGATTCACTCTAAATCTGGTAAAGTTTCGTAGTAGCTCAAACTTCTTTCTCTTACCCTGTTGAGGCTTTGGTATTATGATGAGAAAATCAGGTGATTTCTAAAATGTTTTTGGGAGAATTACAGCCTGGTAATTGATACATATGACAATATTTATCAGGTCTTACCTCTATGATAATGCAATAAGAAAATCCAAATGAAAAAGGAAATGTACAGTTCTATTTTTGGTTAAATCTTTAATGTTTCTTAAATTGACTGTGTACCAGTGAATTGCCACATGAAAGATAGATTCTATTTCTGAAGAATGACTAACAAATTGGAAAAGAATTGTGAGTTTCTGTCTTTAAGTTTCATAAACACCTGACAACAATGTTCCTTTTGTCTAATTTTACCTTTTGGTTTGGCCCCATAATGAAATTTGTGGGAAATGTACAGACACTTTAAAATCAACCACCTACAACGTGAGGTGAAACAGAGGGAGTTCTTAAAGCTGGGAGATTTCGCTATTGAAGGAGTAGGCATGAGTTCAGTTCAGTCTACCTTAGACATCGTTGACATCTGACATCAGGTTAAGAAATGTAGGTTTGCGGCTTTGATTAACCTCACTAAGTTAGGAATCTAACATCTTTATTTATATATATATATATATATATATATATATATATATATATATATATATATTTCAGCAGCCATTACTTCAGTCTTCAGTGTCACATGATCTTTCAGAAATCAATCTAATATGCTGATTTGGTGCTCAAGAAACATTTCTTATTATCAATTTTGAAAACAATTTTAGGATTCTTTTATGAATAAAATATATAAAAGAATAGCATTCATTTGAAATAGATTTTTTTTGTAATAACATGACAATGCTGAATAAAAGTATTAATTAAAAAAAAATTGTACCGACCCCATACTGTTGAACGGTAATATAAATATACTATTATGCCTTATAAGCTATTATAAGCTCGCTTACTCTCAAATAACTATGCAAGTTTTTTTAAGAAACCTAAAATTCCATAAGTCTCTGTTCATGTTTCCTCCCTTAGTAAAACAATGATTTTATTGTCCATTTGAGACATTGACTCCAAAGCATGTGAGCAGTGTGGTTTTATCAAAAACCAGAGTATATGATACAATGCTTGAAATTAATTTGCTGTATCTCCAAAAAAAATAAAAGGGGAAGGTCCTGCGTGACTGAAATATTTGTTGATTTTAAATGCATTGAGCACTTTAGTTTGCACTATTTTTTGCATCTTGTAACAATAAAAGAATATTGCTAGCATCTCGGCATGTAATCCTGTTTTTTGGATACACAGCAAATTAATTAAGTATTGAGTTTTTTTTTTTTACTCCTTTTGGAAGAATTTGAAGTCATGTTACATGTGGATTGAAAAGAGTGCAGGATCCTCAATTTTTTTTTATTGTTGATATAATGCAATACATACAATAACACAGATGATGAGTCACATTTTCTTGGTTTCATGTGCAGTAATTAGCGCAGATGCAAACCATCAGTGGGAGTTTAGCTAAAATAGGATGTGTCTGCTTAGCCACTGAGAAGCGACGTTCCCACTACTCCTGTATCCTACTCAGCTCTATAAGTCAAACAAACCACCATACTTACCACTAGTGACTTGCTTTTGAAGTGTCAAACTAAAGGTTATGTTTAGTGTAGGCTGTCTTTTGTTGACTAAGCAGAGTCTGTTTTGTTTGATTTATTCACTATATACTTAACCATCCTCTGCTTCACTTGCTCTTGCATAGTAATCTATAAACAGAGTAGCAGTTTGTGTAAGCCTTTATTTTCCTCCGCTATCATAAGTGTATTAAAGTGATGCCCTGATGTTCAATGTTTAACACAAATTGCATATTGAAACATTGATTTATGATGATCCTGTTGCTGCCTTTCCATCAGCCACCCAAGCCCAGCTGAGATGGTGGAGATGTTAACGGAGCTGAGGAGAGTGGAGGAAAGACTCCAGCCCTTCGTTCAGAGAGCTCACCTCATTCTAGAGGCAGCGACAACTGCAGACTACAACAACAATGTAAGAAAGAAGCCCACTCATCATAAATGTTTTCCTCTATGTAGAGCTCAGGTGCCGTATTTACTTTGATGTGAATGCATATTAATTTTGAAAGTGGGGCCATAAGTCATTCAGCCAGCATAATATAAAAATATATTTTCACAGTTTTAGTAAGCAATGAAAAATGAGATGTAAAAATTTGATTAGCAATGCAATCATATATCAGTATTTTGTGATTTGTTGTTTCACATGGTACTGCATTAACAGCTTAGATCATGTGGCTGAGAATTAATACTTCTGTTCAGAAATATGGCAGTAGGTTGATTAATTGGTGTTTGTGCATTTCCGTAAATAGGTTAAATATTTATCAGTTTTTCTTTTTCTTTTTGAACAACAGACCCAAGAGAGGGATGAGGACCAACGCATTCTCAACCTCGTGGGGGAGGCCCTTCGTCTCTTGGGAAACGCCCTTGTCGCCCTGAGCGACTTACGGTGTAACCTCCTGAGCAATCCTCCCCGACACCTGCATGTTATCCGCCCCATGTCTCACTACACCTCCTCTGTGCTGACTCCAGCGGGCGTGCATCACCTACCAGTGCAGGTAAGGATGTGGTCTGTGAGACTCGTGCAGTGGGAAACATGTACTGCATAACCCTGAAAGTGAAAGTTCTGTAGAGCACTTTATAGATGAGTACTGAGGTGTTTTTGGTCGAAGTAAATTTTCCAGAGTTGCTGGAAATACTGAGACACAGGGTCTGTAATGGTAATTTGTTGAAGTAGGCCTAATTAAAACATGTCAATTAACTTCTAACATTCTGCAGTTGAATCTTGGACCTACTGTGACTATGCCAGCCAATGGCAGACCAGCAGCTGATGGTCAACCTCAGTCTACTGGCCAATCAGATCAGCAAGGCCAGGGACCAGCGCCTGCCGGACAGCCTGGTCCAGCCAATCAGCAGAGTGCACAGTCAGGGCCCAATGTTCATCTGATGATGCAGATGAACATTGATGGTGGGTGTCTTTTGTTTGTGTGTGAGTAGTGTAATCATTTTTTTTTTTTCCCTACTTGAATTTAAATTAATTGTTTAATGTTTCAGATTCTGGCAATGCTGCACAGGCAAATGGACAACAGAATGCTGCTGGTACTGGACAGCCTGGTTAGTGTTTAAATTGTCTTTAAACAGAAAACAGTTATATTTATAAACATGATGATAATATGTTCAGATTTTGTGTGATCTGCATCTGCACCATATGTAATGCACATGTTTGCATGTTGCAGGTGCCCCCCCTACTGTTCAGATTCCAGGTCTACCTCCAGAATTCATGCAAGCCATTGTGCATCAAGTCACTCAGCAAGCCATGGCCATGGCAAACGCTGCCTCTACTGGCCAGCAGGGGCAACAGACCACACCACCTTCAGCAAACGTTGGTTCTGGCTCTACTCCAGCCCCCGTGCCCCCCTACCCACCTCAGGCCAGAGTGGTTTTCACCAGACCCTCCTTTACTCACAGGATGGCCAACCCTACTTTTACCACAAGGGGGGCCACTATTAACCTTAGAGCAGCTGTGCCACCGATGATGGGCCAACAGCAGGGACAGGTGAATGAAATTCACATGATATTTCCAGAATATAGAGGTGTAAATTCTAGACAGGAATGAATGTGTTCCACCACATGAATGAATGTATTATGAATTAAATTTTGGTTTTGATTACAGTTTTTAATTAACTCTATACACAACAAGCCTACATATGTGACCTGTGCTGGCAAAATGAG
This sequence comes from Barbus barbus, assembly GCF_936440315.1. Classification (NCBI taxonomy): domain Eukaryota; kingdom Metazoa; phylum Chordata; class Actinopteri; order Cypriniformes; family Cyprinidae; genus Barbus; species Barbus barbus. Next base: position 7,342,934 of record NC_136762.1, read on the forward strand.
TCACAATGAGCATATTTTCAAAAATGAGTTATTTTTATTTTCACATTCTCCATTAAAAGACCTTCTAAATTTTTGTGAATCGGACGAAAAATGACTGAGAAAACGTACAAATAAAGATCATTTTAGATGTTTTATTACTATTTGGACCATTACGATTGCTAGGTGAGGACTTAATGAACTAATTTTTGTGAGAACCTGAAATTCGCCCCAAAATCGAAATTTTTCACTTTATGTCTACCTCGAAATTAGTCTGTGCACATTCCGACTCATTTTGCCAGCACGGGTCACACATTTCCGCTAAAATATCCATTAAAGGATTCTGCTATTGTATTCTGCCATAGCAAACTGTGGTAGTAGTTTCTGTCATCACATCTAATTATATTGTAGTATTTTATATTTTATATATATATATGTATGTGTATGTGTATGTAGTATAGGTTGTAAACATTTAAATGTTATATTGAAACAACGTGTTTTCCCGTAAACTTGCAATGTGCTGCTCCGGAAGTTGCAGTTTGCTAAATTCAGAAGCAGTCATGCATTATTTTCAAGTTTTATAGAATTCCTAGCTCAGACTTGTTTATTGTGTGTTGGTTTTATACGGATGTCTGTGTTTCCTTTCAGGCTGGACACTACCCTCCTGCTGCTCTGAATCAGATGATTGGTGGACTGGTTGGTCAGCTTCTGTCAGGGGCTACAGGGCAGATGGGTACAGTTGCAAAAACTTTAATTTTTAATTATACATACACTGCGTTGTTTAAAATTGATAACCTAATGAGTACTGAGTATTTTATTTGATAACTGACATGTAGATCAGCTCAAACGAGATCATAGTCCTCTTGATGTATCTGATTCTCTTAAGACTGAAAAATGTTTTATGCAATACTGATGTAAAATACCTCTGGTTAGGGCATGGTATAATATATTTTACTGTTATCCACAGCCAACCAAACCACCACATCCTCTTCACAAACATTCACCTTCTCCACTTCCACAAGCACTCCATCCACCACCTCGACCACCACAAGTGGCTCTGGGTCCACAGAGTCTAATAGTACCAATACCAGCACTCCTCAACCTGGATCTGCACCTCCACCTCCTCAGGAGAATCCTTTAGGGGGAAACCTGGAGCAGTTGTTGGGGTCTCTACTGGGAGGAGCTGTTGCCACAGGTGGCCAGGGCCCTTCTATAACAGTCACCATGCCTGGGGTCCCTACCTTCATCCAGGGGGTCACAGACTTCATGCAGGTGAAGTCTCCTTTGGCTTTATAGACTTTTTTCCAGATTTTATTATTACAATACTTATAATTTTCAAACATTGATACCATAGATTCCATGACTAACTTGTATGAAACCATTTACCTTGAGCAACATATCCTGAGGCTTTTTCCCCATTTTGGATCTCGACCGTTCCGGTTCACTTGCCAGAACACTAGATTTCTGCTTTTTTCTCACTGGTTTTTGTAATGCATGCTAATGTTTATAAGACAGTTTTATGCATCTCTGTCATCAGGCTTCCCAAACACTTTTCTCTCAGCCTCCTGCGGGACAGCCTCCCACCTCGACCCCTACTGCTCCCACGGCCCCACCAAATGCAGCCACCGCTCCTGGGGGTGCTACAGCTGGTGAAGGCCTGAACCCTGAGCTCTTCACTGGGATAGTCCAGGGCGTCCTGTCCACCATGATGGGCTCTCTGGGTACCCCTCAAAACGAAACCGAGAGCATCGCACAGTTCATCCAGAGGCTCTCCCAAACTAGTAACATCTTCACCCCTGGTACTGGAGATGCTATGGGTGAGCTCTTTGGGGTTAATGCGTTTCCTTTTAGTTCATTTCTTTTTTTTTATCCAAGCAGAATGAGAAACTAAAGAACCTGTCTATGTGTTAAGGTTTCTTCGGTGATCTACTGGCTTTGGTCTGTCAGAACTTCTCCATGGTGGACATGGTGTTGTTGCTCCACGGGCAGCACCAGCCACTTGGTCGTATCCAGCCCCAACTCGCTCAGTTCTTCACTGAGCATTTCCTTCAAGGCCGCGAGACCACAGAGGCCAATATCACTGTAAGTTGTTCTTTAGCAGTGTCAAGTGCCCTGATTCCCAGTGCTGGTCCTAGAACACCCCCAAAAACTGCCCGTCTTGTATGCCTCCCTAATCAATTACACCTGATTAGACTCAACAGGTTATTAATAGAGACTACAAAACCTTTCATGGGTTCGTTACAGAAGGGAAACATCTAAAATGTTTAGTGATAGCAGTCTAAAATATTTACAATGACCTCCAAAAAACGTTAAAGCTGTGTTGGAGTTCCCTAAATATCCTGAATATCCCATGGTTTTGCTTTGACTAAATTGAAATTCAAAACAGGAAGTCACTGTAGTTTGTTTGCTTTGAAAGTGATTTGCCATTACTTTCTGTTTTTACAAGTTACTAACCCTGACAGGATAATACAACTTCAACATAAAAACAGATGAAGTGCAAAAATGGATATTTACGTAATTGAATGCGACATACAAGATGTTATCAGTGACAGCAGTCAAGGAATGTACATAGATCATTATTTGAAGCTATTTGTAAACAATCTTGTATCACATATCTTACTGTACACTTAAGTTTCTAAGGTGTTTATGCAGTTGTTTGATTCTGCATATTTGTCCTCTCCTGTACACTTTTTTTTTTTTTTCCTGGTCTGATTCTTAAATTTTCCCTATTTTTTTCTTTCCACGTCTTTATTTTTTCTTTCTGTTTTTATAGGCAGCTGCTGATGACTTAATTGCTGAACTTGAGGAGTACATCACAGAAAGTTTTGTAAGAATCCCTGGATTCTTTCTTGACTCTTTGAAAACTAACTATGAAAAGCTCTGAGACACTGGCAATTACTATACAAAATAAATTCCACTGATCTCTGTTTGTAACAAGTACTGTAAATGTAAAGTGGACATCTATACACTATAGACAATCTACATTTATGTTTTTAGAAATTAATTAATTCAACAAGGTTGCCTTAAATTGATCAAAAATGACATTATAAAAGATTTTATAATGTTACAAAACATTTTTATTTCCACACAATATTGTTTTCAGCATTTGGTAATATGAAATGCTTCTTGATCACCAAATCAGCATATTAGAATGATTTGTGAAGGATCATATGACATGTTATGTTGAATAACTTGAATAACACATTGGTATGGGGTAATTCATGTATAAAGCATTTTAAGAAAATACAAGCTGAATTTTAAACTCTCAGGAATGTGTTGTGCCTAGACTTCCATTCTTAGTGAATTACTGTGAACACAGTATATGAATTTGTATGATATAAAGTCAAAGCATGCCAAAGATGATATTGCTTAGCTTAAAGAAAATGAAAACAAGATTTCCATTCAATGGAACTGATACAAATTTGAGGTGTATGCTTCCTGTCCATCCCATCTAGTCAACCGTCGCAGTCCGTGATGGGGTGGATATCACCCAGACAAACCGGGCTTTTCTCAGACAACAACTTGTTGGCATCGGCACCCACATTCTGCATTGCACCGGTATGTCTAGACAAGAAGTGTCATGAGGAGATCAGTCTCTATTTAGATTGATAAAAACAATATGCCTTCAGCAAATATTAGCTTATTATTAGCTTGCAGTTTCATTCTTTTATCATGTCCAAGGGCTCTTTAGGAATGCTGAAACTAAATTTCCACACAAAAACATATGACATGCATTAGATATGTTTTTTGTTTCTTCAGATCCAATGTTTGAACCACATTAAATGTGTTTTTGTTTTTTTTGCTGCTTCAGATCAAACATTTGGACCTCGGCTCCTGCAGCTGTGTAACCGTGCTCTCTTTGAGTGTCTTGCCCTCAACCTCTACTGTCTGAACGGAGAACAAAGTGCCCTTACTGCCGTCATCAACCACCGCATTGTTAGTACCCAAAACAACTGACATCTGACTCCTACAACCCCTTTCGTCTTGGTTATTCTTTTATTGTTCATCCTACACCTGCTCACTGTAAATAAAATTGCGGAGGAGACATTTCCATGTTAGTGGGGGCTTGGGTTGATGAAGGAAACTTAGCAATTAATGATAAAGGTGTTAGGGGTTAGACGCATCAAAACAGGATTTCGTGATCATGGAAAACCTGAAAATGTTAGGGGATATTAAAATAGTTATTAAAATGTAAAATTGAATGCACATATTCTCATCTTTTCTGTGAGGAAAGTATATGTATGTTCAAGTACACTCAGCGGATCCCTAACATGAATTTACATGTCGCCTCTCTATTAGAGGACAATGTCAGCTGAGGTCAACCCAAGCCTGGTGAACTGGTTAACAAGTATGATGACCATGAGGCTGCAAGTGATACTGGAGCACATCCCCATCACAGAGGAACAGATCACTCAATACATCATCCACACACAGGTTTGATTTCACACGTTCAACAGAACTTTTTTTTTTTTTTCAGATTCCACCAGTTTTATGATGGTTGGTTAGTGTGTAGTGCTGGATGTTTAGATAGTCAAGATGGTCTTAGTTAACATACTGTGAACGTTGTTTCTCATTCTAATTAGCCGTTAAAGGGATAGTTGACCCAAAAATAAAAATTGCCCCATGATTTACTCTCCCTCAAGCCATCCTAGGTGTATGTGGCTTTCTTCTTTCAGACTAATACAATTGGAGTTATTAAAAATGTCCTGGCTGTTCCATGCTTTGTAATAGCAGAGAATGGGTATTGAGATTTTGAATCATACAATGTACTCCACACGGCTCCAGGGGGTTAATAAAGGCCTTCTGGCCTTTGCTGTATATATAGCCTATTCTCCATTCAGAATTTGAATAAAAGTTTTGTTTTTCATGCTGCAATGTGGCGTACTTGCAACAAACTTTCAGAAGTGACATCCGCATATTCTCTCGAAATCGCAATGACATTGTGATAATGATAACTATGGACTGGACAAAATATATGTCAGAATAGATGTGCATGAAGGCAAGCACCCTCACTAATCTCAGAAGCACCGACTTGATTTTGGAACAGAGCATCCTTCCGGAGCTCTACGGTGGGACTCGAGATCGGTCTGTAGCGCAGTTGTCTTTCCTTCCTCCTTTCTTTCTCTGTGTATATATGGGTCGTGTCAAAAAATAGGGTCGCTCTGAAAAAAGTTTGAAAACCACTGCTTTGGAAAACTTGCATCTGATGTTTCTCTAGGTCGCTTTTTGCATAACTCCGGGTCGTCGACGCCAAGCTTCGTAGCAATTTATTTCTAGGAATTAAATGCTTTCTCTGAACCTTTAAAGTCTCTCCGCGAGCGATTTGTACAGGTGCGGATATATTTGTGGCAGTTCAGTTATTCGACAGTGCATTTATGTTGCTAGTGACTAGGAGAACAACTAGGAGATGATGTTCTCCTGCCTGACCTTTTGTTGAATGAGAAATGAACCAGGAAAAAACTAATTTCGCATCAAAGAAGGCGGAGTTCCCGAACCCACCCACCGATTGCGTAATCGGTACGGACCAATGGTAGCTCAAAGGTTTTTAGAAGCCAAAACGAACTCCCCCAGAAAGTCCGCTTTGGTGAGCTGTATCGAACTGCCAAAACGAACTTAGTTTCGGCCTGATTTTGTTTGAAATGAAGTCATATCAGTTTGTTCTTCAATTTAGTTTGAAGTATATCAGGGCCTTTATGCAAATCTTCCAACACAGTGACGTAGATTTGTGGGGGCTTGTTTGAACGAGGCATTTTAGGAAGGTGTGGTTTAGTCTTAACTTTTTAGAAAGAATATGTCTTTGGGATTGAGACTTTTAATCTTTGCAATTTTATGGATCTTATCTATGCACGAACAGCTTGTAACACTCCAAAGAGTAAGAAAAGCATGAAATCTCGTCCTATGACCCTTATTATTATAAGAATAATCCTGGCCTACCCCTGCTCTCTTGGCCACATAGCAGGCTCATAATTATATGGCTGTTATACGGGTAAAAATCAGGTGCTGGCGTACTTTTATTTTTTAATTCTTTTTAAATGTCTCATTTCACTCAAGAAATATTACACCATGGATCTCACATGACATTTTGCATTGACTTTAAATGCATATGTTTTCTCAGTGTGAAGAATCAGTAGAGAGGCCCGTGCAGCATTCTGAGCCTCAGAACGTGGAGGTAAATAAACACAAAAGGGTTTGGTGATTTCTGGATTTACAATGAAATGCAATTGCTTTGCAGACTGGACATATACATGCTTGGCTTTGGAAGTTTAACAGACTGTTCTCATGTTCTGTATGGTCTCATATAACAACGTCTCCCATACATGGTTTAGATGGGGGACAGCCTCTCTCCAATACCTGCTACTACAGCAGAAGAAGCTCTGGCCTCCTCCCAGGAAGCAGGAGCAGTGGGAGGTCCAGCTAGGGAAGGAGAGGGAGCTGTTGGAGGAGAGGAAACAGGAAGAGATGCTGAAGCCTGGGCAGCTGCATTGCCTCCTGTGAGTTGATTTTCTTTCGTTCACTTCAAAAACAATATGTCCACCAAAATATGCTATTTCTACAGATTTAGTACTTTACATTAAAGTCAACAACATTTTTGGAAAATATGACCTACTCGAGGCACCTGGTGGTGGCATCCTTTTGTATCACTTTTTGCCGGTCAGATCATGGAATATTAAATATGAGACTGTATGTTATTCTGAGTGTCTGTTTGATGTGCCGTGTTGTTTGCAGGAGTGGGTTCCTATTATCAGACAAGATCAGATCAGTCAGAGGAAGATAAAGGCCCAGCCTCCTCTCTCTGATGCATATCTGCTTGGGATGCCAGCAAAGCGCAGGAAGGTAAATGTTTAGTTTCGTGCAGCTACATGTTAACATTGAGATAATGTACACATTTGTTGATGTCTTTGTATTCATTCAGACTGGTTTGCCTCTCCGGAAGCGTCACAATAAACAACATTTTTCTTATTGTGTGTCTCCTAGATGGTAAAGAGTGACGGCCCGAAACTGTCACTCTCTGAGGCTGTGAGTCAAGCCGCCAAGTCAGCTGGTGTAACACCCATCTCAGCTCCCAATGGCCTACAAGGGGATTTAGAAGAACCAGAACTTCAAGAAGCATACAGTGAACAGGTACCTTTTGTGAAAAGATATTTTCATATGTCTTGAAATAGACATAATATGAAAACATACATGCTCAAGTTCCTATAACTAGATATTTGTTCATTATGCATGTCAGTATTAGGGATGCAACGATACCGTTTTTCAGATCTGATCCAGAAAAATCTGAGTATCAGCCGATTCCGATCCGATACCAGGGTATTTAAAAAAGTAAAGTAAAGTCGTGACGTATTGTCAAGTATGGTGACCCATACTCGAAATTGGTGCTCTGCGTTTAACCCATCCAAGTGCACACACACAGCAGTGAGTAGTGAACAAATGCACACACACACACACACACACACACACCGTGAACACACACCCGGAGCAGTGGGCAGCCATGCTGCAGCGCCCGGGGAGCAGTTGGGGGTTCGGTGCCTTGCTCAAGGGCACCTCAGTCGTGGTATTGAGGGTATTTCTTTTTTTTTTAATCAATGGAGAATTTCTATACCTCTGTGTGTTGACCTGATTGTCACACTTTAATGTTAAACACAATCTACTAAATATAGACAACTTCATTTTAATAAAAAAATATATAATCGATGACAAAATTACTATTATAAACTAGGTTAGCGGATAATTTAGCAACACAATTATTCTAGAAAAATCATGAGTGCACAATTTTATAAAATCTAATAATTTAGTGAAATAACATTATTTATGGGGAGTGTAGGACTAAATGTGATAAAATGTTACACATTGCTCTTTGTATTGTTGTAAAATACATTAACGAAAACAAGTAAATGTATTTATATATAAATTTAAACTATACAATTAAAAGACATTTCTTTTAAATGTATAGCATAGTAATGAAGGTAGCAACATATGATATAAAGGAGTCCTATCTATCATATGTTGCTGCCTCCTATTAATAGCCTTTCTTGTTCAGTCCTATCATAGATAAATATAAATAATCTTTCATTGCGCAAAAGTCTTGTAATGCGAAAGACAGAGCCTAGTGCGCATCCCGTGCGCAGAATGATGTGCTTGAAGCAACACTTAGTCACAGCGCTCCGCATGGAGAAGTTCAAAGCACAAAGGAAAGAGATATTGATGCGTAGTTTATTAAATCTGTGCGATAGTTTGAGGCTTTTCTATGAACCGTTTAAAATTTCAGTTACTGTGCGCTTTTGGAGAGCGTTTCATCATCTTGACTGTAGTAACCGAACGCGACACGTGGTTTGAATGGAGGATGACAGACAGCCGCAGCGGAAGAGAAGAGTTTGTCAACTTGAATTTAACTGCTTAAATATTCATCTGTACCTCACATTCAGAGGCGTCATGCCCATTCAAAGTCAGATTTTTGAGCCAAGTGGATTTTGAATGCAGCTTCCAAAAGACAAAACACATTTGATTAATATTTTCTATATTTAATACAATCACACCGGCGTGATTATATCGTTCAGTGTGTCATATCATCAGCTGCTAAATTCCAATCTGTGTTCGCTGGCTGGCGCTGAGCCAGAGATAGCGTGTTTACAGCACTGCGCATTATAACCAATCACACACGATTCTGTTGAGCTTATGAATGCAATGAACAATCAGAGGTGTTCAGATGAGTCATCTCTAAAATGCCAGTGTTTTCTTCACTTGCTCGCTGATTGAATACCTCTTTCTGGCGAATTCTCTCGTCAGAAACGACAGTGCAAATGTGTGTACGAAACCGTAAGAGATTAATTTCAGTGTAAACCACTTCAGTGATTTTAATGGGAGTTTTTGAGTGCGCTTGAACTAGAATGTCAGTGAAAAATTTATTTGATAATGTAAATGTTCTTTGTTCTCTTTCTGTACAATGAAAGTGTTATGATTAGTAGCCTAACTTGCAATGTTAAATTCACATTAAATAAAGTCAGTCGTATTAAAAATGTTATGTCATCATGACACCCATAAACAGACAGGTTTTTATTACTAGATTACATTATTAGGTTACTTTGACCATCGCCCACTATATATCAGCATGATCTATAAAGGTGAGAGAATCAAGATATTTCATGATATAGTTAATGCGTTTGGGAATGTTTTGAATAAAAAGGAAAAAATAAATAAAACAAGTGCTGTTGTGGCTGCTGTGTTGGGGGACACGAGCCCCCCCACTCGTGCCCCCTCAAAAATGAGTGCATGACGCGCCTGCTCACATTAATCTATGAAACGGCTTCAGAACACTTGCACTTTGACTTTATGGTGCTTTATAATGTTTTTGTGCTTTCGTGGGGCTTAACAATGACACAGAATAGTATATGCACAATATCGGATTTGGATTGGTCTTGTCTGACCGTTACCCAATCCGGCAGAAATGGCAGTATCGGAGCCGATACCGATACTGCATATCAGATCGATGCGTCTCTAGTCAGGATTGTGAAACATTTGTTTAATCGAGGCAGCAAACTGGATATAGAATGTCTATACAGCCTCTAAGTTTTATTTCAATTTTTACTTTGACAAACATTACATTTTAATTAAAGCTTAAATTAAAATTGTCAAATTAAAATGAGCAACTAGTTTTAGTTAACTATAATAACCTTTTTTGATGTTCTTAATATATAAATTTTTCTGTATTAGTTACCCAGAAACTTTTAATGCACACAAAACATGGGGAATTTCCACAAACACAAAAGCCACCATTATTTTATTAAATATCATATGTTATATAACAAGTATTATTTATATATTGTTTTGTTTTTATCAGCTGAGAAACGACATCAAGAAACGAGTAAAGGAGGACCCAGATTACAATTCCAGACGGTTTCCTAACACACATCAAGTATTTTCACCAGACTCATAACTTTTGTACCTGCCAGCTTACATGTGTTCATCTATGTCCTGTTCCTTTTGTGGGGCATGTGTTTTATTTGCACAGATTTGTGTTGTCAGATGACTTCACACCCCACATTATCTGTTGATACCTTTTAATTGACTGATTATCTGCTTGCTGATTTTAATCAGCAGATGTGCTGTTGTACCTGTTGATCATGTGTGGCTGGAGGTGCTGAGTGCGATCTACACACTGACCTTCTGACAAGTGTATTGTCCTGGTCAATACAGACACCTGTGTTAAGAGCCTGTCTTTAAACCACCTACCAGCATGCTGTATCAGAACTGTTGTGTTTTTATGATTCAGTCTGATGAATAACAGTGTTGTAACTGAATTCTGAGGAAAGACGTGATGAGAACAGGAGAGAACTGATAATGATGCTGTTGTTTAAAGCTTTATTGATTATATAACATTTTGCCTAGCCTTTCACCTCTATTACTCTGCTATGGCTTTGATACATTGCAAAATATTATAAGAACTATGTCATTTGGAACCATGAATGTAAAATGCCAGAGATTAAACAATTTTGCACCGGTTTTGTGCATATATGCATATATTTGTTTTGTTTTTTGTGAGTTAAATCACAGTTCATTTTGTTTGAGGTTAATTAAGTCATTGAAATGTTAACTTTATCGTCATAGAATAAAATATACCAAAACAAAGCTATTTTTATGTTTTATGAAAGTGTGAATTTCCACCCCTTTGGAATGTTTATGGATCTTTTTAAAGGAATAGTTCAGCAAAAAAATTATAATTTGCTGCAAATGTGCTCATTCTCAGGTCATAATGTAGATTAGTGTTTCATCAGAACAGATTTGAGGGAACCTAGCGTTACATCACTTGATCACCAGTGGATCCTCTTATGTAATGGCCTACATTATGGATATTGTGGTTTGTTGTGGCCATGTCTGCTGTCCTCATGCTTCCTGCAGCAGGACTATGGCAGGTCCACGCAGGTGATCAGGAATCCTCTGCATCTTTCTTCTGATGGTGTTTTTCAGAGTCAGTAGAAAGGTCTCTTACAGTCCTAAGTTATGACCAATTTGGTGTTTGCAAACAGTGACTTTTTTTGTGGGCGGAGGCTATCTGGTGTAGGAAATGACCACTTTCAAGCGGCGGTGTATGGAAACCATGGCATAAAAGAATAAAGGTAAATTTGAGTTTATATTTCAAAATTCTGACTTTATTCTCGCAATTCCGAGATTATATCTCACAATTCTGATAAGAAAAATAAACTCGTCATTCTCTCTTTTGAGTTTATATCCCACACTTCACAGTGCAAGTCTTCGAGCCGGTCACGTGACTGAGGCCTTATGCAGCTCCGCCCCTTTTCACCGCTTTGCACTGCAGATTAAAGTCTTAAATTGTACAAGAAAGTCGTAATTATGATTTCAAGAGGTCTTAAATTCGGGTACAGACCAGAATCGCGATACAGCTTAATGTGACGATTAAACTTCAAAAGGCTATTATTTTATTAAATAAATATGAGCGCTACACGTTACAAAGTCCGGTGCTGCGCTGCTTTATGTTCTGCTGTTTTCGCGGAAACCGTTCCGAAAGCGCCTCCTGCTGGCAGAGAATGAATGTGCATGATCAATAAGGCTGTTGTTGTGAGTATGCAATACAGGAGGCTGTAGTTTCAGATTTAAAGGACCCTATAGTTTATTTACTTGGTTTTTTTGTATGCATGTATGTATTGTGCCAGGTCTTCCAGCCAGTTCTATCAAACCTTTAAAATTAATCCAGAACGCGGCAACAAGATTCATTTTTAATGAGCCGAAAAGAATGCACGTCACACCTCTGTTTATCAATTTGCACTGGCCACCAGCTGCTCGCATAAAATTCAAGGCATTAATGTTTGCCTACAAAACCACCAATGGCTCTGCACCCCTTTACTTAAATTCATTACTTCAGACTAGGGGTGGGTGATATGGCAAAAATATATCATGATTTTTTTTTAAAATATCACGATTTTATCATGATTCTTTGTCATGTTGGTTTTACTATTTTGTCTGAGCAAGACGGCCAAACTAATTTCCCCATTATAAAGACAAATCCTTTCAAGGTAACAAAATATATAAAAAAGAATGGTGGATATTTAGGCTTTGTCATTATTTTTAATTTTATCTTAGTTATTAAAAAATAAGAACAAAGATACAAATACACATGATATGCAAATAAGTGTTTAATTTTCCGGTACAATAGGCATATTTTGCAGGAGCATTCAAGAAATTGATTGAACAAAAATAAAACACTATATAGATTGATTCCTATTAAAGTAACTACTTTTTTTTTCAGTCAAGAGTAGTGAGTAGAGTAGTGTTTTGTTGTTTTAACATTAAAGAATAAAAATTCTGTCATCTGTCTGTCATAGTGTTTTATATTTATACCATTTACTCACTCAAAATCAGTTATAAATCTGAACGGGTTTCTTTCTTCTGCTGAACATGCATGCTATTTTGAAGAAGGTGGAAAACCAAACAGTTACTGGACTTCCATAGTATTTTTTTTTTTCCTACTATCAAAGTCAATGTGGACCAGCAACTGTTTGGTTACCCACATTCTTCAAAATATCATCTTTTGTGTTCAGCACATGAAAGAAATTAATACAGGTTTGGGACAACATGTGAGTAAATAATGACAGAAATAAAATTTTTGGGTGAACTATCCCTTTGACAGTCGGCTGTATGTTTAGTTCTGCCCCTTTTAGACCTGCACGCATCTAATATACAGACACGCATCTGTTTTTCTCTCAACTGTTTACTTTCATTTTAGACCAATGGAGTCTATATGTAAACCTTGTGTGTTTTGACAGGATTAGCTCAAAAGATAACTTGGAGTAATCAGGCACTGTTAGACAGGCTTTTTAGTTTGTGCGCTTCGGGTGTACGGGCTCAGAAAAAGAAATGTCAGACCAGCGCGTGAATGAAAAGTTCAACCAGCAAGGAATAGATGGCACTGTCCCAAAAATAGGGTCCTATGCAGTCCTTGAACTGCAGCTTCCGGTATTGCAGGAACATTGTTTTTTTTCAGACCAATGTGAAAATCGACCCATGTTCTTACCCTGCAAACCTTCCGAGCTGTAAATGTGAAGATCATTCATTATAAAAATCTAAACAGTAAAATGTTTGTTAATTAATTAATATAATAATTTATTGATGATGATTGTTTAATACTTTTGACTCATCCATTTTCTTAAAAAATGGTTTAAAGGCTGAAATGTGAAGTGTATGATTTTATAAAACATTTATGACATCTGCTGCAAACATTACAATGCTCATGATAACTTTCATTAACTCTAAGTAAATCCACTTCACCAGCTAATAACAGTGATGCTTTAGCAAATATAGAGCTTGCGCAAAAACTGAAGTTCAAAGTCAAAATTCTAAAGATGGTTGCAAACTTGTTACTCTGATCTTTTGTCTGTTTTCTGATACTGATTTTGGATTGCCCTCTCAATTTGTAATCATGCCGTCTTTGTCATGGGGATTCTCTCTTTAGTGGAACACTAAAGATCTTCGTCCCAAGTGATAGCGTGCAAAAGGGGCGAGACGTCATCCGAGACGTGCTAAAAGAGTATAAAATTGGTTCTCATTAAGTGTGTCGGAAAATGTCTACCACAGAGGGTTTCATGAATGCTTTGACAGGCCCCCTGACAAAGTTTTGCTAAGGGCCCCCAGAAGGCAATAGGCAGATTAGTACACTGTTTTTTCTTTTCTTTTAATGAAACAAGACAGTTTTGTTTATTTTGGCCTAGTCGGCCCCTGAACTCAAATTCCCAAATTACCACAAACTCAATGTTATCTGTGGTCTATGAAATTCCTTTCATGTTGCACCCTTTTCCCCCAGACAGGGTGTGCAACAAACCATTTCCCATAAAGATCTGACAAAATTATCTTTAAAATACAGTATCCTGAAAAAGGGACATCATTTTTTTTTTGAGATTTTGTATTTATGACAGAAGACCCTTTATATTTTCTGAACGAGTAGACACAACAACATACGTCTTCTGCTTGTCATATTTTGTGTTCTGTCTCATGCTGATAGCTGGTCACTCCCACTGCTGTTTGTTCCTATAGATGCAGCTGTACATGCAGTCATTGAACGTGTCTGGCAGGTTTAAATCATTAGTTCAGCTGTTACTGGTGGTTTGGCTGAGGCCTTAAATGGTGACCGTCACTCATCTGTCTTCTGCCTGTGATTTACTTCATGAACTTTGAGAAAGACATCTGGGACCTGAAGTCAAGGAGGAAATTTAGGTAGGTGCATTTTGGCAGACTTTCTCTCCAAAACAATAACCTGACATATTGTCTATAATAATAATAACCTTATGTCTGTGTACATCTCCTTGGAACCATTATTTACTTTGAGAACAGGAACCAATCTACCATGTCGTTGAAGTAGACTGGGAGTTAAAATGTAACGATGTTAATGATGTAATAATGGTCATGTGCATGTGTGGTATGAGAAAAGAGGAAGAGACAGTATATGTTCCTGCCAATTTAATTTTAATGAAATTAAGTTTAATGGGGAAGTCGTGGCCTAATGGTTAGAGAGTTGGACTTGTAATCCAAAGGTTGCGGGTTCGAGTCTCAGGCCGGCGGGGATTGTAGGTGGGGGGAGTGAATGTCCAGCGCTCTCTCCACCCTCAATACCACGACTGAGGTGCCCTTGAGCAAGACACCGAACCCCCAACTGCTCCCCGGGTGTAGCAGCATAAATGCACTGCTCCGGGTGTATGTTCACGGTGTGTGTGTGTGTGTGTTCACTGCTGTGTGTGCACATTGGATGGGTTAAATGCAGAGCACAAATTCCAAGTATGGGTCACAATACTTGGCTGTATGTCACTTCACTTTAATTCAATTTCAAAAAGTATTAAATTATTAAAGTTAATATTTTTAGTTTTAATTCAGTATTCAAAGAATTGACCTTGACTTGAAGGTTACAAGTTTAATTACACATCGCAATTCCTTTTAATTTTATAATTTGTGAAGAATTTTCACTGAAGCTTGCGTTGGAAAATCAAAAAAATTTATAAATGTTGAAACTATTATATAACTTGTAATATTATTAATATAATTTTGAACCTCCTGGAATACACACACACCAGGATGTTCAAAATTATATTAATAATATTACAAGTTATATAATAGTGTTAACATTTATTAAAAAAAAATTATTTTTATTTTCCAATATGAGTATGAATGTTTACCCTTATCATGGAATTGAAAAAGTGTTTATTTTAATTTAGCTAATATTTTATCTTGTAGATTATATGTATACATCTGTTATGTGGAATAGCTTGTTCAGGGCAGTACTAAAGAAACAAGCAAGATTCTGTGCGAGTGTTGTTTTCTGGAAATCCAATTCTTCAGGTTTTGTAAAACACTTCTCCTGCAATTTAAAAAATGTTTTGTTGCATTGTTTTAGGTACACCAACCCATTAAGTGAAACTCAGAAAACCTTGTTTGAACTTGAAATTTTGAAAGTGATTATATCAGGATGACAGACAGTAATGAAGATCAGCGAATATTAACGATTCTTTCATGGAATGTAAACGGTGTTAACCGCAAAAGATCTGAGGTGCTTCGTCATTTAAGTCTTCTAAAGGCTGATGTGGTCTTTCTTCAAGAAACTCATGTAGGTCCAGATAGAATCTACAAAACTGGGAGCATCAAAATTCAAGATTTAGAATGCGATTACATGGCGGCATTCACCGTATTTAAAGGAAGTTCACGAGGGGTGGCCGTACTTTTCAAAAACAACCTAGAATGTGGTGGTTTCAATGTCAATTGCGATGAAAAGGGAAGATTCATAATAATCTCATGTCAAACTTGGGGGCATAATTTTGTATTTATCAATGTGTATAACTGAAATGATGAAAAAATTAAGCTCACAAATCTCACACAAATTTCAACCTACATCCCACATTCTACATATCTGGTGGTCGGTGGGGATTTTAACACGGTCATGGACTCTGACCTTGACAAAACCTCAAATTTACGAAACCGAAGTCACAGAAACACTTTCGATGCTCTCCAATGTTTTTTGGAAAACTTCAGCTTGGTGGATGTCTGGCGGTGTCTTTACCCAGAAGCAAAAAGCTTTACGTATTTTGATGGGAAAGGTCAGTCGAGATTGGACTACTTCTTTTTGCAAACTCACAATTTAACAAGTGTAACTGCCTGTAACATTCACAAGAGAACAATGTACTCGGATAAAGAAGAGTACATTTCTGATCACGCCCCATTGTCACTTCAGATTCAGACAGATGGACCAAACTGGCAGTTTGATTCTTGTCTCTGTCTCCTTGAAGATAAAGCGTGTATGGAACAACTATCAAGCATAATTGAGAGAATTTCACAAATAAATACCAAAAGGAATGAATACATGTGGCCAGGAGTGAAGGTCAGACTTGTATGTGAGGCAATAGCTTTTCAAAGACAAAGATCTCCCCCAAAACTAGCAAGACATGAAGCATGATTGAACTTCCTCAAGAGATGGACCAAGGAGGTAGGGCTTTTCTTTTCCTGCTCTTGTTTTTGAATGTAAAATTGTTCAATATTTTTGACATTCATTTCTTTTTAAGGTTGTCCAGGTTCAGAATCATCCATTGAGGTTCTTCATACACCAAATACTTCATCCCAGAGTCTTCTGTATTTCTTGAATCATTTGCACCAAACTGAGAGATTCGAAGACATAAAATCCACCCTGATTACCGTTCTTAGTGAGCCTGTTTCGAGAAAAGAGATCCTGGACGCTATACTGTCCTTGCCTCCGTCTGAGAGTCTAACATCAGATGGACTAACAGTACATTTCTATAAAATTCTATTCTATGTAGACCTCTTACAAGCATTTTTCAACCAAAGCTTTGACCTCAAGCCAATTAAACTCACAATTTTTGAATCATTGAGCCAAGGCAAAAACGATCATACTTACAGCTATGATATTCAATATCACTTCAGTCCGATTACAATATTTAATATGGATTATAAAATTCTGGCTTTGATTCTGGCAGAGAGGTTGAAGAGTGTTATTGAACATTTTAAATCCAGGTCAAAGCAAACCACATATTTCTGTTCTAGACCACATCACTGATCGAATCCCAGTGCTGTTTATTTAATTAAAACTAGATCCAGGTGCACTAAAATGGCCATATTTGTTTAATAGTTTAAAGTCTGTGAACCTACCTAACCGGTCTAGATCCGTGTTGAAGCTGTTTTTGATGGCAGATCACAGATCACAAGGTCTGAAGGTGGGATGTCCACGGACTCCTTTAAGCATCTGCCTTCTTCCTCTGATTAACTCCATTAACTGCGAGAACATGTTTTTGGGGCCTAAAGTTCAAGAAGAAACCATAAAGTCAGCCATTGATGAAGACAGTGCCCTGATTTTTCTTTCCAATTCAAATGAAGTTTTGGATAGTTTTGAAAAGATGCTCAGCGATTTTGTGGAGACGTCAGGCTTTATTATTGATGAACGATGCTCTGAGGTATTCATAGCAGGTTTATCTGGCTCCAGTTAAGGCAAAGATGAACTTCAGTTGTTTAAGAGAACGGACGATGGATTATGAGATTTTGAACATGAAATTACATTATGCAATTGCTGGAGGACGCTGAGTCTCTCTTTGTTTTGGTTGGCACGGTTTTGCATAGATGGTTGCTCATCTATATCTGTTATAATGACTCCGATCCATGGAGTCGGTTCCAAGAGTCAATTATAATTTTCTCAACTCTTTAAAAGTGGAGGTAAAATGAGTCTTGATAGATTATATTTTTATTTACATTGTACTTTACGCCACTATAAAAATGTGAAAAAAGGCTAGTCGCCACCTACTGGTGTAGTGGTGTACTGAAAATCTTTTTGTTGAACTTAATTCGAGTCAATAAATCAAAATCCCCATTACTACTGTAGCTCTCTATATTTTTCACAAATCCAAGTATGTTTAAGGCTCCGCATACATATATTACAAATACTTTATATTGGCAGATTCTGCCACTTAATACCAGATACAACATTTGGAACAAAAAAACGGTACAAACATGTTGCTTGTTTTACATTTAATAAATTCTTAGTATTTTTACATGCTTAAAACGACCTTCTAAAATTGAATCAATAACACGTTGAACCAGTATAGTATTACATACGCAGATGAAAATACAAAAACTGCAAAGATTTAATCCCATGTCAAATCTCAGGAAGGTGGTTTATTGTGATCCGCATGTATGTAAATGCAGGAGGGTATGTTTTCACTGCAACCAGCAGAGGGCAGAACAAGATCTCAATGAATGCATCTGTGGTAAAACGGCTGGACACCCTCCAGCTGAGCCGCACCATTGGCTAATATGTGGAATGCAAACAGATGATGTAGACGTTCCTGGTCACATCCTGATCAGAATGATGTGGAAGTGGGTTGGGTGTAGTGTCAGTGTGCAAGCTCATTACTGAGCAACTGAGCTCAATGCAATGACTGTAGGTTTATTGTTTGATTTAAGAAGCAGGAAATGTTGTTTGGTTCCTTATAAATGTTTTCTAGTTGATGAATTTTAATTTCTTTAATTTTCATTTAATTCCAAGTTTATTTAGCAACTCTTTATCATTGTAAGAGTTGTTCAATTGGGATCAAAGTTCAAGCCCAGTTAACCTACTTGCATAATCGGTGACAAATAAATATTTGTGAACTCCACCATGATGCAACTCATAATGGCTGTTCCACAAATAAATAGTTTAGAATGATTATTTTATCTCAAAACATCAAGAAATTTGAGTGTTATCAAAAGGAACTACAGATCATAAAAAAAAGTCCATTCAAGAATTCAGTAAAGCTGAAAGTCTTCAATATGTGTGTGCTTTAAATGAAAGCTCCAGGATTTCGCCGGTGATCCTTCTGATTCCTGTATCTATGTGCTAACCAGACGCCCAGAATCTGAAACAGAAAATATAACAAAATGAATATAAAAATGAATTTATTAACACCTCAACTAGACGGAAAACTAAGGAACAAGCACCAAACCTTAAATACACTAACTGAACTGTTAACGGCTTGATTCAGTATTTCCACGTTTCATGTAATAGGTTTTCAGAAACAAATGATGTCAAGTGTTTGCTCACCTCTGTAAAACTGAAAAACAAACTGACTCCTCCAACAAACTGTAAAGCATCGTCAGCATAGGCCTGGATTATAACTGAACATGGCCTACATGTTTGATCCTTGAAACAGTTCTGATGGCAAAGAGAAGACAGAAATAAAGCAGAAAATTATCTTTACAACCACAATAAAACTATATGTTAGTTCATTGCATATAAACATGATCTCATACTCAGGTGACCATCTCAGATTATTTGCTCAAGAGGTTAGAGTCTGTCAGAAGTATGTTTCATTTTGTCCACATTTAGTTGCTTAATTATGAACTATAAATAAAAATTTAAGCCTTATACCTAAAATCTTAAAGTACAAAAATTAAGCATTTACCAAAGCTCACTATATAAACACATTCACCAACGATTTGTTTGAGAAGTTTAAAGTGTCTTTCCAGACGCATGCTATTTTTCACATTAAGTTCAAGTAGCAGAAGACACTTCATAATTCATTAATCTTGGATTGAAAAGCAGAATAGTAGTTCTTACAGCAACACAGGTCTCATTGTAGTTAACTTCAAGGAAGTCACAGCAATCCAGTGATCTTTCCAAATCCTCCTGCATTGATTCAGACTTATTCCATCCTATCTCCAGGAGCAGGTTCTGAAGGAGAACAAAACATTTGAATTTAAAACCTAGGAACGAGGAAACCAGTATCACCTCGTCAAAGTAGTACAAACTATAATTACCTGCTGTTCTTTATTAATCGCCAAGCAGGCACACGATACTGAAAACTGCACAACGAATACCAAGAAGAGAATGATCATGTACTAAAGACCAGTTAAGGTTGTTTCACCAACATTTTGGACAAATTCAAAAGCTGTTGATGATAAAGGAAATCCTTTCAAACACAAAAGCCAGCAAAACTGGTAAATGCGAGTTTAGGGCCCATAATACAATACAAACTAAGACTGATATGTTGAACAGAGATAAACCTCATACATTATTAATAAGGAGAGTATTTCTTGAATGAGTAACTCAGGAGGATACAAAGAACAAGAGGACCTGATGATGCTTCACAGCTCCACACAATCCTATAATGGCCACGACGAAGAGAAACAATCCAACAGCAATGACAGCAGCCATCACCCTGAAACTAGAGACCAGTCCGAACCATTTGCCCCACGCTGCAACACCAATCATTAGAAGACTGACCATCTGAAAACAAGAAAAGATGGATGGTTACACTTCAAGGAGTGTGCATGCCCAGAAAAGAGAATTTATATATATATGCATGAAAAGACATTCTCATTAGGTTTTCCCATTTACAGTAGGCTACAATTGAAAGAACTTACATATTATTGCCATTGTTATTGTAAAGAATAATAGGAATATATGTAAAACAAAGACAAAACTCATTGTTCATGTGAATAAGAACAAGTCTTAAACACTAAATTTATGTAAAGCGTTAGACACTTACCACATAAATAAGGTTCAAGATACAAAGAGAAGTTTTGGAACAAACAAACCCTCCACAAGCCATGATGAAATATCTAGTGCACACTTAAACCATAGTCTGCAAATAACCTTTACGTAGGACCTTCTGCTCTGACTGAGACAAGTCGTCTGGAGCTAGAAGTTGTCTAAGATTTGCTCAGGTAGACAAGTTTAACGCCATTGGTCCGTTCTTTATCTGTATGCAAATAAGCAAAGTCCTCATTTGTAGGCAACTGTTATTTCAAGGTGAAGCAATCATGATAGGAAGTCCGACTCGTTCGGGAGAATCGGTTCCTTCGAACGGATCGTTTGAAAGAACCTGTTCAAAGGCAAATGCCGAAGTTCTGAATTCAGTGAGTCGGTTGTTCACACAAGAACCGGTTAAACCGACTCAGTGGACAAATTGTTCAGTCAGACGTGCGAATCATTTTGTGACAGGTTTCCAATTATTGTATAGTTTTAAATATACACATAGGTCTGTATGGTATAATATTTTTGTTAGTTGTCATCTCAACAGTCCATGATTTCCAACCACTTTAAAGGTGGGATTATTTTACACCTCTATATTTGATTAATATAATTTTAATTTACTGAAACCCTAATGATAGTAAGATGCTTATGTATGAGACACACTTACATTAATGTCTCTTATTTTGAAAAAAATAAATATATGAACGTCCTAGACTTCATGGGACTGAAACACCACCAAACAGATGGGGTACAGAATTGTTGAATATAATTAAATTGTTTTTCACTACTCCCATACTTGGCAAAATTACAAATTTAGTATTTTAAAGAGTTAAAAGAGTTGCATATTGCCATATATATATATATATATATATATATATTTTTTTTTTTTTTTAAATGAATTCTAAAACCACAACGGAAAGCGACAACGGTAATTACGCCCCCGTCTTTTGTCGCAGTTGGTTCAGTCCGACAGTAGCGCGTATGCCGTTAGTGGAGATTCTGGAGAAGGCAGTCAGTGTGGATCAATCACAGCACAGCAGAGCTTTCTTATCACAGTCAACTTATATTTTGTTTATTAAAACCAAAAAGCGTCACTTAGACTATAATAATGTCTGCACCAAAGAAAGGAGACCTGACCGACACGGAGAAGGAGCTACTTCAAGTTATTGCTGCAGGTAATGATAGCACGATGCTAACAGGCTAACTGCAGATTAACACATTTAACAGTTCAGAAAATGATCAGGTATGATTTAATTTACAAAATCTGAAAGCTATGGTTGCATAAATATACATAATCAATTTTCTGTTTGTTTTTTAAATGAATTCTTCATATGTTGCATGCAAAAACCTGCATATGTATTCAGTTAAACTGTATCTGACAGGTAACGATATGATAAATACATATACGTAACTTACCAGTAAAAGGTCGTTTAAAATGATTTAAGCATCAATATTTTTGTGTTGCTTGGTGTTCCTCAAAATATCATGATGATCGTTTAGCATTAAATATGCATTTAGACTGGTGTGTTATTCTTTACATTAAGTGCCTGATAGCTGTGTTTGAACATTTGTAGGTAATGTGCAAGAAGCCTCTAGACTGCTTGGATCCAAAGATGTCAGGGTAAACTGTCTGGACGAGGTAAGGAAAGGAAGTGTCATTATGCATTTTAATAAACAGGTTTAAATGTGGTTTAATTATGACTCTGTTAGTTCTATGTTCTTTTTGAACAATGCTTAGCTTCTGTATAGAATACAGGTTAAGTACATTGGCCTGTCCAAATCAGATGTCACTGGCACTTGTGGGCTTTCAAAGCAGCTGCCTGGAAATTATATTGATTGGCTTTCATTACAAATCCTTCTGTTGGAGCTGGAAAGAAACAAATAAAAAATGATGAATCAGTTACTTGTTGGATAGCAAATAAACAATTTAGAATATTTTTTCTTTCACTTTATTTAAGGAATTAATTAATTGTTCACCCAAAAGTCAAAGATTGCTAAAAAATTTACTCGCCCTCAGGGCATCCAAGACATAGATGAGTTTGATTCTTCATCTCAACCGATTTGGAGAAATGTACATCACTTGTTCACAATTCACAGATCCACTTCAGTGAATGGGTGCCGTCAGAATGAGAGTCTAAACAGATGATAAAAACATCACAATAAAATATGAGTGTACTTGCTGCTTGAAATGCTGAAAGATGACTTAAAGGAATAGAAAATTTGCTGAAAATTCACAGGTTAATGCTTTGAGTGTTTTTGGGAGTTGTCAGGGTCACCATTAGGTACCCATCGTTAATATTTAAAATATGATAAATCCTTTGCTGAATATTACTTTTTTTCCCCATTTTTTTTCTTCAGTATGGCATGACTCCTCTCATGCACGCTGCATATAAGGGCAAGGCAGACATGTGCAAACTGCTGCTGCAGCATGGAGCAGACGTCAACTGCAACGAACATGAACATGGATACACCGCACTCATGTTTGCAGGACTCTCAGGTCTGGATCACAGATGCTAAATTCTTTTGGTGCTTGTGCTGTTAATTTGACTGTATTTTATGCTAGTAATTTGAAAATACAGTAAATCATGTCCACTCTATTGCACAGGAAAGACCGATATCACCTGGATGATGTTGGATGCTGGAGCAGAGACAGATGCAGTGAACTCGGTCGGCAGAACGGCAGCACAAATGGCTGCTTTTGTAGGTATGGCCTTATGGGGAAAACTGTACTTTACTGGTCAGTTCAAATGTATGGGGTTGGTAATTTGTAACTATTTTTAAACAAGGCTCTTATACTCACCAAGGCTGTATTTATTTAACAAGAAATACAGTATAACAGTATTATTGTGGATTTTTGTGTTTTCTATTTTAATATATTTTAGAACAAAATTCATTCCTGCGATGATAAATCCGAATTTTTCAGCAGCCATTACTCCAGTCTTCCTAATGTTGAAAATGGTTGTCCTGCTTAATATATTCTTGTGGAAAGTAATTTTTTTTAGGATTCTTTGATAAATACAAAGAAAAAAGAACCATATTTATTTGAAATAGAAATCTTTTGTAACATCATAGATGTCTTTACTGTCACTTAAGATAAATTTAATGCATATTTGCTGAAAAAAAAAAAAATTTTACTGCCCCCAAATTTTTGAACAATAGTATGTCAGATTTTGAGAGGATGTAAGGTATTTTTTTTGTTTCCAAAATTGAATAGTAAATAGTAGGCTACTTTTTTTTCCAGGGCAGCATGACTGTGTGACGGTCATCAATAACTTCTTCTCCCGGGCGAGGTTGGATTACTACACAAAACCACAGGGTCTGGAAAAGGAACCAAAACTTCCTTCTAAACTTGCTGGACCGCTACACAAAATTATAATGAGTACCAACCTCAACCCTGTAAAGGTACTTTTTTTTTTTTTTTTTGTCTGAACCATATCCTCACACACACACACACATATATATATATATATATATATATATATATATATATATATATATATATATATGGGCAGCATGTGTAGCGCATCTGCGCCTCAGGTGACCTGCGTTTGAGTCCTGACTCGTGATCCTTTCCCAGTCTCTAATCTACTGTCCCAATCTCTACTGTCCTATCAAAATAAAGGTGGAAATGCTCATAAATACAAGTTAAGTTAAAATGCAGCAGTATGGTCTTTCTGAACCTGACAATTATAATATAAAATCATCAAATCTTTATCCTGAACTGTTAAGATTGGATGTTCTTTTGATTTGTTTGGCTGCAGATAGTGATGTTGGTGAAAGAAAACCCTCTGCTGATGGATGTGGAAGCACTTGAGAAGTGCCGGAAGGTCAGTTGCATTTGTTCTGCATTATGCTAAGTGTACATTTCAGAGCTGAGTTGAGATTCGTTACAATAAACTTAGAGTAATTGAATTGAAATCTCACCCAACTTTACCACAGTTAATAGCTCTTTGTTTTCCAGGTTCTGGAGCTGATCTGTGAGAAGTGCATCAAACAGCAGGATATGAATGAGGTGTTGGCCATGAAGATGCACTACCTCAGCTGTGTGCTGCAGAAATGTGGCTCCTTCCTGAAAGAGCGACAGGACAAACTTGATGGCCTAATCAAGAGGTGAAATATTATGCAACCGTTCGAAAGTTTGTTGTCAGTTTTTTTTTTTTTTTTTTTTTAATTCATTAAGGATGCATTCATTTGATTAAAAGTTACAATAAAGACATTTATGTTACAAAAAAATTCTGTATCAAATAGTTTAACTTGTTTTTAATCTTTCTATTCATCAAAAAAAAAAAAATAATAATAAGCAGCACATCTGTTTTCAACAATAATAAGAAATTATTATTATTAATAATTTCTGAAGGATCATGTGACACTGAAGACTGGAGTAATGATGCTGAAAATTCAGCTTTGCATCACAGGAATAAATTATATTTTGAAATATATTAAAATAGAAAACCGTTATTTTAAACTGTAGTAATATATTTTACAACATAACTGTTTTTCCTGTATTTTTGATCAAATTAAAGGGGTCATATGATGCGATTTCAAGTTTTCCTTTTTCTTTGGAGTGTTACAAGCTGATTGTGCATAGATGAGATCCCTAAAGTTGCAAAGACTAAAGTCTCAAACCCAAAGAGATATTCTTTATAAAAGTTGAGACTCTGCCACGCCCCCCTAAAACGGTTCATTCAAACACGCCCCCACATGTCTACATCACGATGTGGAAATATTTGCGTAATGCCGCCCAAATGTTCACGCAAAGAAAGAAGGCGTGGTTTCAGTAACCACAGTAGTGTTGATGAAGCCATGATGGGGAGATGCTGTGTGTTTCTAGGTGAAAGCAAAAGCACTTTTTTTGGCCTTCTGAAAGTAGATGCAATTAGGAATCATTAAGATTACTTGCAACAGAACAGCTCAACCCAGATATTATCACAACGCATTTTATGGACGACCGTTTCGTGAACCTAGGAGAGGAGGTAATTCTGACTTTGCTATGACAAACTGGCGCTTCTGAATCAGCAACTGTAAGTATGTTTTGTTATTAGTTTAAGTATTTGCTATTGACTATTCAAATGCGATCTCGGGCTTGAACTGATGGTAAAACTAAGGACAATACTAACTGTCTTTACTTTTATTTTGCTCAAGCTCGCGATTATGTTAAGGGGTGTTGCATTTCCGATGAGTGCTTGCGGTGTTCGGCCAATCACAATGCATTGTGTCAGCTGGCCAATCAGAGCAGACTGTGCTTGTCAGAAGGAGGGACTTTGTAGAAAATGATGCGTTTGAGAGAGGCGGAGCATAGACGACCTGCGATAATGTACAGTATTTGAAAAATAATGTTTTTTGAACATTAAAGCATGTCAACATATTCTGTTAAACCAAATAAACAAAATTATGATCTTTAACCTTCTTATAACCTTAGTTTCCTGTTCACACTCACTGCATTTGGGGTATATATGACCCCAAAATTTAAAGAATGATTGTGAAAAAAATGTACATTTTTAATAGTACATATAATATATTATTTTTTTTGTTTACTTCTCATCTGTACAGTAATGCTGTGTTTTTGGATATACAAAGTACTTTTGTACCTATTTACCACACAATTCCTCAACTATACCATTAGCTTGCATGTAAAATATTATTTTTTTATGAAAAAAATACTTAAACAATGATCTAAATTAAATATAAGTTGTTTCTGGATATTGATCTAGGTGTTAGCTGTACAATTCTGCCATCTGTTGGTCAAAGACAAACCTTTAGGAATTAAAATTTAAGAAAGAAATTGTATTGTCCATAGATACCCAGAAGAGGGCAATAGAGATCCATTCATTTTACTGGATGTAGCCAACTGCTCATATTATAACTTTTGTGATAGATTTTGTGAATTTATACATGTATAAACATTATTAAAGACATTAAAAATAAATATTCTTTCAAATAGTAGAATTTTGGTCGTTTTTGAAGCGATTTGAAATGTCTGTTTTTACAAAATACCACAGAAATTGCCACATAAGAAACACCTAAAGGACAAGACTTAGAATCAGATTGTAGTTGAATATTATTTATTTTAATGAACCAAATGTCTCAAATGGCTCAGAGTCATCGCCCTCAGTGTCTTCCAGGCATGATTCAGTTTCACTTGAATCAAGCAGGCAATCTAAAGTCTCCAGGAGAGTGTAACGCTTTGCCATACTGACACAGAATGAACTGTGTGACACCAAAGACCCTCTTTTATACCTTTGGTGTGGGAACTATTTCTTTGTTTTCAAAATAAAGTTGCAGCTCTTAGATCTCAGAGTAAACTTTCTCAAAGTTGAACAGGTCAGTTGCCTTTCATCTCTCCCTTGCTCTCTCTGTCTGTCTGTCTGTGTGTGTGTGTGTGTGTGTGTGTGTGTGTGTGTGTGTGTGTGCGCGTGCGCATGTGTGTCTGTGTGTGTGTGTGTGTGTGTGTGTGTGTGTGTGCGCGTGCGCATGTGTGTGTGCATTAGGTCTCACCCCTTTTATCTTTGTTCTGCATTTGTGGCTGATTTTATTTGGCTGTGGCAGTCATACCTGTCTGTGTGTGTGTGTGTGTGTGTGTGTGTGTGTGTGTGTGTGTGTGTTGAGTGAGCATGTCTTTTCTACATTGCATTTTTGCTCTAGTACCAGGCCTTCATTTCTGTGTGGAAATTTTCAGATTTATGCTGGAATTATTGATTTTATTTGTCAATTTCTAAAAAAAATGCTTTCAATTGGAGTCACACCTGTGTGTGTGTTTGTGTGCGTGAGCATGTGTGTGTGCAAGTGATCATGTTCGTTCCACATTACATTTGTGCTCTAGTACCAGGACTTCATTGTGGTATGGAAATTTTCAGGTTTATTCTGGATTTACAGATTTTTTTTGACAAATGAAAAATAAAAAACATTTTTTTTTTGATTTTCCCATTCATTTCAATGTGGGGTCATATTGACCCCAAAGGTCATGAGTGTGACTTTTTTTTTTACATACCTTTAGAACAACCAAATCAAGCCCAGTTTTTTTGTGTGTGTATGGATAGATAATTTAGAAAAAGTCACAAGATTTTATTCCACTGAGATAAAGGGAACCATTATTTTTAACTAAAGAAAAGTCGCTTGGGGTCATATTGACCCCAGAGGATAACTTAAGGTTAAGAAAGCATCATATGACCCTTTTAATACAGCCTTGGTGAACATGAGTCTTCTTTCAAAAAATTTGAACAATAATGTATATGTGTGTATAAACTAAATTTACATTAATAAAGCAAAATTTACTCTTAACTCAAAAATCTTTTCTTAGTCTTTTGAAAGGGCGAGACAGTGATGGCTTCCTGCTATTCCAGGAGAAGTTCATCCGGGAGTGCATTAGGAAATTTCCATACTGTGATGCCACATTACTGCAGCAGCTGGTCCGGAGTATCGCTCCTGTGGAAATTGTGAGTATGAGTTACAGTGACCTCTATTTGCTCATGTAGAAGATACTGGAAGTGTAATAAAATAACAGAATCATAGACTGAACCACATTCTGTGTATGGGAGCCTCACCAGTCCTGTTCCGACAGGGAAGTGACCCCACTGCTCTGTCAGTGCTCACGCAGGCCATCACGGGACAGGTGGGTTTCATGGACGCAGACTTCTGCACAACCTGTGGTGAGAAAGGAGCAGAGAAAAGATGCTCCATCTGCAAAATGGTAAATGTCAGGTTTTGTCTTATGATTTATTCCATAATAGAATAATTGTTCTGCTGATGTACTTTCTCAAATCTTTGTGCTTTTCTTCAGTTGATCTACTGTGACCAGGCCTGTCAGAAACTGCACTGGTTTAGCCATAAAAAGGTCTGTAAGATGTTACAGGAGCAGAGAGAGAAACACGAAGCTGAGTCTGCATCACGACTACAGAAACAGGCCAAAGGTATTCAAACCCAATTAGTTTTGCATTACTACGACATTTATGAGCAGTATCAATGTTTTTGGGCATAGTACCATGGCAAAACATTGGCCTTGACATGTTCTTTGGGAATGCCCCATATTTCCTGCACTCATGTTATTTAATCTCAAGCATCACAGCAAGAAGAAATCATTCTTCAACCAAATTGTGAGCTTGCAATCTGAATTAAATGTTTTTATTTCACTAAGCAGAACCAAATCAGTCGTTTCAAGATTCAAGCTACATTTTTCACACTGTAAGGTTTTGATTCACTAAAAACAACCAAACAAAAAGAGTCATGTGTTTCGGGAATTGGACTACACTGTTCATTCTGTATGTTATTGATTCACTAA
The DNA here is from genome assembly GCF_936440315.1 of Barbus barbus. Classification (NCBI taxonomy): domain Eukaryota; kingdom Metazoa; phylum Chordata; class Actinopteri; order Cypriniformes; family Cyprinidae; genus Barbus; species Barbus barbus. The sequence goes on from NC_136762.1 coordinate 7,371,691, forward strand.
AAAGAAGCAAACCATAAGAGTCATTCACTTCAAGAATCAAGCTGCACTGTTCATGCTGTTTTTGATTCGACTCAAAAGAGTGATATGGGTCATTCATTACGAGAATAAGACTACTGTTCATCCTATGTTTTTGATTGACCAAAAAAAAAAAAAGAACCAAATCATAAGAGTCATTAGTTTCAAGAGTCAAGCTACACTGTTCATGCTGTATGTTTTTGATTCACTAAAAAGAATCGAATGATAAATCATTTGTTTTGAGAATCGAGTTACACTGTTCATGCTGTATGTTTTTGATTCGCTTATGTTTTCACACTAAAACTTATAATAGACATGGCGTAAAGAGTTGATTTGAGATTACAAGTATTGGAATCATTCAACTAAAGAATTGGAATACATATTTAAAAAGAAAAGAAAAATATACACACACGCACACTTTTTAATTTAATAATGTCATTAAAATAGCTGAGAAATGCCATGATTTAAGCTCTCTCTTTCTCTTCCGTAGCCGAGGCTGATCAAGCATTGGAGGAGATGACCGGCACTTTGGAGGAGCTCTCCGTCAGTCAGAGTGAGACCCTCAGCTCCTCAGATAACCAAACCCAAGATGTGACCTCAGAGACTGTCTCTGTTACAGCAGACTGACTCACAAAGAATCAACCATTTTAACTCCACAACCATCACCATCATCTTCATTGAAGACTCATCTAAGACAAAAGAGAGCAGATCTGTGATGTCGCCCAGAGCTTCTGAAGGTTTCTTCATAATTCTCATTCCGGATGCTCTTCTGAAAGCACATAACGTAGGGGAAAACCACCAAAAGCATTTCCACACAAATGCACAAGAGGGAAGGGTCGACAAGTGACAATGTTTTAAATAATCTTTTTACATTATGTTGGAAAAATATATGTATTTATGTATGTGAAAATCATGTATCGAGAGTCTTATGTGTGATGCAGGTTTTGCTTGCTTTAGGACAGATATTATAATATATTGCTGCAAGACATTGATACTTTTGCTTTAAAATATTTAGTTTGTTCTTTTGGAAAAGGATCAAATTTATGGATGGCAGCAGCTTACGTGAGTTTTCATAAATCTGTAGCATTTATCTGAATGCGACAGGTATTTTTGGAGATACCTGATATTGAAATACAGTAAAATGGTTTCACAAATCAAATAAATAGGTTTTCCGTCCGCAAGTTACAAACTAATTGATCACATGCTCTTTGATGAACATATGTCAAATATTAGATAGCACTCTCAGTACAAATATTTAAGAAAACACATTAGTCGTGGCAATGTTTATTGAGTTTGGAATGACAACGTATGAGCTGTTTTTCATTGATTTAAACCACTTGGCCTTGTCAAATGTTCCATCGTGCGAACAAGAGTGAAGGCAGAGGTCTGGAAATCATCGAAGTTTGACAGTGAGTATACCAGATGCAGGTTTGCTCGAGTCGTCTAGATGGTTCCACTGAGACGTGCTTGTACCAGTCCAGTTCATAATGGAGAACTGTATGATGGATTTGGGCACTGATGGGTTTTCTCGATCATCAGAATGACTGCTTGAGAAAACATACAAAGTCAGCTCCTGTGATACATTTTCTGTAGTTCAAACATTAAAAATATTTGAAAAATACTCTACTTTGACACTGACTCTGTACACCTCTTTCCTGAGCCATGCTGACCTGTAACAACAAAACAATCCTTTAGATATATTTCATGAATCTTAAAATGCTGTAACTTGATATTTTAGTTAAGTTTTCTGTTAGACTAGAGAACCTTAGCTTACCTACTGGTTTTGTGATGGAGTTGGTCACTTTTCTTCCTGTAGGAGGTGGTAGTGCTCGTCTGCTAAAGGCGATAGTATCAAGCACCCTCTGTCTCTCTACACTGAACAGCTTAAATGCTCGTCTCCTTTCCTCCTGCTTCACTTCTGCCAATTATACAGTACCTCACCGCTTAAAAATTTGGAATAATTAGGACTTTTATTATTTTTTAAAGAAGTTACCAAGACTGCATTTATTTACTTAAACGTACAGTAAAAACGGCCATATTCTAAAATATTATTACAGTTTAAAATAGCTGTTAATATATTGTAAAATGTCATTTATTCCTGCGATGGCAAAGCTGAATTTTCAGCATCATTACTCCAGTCTCCAGTGTCATGATCCTTTAGAAATCATTCTAATAAATTGATTTAAATCTTACCACAAACATTTAACAAAATAGTAGGCAGCACGACTAATAAAAAAAAATGTTTATCCAATCACATCATTAGCCAATGTAGTTTGTCTTATTAATTTTTACAGCATTTTGTAATCTTTGGGGTTTTTTCTTTGATCACTTTTGCTGAATTATTCACATATTTGAAGTTTGTAACCTTTGTAACCAACCTTTTCCATCTAAAAACCGCACAGATGGCAAATGGTGCAGCACGTATTGGCGATATTCAGGATCTTGTGTGAAGGGGTTCAGATATAAAGCTGAAACAGAAGATGCATTTCAGAAGAAATCATTATAATACTGATACTGTATATTTGTTTTTGGTTGTCTTACAAATGGAGTAAAAATAAGCTTTTAAAACTGCTATATTAATTTTGAAATACCAAGGAATATTTATAGTCTACTTTACTAGGGAAAGCAATGGTTGAAGGGCTTAATGAGAGATGGTGGTCTCAGGTTCTCACAGAGAGTGTGGAGGTCCTGCATGTTCTTCAGCTCTGACACGGTCTCCTCCAGACACTTCATCTGATTATTGAATAGGAGCAGGACTTGCAGACATGTAAGGTGTCTCAATGCCCCTGAGTGCAGACAGAAAAAGGGTAGAACTTAGAAACTACAAAAATGAATATAAAATATCTTTATAGCACAAACTGACCTGAAATGGAGAGAATGTCATTGTTCTGTAGATAAAGTTCTGTCAAGCAGCAGTTAAATGAAGCTCTGGAAACCTCTCGGATCTGTAAAGTTTAGTTTTTGGGGTTTTTTTTAATGGAAAGTGTATTGCAGCTTTGTAGTTTTTACTCATATTAATGAACTGCTTCATAGTTTTAGTGTTAAACGTTATTTTAAGTTGTAAAAACTATTAATCACACATAAGAGACAGTAAAATTCAAGTTTTAGTCAGGCAGTCTAACCTTGTTGTTGTTAAGCCACACGCATCTCAGCATGGAAGACCTTGACAAATCAGGAATATAAGTCAATCCTCTAAAAACAGATGGAAGACGAAAGGGAAATATTGTTCATAAATTAAACATTTATTTTAATGCATATTGTAAATTATAATACATTTCATAAATGTAGGTGTCCGGTCTACATCTTATGATCTAAAAAACGTATATATAATATTTATCTATAGTTTCCTTCTAAGCACCTTCTGGCGAGATGAAGGTGGATCACATCTGTGTCACGCTGAATCACGCGCTTCGGCAAAGGATCTTCATTTTCCTATGGAGGGGGGGGAATAAGTGATGTTAAGTGAACAACGGAGGAAATTAACTTTCTATTAAAGTGCAGTGCATAGATATGTACAGTCTACCTGTTTGTATATCTCCATGTCTGAACTAGAGCCTGCTGGTCTGACACTCGCCGGTTGCTAGGAGACACACTTCACTCGTGTTTGATTGATGGCCAATCACTGCGCACGCTGATAGCGTCACGGGGACGGTGCGCAGTGTTCTGTTGCGTTGTCTCGGTTGAGATTTTCAAACTTTTTGATGCTAGTTTTCTTTTTTCTCGTCCATGAGAGGGCACGCTTCTCCTTAAAATATTGTTAAGCTTCCACCACGAGAAGCTAAGTGTGTGGCAGGTTTGTTTGCGCTTGCATTGTTTACATTTATTGTGATATAACTCATTTGGTTTTTACGTGGTATAGTAACGTTAGAGCATTTAGCATATTCAGATACTGGACATATCTTTCTTAACTTGTTATTTTAAGGGCAAGAAGTCTTTTATTATATTATTATTATTACAAAATTTCCAAGACGATCTATCTATCTATCTATCTATCTATCTATCTATCTATCTATCTATCTATCTATCTATCTATCTATCTATCTATCTATCTATCTATCTGTCTGTCTGTCTGTCTGTCTGTCTGTCTGTCTGTCATCTGATTCTATCTATCTATCTATCTATCTATCTATCTATCTATCTATCTATCTATCTATCTATCTATCTATCTATCTGGCTGTCTGTCTGTCTGTCTGTCTGTCTGTCTGTCTGTCTGTCTGTCTGTCTGTCTGTCTGTCTGTCTGTCTGTCTATCTGTCTGTCTGTCTATCTGTCATCTGACTCTATCTATCATCTGACTCTATCTATCTATCTATCTATCTATCTATCTATCTATCTATCTATCTATCTATCTATCTATCTGTCTGTGTCTGTCTGTGTCTGTCTATATCTATCTATCTATCTATCTATCTATCTATCTATCTATCTATCTATCTATCTATCTATCTATCTATCTATCTGTCTGTATCTGTCTGTCTGTCTATCTATCGTTCTATCGTTCCATCTATGATTATTATAGATCAGTTTTAAAAGTTTAGTATTGAATAATGCCTGCTGTTTCACTTATCTGTAAATAGTAGGCGTTATATACACTTCAATAAATAGTTATAGCTAGTGTTTATCAATCAATCAGTCAATCAGTCAATCAGTCAATCAATCAATCAATCAATCAATCAATCAATCAATCAATCAATCAATCAATCAATCAAACATGTCATCTTTGCCACAGCCATTTTAACCTTATTTTCAGTAAACAGATCGAATCAACTTGCCAGACAGATTGATTGTTGATTAACTGCTGCTTAAATGAGGAAATAATGTTTTCTCTGACACTTTTCGAAGTAATTTTCACAATAAATACTTTGTGGGCAGATTGTGCTTGCAACACCCTCATGGAAAAATCATGGACAAAGTTTGCTTACATAAAGTGCTGAGTGTTTTAGTGAATTAGGGGCTCTCAGGGAGTCCAGTACGCATTCATTTGACTCCAGATGTTGGAGCACCTCACAGGGTCGAGTGTTTCTCTGGGTGTGGTTTAGACAGACTGACCGCGCTTGTTTTATCATTCCGCTCACCTGGGCCTTTGCCAAAACTGGAGGCGGGAGCGTATATATACACTGTGCATATAACCCAAGACATGATAGTGAGTGAGAATCATTCAGACTCAAGGAGCATCTCTCCACAAGCTGTGGGTTATTTCACATCAACATGTATATAAACGCACCCGAATCGTGCAATTTCATGTTTTTATTTTGCTTTTTGATAAGGAGTGGTCTTACTTTGAAGAACGATGCTACGGAGATTTTCTACTCTCATGTGGTCAGTCCGGTGCAGGATGCTCAGAGCAACGTGTCTCTGAATCGCGCGCGCTCCGGTGGAAGAGGCTTCACTGCGCACGAGAGAGGTGAGTTCACGCGCCCCACTTCACGACACTAGATTGATTAATAATCATATATTAAAGTCTTTCTTCTTAAGAAATTGTGTTTAAAGCTAAGTTTCATTTATAATTAACATTTAAAATAAAAAGTTTTAGTGACATTCCCAATATAAAGTGAGAATTTTGTTAGGTTTGAATTTCTTCAGACGTCTTCACTTGATAGATGTAATATCAGTTATGCTGCACAAATGGTAACATCTATTTTTTCATTGAAGTCTAAATTATTTAACCTCACTGAGTCAACCGAGATAGGCTACATTAATTTATACAGACACAACACATTTTTACGGTTTAAATTTAGCTATTTGAGGTAAAAATTGCATGTTACTACTTTTTATGTATTTTTTAGCAACCTGAAAATATTTAAAAGTTATCTTATAACCAAATATTGGTTTCCCTTATTTGTCTTTGATCAGGTGAAGTAAATGTTTTCATATCGATGTGCTCATTCACAAAATAGAAAGCAAACAGAACAGGTGATTTTATCCATATAGTGATTATTGTAGGGGAGACTTGGGCTAGTTGTCACAATTTATACACCGGTGAATATTTATTTCAGAAGTTTATACATTTTCTTTATAGACACATGTTGAAGACTTGGCCATCTTCCACTGTAATTGCCCAGGAAAAAGAGACAGGTCATTTAACACATGTTGATGTGTAGTGGGGTATGTTGTCACAGTGAAACCCACCATTAAATAGACTATTATAGACTTTGCTGCAAAATTTAAACAGTAATGAATCATGAAACAGCATTTCAATTAACACTGAAATGTATTAATGATGTCCAATTAATTGGATGTTCCAATCTAAGGGAGAAAGTTGCTATGCATGTTATCTATGCATATGGCAAAATACTGTAGGAATTTATATGGTTTACACAGTCACTTGGCTCACAACCACATCGAGCAGCAGAGATAAAAGAGTGCCGAGCACAATGTCTGCTGAGTGAATCTTGTCAGACTTGGAGAGTGGAGGTGCAACTCAGCTTTTCAGGAAGTCTCCAGGGGGAACGGTGTTTGTTTTTTGAACGACCTTAACTTGAAGTAGGGAGGAAGAAAATGTCCCTCCGATCCCCATTCATCACGTCCTGTCATGGAGAGGGGGGCACATTGTAACTGAGGTTTGTTGCTGCTGTGTGAATAGATTTTGGCTTGGGTTACGCTGACAGGAGGCTCTTCTCTGAGGCAGAACAATACTGACAGTATAGCCAGCAGCAAAATCTGACAATAAGAGGCTCAGAGTCATCATTCATCTATACGCTAAACCATTTCCGCTCAGTTCAGATAAGGGCTTAAGTAAAGCAAACCAAGCATATCATCCATACCACTGTTGTTTGTGTCTGTTCACCAACCATGAAGAAACAGCACCAAGGTGAATGCTATCATAGATCTTAAAAGACTTGTGTTGATCTGATATTGATATGCAAATCTGGCTGAACGTTATTTATCACTTTGTGTTACAGAACGAATCCCAGTCAGCTGCAGAGAGCTGCGATCCACAAAGTACATCTCCGATGGCCAGTGCACGAGCATAAACCCTGTTAAGGAACTGGTGTGCACGGGACAGTGTCTTCCAGCTCAGATGCTGCCCAACTGGATCGGCAGATATGGTAGGAAGTTCTGGAACCGCCGAAACAGTCAGGACTGGCGCTGCGTTAACGACAAGACCCGCACCCAGCGGATTCAGCTCCAGTGTCAGGATGGCAGCACCAGGACCTACAAGATCACAGTGGTGACCTCCTGCAAATGCAAAAGATATACGAGACAGCACAACGAATCAGGGGTCAAGTCTGAGGGATACGCTCCTACCCAGATAAAAAAGCAAAAGAACAAAGGGGCCACCAGGACAGAAAGCTAAATGAGGCTATGCTCGGACTGAGCTAGATTTTTCCTTTTAAAATAACTCAATATGAACGAGAGAGCTTGTGACGTCAGCTCACAGGAGCACTGAACTTTCTTTGTGCTGCCTTTGAGAGCAAGTGCAGGGCTCTGAGTTTACTGTGAAACCAGATGTCCACTGCAGTCTTTGGAAAGAAGAGAAAATGAAGACTAAATCTCATCACCAATATAATCTCAATCAACATGCAGCCAGTAGTGAAGACCTGTCCATTATAACGTCAAAGAGACTGACAATGACAACTGCATATTACATTACAAATATGTTTTTTTGTCGTCACTGCCTGATATGTGTGGTAATCACTTGCTGTGGTATATACTGTTAGTCTTTGTGTTCAGCGACAATAAGAGCAGTTCTCAAACCCCGGAAATGCATAGCTCAATGTAAATTAAATGTCTGTATATATTCATATGCATTTATGTAATTGATTGTTTTGCAGGACCTTTATGTGTAATATTGTGACATATAAGCTGATGTAACATATTTTGCCTTGACTTTGCTCTGACTTTGAAACATTTTTAGTTTGTGCAAGCATTATTCGGACAAGATACTGCACTATAGTGACAATGCTCATATTGGCTATTATGGTGTAAAAGCATTAAAATTAAAACATCTGAAAATGTCTCAGTATAATAATTTACATCTGCATGAGGTGACATTTTGAACTCCAAGTTATGCCTTTATAAGATCCATTAATTCAATACATTAACATGCCTATTTTTTGTTTCATGCATGACATAGTTTATATAAAATAAACCAAAGAAAGGGAGAGAAAATTATTTGGAAAAAAAGTGAAAATTATTATCTATAATAATAATTAAGAATAACATTTTATATGCCTCTTTCATGTGCAAACAGGCATATAAAGACAAAGTGGTGTCAACAGGCAATATTTAATCATTTCATTTTCCCCAACTGTCAGTCATCAGCTGTCATCACAGAAAAAGACTCAATGACAAGTCATTTAAAACTAGTTAAATTCTATTTTGAATTAGTAACCACATGCAAGTGTATTAGTAACTCATTTTACTATTGCTTATAGTTTATTTTTCAGTATAATGGAAATGACTTAATTATTTAGTTTACTGTAACAATTTAAATAGTCAGGTTTTCCCGTATTAATTGAATAAACACTAGTATAATTAATTAATAGCAACATCTAATTTTAAAGTCAACTATGAAGTCACTCTGACTCATAACAATTTAATAAATTTACTCTTAACTGAGTTACTAGTATCTTGTTTTAATAGGCCTACTACTATTTAAAAAAGAAATGCTTGTAACTATACTAGTAATGATAAGTAGATAGGCTACTAGTTAAAAAAATGCATGTCAAAACGGCTTGCCATAATTTGGTAAAATTTAGAAAATAAATCATAAAAATATTTAAATGTCATTGTCCAGAAAGAATATACTGTTTATTTAACACATGTTGACCTGTTGTGCATGTATTTTGATTCGGAATATCATTTTATAAGACTATACAATGAGATGATATCCCATTCCCAGCTGCTGCAGTGCAATGTCTTGGATAACAGGCTCACTCTGATACCAGAGCAACAGCGGGAAAGCTGCAACACTGCTGCCGCGAAACATAGCTCAAATCACCCGCCGAATGGCGACGCAGAAAGTCGGTTAACAGGTTCTTCCCGTGAACACGGCTGCCACAAGTGAGGAGCTTATTAGGACGCTGGAGAAATGCAGCAGGAGCGCTGTTCTTCCTCCGAAAGGCCTCTGGATCCCGGCTGTCTGCTGGAACGCGACGCCGAGCGGGGCGCGGACCGGCTCGGTTGCGCGGCGGTGGATTTCCCGGTAGCTGTAGTTCTTCCCGCCGGTGGCTCTGGGGAAAGAATGGGACTTGCCACACCGAAACAATTCTGCACCATTCTCAACAGACCACTGATAAGCTACACGATTCAAGCGTTTGAGAGGTGAGACTTGATATTCCGTGTCAGTGAGCACATGAAACTAATTTTATTAACCAACATACTTGACACGTAGTTTGTTATTAGCAGACAAAAACAGAACAACAATAAATCATTATGCCTGTCACAATTACGTCTGTTAGTTTGACAACTGGATTTTTTCCCCCTCAAGTCAAGGACACCTACTGCATGCAAATCTTGTCCAGAACAGCCTTTTCAATCCTTATTAAGAACATCTGCAGATGCTGCAAGACTTGGGAAAGGCTAAAAGCACTTGACACTGACTTGGCATTTAATAAATTGCACTGTGAAGTAAAAGGTTGCTGTGAGTTTCATATTCAAAAAGCTGTCACTTCAATTTTCAGGGACAAAAGCATAAACTTAGAGCTGTTGTAATTCATTATTGTAATATCACATTTAAGTGTCTAGACTCTAGTATGCAAAAAACAGTATATCAGAAGAGTAGGATGCAAGTAAACAGTAAGTTACTGTACACCGATGACCTACTGTAAGTTATTTAATTATACCTTATTTAATTTTTCATTGTCGTAATATGTATGTTAATGTATTCCTACTTGAGAACTTTATTAAATTCAGTACACAGTAGGGCTGCACAATTAATCGAATTTCTAATTACAATTATGGATCAGCAATTAATCGATCAGAATCCACTTATGTTACTCTGTGTGCTTAAGATGTTTTCTTTTCTTTCTACAAGTTATCTTAAGGTTTTTTGCATTGTTTTAATTTTAGTTTTAGTATAGCATTATACTACCATGCATGTTTTTACTTTTTTATTTAAAGAAAACCAAATACCGTGTATACAGTATATATATATACAGTATACACCAATATACAGTATAACCAATATACAGTATAGTTCACATTTAAGGCTTAATACTATAGAAGTTTTTCAGCTAGTGTTTTCAGCTTGTTTATTTTCTTCTAAAAATATGGCATGCGGTTGCTTCAAACAATGGTATAACATCAATGTAAATTGTGATGATCGAAATTAATTCGCAATTTCAAGGGAATAATCGACAATTATGATTTTTTTCATAATCGTGCAGCATTAGTACTCAGGTTGCATTGAAAATCGCGTACCGCGGTAACTAAGTTGGTATTTCTTCTATTGAATAAGTACTTCATGTATGTTCTATATAGTTATATGTAATGTTATTGGCATAGGTACGCCTGGATACTTTTTGCTTACTGTTTTGTGAATACTATGAATTTAGAGACTACTACTCTTGAAGGGTCCAAACCGAAGTGCTCAAAAATGTACTTCGAAGGGTACAACTGATGGACACTTCACTCCCATGATTCTTTGCACACATTTAATTTGTTAAACCTTAATTGGCTTGGCAAGATGACACAGAAGTGCGTTCCAAGGAGCAGTTTTATGGTCCCCTACACCAGGGGTTCTCAACTCTGGCCCTCAAGACCTATTTTTCTGCTGAGTTTAGCTTCGACCTTTAGCTGTGTTTAATTAGGGTTGGAGCTAAACTCTGCAGGAAAGTGGATCTTGGAGTTGAGAACTCCTGCCCTCTGAAAGGAATAGGGATGAGTATGAGAATGTAACTATCATTAAAAAACCACCCAAGCGAATGTATAACTAACAATACGCTCAAAACATCTTAGAAGTTGCTTAACAACACACTGACAACCAACAACATCCTAGCATTGTGAAGGGTTTACAAAGGGTCATATGCAAATCTAGCAGTTTTTCCAATTTCGTTTGATGCCACAAGAGGCACTTGCAGCCAGTGTTATTATCGTTAAACTATTATACTAAAAATATGATTTATTTATTTATTGTTAATTGAAAGACAGCAGAAATAAAATGTAAATGAGTAAGGAAAAACTTTAAATGAAAATGAGAAATATTGTCTTGGCAGCTAACTGACATTACTAAATAGAAATAAATAAAAACTTGAACTATAAGTAAAACAAAAACAGATGAAAATAAATGAAACCTAAATACACACACTATTATTTAGGTCTTAAGTGAAATATGCATTTTTTTTATGTTTATTTGATTACTTTATACAATAAATGGCAAATTTGACACTGGTGACAAGAATATGAAATTTCTATGGCATCAAAAATTTAGACCTTATTTAAAGCAAAAATAACTATGTAATATATATGTGTGTGATATATCATTACCGTGAAATAAAATCACTCATATCGTCATATAAGATTTTGGTCATACCACCCAGCCCTACCTAAATGGAAGTATTTGAAAAAATAAGCTTATAACGAAATGACTAAAAAGTTGATTCAAAATATTAACAAAAACTATATTAACATGTAAATAATACTACAATAACTGCTTAAAGCAGCATAACATTCAAATTGTTCCCTTACTCTATTGTCACAGCGATGATGTTGTTTTTTTTGATAGTATTTAAAACTTGATAAATGAAAGCTGTTCTATCTGTAATTTCTCGACAGGTTATCATGGATTGGGACTGTTGTCGTTGTGGTTGCTAAGGAGAATCATGACTTGATGCTGAATATTGTCCAGAAATGTAATCACACAAAGGTAAAAGTAGTCCACGGGGGAACCACCAGACACAGGTCGATCTTCAACGGACTTCAGGCCTTCAGCAGCACTACAGACTCCCTGACGGCCAAACCAAAAGTGGTCATCATCCATGATGCCGTACGGCCGTTTGTGGAAGAAGATCTTCTGTTGAAAATCACCCTAGCAGCTAAAGAGCAAGGGGTTCGTTTTCTCTTCTTTATCCAGATTTTGTTTCAAAATAGTGCAATTGTTTTGCATTTAATAACAGTTTGGAGAAAAAAAATGAAAACATATGTTTATTTCTGCCCAAGAGTATCATATATGCTACACTATAAAACCCCCAAAATTTAGGTAAATTATATACAAGTTAAGCTTTAATTCAAATATGCCTTTTTTACTGTGGCTGTCATTTGGAATAATTCATTTTAAAACACTCCCTGAAATGTTTGTGGTGATGAATGTCCACACTATCTGAACACTCCCTCCCCTAATCTGCTGTACCACGGTCTACATATGTCAAATTTATGAGGTGAGTGAAAGTCAGACCACGTTAAGCCGTCGAAAGACGATTCCTGATGCAGGCTTCAGAGATATGTGTGAAGCTGTTATATAATAAATATGGAAAAACTCCAATCAGAGAAACTCTTTTTAATATATGCTACAGAACAAGAATCCGCTACATATATTCCATCCTTCCAAGGCAAACGTCATCTGCATCAGGAACAGAATAACTCGGCAGAAGACGAGAAATCCAGCTTCGTTTGTGGTTTGACTGCATCGCGGGCTGTTCCAATGCCCATAAATCACTAAGATAAACATATTGTTGACACCTCTCAGCACTACTCCTTACAGCATGAAACCGGATAAAATGTTTTAGCAATGTTTTTGCTGGCTTTGATGCGTGAGGTTGAAAATTTCTGTGATTTTCTTCTAAATCTCCACTCCAAGGCTGTGACACGGGCTGGAAAGCAAAACCCATATGTTTATGAAACACTCAAAAGAATATTGAGAAGGATAGTGATTCATTGCCTGACTTTTAATTTTTAAATTGTTCTATTGTCTACCTTGTTATTTCAGGCCTCCGGAGCGATACGTCCTCTGGTGTCCACAGTCATTGCAACCACGTCAGAGGGCTACCTGGACCACTCGTTGGAGAGAGCAAAGTACAGAGCCAGTGAAATGCCTCAAGGATTTCTTTATGACATTATTTTCCAGGCCTACCAGCGGGTATGAGCAACCCAGACACATTTATTGGTTGGAATAAACCTCAGATTCAATGTGCAAAGTACATTAAAGTTGACTGTCACCTTGACATTCTCACAGTGACTTTTATGGTAATTTATGCATCTCAATGTTTGTTTTTATATACACTTTTAAAAACAAAAAGAATATTCAGAGAAGTATTCATGAAATATTTATTATTATTATTTATATTAGATTTATGCACTGATGTTGCCTTTTTAACCCATTTTATTTTTTTTATTTTTTTCCATCTAAATGTTTATATACATTTATATACATATATATTTATATACATTTTTATATATTTACTATTTTAATATTTATATTTGATTTATGTAGATTTGCTTTTTGAACCCAATTTTCTATGGGACTCTATGGGACTTTTTATTAAATTAATATAAATATTTATGTAATATGTATAAAACTTATTTAATATATTTATCTATAAATGTATATTTATCTAATAAGTATTTGTTTATTATTTAGATTTATGCACTGTTACTGTTTGAGCCCAATTTTCTGAGAATTTTCAGTCATAATAATTACATTTTTATATACATTTTATGAAATAGTATATTTATTTTATATATATATATATATATATATACATACATACACATTTTTTGAACCCAGTTGCCTTTGTGACACATTTCTTTCTTTTTTATGTTGTATCCAATGTGTTTGGAGCTTGGCGCTTATTACAAATATTACCTCACTGTGACAAAGAAACACGCAGTGTTCAAATCTTGGACCAACTTGCCTCTTTTGTTCATTGTCCCTAAGGCACTGTGACTTTTATTATTAATCCCATGGTAGTTAGTTGTGTGTCAAAATAATAAATCATAATTGTTTAGTCTGGCCTAGGTTACATAGCTGACTGCAAGATCGCAGTTTTATTGCAATATTTCTTCTCAAGATCAACTCAAACAATGCTTTCACAGAAATGCTGCTTTTTTTTATCCAGACTAATAACGTTTCTCATGGAGGTGGAGTGTAGTGCATTTCATCCTTTTTTTACGTCATTTATTGCTGTAGGACTGTGATCTTTGGATCTGATTAAGCCTTTGTCGAAAACTTTCGATAACAGTAACAGATAGAAGTGTTAAAAAGAAGCACTGAGATTTATAGGGCTGCTGAGAAGACCGTTTTTTTAGGGTGCTTCTGGAAAACTTTGATTTCACAGTCTTGTTGTTTTTGGCTGCGATATCGAACATTAGCGTGAGTTTTCTGTGTCAAGTCACAGCTGTCTGTCCTCAATTAATTCTAAATAAAGATAAAACCATGACACGAAGAAATACAGAGGATGAGGCAATTTGAAGAATGGGTAATATCAAGCCCGCTTGGGTGTTACCTGACACTCCGGCTCTTCTGGGGCTTTTCTTCTCCAAGCCCAACAGTGAAGGGTCTGCGAAGATTTATATGCTTCTCCTTGCTTTTTGAACCCAATTTTCTATAACACTCTGCCATCACGTGACATAAGGCAGTCCATACTTCTTTTTTATGTAGCATTCAGCGCGTTTGACACTTTTTACAATGGGGGTTATTTCAGGTGGGTGTTTTTTGAGTGAGGGTTTTGGGATGTAGCCGACGGCCATGTGTCAAAACCCTCTCTGTGGTAGCCTTGAAATGACTGATGCCATTTCAGCATGCCATCCCACTGAATCTCAGAGAGCTTGAGCTTCACAAAAGAAGAGACATCCAACCCCGTAAGGGTCTAGCTGCGCGTTGATGAAAAGGAGGGAAAAATGCCAAAGGTTAAATGATTGCAGGACTTTCTCCTTTAATTTGCCTTGAAATCACAGCGCCATGTAAGCGAAGCTCTCCTCTCCACCCGGGATGAAATATTGCTGTAGATATTGCCCTCGTAAAGTCTCGGGTGGCATGATTTAGGTTGTGTAATCCAACCGCTGTCGCTTCAAGAACTCTATTCAGCTTTTTTAATGTGTTACCAGAATCAGGGACATTTTGTACAAAAATCCCATGCCCAGATGCTTGTTTCTATAAGAAACAGTCTTTCATGACCACAAAACTTAGTTCCTACACAGGTGTTTGACTGGAGGTTTCTATGGTTCTGATTGACGTCATCAGCATTTATCAAACTGGAGCTTCTTGTTTCATTTTGTTCTGGTTTTTGTCCTGGTTTCTCCTTTGCAGTGCAGTGAATTTGACTTTGAGTTTGGCACCGAGTGCCTACACTTGGCCCTGCAGTACTGTGGCACGAATGCAAAGCTCATAGAAGGACCACCGACTCTGTGGAAAGTAAGGAACGAAAGGTTTGACTTTTTGTTGTCATATGTATAGGATTTATGCCATACATAGTGGGTCCAAAAGTCTGAGATCACTTTGAAAAAAGTTTTTTAACCTGGAAAACATCTCTACATCTAGAATTACTAGGTCACTAATTCTGCTTCCACGTTAATCCGCATAAATTTGAAGCATCCTTTCTTTACATTTTAACCTTTTGTCCACAATGAGACAGCATTTTTGATCACGTGATCAGTGCTGTGAGATCCAGCAAGAAGCGCACAGCGATAAACACAAATGTCAAGGTGATTTAGTTTAAAGCCAGATGCAACAGTCCTAATGTTTTCAATAGCACTGACAAACATGAGAAAACACTGTGCCATGAAGAATCCTGTTAGAAGGCTTTTCCATGGATTTACTGTACTGGACCAAGGTATTGTGGCAGAAATATGGGATATATACATATGGAGTTTTATTATATTTATATAATGAAATATATATTAATGTAGACATGTATTAAAGGAGTGCTGGTTGTTATTGAGCTAGACTACAGCATTTGTGCATATTTTTATACTAAATGTATTTAGGGTACTATTTTTCATACAAAAACCATAGAAACCATATAGTTACATTTTACCATGGTAGTGAGGTGCTATGTGTGGTTTTACATTTGGTTATCATAATCTAATTGTGTGATACTGTAGTTAATTTGAATAAAAATGGAGTTCTAACTCAAACAGTTTAAATATTTAAATTTGACCCTATAATATAAATATGAGGTTGTTACAGGTTGTACAGATGTTGCTGTTTTTGTTAATGAACAAAAATTTACATCTGCATCGTGCCGTCAAAGTCAGGGATGCACAACCATGTTTCATGATTGGAAACAATATCACCCATTAGAAAAGGCAGAAAATAAGAAATTAATTTCTGTATTAAGATATTTTGTTAAGGAAAAAAGACTGGAAAAGGATTTTAGTCATGCATATTTTGAAAATATTGTATTATTATAAATGTTTTGAATATTGCATCTTCAGATTTGTGAAATGTTCACCTGTTTGGCAAGAAAAATGTGAGAAATTCATGTCATTTTTCATTTTTCCTTGTTATACTGATAATCTGCTGTACTGAAAAGGTTTGTATTGCATTAGCAAAATGTACAGCAGAAGTATATTTACTAGTGGACTCAGACTTTTGGACCCCACTGTATGTGTATATAACCGTATATAACACTCCTAACAGTCTGTACAACCACAAAACTAATGTTCAGTCATAATTGGCCCATTTCTTTTAAGCACAAACCGTTTTCTCTTTTAATGTGATGTTTTCCTTTTGTACTGTAGGTAACATACAAGCGAGATCTAGCAGCTGCGGAGGCTATTATTAAAGGTATTGTATTTAAGTTGTGCAGTAAAGAAATAAATATTTCACCAGCCACTGATTTGAGTCATTGCTGGGAATACACTATTGCCATTCACTGTTGTTATTGCAGACTTGATGATGTTTGATTATACATTTTAACAGGGCAAGTCAAAATAGACAGTTTTCCACAGTCAGGATCATTGGGCAAAAACAAACTGTTAGTAACGTGTATGTAAATATACAAAGAGAGATTGTGAACCACAAAGGCTAACCACCATTTCAAGATGTCTAAATGCTGGTCTTTTTAAGAGAAATTATAAAAATGACCTATTATGACCTGTAAGGTATGAGTTGACCCAGAAATGGGCCAGTTCTCTGGTTTGGACAGAAATGGAAGAATAGGGTAAAACTTTATATTTTCATAAATATGTGGTGGTTTAGTTTAGTGATTTTAGCAGTTTCCATGCACATATTTACTAAGATTATGACCTTTTCTATTCAGCCAGTGCACTAAGCTGCTGTTGGCTTATAACCCAGTTCCAAAATACCAACCCAAGTGGAATAAAACAACAGATTGCCCAAAAATGCCTTGAACTTGGCTCAGTATTGGGTCTCCTACCTCTTTCAGAGTTCTGTCCATGCAATAAAGAATCCCTCTGGCTGTATTTAAACTTTGCTTTGCCTAGTCCACTATATCTGTGCTTTGACCTTTTATGAAAGGTCAGGAAAAAAAACATTTATCCATGAATTTAAACACATTGATTGTTACTAAGACACTCTGATTAACTTTGATACCTTTCAATATGAAAGAAGCTTATCCTGTTTTCTTGAGATAAAATGCTTGAAGTGGAATATCACCCATTAGAACATGAAGAAACTATGAAATTAATTTCTATAATTTCTTAGTATTTATTGCATTTATTTTCTTTCTTTTACATAAGCTTTATTTTTATTATTTTATTTTATTATTATTTTTATGATTATTATTTTTTTTTTTATCTCAAACTGGTTTGCAAACAGGGTTAAATTACAGTGACTAAGGTTACATCAAACATACTCTTGCACTTTATTATCTGTTTTGTCTTGAAGCATTATTTTCATTTTCTCTTCAGAGACTCTTTCAATGTCAGCATGTATCATCGCAGGAGCTGAAGCAGAAGCCGTTGAGTTGGCCAAAACGCTTCAGAAAAGTCTGAACATGGTATGTTAAAGATGACATCCCCTGTCTTACGGTTTATTTCAAATAGTCTTTGCTTAGGAATGTGTTGCATATGTAGATGTTTAAAGCTGTCAGTCTCCATCTCAACTCCTTTTACCCCAATTTCCTACTCACCCTGTCAAGCTTTCACCTGTCCTGCAACTGCATGAGGACTAACATATGGTGAGAGTGATAACCTAGCCGTACCAATGGATGTACTTGCTGAAATGGATAAGGTGTCTTGTACAAGTGTGACCACCTTCCCATTTATTCCACACTGATTTTTGGAGCCGGTCCAGCTGGAGACATGTTTTCACGTTGTAGCTCTTGCTGAAGGAGATCCATCTTCCAGCGCACTGACAAAAAGGAAATATGACGTGTATTATTCAGGCTCTGTGCTCTGGAAGCCCATCCTCCTTTGTAGCCGTTCCAAGTTCTTCATCAAGCACATGTCCTCCTCTTGATAATGTTGCAAACATGAGAGCAGCCAGCGTCCCGTACGGCTGATTGGTTCCAGACGTTGCTGCTCCCCCAGGTGCCGACCGGGGTCAGTTCTCCTGAGCCGTTCCTGCGACTCGAGGGAGATGAAAGAAAAGGAGGAGATTAGAGATGAGGAATCAAATTTGTCCCAGTGCCATTTGTAAATCTAAGCCCCATTACAGTATCTCCATTACAGCGAAGTGAAACTCAAAGTTGGGACCATTCCAGGCGTGCAGGTGGTACGATTGGCTCTAGGTACGTGTTTTGGTAATAAAGGGCAACAGAGAGTGATAAGATGATCCTTTTAGCGAGATGTAATAATTACATCCATGTATGCTACTGATAAGAACTGGAATGGGTTGCTGTCTACTTTCATCAAAGGCTCAAGTTCACTAGGGTCAAACAGTTTTTGCTTGGACACAGAGGATTAGAGTCCGAATCCGTGTGCCATAAGGTGCGGATCTCGTGTATGACTGAGAGTGATATTCGCATTCCTCAGCTGTGGGATTTCGAGATAATTTAGAACTGAGAGCATGTAGGTAGTGTATATATCATTTTAAGCTACATAAGTAAATCTCACACGAAAGAAAATCCACTTTAGATCCATCGGAGACTATAAAATTCCATTGACTACATGTAATCCTGGCATTTCAGTGATACTGCATAACTCTTGACTGTAATGTATTCCTACGTCAACCTCGGATTAAGCCACAACATGAGCCGACATGATTCCTAACACGTAACTGCAGTTAAAATTGAGTTCCTTGCCCAGTAAAAACACATTTCTGTTTTTGAATAGCTTACAAATCCTTAAGAATGATCATAAAGGTTGTTTGTTTGTAAATGTGCGGAAATGAAAGCATTACCAGATTTTTTGCGTGATCTGTTGCGTCTAATGAGAACCAAGTGTGTGGCTTGTTTTTTGGTTTTGGTCATTATGAAGCACTTATTCTTGCTTCGCCACCATTTAAATAACCTGTGAACAGTGTTTCGTGTGGGCTCAACAGCCCAACCTGGTTCAAATGTCAAAATTATATCATAAATCCACAGTTCGGAGCGAGCTGGCTTTCGTCTAAAGCCGCGGTTGGTTATCTTTCAAGAGCGAATAAGTCCTTGAATGCGTTTCCAATAACAATTTCATATTTCCAGTTTTCTCGTCAAGGTCGAGTCTATGCCAAACACTTCTGTTTATTTCATCTCTGTACAAGATATTCGACAAGGCCAGGAACAGGATATGAGGACTAAAATATGATTTCATATGCAGAGCATCTGTGGTTGTGTTGCTTTTTTTGAAAAGGGATGAATCATTAGATCTTAATAAATAAAATTGTTGTCTGCTGTGATGGTGAGATTGCTTGTTTTATTGAATTTGGGCTCTTTTCTCCTTTTCGCAGATGGAGACAGACGTCATACCATGTGCAAAGGAAAGTAATACAGAGTACCTGTCCAAAACCCAAAACTTCATTCACATTTCTGTACGTCAGTTATACACACACACACACACACACACACACACACACACACACAAGTAATTCAATGTTAAAGCCGACATAAATCAAATTTGACTTTTTAACTCATTTTCCTAGTCTTCAAAAATAAATAACAGCTTGTCTTTGTAATATTTAATCACAATATGAATTTGATCTCACTCTGAAACACCTTTACTTTGTTGCTGACATCAATAAGACAGTCTAGTCTATTGGATAGTGTTAACTAATAGCAAAGTAACTTTTTTGCAAACGCACGTTTGATCTGTATTCATTATGGATTCACAAACTACCATTTAAAAGTTTGGGGTCTTTTAAAAGAAGTCTCTGATACTCACCAAGGCTGTGTTTATTTGACCCCAAATTCTGTAAAACCAGTAATATTCTGAAATATTCTTATAATTTAAAAAAGTGGTTTCATAATTGTAATTTATTCCTGTAATGGCAAAGCTGAATTTTCAGCAAGCATAGCTCCAATCCTTCAGTGTTAAATGATCCATTAGAATAGATTGAAAACATTTGTGGAACGCCTATTTGAAAAGATTATTTGAAGAACAAACTTCAAAAGAACAGCATTTATTTGAAAAAGAAATATTCTGGCACATTATAAATGGTTTTACTGTCACTTTTGATTTATTGAATTTGCTCTTTCTGAAAAAAGTATTAATTTCTTTCCAAAAAAAATAAATAAAAAATTAAATATATATATATATATATATATATATATATATATATATATATATATATATATATATATATATATATATATTACCAGTAAGAGCTATTTCTTTGTAAAAACATCATGTAAAACATTTCTAATAAATCCACATAATAGGTTATATTTGGTCTGGGTAAGTCTTATAATACTTATTCACAGTAAGATTGACAGCCATAATTTTTGCCCCCTCACAAATTGGTTTGGTGTGACATTAATGTTATCTGTGCCTTTGTTTTAGACGACTGCATCAAACTTCTTGGGGACCCTGGACATGGTGAAACGTTTTGAGAACACTGACCATTCTCGTTTATACCCGGTAGTTGTTGTTTGGGTAAGTTTCCATACACCACATTGACCTTTTCAGTGTTTATTTTAAAAGATTTTTTAGTTTTAATGCAAGTAGAGAACATTTTGATGAAGTACACTCACTCAGGGACTTTAGTAGATTTTACCAGAAAAGATTTTACCACAAGTTAATTTAGACAATCTTGTGTAATTTCAGCTGCTGTATTTTTGTGTTTGCTTGATTTTTTTGTTTTTATGTTCCTGGAAGTTATTTTAACCTTAGGTTGTTGCTATAATGCCAAACATATCATTCATTGTGTGATCACACAGAGAAAATTTGATTGTGAGAGGTGTGAGTCTAACCTTAAACTCATTTTGTCGTTTTCATCATTGTGACATAGAAACACGCAATGTGCATCAGATCACAGAAGTGCTAAAACTTATTGATGTTTCGGTGTTGGCAGTTGAAAAAACCCTTGATGTTTTGTTTCCTGGTTCTTGTCCAGCATTTGTACCTCAGAACATTTTAGTCTTAATCTCTGGGTATGTCATCACTCTCACCTTGATTAATTTCTGAAATGTGTTTCGAAAGCATAACATCTCTGCTCCTGCAGTTTTGATCTCTGAATCCAGGGATCCGCACCCCAGTGTGGGAATACAGCCTTCCCAGAATCCATATGTGCTTCCTTTAACATTCCCTCCGAAGGCCTGTTAGATGACCTCTACTCTCCATCATTATGTTTTCACTCGTTTGGATTTCACAGATGCTTTGTTCTTATCATCACCACAGATGTAATGATAACACATGTGGCTGTGAGAGCGTGTGATTGTGAGTAAAACCTCAAGCCGTGCTTTAACATTATTTTATAAAAAGCTGTTCAGAGGTTTGCTTGACTTTCTTTACATTACATTTGGATCCGCTTAACATTCTATAACATTTCCTGTTGGGCTTTCAGTTACCTTTTTTGTACTTGTAGAGATATACTTTGTTATGAAACTACAAAAAATCTATTAGAATCAGAAACAGCATTTCCCCAATTTATGCTGGGGTATGACCTTTGTTAGAAATATGTTTTTCTTCAAGCAGTTTGCAAAATGAGCACGGCCTGTTTTATTTGGTACGGATGCATACAAGCCACATCTTCCTGAAACGGTGATGTAAGCGAACGGAAAAAGAAATTGCATTAATTTAACGCATCGGTGAATGCTGGGTCAGTTGCAATGGAAACTTTTCGCTAAGAGTTGGTTCTTGCTGTTTTGCATGGGAGCTCAACCTGTCCAAACACACAGGGAGCGCCGAGTTCTGTGGGGTACTTTTAAAATTAATGGGCCTGTCCCATGGCTGTTTTCTTAGAATCATTTTTTAAGAATATGGAATATTTAATTGACGTAAGTGCAGGTTATTATGCTATTATTAATTCCCATTTGGATTGAATAAGTCACTGTAGATGATTAGATAAGTAACGTAATGTTTATTAATTCCTTTTGATCAGAAATTTGCCATTTTTATTTTGGCAGCCGAACCCCTTTGACCTAAAATATTTACTTAGTCTTCTTGAGATTAATGATTACATGACATGCAAGTAAACAAAAAAAAAATCATCTTTTTAGTAAGCGTTTCATTGTTTAAAAATGTATTTATTTATTCAATTTTAGATTTCAAATCAATATTTCAATAATTTAACCACATTTGCTTGTTCACATTTCTCTAATGTCTGTTAGGGGTTACATGAGTTGCATGTAAACAAAATATTTAATCTTTTTTAGTAAGTGTTTTAATTATTTATTTCAGTTAGGGCTGCACAATTAATTGAATTTCTAATTGCGATTACGATTATGGATGCCACGATTACATAATCGTTCAAAGCCGCGATTAAAAAAATAAATAAACAATTAGAAATGCCAACTTGCATTATTCTGTTCGCTTAAGAGGTGTTTGCAGCACGGGGTTTAACAAACTCAAACACACTGGATAAAAGACATTTTGTCTAACTGATAGTCGTTGTCACTCTGTTGTGCATTATAGATATGTTAAACGCCAAACGTGTCAAAAGCAGAACAAAATAGCGCTACACACTGACCTTTTATCCGCTTGCCTCAAAAGAAAACAGTGCATGCGTTTATTACAATGACCAGACGCGATCACTTACTAAACAACGCTGTGAAATCCAGTAAGAAGCACTCGAGTTCAGCGCAGAGTTCTCCAGTACAAATCACGTCTCTTTAAATTTAAACTAGTTTAAAGCCAAATAAATCCGAGCTGTTATTCTCATCAACACTGATGCAGAAAGCAGCAGAAACAGTGCAACAACGATCCAGTTAGAAGACGTTTCAGTCCACAAATCACCCACTGTTACTGTAATAACACTAACGGTAACAATGGTACGGTGGCAGAAAAGTAGGATATTCATATTGAGTATTATTATATTAATAATATACTAAATATGTTAAACGAGTAATGGAATATAATTACATTATTGTGTTAATTATTCTATCAGTTGATGTGGATTTGTAATTGACTGAATGTTACAGTTTTCACAATGGTTTTCGTTACAGTTTTCACAATGGTAATGTCAAATGTACATATGCATCCCAACTCAAGCTCCTGTTCTAATGTGCATTTCAAAGAGACAAAACTTGTAATATTACATGTTCAGTGCTACCAAATCAGGTGCTGGTGCCACTGGTCTCCAATGTTAGTCTGGAGCCCTGATATTATAAATTGTACTGTAAAATGTTACTGTAATTTAAAAATTTGTCTGTTTAATTGCAAATGAAATGTATAGCTTTAGTAGACCATTTGTTTCTTTTAATATTTCTTTTAGTTTTATTATAACATTATTATACCATGAATAATTTTACCTTTTTTTGTTTAAAGAAGAAACCAAACCAATGTATAGTTGACATTTGAGGCTCAATGCTATAGAAAAGCAATAAAAGTTCAGGAAGAGTGTTTTCAGCCTTTTTTTTATATATATATTTTATATAAAAATATGGCATGCAGCTTCAAACAATGGCATAAATCTGTTCAAAATAATCATTATTAATAATCGCAATTACAATCTCGAGGGAATAATCACTTCATTTTTATCATAATCGTGCAGCCCTAAATTTCACTTCAGATTTTAAGTTGCAGGTAAACAAAATACTGTATTTCATCTTTAGTAAGTGTTTTATTTTTTACTTATTTCAGTTTAGATTTTCAGTTTATATTTCAATAATTTAACAATGCAGGTAAACAAAATATTTAATCTTTTTAGTAAGTGTTTTATTTTGTTTGAATTATTTGTTGTAATTATTTTTTAAATGTTATTTCAAATCAATCATTTAATTTCAATACAAATGAACAATACATGTTCATGTTTATATTTATCTAATGTCACGTAATGGTTACATGAGATGCAGATAAACAAGATTTCATCTTTTTTAGTAAATGTTTTTTTAATTAAGTTTAGATTTGAAGTTAATATTTTAATAATTTAACAACACATTGGCACATTTCTCTAATGTCAGTTACTGGTAATAAATGGAAGCCCGTTTCGGCCACTGAATAAAAAATACATAAAATTATAATTGACTTTTTTTGCGAGAGTTTACATCTCGCAACTCTGACTTCTCAGAATTCTGAGATATAAACTCGCAGTTGCGAGTTATAAAGTCAGAATTGCATGATATAAACTTGCAGTTGCGAAAACTGCAATCGCAATTCTGACTTTATTGACTTTTTCTCCGAATTGTGAGTTTATATCTCGCCATTGTGAGATTTTGTTTTTTTCTCTAAGTCAGAATTGTGAGATATAAACTCACAGTTCTGAGGACATACCAGTCTTTTTTCACCCTCAGAACTGAACTTTATAACTTGCAATTGCGGGTTTATATCTCACAATTCTGAGAAAAAAGTCAGAATTGCGAGAAAAAAAGTCAGAATTGTGAGATGTAAACTCAGAATTACGAGGAAAAAAAATTTTAGAATTGCAAGATGTAAACTCACAATTGCGAGAAAAAAGTCAGAATTGTGAGATGAAAAACTTGCAATAACCTTTTTTTTATTTTTTATTAAGTGGCAGAAACAGGCTTCCATAACAACATGAGGTGAAGGTAAACATAAAATAATTAAACTTTTTGCAAAGTTTTTCGAAAATTATTTATTTTTCGATTTTATATAGATTTATTTAATTTTACATGTGTCATGTAGGGATGCAGGATATTGGATTTTGCCGATATCCGATATGCAGATATTTTTCAAATAATTTTGGCCGATGACGATATATTTCCTTTTTGTTTGGAAACAACACCAAGTCTCTCCTGTGCAGAAATTATAAGCAAAATATTTTTAATTTGGTTAGTTTTTAACAAGAACTTATTTGTTAGAATTAAACCATAATGAAGGGTTTTTTGACAGCACATTGAAGCTTTGAAAATAACTATAAATAAACTATATATCAATCGCTGCATTTTTCCCCCCCAGAAAGATGCAGTGTTAACCCTAACATTTTATTCCATTTATAAGAATCGCTAGCACACCCTGAGCTCACTTGAGTTAATGTATTCGTCTTATTGGTAAGACAGATCGGCATAATTTTTCACATCGGGCCAATGCCGATATTTGCATTTTAAAGCCATTATCGGCCGATTCCGATATCAGCCCGATAATATCGTGCATCCCTAGTGTCATTTACTATGCTTTTCATAAACTTATGAACTCCCTTCTGTTCCCTCATGATCCTTCAGTTTGTGAAACTCTGCTATAGATAAGTGGAGATGTTTTGTTTTATTATTTTTGTTGACAGGTACTGCTGAACATGACAAAGCAGTCTCTGGACAGCCAAAAGACAGACGAGTTAACAGCCTTCAGGAGTCTGGCCTCTGAAGTCCTACAGGGAAATGTTCTGCTCTATGGAATTCAAATTTATCACACCAAGGTAATTTTCTTAATGAGATATCATTATGTCTGTTCACACAAAATCTGAAAATATAGCTTTGTTTATAAGCTTTATCTGAGCATGATCTGGCCTGGATAAAAGCTCTAGGAACATCCAAGAGGAGCCTTGTCTCGTTGCTTGGTCAGGAGGTCTAAATGTGTCCTTTAGAGAATTAATTAAAAAAATCTTCACTATATATTAGTCATTGTGGCTCCAGGGAAAAAAAAAATCATAGAGAGTGATGTGTAAATTTGCCCTGTCTGTGCGGCCCCCATTAAAAAAAAAAAAAGCTCAGACAGCAGAGGGAGTGACTGTAATATGTGTTCGTCATGATAAAATGCTTATTTTTGTGAGATAGTGGAAGTGCAGATAAAGACCAGGCATAAATCACGCTCATAGGTCTCGTAATAATGAGGATAATTCCTCCCAGATGCGCTTATTCATGCTTCACAAAATATCTGCCAAGACTCGCTTTGTGAGTTCTGACCCATCCAACTACCTTCATACAGAATGTGATTTAGGTTTTCTTCAATTAGAGGTCATGCCTCCTAATTCGGTATTTTATCCAGATCGTTTTTGAGATGCAGTGAAACCGTCAGACGTTTTCTGCTGCTAGTCACGCCTGAGGGTTTTTGGATGAGCCAACGGTTAAATATATAGACTTTCCATTGCCTAATTCTATACCAAATTTATTCCACTGGCATCATTCGTGCAGTCAAAATCAGGTTTTGATGATCACCGCTGGGAAACTTTAAAAGGCTCATATCACAAGCAATTTAGTTTTCATTGATCTTTTAAGATGAAATAACTTGCTGCATTATGAAAAAATATTATAAATACGGATTTCTGCATAAATTGGCCATACATTTAACAATAGCTTCACCTAGGGTAAAGCACTGTTGCTCATTTCACATATAAAGTTATGTTTCTTAAAGGCATGGTAGGAAAAATATATATAGTTACATTCTAAGGGTTAAAAGAGAGTTTTATATTATAAATGGACTGCAGGGTGGCTTTTAGAGAATATTTTATGATGTATATTTTTAAGATGTAGTTTAAGAATAGTTTAGTTAAGGGTAGTTTAAGTTGACATGTGGACGATTGTGTCGCTGTAGTCTTTCAGGATTATTTGATTAGAATCTTTGGGTTTGTTTTTCCTAGCCAGATGTTTGTACATGTGGAGCACTTAACTTGTGGAGGGTTTGTTGTTTTGAGAACACTGGCATCTAATAAGAATTGGTAAACATCTTCTCATAAATACACATTCAGTCTTCATTAAAAACATTGCGTCTTTTTTTAATCAAGAACTTTTTTTTGCTTTTTCTTACTTCTGCTTCAAGAATGTAATATACCTTGACTGTGTTCAGTTTGTTCAGTGACGCGTTACTTTTAGGACAGGATTTGACTTCAGTCTTTCAACACTTTTCAGTGAAGCTTGAGAACAAAACCTCCATGTCATGGACCTCCAGGTTGTTTAAGTATTTCTCTCTAATCACCCTCCACGTAGATAGCGAAGAGATGTTTGCGTGATTCATTGTGTGTAAACAATGACAGGCCTCGTTAAACAAATAATTTCTTTCAGTCTTTCCACGGTATGTTTGTAATATGCAAAGTTTTCCTTATTAAATCCAGACTGAGGTAAGCATGATGCTAACAGCCACATAGCAGCTTTGTACTGTAAATGTTGATGGATCGATGGATAGATAGATAGATAGATAGATAGATAGATAGATAGATAGATAGATAGATAGATAGATAGATAGATAGATAGATAGATAGATACTCACCAAGGCTGCATTTATTTGATCAAATAAACAGGGATATTGTGAAATATTATTACAATTTAAAAATTTGAAATGTTTTGTATTTTAATATATAACTGTATATTTTAACTGTCTATTTTAATATATTACTGTAATTTATTCCAGTGATGTCAAAGCTGTCTTTTCAGCAATATCCTATATTTTCTAATATCCTGATATTATAATATCCTTTTTCAGGATTCATCAATGAATCAAAACATTAAAAGAGCAGCTTTTTTTATGATGAAACAATTAAATATATTACTGTCACTTTTGATCAGTTTAATGTTTTCTTGCTGAATAAAAGTATTAATTTCTTTCAAAAGAAAATACTGACCCCAAACTTTTAAACGGTAGATAGATAGTCTTTTATAATAACTATTTAACATGTGCCTTGGTGTCAGTAAGGTGATCTGATGGTGACAATATAGGTCATTTTTGGCCCTATCAGTGCCTGGCCAGTGAGTGACAGGAAGTGTCACAGGATCTCCTTCACACACAGGGCCTGGTGGCCTGTCATGCGCTGAAAAGGCTTGTCACAGTGATATATAGCCGCTCTAATCCCTCCTGTGAGAGCCCAGCAGTTTACCCACCCCTCACTTCCTTCTCCTCAAAGCATCCAGCTGAGGAATCTAAACCTGAAAGGAGATTATCTGTTCCTTAGAAAAGAGAAAGAGACTCTCTTACATGCCCAGATCCACCAGTTTTTGAAACTGGATACCTGGTTTAGCCCAAATTTGGGCCATCTTGAGTTTTACAATTTGGCCTTGCTGGCACTGAAGCCTGATGCAGTTTTTAAATGTCTTCTTTTTTGGAGGCTCGATTGCCAAATAATCAGTTATTTTTCTGAAGATTAATGATGTTTTGGGTATCTGCAGGTTTCTATAGGAGTCAGTACAGTACTGTGATGATTTAGGGACCACAAAAATGTTTCAGATCCTTAAATCGCTCTAAAATAACCCGTGCTAAAATGATGTCAGGGTGGAGCGTACCTAAACGTCTCTTTTTATACTCGTCTGCCTTTGACAGCACAGATGTATTTGGCCATACCCTCTGCTTAGTGTCGGATTTACGTTCCAGTAGTCATTTCTCATTCTCCAAATATTCCCCTTCTCTCCATGTCTAATTGTTTTTACATTTTCCTCCTCATTCCGGCTGGCACAAACGCACTGCGGGAGGAAAAGTAAAAAAAGGCAGTTTTTTCTTGTCTGGTCTTGAAAGATCCCTGCTGACAACTCCAGGCCCGAGCGCTTCTCCTTTGATATTGTACCACAGTGTTAAACTAAAAGATCTGTACTGTGGCAGCACGTGTTGGGTATTCTTGATATTTAATACTAATAATGCACTGAAATTTCTGAATGAACACAAAGTCAGCCTTTGTTTGAAATAATCAGTCCTATTAATATCATCATATATTTTTTATTGTGGTTACACACACAAAAAAAAACTGTTTAATTGTGCATGTGAATTAATGTAATATATTGAATTTAAAAGAATAATTCACCTAAATATCAAAATTAGCTGAAAATGTACTTACCCACAAGCCATCAATGATATAAATGAGTTTTATTCTTGAAATTTGGTGTTACATCTCATACTCACCAGTGGATTCTCTGCAGTGAATGGGTGCCAGTGAAAAGTTGCATGTTTGTAAGAAACAAATCCATTATTAAGATGCTTTAACTTCATCACTTCATGGCTAAGATATGAGTCATCTCATTAGAATCAGGAGAGAAATATGCACAGATTAAGCACTGTTTACAAGTTAAAACAGTACAAAGCCATTCTAAACAAATATGTTGGTGGATTTTGATGAGAGCGAACAAAAGAGGATGAACGTGTTATTATTAATTATTATTATTATTATGGATTATGGACTCGTATTTTGACCAGAAGCCAGGGTTTAAAGTTAAAACGCCTTGATGGATTTGTTTCATATAACCATGCAATTTTTCACTTCATAAGACATTAATTGGTGGACTGGAGTCATTGGATTATGCTTTTATAAGCTGTTTGGACTTTAATTCTGACGGCACCCATTCACTGCAGAGGATTCATTGGTGAGCAAGTGATGTGATTCTAAATTTCTCCATATCTGTTTTCAATGAAGAAACAAACTCAGCTACATCTTAGATAGTACATTTTCATCAAATTTTCATTTTTAGGTGAACTATTCCTTTAAACAAACTCAATTTCACACAGAGATCCTGTGTTTTTCACACATACTGTTGTGACCTCAAAATAATTCTCAAACTGATTTTTGGGTAACAAGCACACTTGTACTCATAATGTTTTACAAAAGTTGTTGGTTAGTTTCTGTAATTGCTGAAGTTGTGGTTTCTGTTAAAAATTTCTGACCAAGTTTATCTTATGGATGATTTTCGGACTTTTGGGGTCACTGTGTAATGCCTTGAGAGCATGCCTCCAGATGAATGCTGGCGTGCCTGATCGCACACTGTAACCCACTGAAACTGTTTATTTAGCATTGATTTGGCAGATTACATGAGCCATTGATATGCTCAAGATCCTGCATATGCATGCAAACTCTCATAGCGAGACAACATTCCATTGAAGAACATTCGAAAACAAATTAGATTAGAAATTAGAGGCTGATGCTTACCAGGGGCGACCAAATGGGTTTGTAAACATTCAATCAGCAAAAGCCCGTGGTGGCGTGTTCTACCCCATGCAGCTTGTCCACGGCAGAACACTTGTTTTAGATTTGAGGCGACCACCCACTGTCAGGTATTGAATGTCCACTGCGCTGTAATCTTGTTTTGAGCT
Source organism: Barbus barbus (assembly GCF_936440315.1). Taxonomy (NCBI): domain Eukaryota; kingdom Metazoa; phylum Chordata; class Actinopteri; order Cypriniformes; family Cyprinidae; genus Barbus; species Barbus barbus. The sequence goes on from NC_136762.1 coordinate 7,402,017, forward strand.
CGGGAGTTTTTCAGGATTTAGCATGAGCCTTGTTGGGTTGAGCCGTTTGAAGTGGTTCACCTCTGACTTGAATCTTTTTAGAAGTTCTTGTTCTTTTCTTGGTGGTAAGTCAGGTCCAGCCGTTGATAAACGCAACCTTTTATATGAGCGTTATCCTTCCTACACTGGAAACCATTAACTGCACCATATATGATAAATATACAGTGGAGTCCAGAAGTTTAGACCACATAGATCCTGTTAGATTTAAAGTCTAATTTAAGCCTGGAATTCAAATCATACTGGATAACTTATGGAGGTTGTGTCAATAAAGCAAATCCTATATTTCTGCTGCACATGACACTCAAAAATTTTAGGCAGAAAACAAAACAAATGAACAAACAAACCTTATTATTCCAATTTTATATAATGTCTCTTTTGCTCACCAATTCTGCATTTATTTAATCTAAAATACAGTAAAAACAGTAATATTGTGACACATCGTTGCATTTTTAAATAGCTGTTTTCTATTTTTATATATTTTAATATATAATTTATTCCTGTGATGCAAAGAATGCTGAATTTTCAGCATCATTACTCCAGTCTTCAGTGTCACATGATCCTCCAGAAATCATTTAATATAATGATTCGGCATTTCATTGTAATTATTAATGTTAAATACAGATGTGCTGTTTCATATTTCTGTGGAATCCATGATATGTTTTTTTCGGGATCATTTCATGGATAGAATGTTCAAAAGAACAGCATTTATCTAAAACAGAAATATTTTGATTCAGTGTAATATTTACTGTCCTTACATGTCTTTACATCCTTGATAAATAAAAGTATTGATTTCTTAATTAAAAAAAATAAATAATCCCAAACCTTTTGGGTTTTTATGTATTTTTTATAAATACATTACATCTGAAAGTGAAAAGTGGAACAGGAAAAATTAAGATGAGTAAAAATATAAATTATATTAAAGTATTCTTAAAATGTTTAAATGCTCAAAATTGAGTATTGTGCGGTTAACATCTATTTTAAATTTACAATGCGCACATATAATTAATTAAAATACAATTTCCTTATTTATTAAAAAACTTATGAAATTCCTTGTATAAAATACACTATCTGGCCACTAAATTTTTTTATTAATATATGGGCAGAGGGGTATTTATATTGCGTCTGTAGGAGACCTCCATTAGACGGTGGTTTGTTTTCCACTAAGCAATTTTGCAGTCTCTCGTACTTTCACCTTTACTCTTCTACAAATGATGACTGTTTAGTCTATGCTAATTCTTGTTTGGACAGCTCGGTAACAAATGCCGACAGTCTTTTGTTTGAGGGAAAGGTGAAATATTTACATAAGGCTTGTTCCTAATGCATCAAGACGAGGTGCGGGCACTTGGCGATGGGTGAGCGTAGAGGCGGAAAATAAGGATGTAGAAACTGAAATGCTGAAGGAAATAACATACATGACCCAGGTTGATCTCTGGCTAGACCTTTCCGGTGTATGTCACAAGTATAATGCGGTGAACTCAAGAGGTTTTGTTGTTAACAGCGGATGTTTGGTTTCTGCATGTGGGCCTTGGGGTATCATGACATTTTTCCATTTTCAACAGATCTGTCAGTGTAAGAAAGCATTGTGGTCTGTCATTGTTTAGGAACATATCTGTCGCCAGTTCAAGTACAAACATAGAAATGGCTCCCTCTGACTTGTTGAAATAGGGCAGTATTCACAGGTATGGAAAAAAAAAGCTTCCTGTATTTTCTTCACCCGTTCCTGTGAATGTGGTAGGTTACGCCCGAGGCTGTTCTACAGAAAAAAAAAAAAGGGAAAGGGAGAGATCCAGATAGACAGCTCACTGAGGAAACCTGTTTAAGACATGAGAAACTATAGACGCCATTCTCCTTGTAACCGCATGACGGAAACCTTCATTATTACTTTGATTTTCTTTCAGTGTACCTTGACTTGTGTATCTGAGCAGTTCCTGAATCAATATTGTGTACTGCAGCGCTTCAATAGAAATGTGGATGTGTCGTCCAGTTTCAGAGAAGAGATAATGACACTCAGATCTTTTTGAAATGAGGTGAGACTGAATGAGAATGATAGGGTTGTGTTGAGGACACATTTTGCAGGCACAATCCCACAAATCTGTCTTTTTTTAAACTATTTGTTCTGGTGGATTTTTGAAAATCAGTGGGCCGAATCATCTTTCGCCTGTGGCTGGTGTTTTCTTCGGAATAAAGTGGTAATGGAAGAGATTAACAACTGTCAAGTGTTTCTAAAACTATAAGCCAGTTTACAATTTTCAATCCAAACCATTTTGACTTTCATTATTTAACTGGCATTTCCTGTACATTGTTAATTGAGTCAATTGCTAGCTTTTCCCTGTTGATATTAGATGGCACTTTACATGAATGAAGTGAACTTTGTTTTGACATTTTTGGAAGCATTAAAGCATATATTACCTATTATATAACATAAAATTAATTTTGCATTAATAGTATTATCAAGGTGATTTTGCCATGTCACCTCAGAGGTCTTGACCTTTTCTGACTGTTTCCAACAATTAAAATCATTCGTCTTAATTTTGATATATTCAAGAAAAAAAAAACACAACCTTGTTACCAAAGTTATTATGAGATGAAAAAATGTCTTTCATTTATGAGAAGTGCATGTTTATCAATTATTGTATGCTAAAAAAGGCTATATTTATTGTATGCCTATTGTATTCTAAATATACTCTCTTTTTCTCTCTATATATAAATATATAAATTTATCAGTGAAACTAAATGTTATATTGATAAAATGTATTTTTAATAAATTAAATATAAATGTTAATGTACATATGTAACTAAAACCATCATAAATTCCGTTGCTTAAAAAATATAAGCTATAATGAAATAAAATATCTATAGATACAATAAAGTTCTTGTATTTTTTACTACATGCCAAGGTATCATTTCTATTGTCTAGTTTAATTTGAAGCAGGGAAATAACTAAAACTAAAACTGGAAGAAAGTATGATAAAAACATTAAAAAATAATAAATTAATAATGAATGAAAAATGTTAATTAATTTGAGAATATGAATGTTAAGCAGTTCTTTTCTCTGTTTTTTGAAAAAGAGTTTTAGGTTCTGCTTTGTACCTTGTTAATGGAAAGTGGCAGATTAATTTAAAAAGATCGAAATTTAAGATTAAAAGATTAAGTTTAAGATGTATTGTGCCAAAAAGTGTAAAACAGAATTGATCTATTCACACATTAGTATGGCTGTCCTATCCAAAAATGAAAAAAGGCCTACCCAGTACAATCAAAAACTCACCGAGAGTCTCTTGACCTGCGGTTATTCGGTCTACTATTAAAAATGTCCCTTTGGATACAGTTACAGTTGAGGAAGGTGAACCGCAAGTTCAGTCCCATATCACATCTCTGAAGTTGACAGTAACTTGGGCTCGATGTCTCTATCAAGCTCTTTGCCTCTGGCTACTGTCGTATGACTGGCAGTCTGGAGGGACATTCAGGAACTGGCGCTATTATAATTTCCCAAAAGGAATGCACGGTCAGAGTAAGAAATGTAATACCATGTTTTCAAAGGGACACAGAACCTACATGGGTCTTAATGGCAGAATAAGACATTTCCCTTTAAAATGCATTTTAGAGTATTTAATTGGGCTGTTTCCTGTTTAATTAGCACCTCAAGTTAATTAGTCTGTCACTTAAGATCAGCTTTTGGTCAAAACCTTTCACTTTCTGCTGCCTCCTTGTGGTGGACTCCCACACACTTTCCTTTAAATCACAATGCACGTTACTGCTGAAAAATTATTACTTGAAATCCGCTTTGGCTGAAAGTGTTGGTAGTAAAAGTCTAGTACTTGTCGTATTGATCTGGCTTCAGTGCTGTGACTAAGTATTCTTTCCAGTTCAGCAGGCATTAAAGGGTTTCGAAACCTTCACAAAGGTCATTATCGAGAGACGCTGGCAGGCCTGTAGTGGAATAAGACTCACTTGCTGCCTGGAAAGAAAAAGACTGAAGGGTGCAAATTGTCATTGTTAAATTCCTAATTGCTGAGGCCCCATCTTCAAAGAGCCCGCCGGTGACGGTGTGAGGTGGCCCGCTCCGTGCTGCTGGAAAGACTTTCTGGATCTGCAGGATTTTCAAGGACAGTTAGTGAACGACTCATTGTGTGGTTCTCTGCTGTACAAGCTGTCATATTAGTAATTTACGAGTCAGTTTTCTTTAGCATTTTAGGTAAAAAAAAAGTGTATAGTTCATAGTTTTAGTAATTGCAGAACAATATCAGGTTATGCAATAAACATTGGCACTTACTTTTCTCTTATATTACATGGAAAATGCCTACATAAAAATGATTTCACAAACATCTTGGTGTGTTAAAAGACATCCAAAGCTCCAGTCAATTGGCTCTCTCGAGGGTAGCAAAGGCCAAGTACAGAGAATTTCATTAGTTCTGCCAATTTCAGGTTAAAATGATTTTGAATGGCCTTTTTACATCATTGGAAGAGTTTTCCACTAATGGGACCATCATTAGGGGGAATAAATGAAGGAAAAGAAGGGATTTTACAATGGAAAGAAAGCAGCCACATGTCTGGTGTCTATGATTCTGATTTAATCTGTCTGTGCAAAGATTTTCTTCTTTTCTATTAAATTACCGTTGTAAGATTACAAACATTGGCCTTGTATTCCCTCCATTGTTGTTTGTGTGCTTTCCTTCTTTCTTTCCACTCACAGAGCTTTCTTGGATATCATTCTGAATTACCTAATTGATCTCTTGTATTTCATTGCATCAGTATTAAGATGACAAGAGATATTGGGGGATGAATGAGGTTCATATGATACAAATGGGTTTTATTGTCTATTAAAAGAGCTTTGATCTGTTGGCTTGGGAAGAAAGGTTGTTTTTTTCTGTAGTGCAGTTAGTAGTGTAGTAAACAGCATCTCGATCTCATCCACTTCCTTTAGGAGAGGTGAATTAGGCTGGCCTGGGGCCACTGTAAATGGTTTATCCATTCCATAAAAGCCTGGAAAAGATACTGGAACTCTTGGAAAATCCCTACAGTCACAAAAGACTTCAAGAAATTAAAATTCCAAGTGTCGAATTTCCTGTTCCATGTGTGCTTTTAAGTGTTGGCCATGACACCGGGACAGAATAGAGCTCATTAGTAAGCTTTCTGCTGTCAGGAATGGAAAAGTGATGTAATATAATGACAAATCATAGTGATTACCTTCAGATTTAATCATGTAACATATCTATATTTAGCATTGCAACTCTTTAAACTTTTTTTTTTTCACAAGTGAGGTTTGATCAACTTTCTTTGACCACAAGGATAGGTAATCATCAAAATAAAAATGTAAGCACATATATTGCAGATACAGCACATTTTAATGCATATTTCAACTAGGGGGTGGGCAATATACTGGTAGACATGATTAACCGATTAACAAACTTATCGGTTGCATACGCATTTAAGCATTGTGGTTTAAAAGCAAGTGATTTTTAGCCATTGAAACGCTATCAGCAGCTCAAGAGAATTCATGCACGCTGTCTGAGAGATTGTTTCTAAGCGCTGTTTCTTATATAAAGCAATTCATTACCGTGAAATAAAATTACTCGTTGTGATATAAGATTTTGGTCATGTCGGCCACCCTTATTTTCAATCATTGAATCAATCGCTTAACATGTTTACTCCAATGTGACATCCCCTAAATGAATGCACTATATTTTGCCCACCACATTTTAATTTAAAATAGAAAGAGCTTACCATTTTTATCCTTTTTATGGATGTTTTTTTATGGACCACAACACACTTCAGAGTAAAATCAATTTTCGTTTAGTGTGTTGACTCAAACTCAACAGTATTATTATCTTGTTTTTCTCCACATGTGTCATTGTGATTTTTCACTGTCATGGCAGCTCAAATACGTTCCAGCCAAGAAATAAGTTGTTGATCTGCTGCTTGCCTATTACATGTGAGTCATATTTTGCTACTCCATTGGAAATATGAGACTTACGCCGGCTTAAACCTTTGATCCTCGTTGGTGATCTTCTGTTCAGAAAAGAAAATTCCCATATATTATTTTCCCAGTAGAACTGTCGTGTCACACCAATAACAAAACAGGCCACATCAGTAATGTTGTCATTAGCTGTGGTCAAGTAGGCGAGCTTTTCGTCTTTCTGCGTTTGTAAATATTCCACAAACATTGTGCTATTTTCCGTGAACCCGAGTTTTACATGTGGGTGGCAATCAGGTTGGGGCCATTTGTTCTTCATTTCCTGACTAAACAAATACACGGAGATCATTCTTCATTGGTTTAGACCTCATTGCAGCGTGTTATCTGATGATACGCCGATGTATGAATTTATGCCATAAGCTTTCTTGCTATATTTGAATTGTGTGTGAAATCTGTCTGTGAAGTAGCTGTCATTAGCTGAAGGGTAGGAGGATTTCAGTTGACCGCTTGCAGATGTTTTGGCTCCTTACCCAGAGTTTTGTACCCATAATTAAGTAAGGGAACAGTGACTATATTACACAAGGAAAAACAAGGAGCCTCCACTTCGTTTCAATCCCTTTTTTTTTTTTGTTCTTTTCTTTTCCAAATTGCCTCCAAATGAAGATTTTAAGCCGTGCACGTTGCAGAGCTGCTGAAGTTCAGGAGCCGCTGCAGTTTCACAAATTTTTTTAATCACTAGATTTGAGTTTATTTTATCCTCCTGCTTACAAATTGAATCCTGTGGAGTTAACTGTGGAAAATATGCGTAATGATACTCAAGAGTTTAAGAAAGTCTTATCCATGGATTTGAGACTTTGGAAGTGAGAGGAGTAGAAAACAGCTACTGTGAAAAAGGGAAAAGAGTGACGCATTAAAAAAAGTAGTAACAGTTGTGGAAATCATTAAGTTGAAAGCTGAAAGACCGATACACAAACCACAAGCTTTCCATTTTAAATTGAGTTAAAAAAAAAAAAAAAAAAAAAAAAAAAATATTATATATATATATATATATATATATATATATATCTGAAACGTACCTGAAAGGAAGTTGTTAAAGAAAACCAAGATTTTGGTTCAATATCAGCTGAAAAGTACAGATTTTCTTTTTCTTATGTGATTTGTACATCTAAACCGAGAAGGTGAGATGACAAGACCAGAAAAGTTGTGCTGCAATTAATCACTGATGCAAAAGCACAAAGTCTTGGTGGCATGAAGGCATTAAGAGAACAGACCCCAGAATCTTAGACAAAAGACGTGAAAACCAAACCTGAAACCCTGTGAGCAAGAGGCCTGCCCTCTTTTTTCTTGGGCTGCCAAATATCATAGCCGGTAACTTGTTTGCTGATGAGAAAACTGGAAAAAAGCACAGGTCCACTTGCATTTGATTATTTTGAGCACATCTGTTTGTGTATTCAAGTGTCTTTATATATATATGCGTGTGTTTGTATGTGTGTTCCTTCAGGTGCCAGAGCAGTGGGAGAGATCTGTGGAGAGACTGACCCAAATCACAGTCGCTCTCATCAGAGACAGAAGTGCTGCTCTCGCTGGGCAGCTGCTTCATGCCTGAAACTGAAGCATGAGAAGATGCGTTACAGTAGACAACCAGGATGTGGCCTGTGGACTCGCAAAGACAGAAGCACAGAATCTAAAAGGTCAAAGAACATTTACAAATGAAGGCATTTCAGTATAAAATAAGTTACAAACAGTGAGTTGCGGTGTGGCTGACTGTCGTTGTTTGGATCAACTGATTGATTTGATTCTTTAGGTAATATTTCAAGGTAGTCATTTTTAACTCAATTTAATTTGCCTGGTTTGCCCAGGCTCATGTACATCAACACACAAGCACAATCAAACACCTCTCTGAATCCTTTATGAAAATTTTGTTTAATAAAACAAATCAAAAATAACTGTATCTCTGTTTTAGCGTACTTTTTTTTTTTTTCTTTTTTTTCTTTAGGGTCTTGTCATTGAAAGCTTGGTCTCACATTTAGGTTGTCTCTATATTTAATGAAATGCTGCCATCTTATGGAGGGGTATGAAAATGTTCTGTTGTGCATCACAGTTGGTAATTGTGTTTATTTGACATCACAACCACAAGTCAATGTTTCTTTACTTTAAATTTAAATATCCTCATTATTTCTACTAGTATTTCTATTTGCACACAGAGCAGACTATCTGATTCTTGAAGTTGAAGGATCAGGGAAATCTCTTCTTGAAGAGATTGTTGTGATGTGATATATTTTTAGGTCAGTAAATGTTAATGTTTTTTGTAAAGAAATGATTACTTTTAGGATTAAAAGTGACAAATATTTTTAAGTTATATTTATATTTAAAATAAATTCCAATTTTTACACTTTACAAAAATGTTAACCAGCATAACTGATTTAAACAATTTATTGAGCAGCAAATCAACATATTACAATCATTTCTGAAGGATCATGTGACACTGAAGAGTGAAGTAATACATATATATTTTAAATTTAAATTTTTAAACGCACATTAATTTCCGTACATTCATTTCTTACCTTCCTTAAAATACTAAACACACAGTTGTCATGAATATGTTTTTTTCATATGATGTTAAACTTGTGGTTTCCTAATAACCTGACCCTGAAAATCCTTCACAGGCCTCCTTACGTGATGCAGATCATGAGCTCTCCAATTTGTTCTGTAGGCTGGCTTTACACCCACTCAACTGGGAAGGCCCTGGTGACCACATTTCATAAATTTAGCTGTTTTTATAGCTTAACCCCTGTCTGACGAAAACAGGATCCCGGACGAGCCCCCGAATTTGCGTCTTGACTCTTTCTCCTGTGCTCACCGCAGATTGCTAATTGATTATGGCCTTGTGCTTCCTCTCCAATGAGCGTGCGATAATTGTGGCGGGTTGTTAAAGTCACTTCCTGTGTCTGAGTGTTGGCTCAACGTGAAGGCCTTCTACAGGCAGACCAATCAGGAGCACGTTCGTGCCATTTTAGTTTCCATGGCGTGAATGGCCGACAACCCCAGTTTTTTCTAACTTGACACTGTTTACTCAATCTCAGCGTGTCTTGAGTTATTTCTACAATTTTAGTTCTAGTGAAAATATGCAACCATTTTGGTTCTTCATTCATTCAAACAAACAAAGTTTCTGTCACCTTCTCTTGCATACCTTTTCTCTCTTAACCAAACTCTCTATTTTTTTAGCTGTGTAATTCGTTCCACATTTCTGCATGTACACATCTGAAGGTGAGTGCATTGGTTTTTCGGCTGCCAGCGGGGTACAGAGAGCGTATCTCTGTGTGAAGTCTGAGGTTTTGACTGAGATGGATTAACCTTTCAGATGTTCAGCAACATGTCATGGACATTTCTGGAAAAACTTAAGATGGAGCAAGAGTGAGAGGATCAGGTTTACACTTTATCCTTTTGACTTTGATTACATGGACAAAGGGGAAATGACCATATCAATATTTTTGGATGTCCATAGCATGGCCAATTACAATAAAATATACACTACCATTCAAAAGTCTGCAAAAATGCTGCAAAAATTAAATATTAGTATTTAAAACAACATCTATTTTAAGATATTTTACAGTTTTATTACTGTGATGGCAAAGCAGCCGTTACTCTAGTATTCAGTGTCACATGATCCTTCAGAAATCATTCTAATAGGCTGATTATCAATTTTGGAAATAGTTTTGCTGCTTAATATTTTTGTGGAAAACATGATACAGTGATTTTTCAGGATTCTTTAGTTTAAAGAGCAACGTTTATGTGAAATTGTAATATTTTGTAACATTACAAATGTGTTTACTGTCATTTTTGACTAATTTAATCGGCTTGTTGGGTATTGAAGTATTAATTTCTTTTAAAAAAAACTATATATAGCTGTGTTTACATAGGGTATGTTTTCCACATTTCTTCTTTTATAGCTATCTGCACTTCTGTTTAGTTATCTCATCTTAAATTGTAGACAAAGCAGTTATGCCAGTTTGATAAATCCAGTTACAACTTTTGAAGTCTATGAAGGATGATCACAGCCTAATATAATATTGATAGATTTTTCTGGTTTTCCCCGTGTTACACACCAGCATCCTCTGAGGCTGCAGTACAATGGCTTGTCTGGATCAGTTTTAGACAATATGATTCATGTTCATTTGCTCGTACAGCTCTGAGAGTTTGTGTGAAACGTTCTGAGAAAACCTCTAACCAGGAACAGCTGTGAAACGGTCAAGTAAGCGCTCGCCATATTTATGCATGAGAGAGGTTTCACTCGTTTTCCTCTGGCGGAGCTGCACCATGTAAAATGCATGGGGTGCCGATGAGGCTTACGGCAGGGTTTTGCTCCATTCTTGACGTTCATCAGTTTCTTATGGTTTGCTTGCAGATTTTCTGGCTTGTATCGTAGAGCTGGAACTTTCGAGGATTGTAAGACCAAGAAGACAAATACTTCCCTCATGTTTTGAGGAAATGTTTACTATTGCATCTTAGAAAGAGACCTTCAGGCCCAGTCTGAGATTACTAGTGACTTCTATTTTTATTATTATTATTATCTTACAATTACATTTTTGTTTTCAATTACAAATTATATTATCAACTTTATTTAAATAGAAAAAAATACACTAATTTAATACATTAACATAATTCCATTCATTATTAGTTCCCTTAATAACAGCATGTATTTGAGCATTTCCAGGGCTCCAGATGGATGAACAGACATGGACTTCATTGTTGCCAGAGAACAAATCAGGTGCACAACTATAATATTTACTGTTAGACAAGATATGAATGATTACAAAGGGTTTCATGCTATATATTATTATGCTAAATATTATTTAGGAAGAGAAACTGAGACATGAAGCAGGCTAGTTTCTTTTGCTTGATGTTTATGAATGAAACTTTAACTTCAGTGTAAGCTGAAGAGAGGTGAACCTTTTTCTCAAATATGCCTTGTGGTCTGTTCAGTTGCCTCCTACTGGTTTGCAAAGATGATTAATGACCGAACATCACTCAAATTCAGCACCTCTCTCTTGTGAAATCAGAGAGACCCTCTTGAGAATCATTTGCATGCCCGACACGTGTAAATTTGATTTTGTGAAGGCTTTGCTGTGTTTGTTTTGGCCATGTTTCATAGTTACTCTAAGCTATCATTTCCTAGGCCAAGTGGATTATGAAGGAATCAACATTAAGGGTAGTTTCCTCTGATTGACAATTCTTTGATTTACTCACCGTCATGTCGTTTCAAATCTGTGATGTTCCTTTATTCAGTGAAATACAAAAAAAGATATTTTGAGCAATGTTTCAAATGTTTTTATCCTTGACAATGGAAATCAATGGGGTCCAAAACATAAGGACAAAAAAAAAAAAAACATTTTTCTTAATACCTTTTATGTTCAAAAGCCTGCCAATGACGTCTCTCTGTATTGTGTAGTCACAGCGTGGAACGAAGCACAATTACAGCAAGCGTTTTTAAATCCTGACGCCTGTGATTTTACAGATGTGAATTTGTCAGCACACCATCGGTTGTAACAAAATCCTGCCTGACAGCCAGGTAATTTCCTCTCTTTAAGACCCCGCATTACAGCTCTCTAAAGGTAAAGGCTGCCCAGTGCGTCGCCTGACGAAATTGGGAATGTTGGTAATCTAATTAGAGGGCAGGATGGGGGCCCATGGGGCTACAGACTGTGGTGAAGCAGGGAAACACTCGCCCTAAAGCTGCACACCGCAGGCTGGCTGTGGTAATGTCTGAGAGGCTAATTCTTCCTCATGAGGAAAAACAGGACCTTTTCTGGAGCGGATCCCTGCTCCGACCACAGAGATAGAGAATCACTGACCCTTTGTGGAGTGAGTCAGTCTATTCCAGTCAGAATAAGGGTTGTTAGTTTTTACTAGTAAAAGAAAAAGAATAAAAAGTTGCACTAAATTTGATCATATTCTGTAAAAATTTAATAGGATGAAACGTAATTTGAAGAATTGTGGTTTCGGTAGTGAAAAGTATTTTATATATATAGGCTATATATATAATAGAAGAATGAAGAACATGACCATTGTTGTTTGTTTAGAGTAAGATATTGTTTTTATTCTTTGTCTTTTTTTTTTTTTTTTGGTGAATAAGTAACACAAGACGTGATTTACAATGGAAAAAAACAGTAAAAAGACCATTTTTATCCCCCCTTGTATTATTATGCACATCATGGTGTTTTTATTTGTTTGAAGTTTGATGTTTATTGCATTATTGCATTGTTTATTGTTCATATAAAACCAGTTATGATGGCTTTAAATCATTATGTGGCTTTTTATTTTACCACTTGTTTTATAGCAGTTATATAAGTACATTTTAACGTATAAAGCAGATTTAAGTAGTTCAGGTATGTATGTTTATTGCATTATTTCTTTATTTGTCCTTTAATTTTGCCATATTGTGGCAAGTAAATTTCAATGTACATAGAAAATTTAAGTAAATATAGTTCATTCTTGAAAGGTTTTGTCAGCAGATATTTAACTATTAATTTTTGTAAAAAAAACTTTTTTACAGTGAACATACTGGGGAAAAAAACCAGTGGACAGGATGGTATAAAAGAAAAGAAAGAGAGCATGAAGCAATGCACAAATACAGAAAGAGAGGGTAAGACAGGAGTGATTAATGTCCTGCTATTGAGAAACTAAAATAAATGCAAACTCTAAAACAGTACAGACCATAAAACACAAGACATGCTCGGCCACTTTCCCTGTCTTAACCTCAGAAGTTTACGCTCCCTCTCCGCAATGTCAAAGCCAATAATTTAGGTTTTTGTCCTTTAGGATATTATCTGAGTTGGAAAGGACGTTGTTGACTTCAGCCCAAGCTTGTTGTAAAGGGAATTCTGTTTGAGTTTTGGAGGTCTGTTTTATATAATCAGATCAGTAGTCATTTTTGTCAGCATTGTGAGTCTCTTTTGGAGTCTGTTGTTGGAGTCTCAAAACATTAAGCTGTGGTGCTCATTTTGGAGGTGTAGGTTTGCATCTGGCCTTTGCCAGGTGTTTCTCTGCGATGATAAATGCTAAACTATAGCTCAATCCATGATAAGCCCATTTTATTTCGACTAATCAAAAGCTCAATAAATGCGATACACTTCATTTAGAGAGAAAATAGCACTATGTGGGGCGTTTGATCAACACTGTTTACAGAATACGCCACAACTGTGGCAAAAGCATTGAGGGATTCAAAGGCCTTCGTGTCTTGGCGAACTTTGATATGCACACACACTCAGAGACACGTTCATTATCTGCTTCCGCCCGTCTTTTTAAACTGTTTATTTATGAAGGTGGAAGGATAATGATGTCTTGATTACACAGCAACAGGATTTGCCTTTGTGCGCTCTGTGACTGATGTGAAAGTGTGAGAGTGCAGTAAATAATTCATCCACTTGATTTGTGACACTGTCAGAACAGTTTGTTGCTCTCAGGAACAGAACGCCAGATTGAGATGGGAGAATCCACGAAATTCAAAGCTGGCATTCCATGAGAAAGAAAAGGAAATGAGAAAAGGAAAGAGGATATATTCTGTGACGATTGCTTTAGTGATCGTTTTGCACTTTTTGACACTTTATTGAAAGAAAAGTATCTGAAATGCAATCTATTTTATAAAAATACAGAAACTATGGAAGCTCATTTCTGCTACAGGATATAAAAATAAAAAAGGGTGATTGCATCTCATAATTGTGAAATGTAAACTCAGAATTGTGTAAAATAAATTCAGAATTGTGAGAAAAAAGTCAAAATTGTGAAATGTAAACTCAGAATTCTGAGAAAATTCTGAGTTTGTCAGACTTTTCTTCTGATTTCTGTATACATTTTGCAAATCTGAGTTAATATCTCGCAATTCTGACTCTTTTCGGGATTCTGAGTTTACATTTCATAAGAAGCCTATTTATGAAATATCGCGTGTCATCAAGCCAGCACTCAGACTCAACCAGAGTAAAATAAGCAAAGTTTCACAAAAGTAAAATATTTCATTGTGTTTAGGGCAAATATCTGCACTCCTTGAATGCCGAATTTGGGGGCTTTAGCTAACTGCTGTAATCACTGTAAAAAAAGGTTGTTTCATCTTAAAATAATTTGCAACTTAAAATTTCAAGTTGACTAAACTAAAAATGTTAAGGCAGGGGATAACAAATTATTTTAAGTTGAAACAACTTTTTGAAACTTTTTTTTTTTTTTTTTTTACAGTAATAAGTTAACATCTCGCAATTCTGATTCTTTTTCTGAAAAAAATCTGAATTTTTTTTTGTAATAAAAAATTAAAAAAAAAAAAAAAAGGTAATTGCTAATTTATTACAATATTTCTTCTCGCAATAAAACTCAAATTTCTGACAGTATCTTGCAATTCTAATTTTTTTTCTCAGAATTGAGAGAAAAAAGTCTGAATTGTGAGAGATAAACTCACAACAAACAAGCTTCTATAGTTGTTCTGCTTAATATTTTTGTGGAACTTTTTTTCCATATTCTTTGAAGAATAGAAACAGAACAGTATTTTATTTAACAGAAACATTTTAACATCGGAAAAGTCTTTTTTGGCACTTTTGATCAATTGAATGTGTCTTTGCTGAATAAAAGTATTAATTTCTTTGCAAAAAAACAAAAAAGTAGTTTTAATAGATCATATGATGGCTGTGAGACTCAACAAATTACACAGATCTGTCGTTGTGGGCCCAAATTTACACCCCCTGCTCTCCAGGCATCTCTTTTGGGTGAGTGTTTTTACACACACTTTGTGATCCCTAGCATTTCCGCTACATCCACGTGTGGTTGACTCCATTTCCCGTGAAAATGTCTTGGAATCTAGAGTTTAGATTTTTTCCTGCTTTGTTCTGCCGTGGAAAGCAGACTAACACATGCTTGGCAAATGTCTGTTCGAATTTCCAAATTCCATTGAAAGTAGAGAATATTGTTTCATAATGCAGTTCTAATGAAGCACGCTCACGTCCCTTCGAGATCATCCTACGCTTCGGTTTCCGGTGAGAAGTTATTCTACACCCCATCTGTCTGACAAAACTCCCTATTGTTCCTTAAATCATGAATTGTATTCAAACTCGGCCAAGCGACCTGACAATGAAGGATGTCTCTGAAGTGAAGTTCCACAGAATTTTTTGTGCGTTACAGTCATCCATATCTGCAATATGCAGGGAAATGACCTATTATAAGAGAGTTTTATAGAGACTTTCTTTTTGTCCCCACAAATATTCCTCATTTCTTTCTCGGACCAGCCAGGCAGATGTTGGGTCAGACTGGAAGTTTCTTCCTCTTGCTCTCTGTTCTTAATGAATCTCTGGAGAGGGGCTGGATCTGGATCTGTCTCTTCCGTTTAAACCTTATGCTTTATTCTCCCGCCCTGCTTATGTAACCCTCATACGCTCAGTAAAACTCGCCTGAGATTCATCATGTCAAAAAAAACTCGGGCCAGAGCAAGCGATGGTGCGACTGATACTAATATGAAGCAAATGGTGCTGAAATCACTGGATTTTTAGTGGTTCTGACTATTTGCTCTTACAAATCCTCAACATCATGTCTTTATTATAGCAACTTGGCATTTTGAATCATTTTGCTGTCAACAAGTTGAAATTGATTCATCATTCTGTATATTATTACGGTGTGTGTAATCAGAATGACGATGCAAACTCAGTAGGATTCACTGATATTTCCCACAGTACCTTACAGAGATCATGGATGAAAGCATTTGACTGCTAATCCACAGCATGTGCTCGTGTATTTAATTTCAAACTAAGGTCCAGGCTAATAATTTTAAAAATGAAAACAATTTATGTGTATAATATACATATAATATTAACCTACTGTTTTAAAGGTTTGAGGTCGGCAAGATTTTTAAAAATGTTTTGGAAAGTCTCTTATGTTCACCAAGGCTGCCTTTCTTGGAGCTAAAATACAGTAAAACCGTAATTTTCTGAAATATTATTACAATTTAAAATAAGTCATTTCTATTGTAATCTATTTTAAAATGTAATTTATTCCTGTGATGCAAAGCTCAATTTTCAGCATCATTACTCCAGTTTTCAGTGTCACATGATCATTCAGAAATCATTCTAATATGCTGATTATATCAATTTTTCATCATTTATTTGAAATAGGAAAGTCTTTTCTGTCACTGATCGATTTAATGCATCCTCATTGTATAAAAGTAATTTCTTTCATTTTTTAAAATTTATAATTTATAATATTATATATCATACTATAATTTATAACTTATAATTAAATATAACCATTTCATTTTGCTTTCTAATATTTCTTCCTTTATTGTAAATTTATTGTGTATTTACACCGCCGCTCAAAAGTTTGGGATCAGTAAGATTTTTGTTTTTTAAGGAAGTTTCTTCAAGGCTGTATCTATTAGATGAAAAATACAGAAAAAAATGTAATTTTGAGAAATATTACTGCAATATAATTTATGAAGCAAAGCTGAATTCAGACTTCAGTGTCTCATGATCCCTCAGAAATCATAGAATGTTAGAATGATTAGAATGATTTCTGAAGGATCATTCCGCCCTGTGTCACAGAAATAAATAATATTTTAAAGTATTTTAAAATAGGAAACCAATATTAGAAATCGCAATAATATTTCACAATATTACCGTTTTTCCTGTATTTTTCATCAAATTAACGAGCATAAGAGAGACTCATTAAAAACATCTTACTGATCCCAAACTTTTGAATGGCAGTGTATTTGTTGAAAAGCTGTATTTCCAGGTTTATACATCTAATATGTGACCCTGGACCACAAAAGTCGCTGGGGTATATTTGCAGCAATAGCCAAAAATACATTGTATGGGTCAAAATTATTGATTTTTCTTTTGTGCCAAAAATCATTAGGATATTAAGTAAAGATCATGTTCCATGAAGATATTTTGTAAATTTCCTACAGTAAATATATCAAAACTTCATTTTTGATTAGTAATATGCATTGCTAAGAACTTCGTTTGGACAACTTTAAAGGCTATTTTCTCAGTATTTAGATTTTTTTGCACCCTCAGATTCCAGATTTTCATATAGTTGTATCTCGGCCAAATATTGTCCTATCCTAACAAACTGAAAGCTTACTTATTCCGCTTTCAGATGATGTATAAATCTCAATTTCAAAATATTGACCCTTATGACTGGTTTTGTGGTCCAGGGTCAAATATGACTTATTTCTCTAACGCAGAATTTATGAGTCGAAAATATATAGCAGCTTTAATTTTTACTAAGGGGTCTCTCGCAAGGGAATCATTTTATTTGAGGGTCTTTGGCATCGGAAGCTTTAAAAACCCCAACAGATTCTATGCAATGTCTGTCAAGCTCTAAAAAGGACAAAACACTTTAAAAACTTTGTTAGAAACTTGAAAATTAATTAATATTTGTGGTCATTTGAAATGTAATAGTGAAATTTTTGTTTTTTCTTTTTGGAACTCAGAATTTCTCTATTTGTGTTCCAGAAAAAAATAATGGCCTACAGGTTGGATGAGGATGAGTAAATAATGACAGTACTTTCTTTCAGTATTTTAAGTGACCTATCCTTTCAATGTTCAGCAGGCACACACACAGTTTGACATGTCTTTGCAGAACGCTGTCTGAGGAGACACAAGTCCAGCGCTGACTGATCTGGCAGGAGCGATCGGGACTTTCAAGCGGATGCCGAAGCGTTTCAATATCCTTCTATTGTCCTGAGCCTGCGTCACGACTCTTGCATGAGGATGGAGATGGGATCGAGTTAGAGCTGGCTATTAAACCGCAGGCTTGATTATAGGATGATGGGATTGTCCTGCAGCAAAATGGGGAAAAGCTTAAGAGCTCCTCTTCCCACTCTCAGGCAAGAACGGCCAGAATAATGCCTCCCTTGGGAACTCCTGTGTGTGTGTTTGTGTGTTTGACCCCAGTGAGGACAAAATATGCATGGGTCAGTGAGTTCTGCTGGGCTGGATCACAGTATGACTGACAGCATAAGGGGTTAACCTGCTATTTTAGCTTGGCTCTGTCTTGACGGCTGATGCGCCTCTGTTTAATGGAAATTATGTTTGCCATCCCAAAGAGGTGTTTAGTGGTAACGGATCCACCACTGTGGACAAACATAATTATGCTGTCAATATATATCACAGTATTTTTTGATATTTTCTTATTTTATGGTGCTTAAATATAAAACAGTTGCTGACAGCAGAAGAAATTCACATAATAGTTCCTGTACACAAACATTTATAATTTTTTGCATTAAAAAATAAATAATTGATCAAACAAACATGAAATTATTAAAAGGAGATGAGATTATATGGTCTATTGATAGAAAAATTACATTTTTAATAAAATAATTAATTTAACAATGTAATATTTAATATTATTACAGTTCATAAACTTTACTTTTTTAAGAATTTAATTTAATTTAAAAAATCTGTGCACCACTCAAAACTTACATCACCACAAAAAGTATCTATTATTATTTTCAGTATAAAAAGAGGGAATTTTTTTTTTTTTTGATCATTCAAGTTTGAGTAGTGTGCGGGATTTATATATTTTTTAATTTTATATTTTACTTTTATCCCATACACCTACGAATGATTTGGATGTGCGAGGCAGAATATAATTTTAATTCAAATAATAAAATAGATTTTTTTTCAAAATGTAAAATAATTTTATAAATAAAATACAAATGAATTGAATAATTAAATGCTGAATTAATTATTATTACTATGAGTAATTAAATATGTAATACATTTAATTCAATTACACTTTATTATATTTAAATAAAAAATCATTTAAATGTGGGTTGATGAAGTATTCTGAATATGTCATGTAATTTCTCAATATTTTGTATGTAAAGATTCATATTCTTTTGGGTACAATATCTAAAGCACAACCGCCAAAAAAAATAAATAAATATATACATGCATACATACATTAAAAACTAATATTTTTCTGCATAGCAGTTAAAATTTTAAATAATTATTTATTTAGTAGCCTATATGCACCCTTTTTTTAATGAGCAGCACATTTGATTATTGACCTAAAAATAGTGCAGAAACTTCAAAAATGTAAATAATTATTTTATTGTATTTAAATGTCTCAAAATAAATAAAATGAAATATTTCCAGCTTTAATATAAAAAATGTAAAAAATCTCAAATTTTCAGTATTCTTAGACTATTAAAATCTGTATCAGCTCGATGACTGTAAACGGGCAGTTCACACCAATAACATACCAGTAGAGGCCAGCAAGGCCATTTACATATTAAACACAGTCTGACTAATTATTACTGGTTGATGAGAAAGGACAAAAGCTATAGATTTATGGCCATCATACTTCAACTTGAATGGCACTTAAACCTTGGAATAGCGTATAAAGAGAGGTCCAACATAACGTGGGTTTTTCCTGATGAAGTTCTACCCTCACATTGAGAATCCATTATTCCCCTATAGGACGAAACCTCCCAAGCCCCCTATTAAGGACAGGGAGTCTCAAGCACTCTGGGATTTGGCCTTCGTCATAGGCACCGACAGCGAGAAGGAAGCCATTAAATCATAAAATGTTGACTTCACTTTTTGAAATGAAAGGATTTATTAAAACAGTATGGTGGACTGGGGGGGGTACAAAAGACTTCAAGTGATGTATTTGGCTGTTACAGTCTTCAAAACCATTTGTGGCCGGCGAAACCGGTGGGTGCGACAAAATTAATTGGAGCGTGTGACAAACAGCAGAGAGTGTCGGACTTCACAGTCAAATACTTTCAGGATTTATTAGACACAAATTGTATCAACACAAGGAATAGCATGGAGGCTTTTTACTGCGTTCAGTCCGTGTGTAAAGCACACCTCCCAGATCATCTCTGAGGACACATATGCTGCAGTGGAATCCGTGGCTGCTGCGTTTAGTAGACAACATCAGCGCACATCCCTATAGTGTGTGTGTGTGTGTGTGTGGTGAACTAGATGAACTTGTGCATCTGTAGATCTATTAGATAAACACACACACTACTTCCTCTGCTATTTATAAAGGCCAGTTGTTCATTTAACAGCTAATTCAATTAATTAAGTTTTTGTTACATTTATATTAAATTAAAATTTATAAATAAGATATTTGAATTCAAATTTAATTAAAAAATTACAATATTTGTATGATTTTCAACAAAAAGAGTTATAAAAGTACCCTTTTTTTAGGGCACTGTACTCAAGAACATCTTAAAGGTGTTATTTATTCATTTATTTATTTATTAGAAAAGGATATTTAAATTCCATTTTAAATTAAAATCAGATATATTTGTATGATTTTCAACAAAAGCTAGGGGTACAAAAGTACCATATTATTTTAGAGAGGCACAGAAAACAACTGAATATTGCATTTATAATCTCAGATTATTTATTTGTTTTGTTTTAAATAAGAATATTTATTAAAAAATAAGATGTTCAAATTCAAATGTAATTAAAATCAGAAGTAAAATTATATGATTTTCAACAAAGGTATTTATTTATATTTAAATATATAAATAAAAATATTTAAATATATATATAAAACTTTATTTATATTTATTTATTAGAAAAGGATATTTAAATTCCATTTTCCATATCAACAAATGCTAGGGGTACAAAAGTTAAAATTTTTTCTCATAAATTTTTTGTTGTGCTTAAGGACACTTTAGAGAGGCACATAAAACAACTGAACATTGCATTTATAATCTCAGATTATTTATTTAGTTCAATTTAAATATAAATATTTATAAAAACAAGATATTTTAATTCAAATTTAATAAAATAAAAATATATATATGATTTTCAACAAAGGTGGGGGTACAAAAGTACACTTTATTTATTTATTAATTTGGAATTTTAATTTAGTTCAAAATCATTTGAACTTGAATTTTAAAGACCAAAATAAAAAAAAAGACAAACTGGAGAATAAAACTTTTTATCTGGACAACAACCTAGCGAACACTTGCCTTTAACTGATAGAGAACAGACTTTGTGATCCTCTACCGGGGCTGAGTGATCATGAGAATCATTTCAGTGTGGCAAAACTGTCCAGCAGATGTTTTTGAGATTTTGACAGCACATCAAATATTTCAGAGCGCAATAGCACTGTTACTGTGTATCCACAAAATCAATTCCATCTCTAAGCTATTTACAGTTGGGGAATGTTTGTTAAATATAAGTGTAATTACATGCACTGCAGACTGAGATAAACACGAATCAGTATGTTTTAACTTTTTATATCAACAGGAAATGCAACTGAAAAATAATTTTTAAAAGAGTTCAGGATTGATTTCACAGTATGACGATTTAATGTGTGCATGTATAGAAGTATGTCACTGTGCAGTTTAGAAATATGATTATTGTCTTGTCAGATGTTTTGTGCCAGTACTTTAAATAGCATCACATACAGCAGTCATGGGTGCAACAAGGAGAAAATTGTGGATGCGTGAAAATGAATTGAAATTGAAAAAGTCCATAGTTTAAGCAAACCCCCGTCTGATATTTACATGCTCTCGAAGTCTGCTTAGTTACTCTTCAGTGCTTTTTGTAGAACAGATCATTTCAGCTGTTTGTAAAACTTACATTTTTTATCCTTCTATCTTTTATCCTGCAGAGATAAATGTTTCACAGTAAAGCTGGTGTTCTGGTGTTTTTTGCGTCATTTGTGTGCTAGAAATGTTTCAATAGTCAAATGAGTTGAAAACACTATCTACAACTTTTAAAAAAGGCATTTATAGAGCAATTATTTATGCGTTATAAAATCATGAATTATAAAAGCATTCGTTTAATTATATAATTATTTTGATTTATATTAATTAAAAGACTACAATTGTTTAAAAATCAATTGGTCACACTGTAGGAACAAATTTGATTAAAAAGAAGGAAAAAGTTTATTATATGAACTTTTTTTTAAAACTGGACATAAGATACACTTTTCCTTATTCATTAATATAAAGTTGAACCTAAAATATTTGTGATATTAAAATTATGCAGGTCATTATATTATTGCAGATTAAGGTTAATATTTTCCATGTGTTTTGAGGCAGAAATATTGAATCTGTGTTTGTTCTTTGTAGAACTGCATATCATTTTATATGTAACTGTTCTCTCTATAACTGCATTTAATTTGATTTTGACTCTTGGGCTTTGGGAAGAGAACCCAGAGAACTACTGAATACTGAATCATTTATTTTGAATATTTATAAATAAATTGTATTTATTTAGTTCATATTTTGTTCAGAATTTGTTCAAATGTTTTTGAAATTGAATGTTACAGACCAAGACTTTTAATGAATAATTTTTAAGTTGTTTAAACTGAACGAATTATTATTTTTTTTTTTAGATTTAACAAAGCAAAATGGAAATCTCCCCGCAGAAGCTGCTGAAGACTCAACATGTCACACTGTTGGTAATATATCTTTGATTTTTTTTTTTTTTTTGTCTCATGCTCCTTCTCTCTTTCCTTCTATTATGTGTCTTCCTTTGCAACTCTTTTCTACTTGACACCTCAAAAGTGGAAAAAAAAGCTGCTTCGTGTGAGATGTGATCAGGCCTCAGTAAATCATGCCACAGGGCACCACTGTGAGCAAGAAGACATGACAGATAGCGAAAAAAAGAAACCGCCTATGAAAACAAACATTGTGTGAACAGCATCCAGATCCATCCTGATAATTTGGCTAATAAGCAGGATAAACAGAGAGTTTGTGTTACTCACCCGAGAAGTCGGCGGTGTGACATGGTGCTTTGAGTGATGAGAATGACCGTCTCCCGTCTTCTCGACTCTCTCTAAATAAAGCCCTGACTCTACACTCTTTTCCCCATCTGCTAAAGCTATTTCCCCCAACAAGGCATCTGATTTCCTCTCCTTCTTTTACCCGTGAGCAGAGAAAGGCCCTGCTCTGTGTGCCGTTGCACCGCATCTGTCCCTATGGGTGAAACCTTTGGGACGTCTTGAATGGCGATGCTGTTAGTTCTGCCGAGCAGTGCAGGCCGCGATGAGCAACTGTTACTCTGATTAAAGCAGTGATACACTACCATGACCGCAAATTATAGCTAATGGATATTCCATAAAGAATCTTTTATGTCATTTTAGTAAGAAGGTGGTGAATTTATATGGTATATATCATTGAATTATATACTGCACACGTACTGTATGTGCATACACGTCTACATATGCGTATACTCTGCACATAAAACCATTATAAATCTTGAACATATATACATTTGAAACTAGTTTAGCGAATTAATATTATTGTTATGAATGTAGCTGCTGTTTTTGACCTAAAAAAAAAAAAAAAAAATATATATATATATATATATATATATATATATATATATGTGTGTGTGTGTGTGTATAAATGTAATTTAAATGTTGTTTTATAATGTGTGTATGTATAGAATAATGTGTATGTGTAGACACTATATTCACACAAAATGGCAAGAAACACATGACATCGAAGAAGAAAAAAAGGATTTTGTAAAATATGCTACAATAATCTGTTTTATTTACAATTTTGTCAAATATTGTTTTACAGTGTACACTACTATTCTAAAGTTTGAGTTTTCTTTTTAAATAGTGCTGAATAAAAGATGTTTTTATTCAGCAAGGTTGCATTTAATTGATAAAAGGTTATTGCAAAGACATTTTATAATGTTGCAAAATTTATTTTTTCAAATTAATGTTGTTTTTGAATTTTCTATTCATCAAAGAAAAATCTTCTGTATAAAGGAGCACAACTTTGTCATCACAGTTTAAAATATATTAGTTTAATTTCTTACAATATTTCACATGGTTGTTTTACTGTATTTTTGATCAAATAAATGTAGATTTTGGTGAGCATAAGACAACATAAAAAAACAAAAATTAAAACAGTCATGACCCCAGACTTTTGAACAATACATTAATTAACATAATCACATTTAATAATAATTATTCAGATATTTAAAAAGTAGAACATTTTCTACTTTAGTATTATATATAAAAAAATAAAAATTAGTAACTAAAAAAAATGCATTTGTACTTTGTTGATTGTTGTAGGTGGTTTGTCGATGGACTGCACAAAAAGCATGACCGCACTATTTTGTACAGTCAAACTTCCAATAGAAGAAGATCTACAGCTTAGTGGCTTCGAGCACTGATCTCCTGTCCTCTAAATCATCAACAACCCATTAACACTTTTAACCCCTCTCAGTTCCTTCGACCTTCTCAACTAATATCACTTTTGTCTTTTGGGACCAAAAGAAAAGTAATATTGTTTAACACAAATCACAAAAAAAAGGCTGAACTGAAAATCTGCCTGTTATTTTCTGTCATGTTTGAGATGTATGGAGCTGCAGGGCTGGACTGGCTCGCTTCAGTGGACAGTTGTAGCAGGGTTCTGTGACCCAGCCTCCCTCTCATGTTACGGCCCTATTTATAACATCTCCCACCCCTCCTTCAGTCCCAGCCCATTGCCCAAAATCCCGGCCACTGTTAGGAAGCACCTTTCCCTCTCAGCTGGGCCGCAGTCTGCGCTAGACTGTCAACTGAGATCCAGCTCTCATCATCATCAGCTGCGCTGCTTGGCAACTCTCGATCGCAACGTGCATGGGATTACCACACACACACACACACACGTGTACAGACACACTTTTTCCTTTTCGTCTTTTTTTTAAGGAGACACTGTTTGAAGTGAGAAGCAAAGGAGTGTTTTGTGTTTCTGGCGTTTTGGAAGTTTTCTTGTTGTGGTTTTTGTTCCACTAGCGGCTGGTTTGGTGCATGCGATGGATCACACGCTGTTCGGCTGTTTGCGCAGCCCTCATGCCCCTCCGCAGGCCCTGCACCCCGCCTTCGTCCTTCACGGACGCTCCGAGCACCTCTCCTCGTACCCTGACCTCTCCACCTCCTCTCCTTCTTCTACCTGCATCGTGAGCGGCTACCCAGGTGAGGATGGGGGACTGTTTGGGGGACACGGGCACCAGCGAGGGCCACCAATGTCCCAGCAGCATCATCATCATGTACCCCAGCCGCAACAGACCGGATGGCACATACCGCAGACGGTCAGCACCTCGTCAGCCAGCACCCGTCTAGGACTGGGCATGTCGGCCCCTGATTCAGGATCTTCAGATATGGGCCCTGGGGGCCCCAGCCTCTGCGCAAGCACACCGAGCCTCGGCGGAGGGGTGCCCTCGGGTGCCTCCTGTGTTCCCGGAGGGGATTTCGGACGTCATACGATGTCTCCAGCCGAGGCGGAGAAAAGGAATAGCAAACGAAGAAGTGACAGCTCTGGTAAGAAACAAGCTCATTTTATTTTAAACTCATTTATCCCTAGATTAAAAGCAAAGGATCTGATCTGAACAAGTCATTTTTCATAGAAAGTCTTGAGTTTTTATGTAAATGTTTTTTTTTTTGCAATATTGTTAGTATTATAGAGTCTCGTATTTTTTAAAATTACATTTGTCAAATCGAATTATATGTTTATGTTGTATATGTGTGTGTTTATATAAAATATATATATATATAATACATACATTCTCAGAAATAAAGGTACAAAAGCTGTCACTTGGGCGGTACATCTATCTATCTATCTATCTATCTATCTATCTATCTATCTATCTATCTATCTATCTATCTATCTATCTATCTATCCTCCAAATATGATCTATAATGTATATTTTATTTTACAAATATTATATATATTAAAATTACATTTTAAATACTTATAAATTTATTATTTATATTTATATTTATATATGATATTTAAATAAAATAAATTATATATAAATTATAGAAAAATTATAAATAAAATTGACTTTCTTTTGGAAAATTTATGTTTTCTCTTCTTTGTGATAAATTCTTTGTAATGTTTTCTGGAATATCACTTCTTTTGTCATCGAGTTGTTTTAGTCCCCATTAAACACAAAAGGTTTCTCTTAAAACATCTAAGTTTGTTTTATTGTCACTGAAAACAGAATTGAATTAGTCATCGTGCATTTTAAAAGCCTTCACAATCAGACTGAGTGCAGTGCTAGTGTTTCAGAAAATGATTCTCCAATGCAGTGTTTGGAAACGTGTAGCCGTGTTTTTTCGCGCGAGAGTTGTGTAGGTGTTGGCTGACATTCACAGAAGCAATTATTTTGGCTAGCAGAGGGCAGATTGTAACTCTTGTGTGGGCATTTAACTGCACGCATAATTCACGTTTAGTCTCATCTGTTTCATCTCCTCACTTTTCTGGCAAGTAGAAAATAACGCTTGTGGTAAAGTAACTAATGCCATGGCCTAAGAGAGAGAACAGGGACGCCTGTGTTGGCATTTAACACGAAAAGCCGAATGTTAGATGACAGGAGTGCTCTTTGAATATAATTTGTTTGTACATTGGAATCGGAATGGGAATATACTGTTACTTTATTTTTAGTTTTGCTGATGAGTAAAACGGACCGGGAGATATGTAGTAAACTGAAGAGTTTTCGGTTCACTGCAAAAGAAGCTGGTTTAATCTGATGGGCATCTCCAGTTTGTTTTGTCAGGAATAGTTGCCACTACTGTTAAAAAATCAATTTAACATTGCATAAAATGAATCATAAAATGTATTTTTACGATCTTGTTACTTCAAAGGGAATTTTAACTACTTTCTGCCCGTTAAAACAAAGTTCAGGTCCACACAAGAGGTACAGTCCTGCAGATGTTGATTTATTCTCATTTGCGCCAACCCAAAATTAACATAATATAAATACACTTGTTCCACTGCTGGAAAGCTTTAATAAAAGTAGATGATTCCACAACAGTTTATACACATTTATTTATATATATATGTATGTATATGTGTATATATATATATACACGTGTATGTATGTATGTGTGTGTGTGTGTGTGTGTGTGTGTATATATATATATATATATATATATAACAAATTAAGTTATTAAAATGTTTTAATATTTTTTATATTTGTGTAAACTGTCACACAACTTGATTGCTTTAATTTTCTCTATTAAGTCTCTGCTTTATAGAATGATTTAATAATGAGAATCATTCAATGCAACGAGAGATAATTTAATAATCAAAATGTCGGCATCTTGAGATAAATACTTTGATTTATTCAAAGCATATGTAGCTGTTCTAATAAAACAGCACATGCCTGGTTTGGATAGAAGACAGCAGCCTAGCATGTATTTTGTCATGTGGGTTTGCGTGATATTCATTTTGGTTTCTTTTTTTCCCCCACCTATAAAGCTCAGCTTCAGTGTGTGTAAATAGAATATTAAAGTAGATGTCTAAATTTTCATTGTAGCTGTAGTTTTTAAATCATCTTTGAAAGCTCAGGCCATCCTGCTCCTTTTTTTCCCCAGTACTTTGCTTTTTTTAAAGAAGAGATCAAAGTTAAGGCGCAGGCCTAATTGCTGTGGTGTAACCGCCGTGTCGAGAAGCCGGGAAAGTTGCTTTAACTCCGAGCAGCTCTGTTCGTGAAAAACTGCTTGTGTTGGTTTTTCTCACTCCACAATGGCTGCGTTTAGCCCGCAATAAACGTGCCTTTCTGTGCTTGTTTTAATCAGACCCACATTCAGCCGAACTCTTTTCTGTGACTCAAATTCACAGAAAGTTTAGCTAAAACTGGGTACAATCATGGCCGTCAAAGTTGCCATTTTGTCGTTAGAAATCACGTGATGATTATTTGTTCAAAGGAGAGTCACCACAGAGTGCAACTTCTGTTAAACTACCTATAATATCATCATTACACAAACTCTCCGTCCTTGTCAGCCTCTGCAAATCCCAACCTGTAAATTATACTGTTAAATAACACGTCTGGCATGTGTTTATAGCCACCATGATGTAGCTGACAGCAGCGATTTGACACTTCATTTGAACATCCACCTATAGTGAGATCTTGAAGGTGATGGGTATATTAAAACTCAGTTTATGCAGAGAAAACTTGAAGTTCTTTCTAATTGTTTTCAAAACATTGTTCTGTTTGTTTGAAAATCCGACCAGCCTGACACAGCAACAGTGAGTCAACCAATAGCGGGTGTTTATGGACAGAGCTATCTGTTTGGCTGACCAATAGCAGTCGAGAGGGGTTGTTGGGGAAAATCTGTGTGAAAACAGTTGAAAAGGGATAGATCACCCAAAAAAGAAAGATCTGTTAATTTAGTTTCTGTTGTCTGTGTATCACAAAAGAAGATATTTTGAACTACGTTTTAACTGTTTTCTCTGTACAGTGAAAGTCAGTGGGGTCCAAAATAAAAAAGAAAAGACATTCTGAAAATATCTTCTTTTTTGTTTCCACTAAAGAAAGCAAGTCATACAGTTTTGAAACACCATGACAATGAGTCAATTTAACAGAATGGTCATTTTTGGGTGAACTTTCCTTTTTAAAATTGGATATTACAAAGTATTTTACCATTGGAAAAACTAAAAAAATTGATGTATTTGAAATGTCATGCTGATTTCTGTTGAAATGGATTGCTAGCACTCACTCCAAACCCTAAGATAAATTAACCTAAAAGTCTGATGTGCCCTTTAAAAGTGAGTCACAGCAAGATGAAGGCACACGTCTCTCAAAAAAGAATAAAATTTCCTTCCTCCAGTGTCAAAACAACAGAAGCGCATGTGTCTTTGGTTGGATGGATTGCAGGTCTAATCTGACATTTCCTCACTGACCTTTAATATTTCCCATTCAAGATTAGACTTGACATAATTGAGTTCTAGCAAAAACCGCATGTAATTGTACATGCGCTTTTATGCATTCATGTTCTGTCACTCCAAAAAACATCTGAAAGTAAGGAAAGCAATTCTTCGTAATTGACAGCGCAAGAGCACAGGAGGGAATAAGAAACACTTCACTGAAAATTGTTGTGAGTTGGCAGCTTGAGTGGAAGACGCTTGTAAAATTTTGAGGTAAATAAACTAAGGAAATATATTTTTACACATCCTCCAGTACTGTTTTGTTCCATATTAAAACTACAAGGGTAGCGGATTCCATTAACAGTAAGGCGAATTAAGTCTTTGGAAAGAGTTCTGGTGAGCTCCAACTCATTGTGAGAATCTATAGAGCGGTTTATGAAAACTCACGGCTGGGGTTGACTTTTACAAACAGCTGGCTTGAACAATTGCAGCATCGTAAAAGATGACTGGCAGTATTCCTCTCCTTTCTTTTATGACATTTCTGGGATTTCAACCCTGCACTGATTGTATTTAATTGGAACGATTGCGCTGATTGGGTTTCAAAGGCCGTTTTGTTGTGGAACTTGACGTTGATGCTGCTCTTCAGAAGTTTTTGTGAGCATTTCTGACTGTTGGAAATTGTTTCTTCCATTCTTGTTTTTTCTTTTAAAGAGTCCCAAGATGGGAATTACAAATCCGATGTGAGCAGCAAGCCAAGGAAGGAGCGGACGGCATTCACCAAAGAGCAGATTCGAGAACTGGAGGCAGAATTCGCCCATCACAACTATTTGACCAGACTGAGGCGGTACGAAATCGCCGTAAACCTGGATCTCACGGAAAGGCAGGTGAGATGACTGACCACGACCTTGTACCTGTTCATCAATCTTTCTGTCAGAAGCTACCGCTGTTTTTTTTTTTCGGATTCAGTGCTTTTCTATCCAGCTGTGGCTATGGAGTGGGACTATTGTATTCCAGATGTTTCTGCAAGATCTCTTTTTGGCTGTAGTAAAGTAACGGGAGAGGCGAAGGAAGTTTTGTCCACTAAGGCACTTCCGCCTTGCTGCTCCATCTTACAAATTGGTCTCTGCGTGGGAAGGTGCTTCCTACAACCACATGTGAAATAAATAGCACATGACGCTCTTTATTTGGAACCAAAGAAATATGGGTTGTTTTAACTATTTGATGTTTTAACCAAACAACTATGTAATCTTATTAAACCATTGAAGTTTATTGACTTCTACAGACATAAAGAGATGACATAATGCTTGCTGTTTTTGAAATGACATCATTGGCAGGTCATTCTGTCCTTATTCGAAACACCATTCATAAAAAATTTTTAACTGCTTTATGAGCCGTGCAGTTTCTTTAATTTATAATATGTCCAAAATGTCACAGTGTTTTAGATTACAAATGTGTTTCTAGACCTTCTGGTTTCACCAGACTTTGCAGTTTGCCAAGGATCCCACAAGGAAGTGACATCTGTGGCCTTAAATTATGCTACATTCTCTGGGGATACATTCCCAAGGCTTAGAATTAAAAACCTTGCCACACGACAAGTAAGCAAATCCGTCTCCTGCAATGTGATCCCTGTGTGAACCTGCTGGAGTTCTGGAACTTTGTGGCAGGAGTAGTACTATGACTGTAGGGCCACCACCATTTTGCTCATGTAAAATGGTTACTAATCATAATAATAATATTGCAGAGCATAATTAAAACAACTATCTTTGATTAAATTTGTTATAGCCCCGGCAAGACAGTGCATTGATATTGCTCAATGTTTTAGGGGTTTATAATTAAACTCCTTCAGTTAATTCAGTTTGAACTACATACTTAACATAAGAATTCAAACTTATTTATTATATATAATTAATAATAAATTTTTATATACATTATTTTTTATCTTTATTTGTTTAAATTCCATTGACATTGATAGACTGTTCAGCTTTCAGAATCTAATATTCCTCAACGATTAGCATTAAAGTTCTATGGTTACTTATTTGTACTTTTTTTAAATAAATTTTAAATTAAAGTGTGAAATATTCGCTATATATAGACTTATACTGATCCGTAAGAATTAAACTCCAATTAATTCAGTATGAACTGCTTACAAACTGTGTTCAAACTTTGTTTATTTATTTGTTTGGTCATTTATTTAGTTATCAAATTATAATTCATACATTTTCATATATATATTTTAATTTTTGAGAAATTAAAAAATTCAAGTGTGCTAGCTTACTTGTGGACATTATGAATTTTTTAGCATTCAAAACCTGACCAAAAATGATTTCATCATCATTCTGATTGGCTTTTTTGCATGCTTGACTATTTTTTTCTTTCTTGCATCGGTTTAACCATATGGAACATACTCAATGTTTTCAGGCTGAGAGAAGAATTGCAAACGTTGCAGATATATTTTAAGGGTGGCAGTCTTACAGTGCTGACAGTAATGAACTTGGGTGGCCAATTGAACAGTGGTCTAGTAGACTTGAAACATGTCTTGAACCATTAGCTGAACAAATCATTGTGTATGTAATTTGAAAGTAAAATGTGCCTTTGAACTTAACTATCATGTTTGATAATCATTTGGGAAAAAAAGTTCAATTTATATTGATTTGGGCCTGGTAATCCTTAAGTCTGATTGCGTATGAAGAATTCTGGTCCATTCCATGTGACTATGTATAACATTATATTGCTCCAGAAATAAATTTAGTGTATAGTGGCCATTGAAAGCCAATGACAGTCATTTGATTGCCATTTGGGAAAAATACTTCAAATGACATAATTTTGCTGATTTTAGCCTGGTATTCTTCATGTCTGATTGCGTGTGAAGAATTACGGTCCATTTCATATGACTATCTACAACATTACACCCCTCCAGAAATAAATTTTACTGTATGGTGGCCTGGTCCCCCAGCGAGCCTTACTTGCACTGCTGTGACCATTTAAGAAACAGCTAAATCATCATTCTGGGAAACGTAAATACTGGCTCTGATTGAACTCGCAAGGAAAGGACGGAAACGTCTGATGCCACAAAACAGATGGGCTCCAATTATTGCTGATCTGGAAATAGCTGCCAAATATGTGCATTGAAATGTTATATTTCGACTTCTTCAGAGAAACACAATTCCAAACTTTGTGGATCATGCCTTAGAATAGCAGGGCGGTCAACTGATCGCATGGCACTTTTGCACCTGATCGAGGGATATTAACTTACTGGAGTTTGGTGAGTCATGGCCTGATCCATCTCTCCAATCGCACTGCCAAAAAACCACAGTAAACAGATCATCTGCACCAACGAGCGAATATACAAACTAAATTTATGAAGACAAATTACACTCTTAAAAAATAAAGGTTCCAAAAGGTTTTTTCCCTATTTAAGCACCAAGTTGGGTTCTCAAAGAACCTTCCATGGAACAGTTTTTAAAATAACCATGTTTTTCTTTAGGTGAAGAACTTTTTAACAACCATTTCACACTATTAAAAACCATTTGTGGAATGGAAAGGCTCCATGGATGTTTAAGGTTCTTCATGGAACCATACCATAGATGCCAATTATTAGAACATGGTAACTCATTTGTCTTTCTTTCCCTCTAGGTAAAAGTGTGGTTTCAGAACAGACGGATGAAGTGGAAGCGAGTTAAAGGAGGCCAACAGGGGGCGGTAGCGAGAGAAAAAGAGCTTGTGAATGTGAAGAAGGGAACGCTGCTTCCCTCTGAGTTTTCGGGAATTCCTGGACTCCACCATACACCGGACTCACTCATCAACAATGAGGACAGCCACGACAGTGGCCAGAGCTCTGAGCACGCTCACTTATGATACAAACAGATCCCATTCACCTTTCGATGCTTATTTGGGGTCATGTTCAGTTAGGGATTATGCTAAGTACGGACTGAAAGTACAGACTGAAAGTACACAAAGACCATATGTGCCAATGAGGAGGCACCGTAACATGACGCCTATCAGAACAGTTCCTGTGACACCTCAGAGTAGTGTACACAGGACTGATGTATTGTTGTGCATTTGGATGATACAGAATATTTTTGATACCCTGGCATCAATTTTCACAAAAAAGGGTGCCTTGCTTGTTTGACGGAATTGGTTTACACGTTTGAAAGGTGCTGCAAGTCATTTTAAAATCCTGCCTGTCAGCAAAGCCGAATAGCATCCCAGATTTGTGTTACTGTTTACAGAACATAGGGACTTCTGTCAGGTCGCATGGATCTTTTCTGCATGTTATTCCATAAAATAATCACTTACAGCACCTTTAAAGTACCCTATACTGTTCTTTACTTGAAAGACAGAGTAGCAGTCCAATCTGGCCCAACAACATTCCATTCTGATCTTGCATTGAAAAGGTGTAAGTTTTAGTTTGCACTGTCAATTTCTGTGCCTTAATTGATTTCTACTGTATATTTTTGTACAATGTTGATGTCATCGGAATATTGATCAATCAAGCGTGCCGTCAAAAACATTTCAGATAATGTCATGTAAATATAATATAAGTATTCCTATTTTTCAAAATTCTGACAGCTGTATCATGTGCACACAATACCACATGCTTCAACAATAAACTTTTCGTATGTTGCTTGGTATGATTTTTTTTATTTATCAAGAGTGAATCTTTCTTTGAACGATACTGCTTGAAGGATTTGAGGCTTTTAACTACAGTTTCAGGCCAGCTGATGGAATTGCCACCCATTTGGTTATCTAGGAAATTTTGGTTGTGAATTTTGTGATTTATTTATTAATTTTTTTAGTAGCATCAATCAGAATGGGTTGAAAAAAAGCTAATTTATGTGGGATTTGGTTTTATAGGACATTTTGGGATAAATAAATATAAAACCACACTATGGGATAAAAATGTAAAAAAGTAAAATGTAAGTAAATCTCACAATTCTGACTTTTTTTCTTGCAGTTCTGGGAAAAACTTTATACAAATCAGAATTGTGGGATATAAAAACAAACAAACAAAAAAAAAACAATTGCAAGATAAAATTCACAATCACGAGATATAAACTTATACAAAGGTATAAATTTACATCTTGCAATTTTGAGAAAAAAAGTCTAAATTGTGAGATCAAAAGTCACAATTACATTTTTATTTATATCTGTGGCAGAAACAGGCTTCCATTGAAAAATGAATAAATATTTAAAAAATTATTAATATTAAATTATGTAAACATTATATATATATATATTACACTTATGTATATACAATTATACATTTTATACACTTAAAATTAGAAATTCAAAATTATAAGGGTAAATTAATATTTATTAAAAAAATACTGAAATATGAAATTGTGGTTGATTATTGTTGAGCCCTGCTGCCTGTCTCTGATTATTGAAATGTTATACGTTCCCTCTACTTATTCCAACACAGTTTTCTTAAAACAGATATGATAAACTGATAATATTAATATGATTATCTTAATTTAATGTGAATGCATCTACTTCATAGTAGTGAGTAATCTTGAAAGATTTGTTAAGTACTGTAGTAGTTAGAATTTGTGTTGTATGACTTGAGTCACTTTGCATCTACTTTTATGCTGATGCTGAGCAATAGGGACCTCCTTACAGAAGCTGCAATTCTAGGCCTTAATTGCACGTAAGTGGACTGGACCTTCTGCACTGATACACAACCGTTATTGTGTATTCAGCTGCGAGTCTAATCCATCAAGACCATTTATCTAACCCTCAACACCTTCACGCCTTAAGCTGAATGTTTCTATAGAGAAATCCAGTGAGGTTCTGCGACTCATCACCATGATTATGAGACGAATATATGCTGAGGCTGAGCGAGGAGCTTACATGAATAAGTTATTAAGGAACGGGCAGGGGAATATGCTAAATTCAGCTTCTCCTCCAGGCAGGGTCAGGACTTCTGCCTTAATTCTGAGAGGTGAGTGAGCAAACGGATCATATTTTATTACAAAATCAGGTCTGAAATATTGTTATGGTCCGTTCTCGCTGTCGCCACAGAGTGAGCCTGCATTCTAATTCGTAATGCAAGCCAGGAGAGTCAAGACACATTTGCCCACCAGGACCAGTGATTCTGAGGGTCCTGCCAAAAGAATCAGTTGTAGCTTCAACTGCTTTTGACGGAAGAAACCACAAAAATATATTTTGTTTGAATGTTTTCGTATCACCAAGGAGATTTCTGGAACTTCCTGCACAATGGAATTGAGAGGTCACACACAAAGTCATGCTACTCTCTGTTTCACATCGAAGCCTTTTACTGCCCTTTGACTTCTTAGGTTCTTTCTCCTGGACAGGAAAAGCTACATTGTTTTAAATATAGTCCAAGCCAAAAACAGCAGCAGACACTACAAGCTTTTCCAAAATATGCATGTGTTCATTTGCAGTTAGCTGCTGTGGCCTTAAAGGGATTCACATATGATAGGCCTCTGCCTTTCTATATTTATAAAAAATATAATTATTTATAATAAAATTAGTGTTAGAGTGTATTTGCTGTCCATGAATGTAAATTCTTAGGGGGAAAAAAACATGCTTTTAGTATTTAAAAACGTACTATTTAATCAATATTACCTTAAAAAAAAAAAAACTATTCATATTTTACAGGTACTGAATGTACTTTAATGTCTTTATATACAGTATTGTTTATTGTCCCTTGAAAATTAATTAATTAATTTATCTATTCATTCACTTATTTTGATGAAAACTTGCATGGTATGCATGGTTATATTGTTCATACTCGTTATTTTTGTTTTATTTTAAAAATATTAAGTCCCATATAAAAGGAATAAAAAAGGTATTGTAGCTGTACCTGATTAGTTATTTTTCTTTTATTTATTTATTTTACTGTAGCTATACCTGATTAGTGTGGGCTACTTAAAGAATACTTGAGATGGGTTAGATAATGTGTGAAGAAAACTAAGGGGAATCAAGGTCAACATTGTTTTGTGTGTTGTCATCTAGCCTAGTAATTTATGCAAAAAAGTGAAAATTATATTTATCTATATAATCGCTCAGTTTGCTATGTCTTACTGCAATAAAAATAAAGGCCTATAGGTCGAATTAGCTATATTATCTTAGTAAGTAAAAGTAAAAGTCGTGTGTCATGTGATCACGACACATCTCTTCATGGCAGCTTTACAGTGAAGTTCAAAGGTCCAGAGTCTTGTAGGTGTTCATAAACTCCCATCTGTTTAATCCGGCCGTGCGACGAGACACTGATCTATACTGGAGTCTCATCTTTTTTTAACTACATTTACAAACGCAATGGCGCAAGTGGAAGTAAACAATGTGACTGTTTCTCAAGGGGTTCGTATGCTGTTCAGTCTAGTGACTCCTAATGAATCATCATTCGCGACTGTTCAAGAGGTGCCGAAATATATCAATCAGGTAAGTGTAACGGCATTACCGCGTTCATGGAGGATTTAGGAAAACAACGACGAGATTATACACAGAGCTACACTGTTTAACAACAACAACAGCAGCAGAGCAGCACACTCACACTCAACAGAGATTGTTTTCGGCGAAGCTTACACAAGCAGAGCTTGCATGTGGTGTTTACGTCTTGTTTTTGTCCCCATTCCTGTTTCAGCACGCATAGCAACATTGTGTTAAAAAAGTACAAGGATACCTTAGAAACTTTGCAGGGATGCCATAGAAATGCAGTTATGACATTATACTGTGAAAAGTATCTATCTATCTATCTATCTATCTATCTATCTATCTATCTATCTATCTATCTATCTATCTAATGACTAAGATTACACAAGTCCCCATATAGGACTACATTTATTTTTATTGCAGAAAGACAAATAATTAAGTGATTATATAGATAAAATATTGATAATGTGTGTGTGTGTGAATACAGTATAAAGCATGTTGTTAAAGGGTTAGTTCACCCAAAAGTGAAAATTCTGTCATTAATTACTCACCCTCATGTCATTCCAAACCCGTAGGATGGACGCAAAGAAAACAAAAATAACGATTTTATTCAACAATTCTTCTCCTCATTCCGTCTGCAGCGGTGCGCCGCCATTGAGGAAATGAGGAGAGGAGAGGAGAGGAAATGAGAAGAGGAGGTGAGGAGAGGAAGTGAGGAGAGGAAATGAGAAGAGGAAGTAAGGAGAGGAAATGAGAAGAGGAGGTGAGGAGAGGAAATGAGAAGAGGAGGAGAGGAGAGGAAATGAGAAGAGGAGGAGAGGAGAGGAGAGGAAATGAGAAGAGGAGGTGAGGAGAGGAGAGGAAGTGAGAAGAGGAGGTGAGGACAGGAAGTGAGGAGAGGAAATGAGAAGAGGAGGTGAGGAGAGGAAGTGAGGAGAGGAAATGAGAAGAGGAGGTGAGGAGAGGAAATGAGAAGAGGAGGTGAGGAGAGGAGGTGAGAGGAAATGAGAAGAGGAATTTGGAAAGGACGTGAGGAGAGGAGGAGAGGAGAGGAAGTGAGGAGAGGAAATGAGAAGAGGAGGTGAGGAAAGGAAGTGAGGAGAGGAAATGAGAAGAGGAGGTGAGGAGAGGAAATGAGAAGAGAAAGTGAGGAGAGGAATTTGGAGAGGAAGTGAGGAGAGGAAATGAGAAGAGGAAGTAAGGAGAGGAAATGAGAAGAGGAAGTAAGGAGAGGAAATGAGAAGAGGAATTTGGAAAGGACGTGAGGAGAGGAGGAGAGGAGAGGAAGTGAGGAGAGGAAATGAGAAGAGGAGGTGAGGAAAGGAAGTGAGGAGAGGAAATGAGAAGAGGAGGTGAGGAGAGGAGAGGAAATGAGAAGAGGAGGTGAGGTGAGAAGAGGAAATGAGAAGAGGAGGTGAGGAGAGGAAATGAGAAGAGGAAATGAGAAGAGGAGGTGAGGAGAGGAAGTGAGAAGAGGAGGTGAGGAAAGGAAGTGAGGAGAGGAAATGAGAAGAGGAAATGAGAAGAGGAGGTGAGGAGAGGAAGTGAGAAGAGGAGGTGAGGAGAGGAAGTGAGAAGAGGAGGTGAGAAGAGGAAATGAGAAGAGGAGGTGAGGAGAGGAAATGAGAAGAGGAGGTGAGGAAAGGAGGTGAGGAGAGGAAAGGAGGTGAGGAGAGGAAATGAGAAGAGGAGGTGAGGAGAGGAAATGAGAAGAGGAGGTGAGGAAAGGAAGTGAGGAGAGGAGGTGGAGAGAGTATCACGACGCATGCGCTTGCTCTCCTCTGAATGTAAACAATGCATGCTTTGAATAAAGTTGTTATTTTTGTTTTCTTTGCGCACAAAAAATATTCTCGTAGCTTCGTAAATTTACGGTTGAACTACTGATGTCATATGGACTATTTTACTGATCTCCTTGCTACCTTTCCTGACCTGGGAACATTTCAGTTGTGTTGCTGTCTATAGAGGGTCAAAAAGATCTCAGATTTAATGAAAAATATCTTCATTTGTGTTCTGAAGATGAACGAAGGTCTTACAGGTTTGGAACGACATGAGGGTGAGTAATGACAGAATTTTAATTTTTGGGTGATAAAAATTTTAAGCATTTAAGCATGTTTTATATGGTCAGTATATTATTGCAAAAAAACATCATAATTATAATTCCATCAGGGTTTTGTCAGTATTAATACTGCGCTATCAAACGCTGTCAAATACTCTGACATGATGATCTTTTTGACTTTATTGGTTACTCCACCCATATTTTCTAACAACACGTCTAAAACCACAGGTTTAAATGATGCCGTAATTGCATATTGCACCTTTAATTGTGTGGTTTCTTCATTTTCATTAACGTGCAAAACAGTGAGCAACAATTGGAAAATAAGTCTGCCACCTGTTCAGGTTTTTAAGCCCTACAGCGGGGAGCTCGCTCTTACATTTTAACAGACCCATATGTGTGTTTTTTGGTTTGGCTGCACTCAAATCAACACATGTTTGTTATTTGAGGTAAAACACTCACATTTTTACAGGCCTCCATAAACACATGAATAGAGAAATCGCAATTAACCACACAGCAGGAATCCTAATTGTTGTAATTCTGTCACAAACACACACTTGTTAAATTGCCTCGCTCACCATTCCTGCAGACCTTTATTTGAAGTTTCTGTCTCTTGATGTGTGTGGGTGAGACAATAGAAATTCTCTGTGTTTTCTTGTCTTGGTCAATACATGAATTTGTGTTTCAACATTTATATTTTTTCTCTCATATGTTTGAATTTGGACTGGAGTATAATTAAAAACTGTCATTCAGACTGGCCACATTTCACTGTTAGACGATAAAAGCGAATTTGAAACAATAAAATCTCAATAAAAAGTGTGTATTCGAAATATGGATAAAGAAAGTTGAATTCACAGTACATTTCTTAAAAAACAGTTTGACTGTATTTGCATTTTTGAGTGTAAAGTTACATGAACCGTCCGGAATCTGACCAAGAAAGCTGAAGAAAAAACCTAAAACACTAACATCTGCTTCACAAATGTCATTTTCTTTCCTGGTGAGATCTGAGTCCACAATCACAGCTTTATATATAACTATTAAGAGACCCTCAACAATTTTTGCAAGCTTGAAATATGTTACTTCAGGGCTAATAGCTGTTTTGATTTTGCTGAAAAATATATGCTGAAAAAAGGTTAAAATAAGTTTCTCAAAACTTTGAAATTGAAGTGCACATATTCCTATAGTTTACTTGTTGCAAACAGCATAGCTCACTGAAGTTAAATATCTAATTAGGGTGAATTTCATATACATGAACTTTAGTTTGTAGGTAAGTTTCATAGCACTAGCAGCTAGAGCTTCGCTGCAGTCGGCAGCCAGATGTGTCCAGGTTTGCGTGCGATAGGGGTTCCCAAGTGGTCTATCCTGCCTCAGTTCACTTGTACACACACGTGCACACACACATATAAGCACATGTCCCGTTCCACCTGTAGATCTACTCTATACTGTCGTGTCCCCCACTCTCTCAGTTCAGTGTGCGTGTGTGTTTGCATGTGAGAAAGTGAGTCTCGTGTTTCACACTGCAAAGAGTGACCCAAAGTACTGCCAGCACCACATCTGTTAAGTTTTTAATTGGTCTTTTGTGATTTGCCCCAGGTTTTGATGGGTAATCCAAGTTTAAGAAATCCTGAAAAACTTCCTTTACATCCAAATCTGTAAAGTTAAAGCTTGCTGGTAAATTATAAAATTGGTGATTACAGAAGTTTAGAGAGTCCAACTCGAGTTGGAACCTTCCAATTCCATTATGCTCAAATCCAGCACACACATTTTGCATTGAAATTTATGCATTTGGCAGATGCTTTTATCCATCTTGCATTACATTGGGTATACATTAGGGGTGCACAGTACAGTGTATTTGTACCTTACTGGCCATATTCAATTGTAGCATTAGTATTTTGGTTGATTTTAGTTTAGTTTTTTACATTTTATATTTGATCATTTATCCCAGCAAACCCAAAAACATCATACTGTACAGCTTTAACTACAGGAATGCTTCTAATATATGTAGACAATATAGAATTTTAATTTAGGATATTTATTGGTCATCAGCCATAACATGAAAATAATTATCAGCTTATTGATATTAAAAGAATCTGGCCCATCTCAATGCATTCCTGGGATTTGAACCCATGACTTTGCTACAGAACCACTCCACATACTTATGCAAAGGAAGGACTCGCTGTATTTGCTGACAGATGACTTGAATGTGTTGATTGTGTGTTGAATTTTTATGCTTAGTTTGACATGCAATTGTTAGGCCTGTTACAGAAAGTCATGTGCAAAACTTGCCTCAATCTTTTATATGCATGTACTAGTTTAGTGAATAGTATTAACACAATATTTAAAGTTATAGTAACTGTTATTCTTATTTTCATTCACAGCAGGATTTATGATTTTCTGTGTTGTAGGCCTTTCCATATTTCATTGGTTTAATATTATTGGAGATTGTATTGGGGTGGTTAAAGACAGATGGCCCTCACATCAAGATAAACGACTTCATCACGTCTTTGTCCGCAGGCATGATGTCCCGTCTGCCTCAGTGAGTTGACAACAACTTTCCAAGTGTGAGATTCACCTCACAGGTCCTTCAAATGTCTATAGTTACGAAACACAAGAAAGTCTTAGATTCAAAACCCGATTTTGTCGATAGTCATACTCCATGACACTTGACCTTACAAAGAGATTATGCAGTGTTTTGAGTACAGAAAGAAACTGAGTACAAATCTAATGTTATTTCATGTTTTACTCATGCAGTTTCCATCAAATAGACATTTTTATCTACTATTGTAACTTAATTCATCTCTATTGGTGTCTTTCTCAAGGCTCATGATGAGAAGTTTGGAGCTGTCAGCTTATATTTATGTCTGGAACAACTTCCGTTTATTGGAGCTTCCTTGGGATTCAGCTTGGACGTGGTGGCTTACATTTCTTGGTGTGGACATGGGATACTACTGGTTCCATCGATTTGCCCACGGTATGTGAATATCCTGCCAAATTCACTGCTATTATATCCATCCATCTGCTTTAAAGGAGTTTGCTGAATGTAAAAATGGAACATCGTAACATTCCCATTTTTACAGGATGTGCTACTTTCTTCTTGTGAATTTTAATGATTATTTTTCAAATTTATTTGATGCTTTAATCTAGTAGCATTTTTACACCTTTCAGTTCCAATTTTTACACCTTTCAGTTCCAACTGAAATAGGAACTATTAAAAACACTTTCCATAAGGTGTAAGACAAAAAAAAAAAAAAAAAAGTTTTTGTGAAAAACAGATATAAGCCCACATTTGTGTCCAGAACTCAAAAATGAACTTTTTAAATTTTTCATTTTCATTTCATGTTTAAATGATCTGGAACCATTATTTGATTCTGAAGTCATATGTGCAAATGTTAGTTTTAAGTTATTGTCATAACAGCTGGTTTAGTCCCGTGATAATGTTGTTTTGACCCTCAAGGATTGTATGTCCTGCTACTTTTGCGAGTTCATTACTTGGAAATGCAAGTAACTGATGACTGTTTTTGATGTACCTCAGACTCTATAGGATTTTTATTTTCCATATTTCAGTAAACACATTTATATACAGTATAATCTATGGGCTATCCAGATGTGGAAAATGCATCTTAGGTGAAACGCTTCATCTGGCTGCGCATTTGAAATATCAATCTGTCAAGAAGTAGGCGATTGCAAAAGACACTTATGTTTGCGTAGCATGAGAGTTCAGGCAGAGAGCCGTGAGACATGTGTCCAAACAGAGGATAACATTGTCACAGCTGTAATCTTTGAGTGCTGTGGTGTTTTTCTTCTTTCTTCAATAGCAGCCATCACAGAACAGCATTGCCAGTAAACATACTTTGTTACCATAGACTGTAAATCTGCTTCTCAACAGTTTTCTGTCTTGAGACATTGGATCTTGTCCTTGGAAGCAGCTCTGCAGTATGCTGGAGGAGGAAAAAAGCATAATCCTGGTTTTGGTTTACCAAAATACAATTTTACAGGCCGTTTCGTTGTCTCAAATTGCATTGCTGAATAATTTGCCCCATGTCCTCTTCTATTACACAAGTAAAAATCCACACTGTGTCAGAGGCCAGGGCATTGACTTTAGTTTCTTCCGAGTGAAAAGGTAAAAACAAGCTTCTGCCCTTTGCTTCTGAAGTATGCTTACCATATGCTACACCAATTCCATCCATTTCAGATTTAATGTTGATATGATGGCAGGACGTTTTTTAAATTACATCCTTCCAGACTTCACTTGGACCCCTAAATAAAGTGATGAGGTGCTTGTGGCTGTCATGTTATGTTTTCCATTGTCCCAGGTTCCCGCTCCGAGTCGGAAATGTCATTTTTGTCAGAGGTCTCCTGTGCCCAATTTGTTCTTTTTGATGTCAGAGGAAATTATTTGTCTAGTTTTCTGTTCCATCGCTGTCCAGGATGACTTCTTTTGGATATCGTATGGTTATAATTCATAAAAGACCCAGACATAGGCCTAATGGCTTTCTTTTTTTACAGTTGCAGTAGTTTAGCCGCTATACTTTTACAACCAGAGAATATTGCTGAGAAAAGAATCTGAAATGCCAACGAAGTAGCAATGGGAATTGTAAGGAATTTAATGGTTCTGATTCTGTTCTGAATGATTTGTGAGTCTTTAGACCATTTCATTATAAATAACTGACTCAAAAGAGTAATTTGTTAATGAATTGGACTTATCTGGTCTTGCTTTATTATAGTTGTTGCAACCAGCATTCAAAAAGTTCTCTATTCCCAAACTTAAGACAAAGTATATGATGACAGACAACAGTAACGGAAGTTTAGAGATGATTTGGGGGATATTTAAGATAACCTAAAATTTACAATAACCTATATTTTTATTTTTCCTTTATGATAAGGAATTGTTCACCCAAAAATGTAAATGTGCTCTAAATGTACTCACCCTTATCTATCCAAGATGTAGATGAGTTTGTTTCTTCATTGGAGCAGATTTAGAGAAATTTTAAATTGCATCACTTTGCTCACCAACAGATCCTCTGTAGTGAATGGGTGCCGTCAGAAACCATAATCCAGAGTCTATGATCCATTATAATGCTCTAGTGAAAACTTCCATCTCCTGTTGTCCTCTCACATCAGTCTCGTCCAACTTATTTGTTTAGTATTATACTGGACTTGCTTGTAAACAATGATTGATCTGTGCATATTTCACTTGTACAGTAATTCAGACTCTTTCATTGGGGAAAGGAATATTATAGAAGCAACAGTTTGAAGTTAAAAACGTCATATTGATGGATTTTTTTAAATACAAAGCAATTGCTTGTGGGTTATTGTGATGCTTTTATACAATGTTTGGACTCTCATTCTGACGGCACCCATTCACTGCAGAGGATCAAGTGATTTAAAACGAAATTTCTCAAAACTTGCTCAAATAAAACAAA
Organism: Barbus barbus; assembly: GCF_936440315.1. Lineage (NCBI taxonomy): Eukaryota > Metazoa > Chordata > Actinopteri > Cypriniformes > Cyprinidae > Barbus > Barbus barbus. The sequence goes on from NC_136762.1 coordinate 7,445,438, forward strand.
CTCAGCAACAGTATATCTTAGATGGCCTGGGGGTGATGAAATGTTTACCTTTTGGGTGAACTATTAATAATATTGAATAATTATTAATATTTTAAGAAAGTATTTTTAGTAGTAAAAAATTTAATTTACCACATTCAAGTGCAATACAAATATATAGAAACATTATTTTTTTTATGTGCTTTGCATGTAAAATATTTAATTGATTATTTGAAGACCAAAAGCCTGCACCAGCTCTTTGACCAAACCACATGTCCACCTTTGTTATTTCAGATTTCACTTCTGACCACTGACTTGAGAGGTTTACAGCTGGTGGTCTTAAGGTTTAGCTAATGATCCTTGAATAGTTTTCATACTCAGTTTTGGTTCAGTTGGTGCGCAGAAGCTTTTATCTAAAGCTCTATTCTTTTGGGACTTGTAAGCTATAAATCTTTATTCTAGAATGAGAAAACAATTTTAGGGGCATAATTGCAGAAATATGGCAACTATAAAACTAGACTGACCCTAATTAGTGCCATTGTAAAATCGTAACGATTTTTGATAGTTTTTATTAATTTCATTTTCACCCACCCAAGTTAAGAACTTAAAAAAAGAGAAAATCCCTTTTTTGATAATATAGGCATGCGGGGATCTGTTAAAATGCCTGTAATATCTGTAAAATAATATCTGTAGCATTTAAAATTTGTATTGTGTTTTTATGTAATTTATCACAGCTGTCTTGAATGACATTTAAAACTAAATTCAAGCTTAAATTTAAGACCAATTTGTAAAGTAGGTATTTTTCCTTGTCTGAAGTAGCCATTTAATATTGTTAGAAATTCATATCCTCATAAATCAAAGGTTACGGTTTGGTTTTGGTGGCTTTTGATGTTGTCCAGGCATCTGCTTCTGCGTGAGCTATTTGCATGCATTCATTCTGCTCTCTTCTGTCATTCTCTGTCGCATTTTTTCCACATGTTGCCTTATTTTCCAGTTGCCTGCAAATCTTTATTGCAACTCTTGGTGGTGTTTGGCCTTTCCATGTCTTCCTCTATAGTGATGCCACACTCCAGAGTAGCAGGGCTTTCCGACCGCATGGTTGGTTTTGGCAACATGGGCCAGACGAGGTTTATGGTTTAGCCCGGACTAGGTTAATGGTCTTCTGGATCCTTTTACACATCAAGATTTTTTTTAATCCGTAGACAGAGAAGTGTATTAAAATATCTGTGGTCCTCAATATGCAATAGGAAATATGGTCAGTTGCACTGTCCACAAGAAGTACTTTTGCATTAAAACAAACAGATATTTGTTGCCTTTTTAATGTATAGCTGACATTTCGGTGTTCTTGAGATAAAATATAGCGTAGTGAGATTGAATGTGGCCGGCTTGCTGACAGCGGTGGAAGCTCAGTTTGCTCTCTCGCACTCGTGGAGGCAGACCAGCAGTGATTCTGGTCCCCATATGCTACTATTTCCAAAGAGCTCGACCAAAACCTCAGCTCAACCCTCCGAAGAAACCCGATGGGCTTTTGACAGGAAGGCCACGGTGGCTGCTGTTGCATTACGGCTTCATCAAGTTAGTCTTTCATTTCTCAGTTTCATGAGTCATGAGCAATGAAAGATGTACAGTGGGCTCCAGAAGTCTGAGACCACATTGAAAATCTGGGATTGAGGATCTGCTGTAATTTAAACCTGGAAAAATTTGGGATTTTGAAAAATACAAAGACATTCTGAGAATTAGAGTCCAAACAGCTGATAAGTAATCCAGTTAACATCTTTTAAGTGAAAACTGCATGTTTGTAAGAAACAAATCCAGGCGTTTTAACTTTCAACTGTCACTTCTGGCCAAAATACAAGTCTATAGTCCATAATAGCAGTTCTTCCAGTGAAAAAGTCCTTTCTCTGTTGTCCTCTCACATCAAAATCCACTGATATATTTCATTAGAACTGTTTCTGCTTATATATTGTGCTTGATCTGTTCGCATTTCTCTCCTCGATTCAGACAAGACAGATTTTTCACCAGAGAGAGCAATATTATGGATAGAGGACTTGTATTTTAGCAGGAATAAGTGGTTTTAAATTAGAGTTTTAATGATGGATTATTTTTATTATAAACATACTGCTTTTGCTTCACAATTCTTTAATTCATGTTTTTATCAGCTGTTTGGACTCTCATTCTTACAACCCATTCACTGCACTGGTGATGTAATGATACATTTCTACATGATGTAGATTAATTTGTTTCTTCTGATGATCTTGGATGGCCTAAGGGTGTGTAAATTTCCAGGAAATTTACATTTTTGGGTAAATTGTTGCTTTAAATTACGCTTCCCCCCCATTTCTTCAGATTAACAGTCATGCCCCCCCCCCCTCTGTTTTGTTCAGTAAATGTTTCATTGCATCCCCTAAAGTTTCAGAAGATTGATTTTCCTACAGTAATGCTCTCAGATTGGAGTGCTTTTGATGGCAGACTCGCTTAAATAACCTTAGCTTTGGTGATTAGTTTGGCCTAAGGTTGCATTCTGTTCCTCATAGTTGTGTAGCATGACGTCTTTAGATTAATTACAAGTCCTGCAGGTCTTTGGATCAGGAGACCCACTTCTAAGCCCAAATTTCGTAAAGCTACATGCATTTCAAGTCCCTAATTCCCTCTCCTTTTCATTCACTAGAGTCACCTAAAGACATTTGAATAATGAGACTTTGGGAAAGATTTGGTCTGTCCAAGGAGGATATTGTCTGGTTTTCTAAAACACGTTTTTATCTAATGTGCAGTCAAGCAGTAGTGTCAAATTGTGTCATTCTTTCTACTGTAGTTTGAGGTTTGGTTGAGGTTAGATGTTATAGATTTAGACAGGGGGTAGGGAGGGTCATAAAGCCGAAGAGAAACTATAAACAATTTATGGAAGGCAGTACGTAATGTTACATTCTTTATCACCTCACCCGTTCAATGTTATACAGTGGGGAAAGGTGTTTATGGCACTTGCGCCACTGTGTTTTTCAAAACTAAACTTTGATCATGTAAGAAATGGCGTTTTGTAGCTGTCATCATTGGATATGGTTGGGGCAAATTGAGTAAATATTACATCTGATGTAACCTTGTAAATTTGCACAGAGGAAGGTTGTACAGTACAGAGATTTGGCTTTATTTGCACATTTTTCATTTGTAACTGGAATCAGAAAGTCATAAAAAGGAAATAAAGGCAGCTTTCCCCAGTAGCAAAATGTTGCAGTAGCACATATGTTTACATATGGAACCTCTCAATATCTGGTTCAGGATACAGTAGTGGCACACGTTTAGCGTTTACGCAGACGGCGGCAGTTGTCAAGACAAACACATCGCGTCAACGCCGCTGCGGGCTGTCCCAAAGGAGGCCGGGACTGGATGTTATTGTTTTGAAAAGGAATCCTCTTGGTGGAAGGCAGCAGGGTTTAACCCCAGGCCACGGGGGCTTCATAAATCTTCTTCTGCCTCTGGAAGTCCCCAGCCGTGCTGGTTGGAGGGCGTACAAAAGAATCGAACCGGTCAGGATGTAGAGCCAGGGCTCAAACGAGCGCCCCCGGGACCCTGCAATAATATCAACAATGTCCAGCAAATCAGCCACTTGTGTTTGTAGGCGAGTGTGTGTATGTGACTTTTGGATGAGGCCAGACCAAGTCAGTCTGAGGGATGTCTCTTGCTGTGTCAATTTTTGTCAGGATACGAGTCTACCATCACCATATGCCATGTGTGAAGTAGGGCTGATTAAAAATATATTTTTATGATTAATCGCAATCTTTGTTTGAAATTGATTTTGATTTCTATTCTTAAAATACCAAGATCGATAATTTACTGTATGCTAGTGTTTCCTGCACTGAATTCCTCCACCTGATGAATTCACAACCACATGGCAAAAGTTGCCATTTTATCTGTGTTTGCAGTCTGAATTGAATGTTGTAAGATGAAAAAGGCAGTTTTTAGCCAATTTATGGTGAGAAAAACACATTTACTTTGCGTTTTCTTGCAGGCTGAAAGTCATGACATACTGCGCAATCAGTGTAGTCTGATTCAATAACAAATGACTTATTTAAACCAGTTCTTTTTAGTGAAACAAAAGCATACAGCGCAGCTAGTGTAGTGTGATTCAACAGCTCTTACGAACTGGCCCTTTAATGAATCATTCAAAAAGAATTAACAGGTTAAATTAGTCTAATGGCTCTTTAATTATTGAATCTGTCTGAGCAGTTACTCAACACAAACAAGTAATCATTACCTTTAGTAATAAAATATGTTAAGAAAATACATGAAAAATTTACAGGTACATCTCAAAAAATTTGAATATCGTGAAAAAGTAATTTTTTTTTCTTGTAACTTATTTCAAAAAGTGAAACTTTCATATATTTTAGATTCATTACATGTAAAGTAAAACATTTCAAAAGTTTTTTTGTTTTAATTTTGATGATTAGAGCTTACAGCTCATGAAAGTCAAAAATCAGTATCTCAAAATTTAGAATATTTACATTTGAGTTTCAATTAATGACCATCCCTTCAGTATAAATTGCGGGTATCTCTTGTTCTTTGAAACCACAACAGGGCTCGCAAAATCGCTAGCCCGACGTCCCGGGGCTATTGTGTTTTCCAGTCTCATAGAAAGGTTTACAGGTTTCATAGAAAGAGAACGATGTGCACCAAATGAGTCGCTGTAGAAACTCAATACTTCAATGGTTGCGGTGCGCTCAACACAAGAGACAACGCAAACGCAATGACATGTGAAATAAAACGTCCTCATGTATTAAAGAAGAGTGGCTTGATTAAGTGCTGGAAATAGTGGAGGATGAGCACAGAACGGTAACAAAACTCTGAAACATGTACAGTCACACACAAGAGTATTGTACAAACTGTACTTCATATCGATGTTTAGACAGCTATAGAAGAATTCATGTGTTCACGTTTTTATATTTAACTTACAGATCTCATCTTAAGTTTTGCTTCAGTTTGTATTCTATTCTATTCTATTCTATTCTATTCTTTTCTATCAGTTTAAATAGTTTGTTTTGATAATATATTATGTTAGGGCTATATTATAAACCTGATAAATAATTGACCTTGTTTTTGAGTCTTTGACTTTGAGTCTCTTGCTCATCAAGGCTGTATTCATTTAAAAAATACAGAAAAAACATTGATATAGTGAAATATTGTTGCAATTTCTAATATTGGTTTACTATTTTAATACCTATACTAATAAATAGCATTTATTCCTGTGATCAAATGTAGTGGCACACGTTCCTGTGATCAAACATTGACAAACATTGACGCCCTCCACAAGAGGGTAAGTCACAGAGGTGTGGCTGTTCACAGAGTGCTGTATCAAAGCATATTAAAAGCAAAGTTGACTGGAAGGAAGAATTTGGGTAGGAAAAGGCGCACAAGCAACAGGGATGACCGCAAGCTTCAGAATACTGTCAAGCCAAGCTGATTCAAACACTTGGGAGAGCTTCACAAGGAGTGGACTGAAGCTGGAGTCAGTGCATCAAGAGTCACCACGCTCAGATGTCTTCAGGAAAAGGGTTACCAAGCCACTTCTGAACCAGAGACAACATCAGAAGCGTCTTACCTGGGCTGTGGAGAAAATAACTGGACTGTTGCTCAGTGGTCCAAAGTCCTCTTTTCAGATGAAAGTACATTTTCAAATCAAGGTCCCAGAGTCTGGAGGAAGAGTAGAGAGGCACAGAAACCATGTTGCTTGAAGTCCAGTGTGATGTTTCCACAGTCAGTGATGATCTGGGCTGCCATGTCATCTGCTGGTGTTGGTCCACTGTGTTTTCTGAAGTCCACAGTCAACGCAGCCGTCTACCAGGACATTTTAGAGCACTTCATGCTTCCTTCTGCTGACAAGCTTTATGGAGATGCTGATTTAATTTTCCAGCAGGACTTGGCACCTGCTCACACTGCCAAAGGTACCAAAAGCTGGTTCAATGACCATGGTGTTACTGTGCTTGATTGGCCAGCAAACTCAGCTGACCTGAACCCCATAGAGAATCTATGGGGTATTGTCGAGGAAGATAAGAGACACCAGACCCAACAATGCAGATGACCTGAAGGCCGCTATCAAAGCTGTCTGGGCTTCCATACCACCTGAGCAGTGCCACAAACTGATCACCTCCATGCCACGCCGAATTGATGCAGTAATTCATGCAAAAGGAGGCCCAACCAAGTATTGAGTGCATAGAAATTAACATACTTTTCAGAAGCCTGACATTTCTTTTTAAAATATCCTTTTTTTTATTGATCTTATGTAATATCAAATCAAATTTTCAGATTTTTGGGGGTTTTCATTATCTGTAAGCCATAATCATCAAAATTTCAAGAAATAAAGGCTTGAAATATTTCACTCTATGTGTAATGAATCTATATAATATATGGGTTTCACTTTCTGAAATGAGTGACAAAAAATATTGACCTTTTAGACGCAGGTAATTCATACACACAACTTTAATCTCTCTCTCAAAATGGCCATATTTGAGAAAAAAAAATATCGAGCTACATCACTGGATATAGCTCTGTCTCTAACATTTCTATCATAAAACAGCTGACTAATATTAAATGATTTGCAGCTTGCATCTTACCTTGCTCTCTTTCAACGTTAAACTGACGCTTTGCGCAGGAATTCGAGGTCTGCTTCTGTGAACAGAAAACCCCTCCAACTTTGATATGATTGGCTATGTCAATTATTTTGACAGCACGATTATGCAGTTTTTGTTGCTCAGTATTAATGTATTGTTTATTAACAATTGACAAATGCAATTGCACTGTTTTTTTCCGAATATCAGCCACGATTATTCATGTGTGGTGTCATTTAAAATATACCATTCTTTTTACAAATGTCTCCAGCAGCAGTTTTGACTGAGCGAAGACATTGTTAAGTGTTGTGGTGACAGACATGGGTTTGTGGTGACAGACATGTTTGTGTTGGCCTCTCTTGTTCGCCGGCAGCTTGTCTGCTCTGCCCAGACGTTCACAGTTCATTGATAACCTGAGTGACATGGCATGCAGTCTCTCGCCACGCTGAGTCTCTGCGAGGCCGGTGGCATCATGTCGAAGTGAGTCTGAGGGTGGCACTAGAAGTGAGGACGGGTATTCACATGTTAGTTGAAAGGGGAAAACTCATTATTTAGTGCATGTGATGAAAACAGCTTGACTGCCAAGTTTTCTTGGTCCCTTATAGTTTTTATAATTAGGTTTTTGAAAGTGCACATGTTTAACACATTAAAAATACATTAACATATTTGCAAGTGGAGAGATTGAATTTATTGCTTCTTTCATAATGTTTCTACAGTACTCTTTAAACTGTGAGCTGTAATGCACAATGGTATATAATCAGTGTATTTTGTTGTTGGTTTAACCCTTAACCCTTTGTGTTAAGGCCTCCCACCCAATTCATATCTACGGTTACAGATGTACTGTGACTTATGGTAACTGCATGTGAGTTTGTACATTTCTTTTCCTGTACTTTGCATTCAAACCAGAATTTATAGACGAGAGCGATTTAAGAACAATAGACCCTGAACTTTAAGGTGAATTTTGTTGTGCTTAAAATATATGTAAATGCATTTTCATGCATTCATTCTGAGAATGTCATGGCATGGTTTGGATATCAATTTAGATAGAAATTAAAGGGGTCATCGGATGCAAAATTTTCTTTACAAGTTATTTTAACATAAATGTGTGTTGGAAGTGTGTGTACACATCCATCCTATAATGATAGTTCTGCACAGACCGCTCCCACGATAGTTGATTGACGAGACCATCTTACCTTAGACCCGCCCTGAGTGAGCTGTCATCAGTCTGCCATTGTGTCGACTCCGGTGCAGGGGAAGACTAGAATGTCTCCGATTGAGGTGAACTGTTGTTGTTGGATGTAATAATGAACATAGTAGTCGTCAGTTACTCCCGACATCTGAGCTGCTGAAGATGCAGAGGATTAACGTTACTTTAGTTTTTGAAGGCAATGCACCGATCTGCCTAAATGCGTGTATGTTCGCGCGAATCATTCGTGATTCATCTACAGAAGTGAGTATAAGGGTTTTTTATGAATCTTTGCAAACCGCCTTTCCTAATATGTGCTAGTTAGCCAGTTTCACGGCTAAAGTAAACAGTACTGCTCGTCCACCCACGGAAAAGAGGGGCGGGGTCAGCAGAGTCATTAGCATATAAAGCAACATGGCCTAAAAACGGGTTGCTGAAAACAGAGCTGATTTTGACAGGGTAAGGCCGTGTTCACACTTGGCGTCTTTTTCGAAGCTGCCGGCGTCTGTTTTACATTATAATCCTATGGAGTAAACCGTGTTTTCAAAAAAGTCCTGAGCGCTTTTTAAAACGCCACTGCCGGCGTCTTTTTCTGCAGCTCAGAGCGTTTTTTCGAGTTGAAAAAATTTCAACTTTTCTGAAAAAAACGCCCTACGTCAAGCGCCTTTTTGACAGCTGACCAATGACAAGCGAGTAGCGAGATCTGTCGTTTCCATAACAACAAGAAGAAAAATGGAGAAGGTGCCGGTAGATAGACTGCACGTACTAGTTTCGGAGCACAAGGAGCTGTATGATATGAGCACAAAACTCTATCATAATATTGTTTCCTTCCCCGTATAATGTCGTGCACCCACAAACGTCGTTGTGAATCGACATTTTCTTTCCCGTTAACTTCAAAAGCCAACGCAAGAGCCAACTTTTTACTCTTTCTTGACATTTCTGCAATACACAGCGCTAGGCTACTGTTACAGCTGTTGCTATGACAACAAAAGACGCTCTCCGCTGCTATTTGTAACAGACGCTGCCAGCTTTGTTTTTCATTAAAAAAATGCTCTTGTCAACTTTTTCTAGTCAAAAAAGACGCCAAGTGTGAACACGGCCTGAAGGTGTTTTTTATACTACCATTGAGAAATTTTTACCAAAGTATGTTATAGACTTTTCATTAAGATCCTAAAGAATCATATCAACTTGTGGAAAATGGGCATCCGATGACCCCTTTAAGTATGTTTTGCCTTGGCCCAGTAAATATCCACCTGGCAAGTAGCAACCACTCAGATCACCTTAAGTTTCCTAGAAACCACCAAGTGCATCCTAGTAACCGCAACAACCTGGCAACCATGACTAAGAAGTATCAGAAATGTGGCAGCGAGTTTGACGTGAGCAAGAATTTTTTTCTCTTTTTTTAAAGGAAAAAATCTCAAAATGTATGGAAATGTCATAAATGATTACAAACAAACAAACAAACAAACAAATAAATAATAAAACATTTTAGTCCATGTATATTAGCTTTGAGGTCGTCTAATATATGCTACTTTTACACTTTTTCATGATATTGATCATTTTGATGACTCATTCTGTGCTACAAAGATTTTTGTTCCATTAAAATGATCTATAATATCATGCAAAAAGGACAAAAACTGCTAAATAGAATTTGCATGTATATGATCTCAAAGCTAATAACCAGGGGCCTGTTTCATAAAACAAGTTTACCAAATAAGCCAGGTTTATTTAAGTTAGTCTGACTTATTGCCAGTTGATTTGGTTCAAAATAAATCAGACTAACTGAAATAAGCCTGGCTTATTTGGTAAACTTGTTTTATGAAACAGGCCCCAGGTATATTAGCTTTGAGGTCATCTCCTATATATGCCAATTTTATTTTAATTTTTTCCTTTTTGTATGATATTATTGATAATTTTGATGACTCATTCTGTGCTACAAAGATTTTTATTCGATCAATAATAATAATAATAATATTGAATGGACAAAAATTTGTGTAGCGCAGAATGAATAATCAAAAGTAATAATAATAATAATAATACATAATTTTTTTATCACTTATATAATTTTATTATTATGATTATTATTACTATTATTATTATTTATCCCACTCTAATGAACTAGCAAATTATGATTGTGACTATGAATTAACTACAGTTGTATGTTATATCTCTTTGAGTGTTGAGACCAAACTTATACTTCTATATCCATTTATAGTACACACTGCTTTTTGTGCAACCATGCTGTTTATCCCTGTATTCTTGAGAAAAGAACACAGTCTCCGTGTCTGAGCAGACCATGGTCTTCAGACATGATGGGAAAGTCTTTTCTGTGGCATAGGTTCTCATCATTAAAGTTCTTCCCCTCTGAATACTGCCTGCCAAACTATGCGGCTTCCAGCCGAGGCCGGCACACGAGGACATGGATCGCAATGAGGCCTAGCTGAACATACTTCCTACCGGTGACACCCCACATCAATCTTACACTGCTCTGCCCTAGGAGGTGAAAGCATGGGCTCACACACTCTCAAGCAATGACTGGAGCTCTGCGGGTGTGTTTTGAGAAAAACCTCTAATTTCATCTCTTGATTTGAAGCAGAAAGCACTAAAGAGTGTCATTTACAACCAAGTAGTATTAGCTTATGCAATACTTCATTTAAAGTTTGGAATTTAAAGCTTAATTGTGTATTTTTAATGTAAGATACTTTTATATCAGTGTGAAATGCAAAGACAACTAAAAATAATCTGTCAGAACAACCAATTGCGTTAATTAGGGGTGGTACTTTCTGTTTGTTCAACCAATAGCAAGGGGAAATGTTTAGAAAAACCTAATTTTCATGTCATTTTGTTTGCAATTCTGTTTGGTGATGCAAGTAAAATTACCCTTTTTTTTTTTCTAACAGTATTATTTTTATTTTATTATTAATTATATAATTGCATTACACTTAAAATGCATAGTGTATGTGTAAAAACAAAGCATCACTTCCCAGGTTCTGTTATCTGGATTAAGTGGACAGGTTGATGTTGTTTTTACAATGGAAAGCTTTGACTGCTCACTTTGCTGGCCTGGTGATTTTAACTTCTCAGCAGAGCCCCACTGGCAGAGAGGAAGGTTTTGTTCTTGCACTCTCACCATGGTGTGTTTTGTCAGCTGGATCGCAGCATTTCATCGGGAACTTCACCAACTCTTAGATTTGATGGACCTCACACTTACACAAGGCCTTCGACTATCTCAGAGAAAAATCCTAAAGAGATTTGACAGTGTTTGCAACCTCATTAGAGGTGCTTGCTTAGGCAATCCCATAGACTTCCACTGAAGGAGGAACTCGAGCCGTATCAAGGGACCAGTTTTTTATTTTTTATTTTTTTTTACTCTTTTCAACATGGTGTATTTTCTTGCGAAAATGTAAAAATGCTAGAATCCACAGAAACTTCAGGTACATTTTTATTTTATTATTTTTATTTTATTTTAATTTATTTTATTTTGTTTTTAGAATAAATGTTAAAAACTATTTCCACAGTTTCATTGTATTTAGGTTCATTTTTCTTTCTCCTCGTGGATATTCAGAAGGATGCAGACAAGTCTTACCGCCCAAAAAAAGATGGTCCAGACATGACAAGAGATTTAATATAGCACCAGATCCAGCTTAAGTCAAATGTGGAGCATTTGTGAATAAAAAATGTATAAAGCAAAATGATGTAAATTAGTCTCTTTCATTGCTGCTTATCATTGATTCACATTCTCCACGTTGTTTTGACCGTATCATTTAGCTGTATCTGTCTCTCTTTTTGTTGTTTCAGAGTTAAACATCCTGTGGGCTGGCCATCAGGTTCACCACAGTTCTGAATACTACAATCTGTCGACAGCACTACGCCAGTCTGTCACCCAGCAGTTTTCCTCATGGGTATGAAGTACCTGCATCTCACTAATTAATCTGTGATCATTTTGGCATGATGCACGACAGATCATGTAACAGTTATTAGTTAATGAGCTCTAACAGTGTAGCTAATGGCCTATTATGAAGTGATAATATTTTATGTGTTTTATCAGGCGTTTTACCTTCCGCTGGCGCTGATGGTCCCTCCGTCAGTTTTTGCTGTGCACATACAGTTTAACCTGCTCTATCAGTTCTGGATTCATACTGAGGTACATACTGAGATTCGTCTCTACTAATTCTTTAGCACATTTTATTACTTTATTATTTTTAATCTTTTAGTAACATGTTATAAGCAATTTTGTGATTTTGACCATTCCAGGTTAAGTTTCATAGTATGTGTAGCCATTTTCAGAACTCTTAACCATTTGTAGTTTTGCCCGTTCTGTGGTTCTGAATACCACAGTCAGTCATAAGTAATGAGATTTTGAGATTTTATGAAATATTCCAAACAGAAGCTTTACATTTGCCATTTAAATGGCCTTCAGTATCGGCTTTACATTCGGGGATCATTTGGGAAATGGATTCTGAATCACTTCCATCTTGTAGAGCTCTATTAGTGAAAACAGTCTTCACGTCTCCAGTTTTCTGAAGGGTATAATTTATGCTCCCTTTTATAGGCTTTTTTTGATGTTGTGTAATTTATTGGCGTCAAATTCCCAGTCCTCGTCCAACATTAGAACGCGAGTTAAATTGTGAGGGAGCTCCTTTCTTTTAAGATAAAATTCAGCTGTTTCCAGATCTCTCATTACAAGAAAATAAAGGACCACTGAAATATGGCGTTCACTTACGCTGAGCTGTTCCCATTTTGCAGACGTCAGAAATCAAGCACTCAAGTAAAAAACCTGATGGTCGGCTCTAACACCTGCGATATATGCCTCATCAAGCTCAAATGGATGTTTATATCCTAGTAAAATAAGGCATGGAGTGTGTACGTGTACATTTAACAGTGACACGCAGGTATATTTATGAGTGTGTGTTATCAGACTCATTGGCTTCTATATGCGTCTTCTAATCCAATGTAATGTTTGTTTTACTTCCAATCTATAAATATTGTTCTTTCCATCTGGAAATTTGGCCACCTTTCTCTTTCCATAGTTAGCGGAGTTTCGACCGAGCTCATCAGATAAGAAAACACTATGTATTAATGATGTCTCCAAGTACATTTGTGAACATCTGAACCAGTCAAGGTTCCACAATCCCTGAAGAGCACATTTCTTCAGCGTTTGAAGCCAAGATAAAGACAAGGCACTCAATAGGGAAAATTAATCACATGCTGTATGCAAGACTAATATTAAGATTCGGTCTGCCTGTCCATATGAAAAATGTCAAAGGAGGACAATGGGCTAACCCATGATCATTTGTCTTTTGGTGTTTTGTCTGTGGTTTACATACTGCATATAGGAACGACCTGTTGCTGTTGCCCTTTCGTGCATGAAAGGACATACTTATTAGTGAGGTTAAAGAGAGAGTTAACCAAAAAATGAAAAATTCTGTCATCATTTACTTACAATAAAGTCATACTAAACCTGTACGACTTTATTTCTTCTGTAGAACACAAAAGAAGCAATGTTCTAGTCATTTTTGTCCATGCAAGCTTTTAAGCTGAAAAATGACATACAAGTGGCTTGTGTGAGAAAGATACAAATTTAGGTCATTATTCAGTGACAATCTTATCCTTCAGTAAGCTGTTAACCATTGCAAATGGATCATTGAATCTGTGATTTGAACAGTCGGATGGGTTTTGTGAACTAGATCAACTGATTCAGATCATCAGTGAATACTGTCATATTTCGCTATATAAAAATAATCATATGACTTCAGAAGACTTGGAATATAGCACATAAGTCACATGCACTACTTTTATCATATTTTATGGTAACTTGTAACCTGTGACCTTGTGTTTCTGTCACTAGCTGGTCAAAGATCTTGGACCTCTAGAGTGGATCCTAAATACTCCCAGCCACCACAGAGTTCATCATGGTAAGCATTATTATCTTTAACTGTAGAGTTGCTTCGCACTGTTCTCATAGTGCATTGGCTAAGCATGTATTATCATTGAGATCTTATCATGTGACTTAAGTAACATGGTTAATACTGGCTATGCCCTTCATTTAAGGAAAAACATTTTACACCTGTTAACAGAGATTCCATAATGACCAATGATTATGTATGAAGTGAGTCAGTAACATTTGACCATGAATTCACAGGGCGAAATCCATATTGCATCGATAAGAATTATGCAGGAATTCTGATCATATGGGACAGGATGTTTGGTAAGTAAAATGTCAACCAATAGTTGTTGTCTGAAAATGAATGGAAATGAGCCCTAGCAGCACATGCATCCATTAAACTCTCTCCCCCTATTATTTAATGTCGTCTTTTTACTGTCTGGAGTAATAAAAATGGCACAAAGCACAAATCAGTGTAATTTATAACCTATAAACACAAATTACTTATTACTTCTCAACAAATGATCTGTAATGCACTTTTTTGTAAATTGTGACGAATGAACACACATGCAAGTCACTTTGAAAATGTGATGTTCTCTGCTTCTTCCCATCATAGGTACATTCGCTCCGGAAAGTGATAAAGTTGTCTATGGGCTCACACACCCAATCAGCACATTTGAAATCTGGACTGTTGAGGTTAGTCAGAATTTTGTATAAATTCTTATAAAGATATATTTATTTTTAAGTTAATAATTAATTCATTTATTGTAATGCATTGACATATTAATACTAATATTACAGTAATATTTTTTATTTTTAGTCAAATACTTTATTTTCTAATTTATCCTGTTTTCAAGTTTTGCATAAGGTTATAAGGTTAGTTTTTTACTATAGTATTATTGTAACATACATGGGCTCAGTGATCACAGTATGTAAGCAAAGTTTGCATCATTCATAAACAAAATGCTTAGATTAATTTTCCCCCACATTCTATCAAGAGCTTTGACTGGTGAAAATAAAACACTGGAGATGAATTGGGTTTCACATAATGGGCTCCAGTGTATCAGACCGGCCTAATTTTAGAGATGTAAATATCCAACCAGAGTCAATGGGAGCCGGGCTTCTCCTCACATTACCGTGCTAGTGGAAAAGCCATGCTGTAACCATAACATTATTACTCCACTTTAAGCATACGGCTCAGGAGCGGTGAAAGAGTCCTGCAAAACCAAATGGAGGTTGTGTTTGATTATTTTTTCGGTGCTCTCCTGTGGCGGTCTGGAGTAAGAGTGATCTGATGTGTGTGACAAAAAGCATTTAGACGCGAGGACGAGATGATGATGAATAAAATGAATTAGAATAATGTTTATCTTACGGTGAAATATAAACTGTGATTTAAAGTCTGACAAATGAATAAAATACAGATCAAAGGGGTAGTATTTCATCGTCATAGTTGAGTGAAGAGTTTTTAGGTAATGCTGCATTAAAGAGGTCGCCTAATATTAAGGATGCATGTGCCATGTATGGTTTATAGCCTCATTCTTCTTTTCTTTCCTCTCTAAAGTTCCTTTATTATCCGTACCTATGGCAGAGGTTCTGGGAAGCTGAAGGAATTTCAAATAAGCTGTCCGTCATTTTTAAAGGACCAGGCTGGACTCCAGGAAAACCAAGACTGGGAGACATCGCTGATATACCCCAGGTGGGAAACCTTTTTATTTTTGTTTACTCCACTATATCAAGATGTTTGTTGATAAAACTGTAGTCTGCATGATATTTTGAAATTAATTTAGGATGCATTTAAAATTCCTAAATAGAAAATTAAAATGGAATGAAATGGGGGAACCAATGAAAAACCATTCAAATGTTTGGGTTCAGTTTTTTTTGTTTTTATTAAATAAATACTTCTATTCAGCAATTACGCATGAAAATACATGAACAAAACCAACAATGAAGACTTCAAAAAAATATTTAAAAACATAGACTTATTTACATATAATATAAAAGATAGAATAAAAGAAAGAAATTAAAGAAAGAAATTGCTCTTTTGAACAGTTTCCACAAAAATATCTTTGCACAAAGGTTTTCAACATTGCTAGTCATAATATCTTGTGCTTTAAATCAGCTTATTGGAATGATTTCTAAAGGATCATGAAAAAAAAATTCCATTTAGCTTTGCCATCACAGGAATTAATTATATTTTAAAATATATAAAAATAGAAAACTGTTATTTTAAATTGTAATATTAAATGTATTAATGTTTTACTGTATTTTTGATTAAATAAATGCAGACTTGGTGAGCATACGCATTAAAACCTTTTCAACAGTCGTGTATATAATTTTTAATAAAAGAACTTTCAGTGTATGGACCATGGTGGAAAAACACTTTTTCTAGAAATGCTTTTCTGAAATTTACCTCAGAGTCTTCAAAATGCACCCAAACAATATTTTAGGACCAGGACTCGGTTAGCATTTAGGAAAACTTGGAAATTATTTTAGCAGTTCCATTTCTGCTAGTAGTGCAGAAATGTTCACGTTCACCTTTAAAATTGGAAACTCTTTTGTTCCTCACCTTACTTGTCGTTTACTACCTGCTGTTTCTTTAACAGGAAAAAAGGTCTCTCAAATAACTCCCCGAGTTCTCACATAAAAACAGACTTTACAAGTGTGCGCCGCTGCCAAATGAATCTTAACCGCCTTTGTGGGCTGAAGCACAATAAGCTCATTTTCACTCGTCTTTAAAAAGGCGAGCTTTTTTGGGCCCGATCAAACAGCAGGCCTGCGACAAGGTTTTGAAGTCTTCTCATCAGGAGAGCGGCGGTTTGCTTTGAAACACGTCTGACTGTGCCACATACTAACAGACGCAGTTTCACACTCTGAGGAACCCTGTCTCTCCCTATTTTTCTGTCGCTCTCACCATGTTACAATTAAAGCCACCTCAAAGTGGGCCCTGGTGATCCTAAACATGTGGAGAGAGCAGGAATTTGACAGAAATATCTTGAAAGGCCCTCGGTGATGCAGACCGGGGTGTGCCTGTTGTTTCTCCTGTAGACTGGAGGAGAGCAGGAGCGAGGGAGGTCGGCTCGGATGTGTTAATTTCTGAGGGAAAGCAGAACACCGCGGCGGTGCAGCCACCAGGGTTCTGGTGTGAGGAAAACCCACACGTCTCTGCAGCTGAGACAGCCTCAGGAATTCTTAGGAACTTGACAGTGATCAAGTTCTCAGTGATTCATGTTCAAAAACACTGATGTATGAAGCAGAGTTATTTTAGGTCGGGGTCGAAACAGTGATGCAATTTTCTTATGGACTGTGATTTATTTGGGAAGTATTGGATCGGCCGAATAGCGAGTATATGTACCAGTTCTGATCAACAGTCTAGACCATCTTTGACAGGTTAATGGTGCTAATTAACCAACTAGAAACCATGTAAAGCCATCTACCACCTAAAAAGTTACTTCCTGGTGAAAAATGGTTTGTTTTAATGCTTAAAGAGGTCAAGTTGGTTTTTTGAGCATAGAAGCTGGTTTATTGCTGGTTCAAGGTGGTCTGCTTGCTCTAACCAAGTTGACCTTGGGACAACTAACTAATGGCTCTAATTAAGCAAATCCGAACAGCCAGAGACAATTTAAAACCATCTATGGTCTTAAAAGCATCTGTGCAACACATTTTGAATACAACTTTTGGTGTGCTGTATTGATAACTAATGGTGTGTGCACACCAAAAGCTAATTGAATTATTTCAAATGCAAGGATGCTTATAGATGCAAATTCGCACCGGGTGATGCGAATGACGTGAATTGCCCCAAAATGTAGGAGAGTATGCGCAATGTTTTTATTTGTGCAAGTGATATTGTAATGTGAATATTCGCTTTACTTTACTTTACTATTATTCTGCTAAGTGGTAGCCAAACAAAAAAACAAGCGTATGGCCATTTTTGTTGCATGGTGAAAAAAAGAGTTTTTAAGACAGATACTAGATATAAAAATGATTTATATACTTTTATACTACAAAACGTTGTTCTTTCTACAATCAGATTACAGGAGAGGAAATGCCTCACGATCCAGCATGGTCCCATGTGATGCAAGCCTATGTGCTTGTACAGTTCCTGCTTTTGCTGGATGTATATAACAACTTGTTAATGGATCAAAACGTAGGTACCTTTTCTGCTTTTTTTAACTTTCACCGTTGAAATCGACATCTGATTTTCCCAGAAATGTGCCCCACTGAAATATCAACGCTATCATCTGAATGCCATCTTTCATTGTGATCAACGGGAGCTTTAAAAGCTTTTAATTTGCTGTGTGGTTAATGGTACCTCACAATGTCTATTATCAGCCTCGGTCTCTCTCTCATTATCCTAAATGTTCCTCTAATAATAAGGCATTTTACTAGTTGAGTATGGAAAGAATACTTTGAAGTAATCTTTGTCTATTATTTTTCAACCCCCCCCCCCCCCCCCCCCCCCCCTTTTAAAAGCATAGAGATGTTCAGTTGCCCTTGTCCGTTATCCTTGGAAGTCCATGTTCCCCAGGCATATTTTTGGTTAGCCAGAAAGCACAGCCCCACCCTGCCTCCCTGCTGAATTGAAACGGCCTGTTTTCCTGTGATTCCTACCTCTGCAGTGCTCTCTTAGTTGTGGCTCTCAGAGATGTGTCCCCTGGATCCATTTCCTTAGCTCCACCAGCCAATAAAACAGCCGGTTGGTGGTCCAGCATCCAATACAAATGCTCTGACTGCTTTCCCAGCCCTGGGAAACCTTCCTTTTGCATCAGTCACTTTGTCCAAGGAAAATAACAAACCAAGGCCTTGAGGCTTAGCAATAAATAATGTAAAAATGTGTATTTATACCTCTTTGTCTGTTTGCATTCAGTTCCATTGACAAGTGATGCTACAGAATTGCTTAGTGGAACTCCGAAAAAAAAAAATAATTATGGACATCCTCCATACAGGGCTATCAATCCCGCTGGATGTTTGACTAACTGTTCATTATGGAAGGTCTGTGTAGTTGACCTCTGCTGAAATGCAAATTTCAGAAGATGGTTTTCCCCCTTTTTTCCCCCCTTTGCCCTCTTGGTCTGTTATTTTTGAAACTGGATATGGAAAGGCTTTAAAAATTAACCAATCAAAATAGATTTTTTTTTTCCCCTTTTTGTTAATTGTTGAAAAATGAGCCAGCGCTTCAGGGCTGAGGTCTGGGATCTGGATTCTATCTGGTGACACACAGGAAAAAGTCTGTAATTGTTTGCTGGTGTCATATCAAAGTCAGTCACCTGACTTAACCACTGCTGAGTATGATGGGTTAGCAAGGTCAAGAAAACCTCATTAACATAATTTGTTGTATTAGCAGCAAATTATCAGAAGATTATGATTTCAGTGTAAATCCAGCCATATAGGTGTGCCAATTCAGTCATAGATGATACTTCCCTAGTGGTTGGCCTTGAGTTCTTGGACCGTCGAGGTAGTATTACTCAACTGTCCTGACACCTACATTTGTTAGGTCACTTTTATTCAGCTGTGTTGCTTGCAAAATTATTTGAGTTTTAGAGTTATTATTATAGAGTAAGACGAAAGAAGGTTTTTCAAATCATGACCTAAATTTTTGTTTGCTCACAGTACAAAATCAGTGTTTCACTGTCATACTTATGGATACTTTACAGACCTTACTTTACAGAGATATATTATACATATAAATACATATTACACATTTTTTAAACATGTACGTGTGTGTATATTTCTATATAAATATAAATATACACAGTACACACGTATACTATGTAAACACAAACATTTATTTTGGATATTACTTATCTTTCACCTGCAGATACTTTCTGAGATGACTGTACTTCTTTTGACTGTCTACGTATTACTTTCTCTAACCTCTCTGGGCTTCCTGATTGATCAGAGGTACAGCTCCTATAACTAACTCCTGTTTTTATTGTAACTGTTCTATTGTATTTTTTATAAATAAATCAAATCATGACAGTGAGTGAATTATTGGGCAAGCTAATTCTTTAACTTAAAATGTGTGTACACATGCTTTTTATTTCTATATTTGTTTTATTATTAAATTCATGACAGTAACTGCATTTTTGGGCAAGCTAACCCTTTTAATGAAAGTTTGTGTTAGCATGCACTGTTTTTTTATTTAATTTGATTTTACTTTTACTTTTTATTTTATTTTATTTTATTTTATTCTTTCTGTGAACTGGGCTTAAGGTGAACCGTCATTTTTTTTCCAGTGAACTGGTTTTGAAAATTTATTTACTGTATATACAAAGTATAGGGATATTATATTAATATACTCTATACTACAGCACAGTACAATAATAAATGGTTGTTGTGCCTTTCTTTCAGTGCTAATGCAGCTGAAATGGAGACGCTGAGATGTGTTTTGATAATGGCTCTTCAACAGTTTGGTTACATTAAGCCTCTGGTGCCTCTGTTGGCTTTTCCGATTGAAGTAAGTTTGATTGACACATGCATCATTACCATAGTCTGCTGCCATTTAAGCACAAGGCGCTCTTTGGATCATTCTCAAAAGATGCTGAAGAACATGATCATCAGGTTTTACACTAACTTGTGGAGTTCATGCTGCTCAAGTTCTGCACAAACTGATTTTTCAAATAAGCTTTTCACTCAGATTTTGATGATTAAATGATAGAAATAGACATATTTCCACTAGTGCTATCAGACTTGTGTATATGTGTTACCTCCTTCCTAAATAAATGTGTGTTCGAGTGAGTGTGTGTTTGTGTGTGTGTGTGTGTGTGTGTGTGTGTGTGTGTGTGTGTGTGTGTGTGTTTCGGATCTGGCACTGGGTCTCTCTACACGCCTCAGTGATGTATGACTCCAGATGCATGGCCCAATTGACCATAAAATTGCTGTGTGCGTTTCTGGCACTTGCAGCGTGGGCCGTGCATCTCAGCTGACCTTTCATTAGCGCACCACCTCTCTCTTCACGACCCTCCATCCCTCCTTCCAGCTCTCCTCTTCTCACCATCCCAGCTTTACGCAAAGGCAACGTTTCTGGAATCAATTAAACACGTCTGCGGCTCGCCGTGGAAGACTGATTAGATTTACACAAGAGCTGAATTGCTCGTTTTACTTTGTGAGCGCGCATCTGTGAGCTCAGGTGCTGAAGTGCCTGCAGAACAGTTTTAGTAGAGTCATATTTTTGTGTCCGTGTGACCTGTACCCATAGACTCCACCTGATTTAATGTGTTTCTGTTGTAATATGCCAAGGAAAGAGTTACCCTTTCCCTTTAACTTTCCTTTACACTGGTCTATTTGCAGCAATGCCATTATGACCCTTCAGAAACATTATCATTTGCTAAAAATTGCCCTGTCAGTTCCTCACTCATCCCAGCTTCTGTTTATTTCAGCTAGTGGATGATGTTCTTTCATTTCTGTCTGTGCTTTTTCCATTCTGTGTTTTTCCACCCATCAAAGCTAATATTTGTCCTCCTCATTTCTCAAGGGCGAAACAAAAATTTTACCGCTGCAAAGACCCAGCCCACTTTTTTTGAAGGAAAAGGTTAAGATAATATTATCAAGATCAGCTTCACAAAAGCTGCAGTCAGCAGCACAGCTTGCTTATCTTTTCATAGCACCTGACACCCTCCAACACACCACAGGAGAGGAACTCTGGAGCTTGGAGCCTGAATTAGACTGATAAGAAGAGTATTAGCAAGTAGTTCAGGTGATTGGGCACATTTGATTCCACTGTTACTTCTCAGGTGTCACCGCCCAGTCATTCCCAGTGAATTAGGCTTTGTGGATTGTTTGGGATATCTTGGAAAAAGATATATTACAGCTTTTTGTCCAGGGAAAATAAATATTTTCAAATGTAATTTTTTTTTTTTTTTTTTTTTTTACTTTGTACAATACCGTTCAAAAGTTTGGGGTCAGTTTCTTATACTTACCATACCTGCATCGGTTTGGTCAGAAATGCAGTTAAAAAGTAATATTGTGACATTTTATTTGAATCTGAACTGTTTTCTAATTTAATATATTTAAAAAATGTAATTTATTCCTGTGATGCAATGTTGAATTTTCAACATCATTACTCCAGTCTTCAGTGTCACATGATCCTTCAGAATTCAATCTGATTTGCTGCTCAAGAAACATTTCTTTTTATTATTAATGTTGAAAACCGCTTAGTATTTTTGTGGAAACTGTGATACATTGTTTCGCTTTCTTTGATGAATAGAAGAGTTTTAAAGAACAGCATTTATTTGAAATACAGATCTTTTATAACATTTATAAATGTAATTACTGTCACGTTTGATCAAGTTGGTGTCATTACTAAAATCTTACTAGCCCCAAAATTTTGAACGGAAGTGAATATATATGCTTTTCAATTTTTTTAGTAATCAGCCCACTAGAAAATATCACAGTTCCTTTCCAATCATCTCTTACATTTACATTTACATTTATACATCATGTGTAGAGCATGTGATCAAATCACATCTCTGACATAAAATTTGTATTTTGATTTTACAGTGGCATAATCAGTAACAATTTGAAAATCGCCACTCTTGATTTAAGAAGCCTAATGCTAACATATTCTGGAGCTTTCAGTGGCTTCATGTTCCTAAGCAGGCTGCCATGGTGAACCGAACGTTCCTTACAAGCCCCAGGAGACCCATCCATCTTGGGCCTTGTCTCAGGAATCCCATTGAACTGATTTACAGAAAGTCCAGTGAGAGTCACATGAGGCTGCCACGACACCCTTTACACCAGCATCAAAGCGCTTGGAGCCGGGCCGAACCAGGCTTCAGTCTCTCAGCTTCTTTTCAGAGAATTGGCGCTCGTTTGATTGCCAAAAGCAGTAGGGGGTTTCAGTAATGGGTCACCACTGCCACCTCAGCTCAGAGTCATGGACGAGTGCTTGAACTGCTTAACAGGTTTTTTTTTGTGTGTGTGTGATAAGCCCATGTTTTCAATATCATAGTTTATGGTGAGCGATTCAGTGGCTGTATTTTTTATTTGATAAAAAATACAGCAAAATATAATCACAATTTTAATGACTGTTTTCTATTTGAATATACTTTAAAATGTAATTTATTCCTGTGACGCAAAGCAGAATTTTCAGCGTCATTACTCCAGTCTTCAGTGTCATGTTATCTTTCAGAAATCATTCTCATTCTAATTTGGTGCTCAGGAAACATTTTCTAGAATTATCAATGTGGGAAATGGTTGTGCTGTTTAATATTTTGTGGAAAACATGACACTTTGCACTCTCTAACTAAGAAGCACCGTGCATTATCACCATGTAAGCATCCACAGGTTGAAAAAGCCCCATCGCTATAGTCATACATCACTGAGGTGACAGCAGAGATTTAGTTCAGTTTGCTTTTGACCCAAAACTGCAGCTGCCCCAGAGACTCGTCGCTTTGCTTATTAAACCCAAGTGTGAATATGTGCTGCTCGGTTCTGCAACTCTGCATGTATCTTGGTATTTATTTCTATCGTTTTTATGTGTGTAAAAGAGAGAAAAAAGCTGAGGGAGACAGAAGTGGTCATCTGAGACAGCAAGAGCAGTAAAAAGAAGGGAAAAATACTATATCAAAATGTACACATCTCGTGTTTTTTCACTTAAAAATACGCCTGCAGAGGAAAAAGCCTCTCAAACTGATATCTGCCAGTTTGTCATTTAAGGTTGCATTCTGTGATTTGTAAGGTTTCCCAAAGCTCTTATGACTAAACTAAATTAACTCAGGTGGCAGTATAGCTCTGAATGAGGTAGTGTCTCAAAAGCATTTGTGCTGTCTTTAACATTTTTATCCCTTTTGTCATACAAATATTAATTGAAATTTTTCTTCTAAATCTCTTCCTCCCATTTCACGCAGAGACGAATATAGATGGCTTCTAGTCTTTGTCCAATGCATATGATTCCCTAAAGAAAAACTAGTATTGTAAGATATTTCTCCTAAGACTTGATGACACAGTGTAGATCAAACTAATGTGGGTTACACAACTAATAATTTAATAATTTTAGGAGAATTTGATTAGAAATATTTGAGAGAAGCAGAAAACTTGAGCACAATGCTCTCCATTTAATAATAATAATAAATTATTTGAATGAGGGTAAACTTATATGCATTGAAAAAAAATTGCTATGGCATTTGATGGGTGGATTCAGGTAGCTTGAGGTCAGGAAGCACAGGCCATGCCTTTCCCTTCATTTGTCTCGCGCTCTCTGTCTCTCTTCTCTCAGAGGGAAACAGCTGTGCTGCTCCTGAGGAAACTCTGGTTATTTCCCATTGGAGAGGTAGTTCTAAAAGATAGAATATGATTTTGGACTCTGTTTAGAGCTCGGATGCAGTTTATGGGCTAGAAAGCAAGGAAGGAGGGGCAGTTAAGGTTACAGCTTTTTGGAAGAATGTCACTTTTGGCCTGTTTCCACAGTGAACCTCAACTCCAAATGCATCATGGGAGATTCTTTGGCCACGTGCTTGACCTATTGGCTTTAATTATTTTCTTTTTTCTTAATGTAGTATATTCTCCTGGTATGTGACATTTAGGTTTCTCACAATTAATCACTTCAAATAAGGTTTTGACTTTAAATTTAAATTTAAATTTAAATTTAGTGCATAGTGTATATTGTAACAAAATCTTAAAATATATCAATATTTATGATTTTGCACATTACATAATTTATCATTTTCCAAATAATTTAAATTTAAACACGTGAAAACACGTAATGTGCATTACTAGAGATATGACTAAGAAAAATGAAGACATTCAGTAATTAAGGTTTATAAACTGGAATTAGCCTATTAAATGTCAATATCTTGTTTCCCGCAGGCCTTTGTCTTAATCTCTGCAGTCTACTGGAGTCTACAGTGTGTGAACCAGCGACTCGACAGGATGAAGAAACAAAACTAGATAAGACATCAACTGCAAAGAACATCATACTGACGCATTACACACAAACTGTTTACGATTCAGTGTCCTGCATCAGTGACATCTACCATACATTTAACTGAGATTTGTCCTTATATTTTGACCAAAAAACTGCTGCTGTCACAAACTCTTCTCACTGATTTTAGTTTGGCATTGAAGAGATACTATAAAAATATCTAACTTAGCTTAAAACTAACTTCTCAGCCATAATCAATGCATGTGGTTGATTAAATACAAAAGGTACCTACTAACTGTAGCTTTATCTGCATGCATACTATTGTTTGAAATTTATCAAATAATACAAGTACAATAACTAGTGAATTATGAAGAATTTTGTCAAATTATACACCAATCTTGTCATACTGTATACAGACAATACCTGACCTCTTACTGACGGATCAACTATATAGCTATAAATATATGTGTGTGTGTGTACTATTTTAGTAAAACTCAGTGTGAATAAACCAAAAAAGGCTGTTTGTTACTTCATGTAATTGTACAAGTTAACACCAGGTGGTGCTAGCAGGACCCCTAAAACTGTGTCCCATTTCATTCAATAGCCTGCATGTTTATTGATCATTTCAATGCTTGTCAGGGCTAGTTTCACTGGAGAGCAATTACACTACCACTGTCATATGAGCTGACTGTTTTGATTAGTTAATAATAAAGATAATAGTTAATAATAAAGAACCTTGGTATATTTTTAAAAATGAAACAATACATGGACCACGTCATGTCAGTCAGCAAGACAAATAATGCAACAATCTGCCTTCCAATAGAATAAGAACATTCATTTTAGTAAATGTTTATGAGAATAAAACTATATTTGATTTTATATTTTCTTTGTCAAAGCTTGTTTATATGATTTAATTGAGCACCTTTCTAACATGATATGACGTGTTTGACACTATTTCATAGTTTCACAGTTTCATAACATCTGGATTTCACACCTGGAATAAAGCAAGGTGGCATGCCTAAGTGGATGTGGTGTGAATAATTAATGACAAATTTGTTAGATGTCTGGCTAACAGATGCCTGGAGAAGGTGTGTCTGAATTTTATATATTACTTAAATGTTATTTCTCATTAGGTTATCAGAATCTGCAGAATATTAACACTT
This sequence comes from Barbus barbus, assembly GCF_936440315.1. Classification (NCBI taxonomy): domain Eukaryota; kingdom Metazoa; phylum Chordata; class Actinopteri; order Cypriniformes; family Cyprinidae; genus Barbus; species Barbus barbus. The sequence continues at coordinate 7,471,101 of NC_136762.1, forward strand.
TTTTTTTTTCTTCACGGTGAAACCTTCCAAAACATCACTGATTTACTTCATTTTGATGTATTATGTAACACACATTTGCCTCTAATGTAATATATAACATGTCTATATGTAATATAGCCAGTTTGCATCTAATGTAGACTATTTGGACAAAAGTATTGGGACACCTGACCATTACACCAACAGGAACTTCAGTAACATTGCATTATAAATGCATGGACATTAATATGGTGTTGGTCCCCCTTTACAACTACAATAGCTTCCACTTTTCTGGGAAGGATTTTGGAGTGTTTCTGTGAGAATTTTTGCTCAGTCATCCAGTAGTGCATTTGTGAGGTCAGGCACCAATGTTGGATGAGAAGGCTTGGCTTGTAGTATCCGCTCCTGTTCATCCCAAAGGTGTTCGATGGGGTTGGGGTCAAGGCTCTGTGCGGGCCAGTCAAGATCTTCCACACCAAGCTCATCTGACTGTGTTTTAATGGACCTCGCTTTGCGCATTGGGGCACATTCATGCTGGAATAGAAAACCTTCCCCAAACTGCTCCCACAAAAATGGAAGCATAGCATTGTCCAAAATGTCTTGGTATGCTGAAGCTGTGAAGGGTTAGTTCACCCAAAAATAAAAATTCTGTCATTAATTACTCGCTCTCATGTCATTCCAAACTCGTAAGAAATTGGTTCATCTTCAGAACATAAATTAAGATATTTTTGATGAAATCCATGAGCTTTCTGACCCTCCATAGACAGCAACGCATCTGAAATATTTAAGGCCCAGAAAGGTAGCAAGGACATAATTAAAATAATCCATGTAACATCAGTGGTTCAACTGTAATGTGATGAAGCTACGAGAATACTTTTTGTGCGCAAATAAAAAATAACTTTATTTACCGATTTCTTCTCTTCTGGGTCAGTCGAGAGCACCATGACAAAAGTATTAAAGGCGTATCCTAATACTTTTGTCTATATATTATATAGCTTAAAGGTGTAAAGCGTTTTGCTAATTTGTGAGTAAATGACATTTGGTACGGTTATGTGTGTGTTGAATGAGTGCTGTGACTGACAATTCCTTGGGGAAGATGGTCCCCCTTGACATTTAAAAATACATGGAATTGGTTATTCCGTTCAATAACTTTGTAGTCATAATGTGCATGTACTCAGTTATGTTATTGTTTATATAAACTAGTACAGCTCTATATTTACACGACAGCTCGGTTTGGCTCTTTCCTGACATCAACGACTGTTAGTTGTATGCCTGCACATTGAGTTTGAGCTAAAAGCTCAGTGATGTGAGGATAACTCACATTAGCAGTGACCCAAACCTCTTTTGCACAGATATTCTGTCGGCCTATTATGCTATTAAGTGCCGACTGTAAGATCTGCATTGCAAGTACACAATGCAATCCACTGGAAACAATTTTCAGAGGCTTGATTAGGTAAAATGTATAATGTGATGAAAATAGCAGGCCTGTGTCCTCATCGAAATGGCAGATGGGTCCCGTTAGCCTCACAAATGTGGTGTTCTGCTGCCAGAAAAGACCCAAATGACTCATGTTCAGATTATAGCATTACACTGCTTGCACCAACTGGCAGAACTAGAAAGAAATGGGTCCATCCTTTATGTCTCCTAGCCTGGAATGAAACTCTTCCACGGGATGTTGACCACGGTAAAATATACAGTATTATGGGATTTGTGGCCTCATTTAGCCTTGTAACAAGATTGTTTATAAAATATGTGGTGTTTGGGTTTCATTTTCCAACTAGACATGTTTACAGTTGGCAGTAATTTGCCTTTGCTAATGGCTTCCAAACAGCTATTCATTGAAAAGTGATGCACATGCAGTACATTCAGATGTTGTTCTGGTTAACTTAAAGGGATGGTTCAGTCAAAAATGAAAGTTTTGTCATCATTTACTTGTTCCAAATCTGTTTGACTTTCTTTCTTTTTTCTATGGAATATAAAAGAAGATATTTTGAAGAATGTTTGAATAGTTTTACAGAATGGTATGTTTATATGACAGATGTGATTGGAGTTATTCAGTTGAATAGAAGGGATGCCGAAAGCTTGGTTAATTTGTTCTACTTTTTTAAAAAGTAAGATCTTTGAAAAAACAATTCAGAAAAAAAAAATCCCCAAAATTTAGACATTTGTTCTGCATATTTATTTCATTATTCATTACTTATTTTGATTGCTTAATGAATAAACAGATGTTGAACACATTCTTTCAGACAACAAAGAATAATTGTGAAACAACACTAGTTTAGCATCATTTGATGATGAGAAGTTGGCTGAGACCAGTAGGAGTCTCTACAGTAGGTCCAAAATGATAGACATCCTCTACCCTAACTTCCCCTCAATAGACTGCATCAAATATCGCCTCCTAGATTCACTGTCTGCTAAATGGCAAGATGGAGAGATGAAGGGGGAAAAGAGGAAGGGAGGGGGAGTGTGTGTGAGGCACGAGAACCGATTGTTGTAGATGAGTAGATCGCTCTCCCTCTCTCCAGCGCTCCTCTCTCACGCTCATTTTCCCATAGATACAAACACAGTGGCTCTGTTAGAAGAGAGAGAGATGCTGGCAGGTGACGTCCCCTCCAGACGATGCAGGAAAACACACAACATGTCTGTTGGAACGCTGCTGACTTTGAGAAGCATCAGGTGAGTGGAACTCACGTTTTGCACTTGTGTTTGTGTTCAATCCGTTACCAGTGACAACATGATGGAGCTCTTGACTGTATTTGCATTATGCTGTATTGCAGACAGGGTTGAACAAACACTGCTGTATATATTACACATCATATTACATATTACACATCATTTGTCAGTGTGTGAGCTTAAGCTGTGGGTATTTTAACGGTGAGCTGTGAGTAAAAGCCATTTTGAATGTGGGTTAAGGTCAAGACGAGGCCATTCATTTTTCGTAGCCTGAGGCAACGCTGAGAAGAGTTTGTTTTGGGTTCTTGACATGGCAAGCACTTTTATTCATAAATACAGATCATCTTTCAGAAAAGACACTTGCCTCAGGGACTTCCTTCTCTTGTCGCAGGAAGTTCAAAAGCTTGACAGGATGTGGAATTGAGCAGAGTTTTCCTTGAGTAGTGAGGATTGTAGAATACTTCAGAAATGGATGAGCTCATGAGCTCATTTTATTTCAGTTTCTTCCTTTCTATGTGACAATTATCATTTTTTATGAAAATGTATGAATGTTTTGGCACAGTAGGCCTGCTGCGATATTTGTTTCAAAATCAGGTGAAACTGTCAGATCAGTCAGATATGATTTCTTTAATTTAGAAACTATTAATATGAGGGTTGTGTGATATATTAGTACCATATTGGAGTTTTTTTAATGTCTCAGCATCAATCGATATTGGATTTTTAATTGTACAATATTGTTTGCTGTGTTTTTACATCTAGATTATCTTTGCCATCATCTAACACTTTGTTCATTTTAAAGCTAATCATTAATAACTTATTAAATGCAGGCTTTAGCTAATTTTAAAATGAATATTAATTTTTCATACTCTATAATGTCTAAATCCACATTTAAAATGATTGTTTTTACTTTTTTTAGAGTTTTATTTGAAATGTATTTATACAAAATAGTATTGAATTTTAATATTGGTCATTTATCGGTTATTGGCTGTAATATGAAAATAATTATCCGATTATCGGTGTATAACTGCAACTGTATACTTGCTCCCCTAATAGATTATTAATTTGGAATCTACATTGTCTCCACAAAATGCCAGTTATTAATTTCACTCACATCTCACTTATAAATTGGTATTTTCTTTTATTCGATATTATCTTGAATAACTAAAAAAATATCTGGATGTTAAGCTAAAATGTGGCTGATACTGTAATTGGATTTTTTTAGATTTATGTACACTACCATTCAAAAGTTTAGGGTAAGTTTCCACAAAATATTAAGCTGCTGCTTTTTTCAACATTGATAATATTTTCACCAAATCAGCATGTTAGCACTGTATTAGAATGATTTCTGAAGGATCATGTGACACTGAAGTCTGGAGTAATGACTGCTGAAAATTCAGCTTTACCATCAATAAATTACATCCTAAAATATATTAATGTAGAAAACTTTCTATTTCAAACAGTAAACATATGACACGATATTACTGTTGTTGCTGTATGTTCTCATTCTTTGGGAACCCAGTCATGCTTGTATAGTACAAAGCAGTGCATCACATCAGTCAGTGCCAGTCACTGTGGTCAAGCCTAACGTTATCTTCAGCACTGACTGGCATGTTGTTGCACATTCAAATATTTAATGGCACAGATAGCTACTCTTCTTGTTGTTCTGTAATAACCGATACCAAGCACAGAATCACAAAAACACAGCTTTACACATATACATGAAATGAGAAATAAAGCTAGACTATATTACACAAGATTTACAAGATGATTGACAGTTTTCTCATTCTCTCCACAGAGGCTGAGCTGCTGGATCTTATGTATGTAAACAGAGGCAGAAAAACACTGGACAGCATGTCGAATGAAGAAAAGTGGGTCACTTTGAGTCCAAATGAATTCTCTCTTCTTCAAGACTATGCGCAATGTAAGGCTTTTATTCTGTAACTCTTCCAAATTTACCCAATATTTGTTTATAAATCCACAAGTTATGGTAATGCTGTTTCAATTCATGGTTTATTCGATGCATAGAGCATCTTCCAGCCGCTAAATATCATTGCGGAGATGCTGACAAGCTGCCATTTCACTGGAATAAAAATCGAACCATTTAACGGCATTTGTGCGTGTCACTTAAGGAAATGCCATTTCCTGTCTGGATCTTAAGGTTGAGACTTCAATCTAATCCAATCGGTACCAGATTATGAGGGGAGAGAAAATTCTGATTGACAATTATTAATTCCCCTATATACATAATCCATCCATGATGAATGTTGATTCCTTTGAGTGCTAATGCTGCGGTGGGAGTCAGTCTGAATGAAGTGTCATCTATAATCTCTTTTTTGAGGAAATGGTTAGAAAAGCCCAGTGTTTGCTGTCAAAGTAGACCACTATTCACCATTATTTATTACATTTACCATTAAGATAAAGAGATAAAACTCTTATTTAGCAAAAATCTGCTAGACATAATAATAATAATAAAGGATTCAATTACACACCAATTCAGAAAATAACCACATAAAAATGAAGATACAGATTTGTGCCGTTTTGATTACCCTAAATCCCGCATTCATACATAACAAATCAACTGTCAACCAGAGGATGTTTCATTACGTATGCAGAGAACAGAGATTGTCTGCACTTAATTGAGTAGTCTGAATAATTGATACACCCAGAGCCCACTGTTTCCTGTGCCAGGCCAGGGCTTCTCTCATTCTGATTGGCTAGCACGCAGTATGACAATATGGGTTATTAGTGAAGAGCAAGGAGGGATATGAAACCTCTCTCACAGGTTTGAAAGTTGTGAGGTCTAGTACCTTTGGACTCCTGATAGAGATGATCTAATCTACTGAAAGATACACTACGGTGAATCTGTGCTGTGTTAAACAGAGGGAAAAGATTTCCAGTTAAAACAAAACTTTTATGTTTGAAGTTTAGAAGGGAGGGTGGCATAGTAATTTGTTTTTCAAAATCTGTCTTTTAAAAAATGTCCATGGCCATTGACGAATAAGGACTTTTTAAATTGGGATAAACATTTTTCATAAATGTATCACAAAGAGCATTAAAAGATTTTTCCTTTTCAAAAAGAAAACAATGATTTAATTAAGTAATAAAATAATTTAATAAAAAGAATGTTAAATATTACGCAACACAGTTTTCAACATTGATAATGATAAGAAATAGCACCAAATCGTATTAGAATGGTGTCTGAAGAATCATGTGACACTTAAGACTAGATATTAATATATTAAAGCTAGTGCGGTCAAACGATTAATCGCGATTAATCGCATACAAAATAAATGTTTTTGTTTACATAATATATGTGTGTATATTTATTACGTATATATATAAATACACACACATACAGCATATATTTTTTTAATATTTACATGTATATATTTATATTCATATAATTTATATATCATAAAAATATATTTCATATATAAATGTAAAAAAAATTCTTAAATATGTACATGCATGTGTGTATTTAAACATTTATAATAAATATACACCGTACACACACATATATTATGTAAACAAAAACTTGTTTTGGATGCGATTATTCACGATTAATCGTTTGACAGCACTAATTAAAACAGAAAATTTTAAGTTAATATTTCAATATATTGTTTTTTAGTTTATTTTAATCAAATTGCCTTGGTGAGCTTAGACTTCTTTCAAAAACATAAAAAAATCATACTTTTTAACAGCAATGTAACCTTGGGATGTCCAAAAATTATCAAAATATCTTTTCACAAAAAAAGCATGAATATGAATATAGAAGTTCGAAACATGTTCATCCTAGAAAATGACCTGCATTTTTCCTAACAGATATGTATTTTTAATGTTTTTTCACCATATCAACACGTCATTGACCATTAAATGTCTGAGCTCTATTTAAGTTTCTTAAGCTGTCTTAACTATTACAGTATCTTCCTTTTGTTTCACCCATTTGTTACAGACACAACTAAGAAACTAAAAGATGTTCTCCAGGAGTTTCATGGAGATGGGATTCTGGCCAAGTATAATCCTGAAGAGGTATTGCAATTCTTTATGGCCTTTTGAAGCACACTATTTTGCAATGTTCATGGTGAGCTAAGAATGCGGTACTGGTCCGAATGTTATGATGATGATCTAATTTCAGTGGTTATTAGAGCCATTAAACTATATGATGTGTCTTTTGGGTAATGAAATCATTTCAGTTTCCATAATTGGTTGCCATCCATTTACTGAAGATGTTTTTACTTGTCGTTTTGTGCTGCATAGAAGCCTGAAATCCTCAATCAGGTAAATTGTCATTTTATGGTTTTACAGCCTGGCTGCGCAGTTATTGGGTCAGTATGAAATATTAACCGAGTAACAGGGTGAATCACCTTCCGCAGGAAATTGACTTTGAGGGTTTCAAGCTCTTTATGGAGACCTTCCTGGAGAGTGAACTTGCTGATGAGTTTTGCCAGCATCTCTTCCTCAGTTTCTGCAACAAAGACCCCAAACCAAGCCCCTCCATGACAGACAAGCAGAGAATCATGGGTAATTTAAATCTGCCCATTCGCACAGACCGAACAACCTTCATTCAGACTTTCTGTGAAAAACAAATATACAGGTGCATTTTTTTTGTAACTTTTTCAAAAAGTGAAACTTTCTAGATTCATTACATGTAAATTAAAACATTTCAAAAGTTTTTGTTTTCATTTTGAAGATTAGCGCTTACAGCTCATGAAAGTCAAAAATCCAGTATCTCGAAATTATTAGAATATTTCTCAATATCAATCAAAATAAGGATTTGCAAAACAGAAAAGTTCAAGTTCTTTAAAGTACAGTATGTTGATTTATGCACTTAATACTTGGTCGGGGCTCCTTTAGCACAAACTCCAGCATCAGTGAGGAATGGCATGGAAGCGATCAGCCTGTGGCTCTGCTGAGGCACTATTGAGCCTTCAGCTCGTCTGGATTGTTGGATCCACTGTTTCTCATCTTTCTCTTGAAAATATCCCACAGATTCCATATGGGGTTCAGGTCAGGCATGTTGGCTGTCCAATCAAGCACAGTAATATCATGGTCAGCAAACCAATTGGAAGGTGCTAAAATCCTGCTGGAAAAGGAAATCAGCATCTCCATAAAGCTTGTCAGCAGATGGAAGCATAAAGTGCTCCAAAATCTCCTGGTAGACGGCTGCATTGACTCTGGACTCTGGATAAAACACAATGGACCAACACCAGCAGACGTCACGGCACCCCAAATCATCACTGACTGTGGAGACTTCAAACTGGACTTCAAGCAGCTTGGATTCTGTGCCTCTCCACTCTTCCTCCAGACTCCAGACCTTTATTTCCAAATGAAATGCAAAATTTACTTTTATCTGAAAAGAGGACTTTGCACCACTGAGCAACAGTCCAGTTCTTTTTCTCTGGTGGGAAGTTGTGGCCTAATGGTTAGAAAGTGGGACTTGTAATCCAAAGTTTGCAGGTTCGAGTCTCGGGCTGGCAGGGATTGTAGGTGGGGGGAGTGAATGTCCAGCGCTCCCTCCACCCTCAATACCACGACTGAGGTGCCCTTGAGCAAGGCACCGAACCCCCAACTGCTCCCCGGGCGCCGCAGCATAAATGGCTGCCCACTGCTCCGGGTGTGTGTTCACGGTGTGTGTGTTCACTGCTGTGTGTGTGCACATTGGATGGGTTAAATGCAGAGCACGAATTCCGAGTATGGGTCACCATACTTGGCTGTATGTCACTTCACTTTCTCCTTAGCCCAGGTAAGACGCTTCTGATGTTGTCTCTGTTTCAGAAGTTGCTTGGTAGCCCTTTTCCTGAAGACGTCTGAGCGTGGTGACTCTTGATGCACTGACTCCAGCTTCAGTTCACTCCTTGTGAAGCTCTCCCAAGTGTTTAAATCAGCTTTGCTTGCGGTCATCCCTGTTGCTTGTGCACCTTTTCCTACCCAATTTCTTCCTTCCAGTCAACTTTGCATTTAATATGCTTTGATACAGCACTCTGTGAACAGCCAACCCTTTCAGTAATGACCTTCTGTCACTTACCCTCTTTGTGGAGGGCGTCAATGATTGTCTTCTGGACTATTGCCAAGTCAGCAGTCTTCTCCATTATTGTGGTTTCAAAGAACAAGAGATTTTTTATCCCAGAATTTATAATGTAGGGATGGTCATTTAATGAAACTCAAATGTAAATATTCTAATATTTTGAGATACTGATTTTTGACTTTCATGAGCTGTAAGCTCTAATCATCAAAACTAAAACAAAACACTTTTTAAATGTTTTACTTTACATGTAATTGTGGTGAGTGGGGCGGGGCCAAGAGCCGTGGGAACGGAGCGAGGCCGGTGGAGTTAATGATAATGAGCGACACCTGCGACACTCACCGGTCTCGAGTCCCACGGAGGAGCTCCGGAAGGATAAGAGGAGGAGTGACGACAGTGGAAGACGAGAGAGGACCAGGCCTGGATATTATTTTGTGTTTTGTGTGCGGCAGTCGTCCGTGAGGGGCTGCCGCTGTACTTTTACGTTTGTTTATTTTGTTATTAAATTGTTGAATGTTTGCCGGTTCCCGCCTCCTTCTTCCCGACCTACGAACTGCGTTACATTGGTGCCGAAACCCGGGAGGAAGGAGGGACACGCTGTCAGAGAGCCCTCGCTGCTGAGGGGGATCGCGGTGCTGAGGAGATCGGGCAGCAGGGAGTAGCGGGGACGGCCGCTGGCTGCCCGAGGCGACGGTGGTGCTGGAGCGATGGAACATCAGGTGGGACGGAAGACTCGCGGCCGTGCTCCTGGGTCGAGGAGGGGGGCTGCCGTCCGAGAGGGAGCGGAGGAGTCGGCGCCATTCGCCGAGTGGCCGTAGCCTGCTGCCATCCGCCATGATGGGGAGGAGCAGGGAATGGGGGACTCGCTGCCGGCTGCCCTCGACCGGAGGAGCCATCGCCGTCCGCCAGGAGGCGGAGCGTCGAGCCGTCCACCAAAGAGGTCCAGTACCATCGCATGGCACCGCGAGTGAGAGCCTCTCAGCTGGTTGAGGACCAACCAGCAGTGTGTCCGGGAACCGGACCGAATTTTTTTTTTTTTCTTTTTTTTTTTTTTCCTCTCTCCCCTCTCTCGTCTCTGTCACTCCTCATCCTTCCGTCTCCTTTTCTCTCGCCTCGTCTGTCCGTACCCCCAGGTACGCCGCGGCCGCCCTGACGGGTCCCCCCCAGGAAGGGGGGGGGAGTAGAGCGCAGTCTCGTGGGTACCCCCCGGCCTGCGAGGGGCGATGGGGGTATGTGGTGAGTGGGGCGGGGCCAAGAGCCGTGGGAACGGAGCGAGGCCGGTGGAGTTAATGATAATGAGCGACACCTGCGACACTCACCGGTCTCGAGTCCCACGGAGGAGCTCCGGAAGGATAAGAGGAGGAGTGACGACAGTGGAAGACGAGAGAGGACCAGGCCTGGATATTATTTTGTGTTTTGTGTGCGGCAGTCGTCCGTGAGGGGCTGCCGCTGTACTTTTACGTTTGTTTATTTTGTTATTAAATTGTTGAATGTTTGCCGGTTCCCGCCTCCTTCTTCCCGACCTACGAACTGCGTTACAGTAATGAATATAGAATATTTGAAAGTTCCACTTTTTTAAATAAGTTACAATAAAAAAAGAACTTTTTCACTAATCAAGATATCTAATCAAGATATCTAAATAAGTTACAATAAAAAAAAAGAACTTTTTCACTAATCAAGATATCTAATCAAGAAACCACTACTAAACTACTTTAGTTTAGAGAAAACATTTGTAAAGTCAGTTTACACTACAACTAATACTTTTATTCAGAAAACATTTATAATGATACAAAATGTTGATTTAAAATAATTGCTGTTATTTTGAGATTTCTATTCATTAGAGAACCCTGAAAAAATGTATCAGTCCACAAAAAATATAAAATGTTTGATAATAATCAGCATATTATAGTGATTTCTCTAGGATCATGTGATACTGAAGAAGACTGGGGTAATGGCTGCTGAAAATTAAACTTTGCCATAAATTACATTTTAAAATAGATTTTACATTATAATAACATTTCACATTCACAATACTGTTTTTACTTGTTTTGGCAGTCTTGTTGAGCATCTTTCTTCAAAAGCATTAAAAAATCTTACTGACGCTAGTAGTGTACAGTATGTACCAGTAATGCTGGCCACATATATGCACACAAAGCAAATATATTTAGTTTATTCCTGTTATTCGGTTTTATTGTATAACTTTGTCATAAACTTGCAACATTATTTCCCAAAACTCCACCAGGGAAACAGTACCAATAGAGTTATTAAATCTCTTAATTATTTCCCAGAAATTTCTAGCTAAAACACACCACAAAAAGTGATGTTAAACATAATTTACTTGTGGTTTACAAGGTCTAAAACTCATAAAGGGAAGCTGCGCGCCGCCAAAGGTAACAACATCCCCGTCTAAAGCTCTCGGTTCAGTCCAGCTGAAGGATATGATCTGCTCCCTCTCTCTGCTGGAGGGTGGACGACCAGAAGACAAACTAGAATGTAAGATCACTTACTATGCAATACCTTTCCTACTAATTTACTAGTTTTATTCAAAACGCCTCACAGTACACTTACGAGTCCTTTATGGTGTTGAAGAAGCCACCTTTTGGTTCCATTAATGGGTTTCATAATAGAGAAAACATGAGGCGGTGCTGCCATCTACTGATTGTAATTCCAGGCTGCTATTTCAGAAACCTGTTGCAAGGGCCTGCTCAGAATGATGCTAATAACATCTTGCTAAGGTGTACCACTGCCTCTGAGATGCTATTATGCAAGAAATATCAAACTGTTTGAATGAAAAACATGGGCTAGTTCAGATTGAATTGTCTTCTTGAGAGATTCTGCCATTGGCTGAGCTGCTGGTAGAAAGGCTGAGATTTCACTCTGAATTGTGAGATTCTTTCCATAGATATCCTTTTTTTGAGAATACAGAGCCAGTTTCCTATCAGGTTACCCTTGTAGATGCAGAAATTATCTTTGTATTGAATCTGCTGCGTTTTCTCTTTTTCATACTTTCTTTATTTCTGTCGCAGTTATGTTTCGCCTTTATGACACAGATGGGAACATGTTTTTAGACAGCAAGGTGAGACTTCATCTTTCCAGCAATGTCTCTGGTTTATTATTGTTGTATTAACAGCAAACGCCACCTTAGTGGTTCATTTCTGGATTGGATGCATTTACTAATTACGCTCTTCTCTGTTAAATTTGTTTCAAGACTTGTCGGTAATCTTTAGTTTTATAGATGCTTTTTATAACAAAGAGATATAAAGGACAGATTCAAGATGAGACATCTCAAAATGATAATTAATGTATATACTGATTTGGTGTAAAAATTTGGTAAATTTTGGTAGAAATTGCTAGTAAATTTCACAGAACTTGCTAGAAACTTTACAAAGAATTAAAAAACGGCAAGTAACACACTGAATTGAGCATGAAATTTTGAAGTAGATGAATTACTCGTATGTAATTCAATGTAAAGTATAAAATATATATAAAGAATATTCTCCAGAAATCTTTTTTATTATATATGCACATAGCACACACAGACACATTTATATGTGTGTATTTAAATGTTTTTAAATGTGTATTTAAATACACATTTATATGTGTATAAATGTAGATCTTTGTGTAGAGTTACAGTGATGTTGTGCAGAAAATGTCTTCTCCTCTTGAACAGGAACTGGAGCACATTATCTCTCAGATCATGCATGTTGCAGAGTGTCTTGAGTGGGATGTCACAGAACTGAAGCCGGTAAAATACACTTGAATTTGACCGTGGCCAGACAGTGTGTGCCAAATTTTATCATATTTTTATAATAATTAACATGTCTAACTTCATTGGTTTTGGGGTGTAGATTCTGGAGGAGATGATGCAGGAGATCGACTATGACCGTGACGGGATGGTTTCTCTTGAAGAGTGGGTCCAGGGTGGCCTGACCACTATTCCTCTGCTAGTACTTCTGGGACTTGAAACTGTGGTTATCAATTAAGCTTTACATATCTATCCTCCGGTTGCAAAGTCAAGGCTTGAGTCCTTCAGCTGTTTCAACTGAAAGAGACTTGCACTGACTGATCTTAAAATATCAGTGGCTTTGTTTTGTCTTAAGATGCACACCAGTAATGTTTTTCATAAGGCATGTTAATAAAAAAATACGTAAATGTCCTAATTGAACTATGGCCTAATCCTGGCTTAGTCTAAACCCTGTCTGTGAAACTGGGCCTATATGTGTTTGTCCAATGTGTTTATTTTCCCATCTTGTCCATCTGTCTGTCCATCTATCCATTCATCCAAACCAAAAGAACAGATACAGTACATCATTGTTGATAAATTCAGATATTACACTCTGTTTGCCCACTAGATGGAATCCTCGACTAATTTTAAATGCCTTTTTGGCTGCACTAGTGGCCTAGTGCCTTGATTTATTTTGCACGTCATCCAGATTGTTAAAGATGCAGATTCAACATTTTTCAAAACATATTCCTTTCCTTTCAAGTTTTGCATTGTCTCAGCAGGATTCCAGAATACCCTTTATGTAATTTGATGTAATGTTTTTTATCACAGTTGTCATAGTTGTATTATCCTTGTCAAGTCCTCATAGCTGTCTTCCTCTCATTCTCTCACTATTATCTTTGTCTTTTTCACTCTCTCTGTTTTGCAGAATGTAAAGGATGACGGGCAGCATGTGTGGAGACTGAAGCACTTCAGTAAACCTGCGTACTGTAACCTTTGTCTGAATATGTTGATTGGATTGGGAAAGCAAGGCCTCTGCTGCTCCTGTGAGTCCAGCATTTATTATATTAACCACCAGTCACTTATGTTCACTTATCATTTTTTTCCTTATGCTATAAGTGTAAATGGACAAATACAAGTCAAGATCATCTAATTAATTTCATTTCTAATACAAGCTATAATATCTCATCTTTAAACATTGACATTCAAAGAATTAAAGATGGTTGCAAGGTCATAATAAGACATAGGTCATAATTTTTTTTTTGTACTTTGGTGAAGTAATATGTGTTTTTATAATGTATTTATAAATTAATATATTAATAAATGCTGACATTAACCAATTGTAGACATTATAATTGTAATGCATTTAATTAAAATACTTGTATTAAAGTAGTAAAAATGATAAAAACTGATACGAAAAACAAATGATCAAAACATTTTTACTTTGCACTATGAATACATTTTCTGTGTCTGTTTTATAGTCTGTAAGTACACCGTTCTTGAGAGATGTGTGGCTCGAGCCCCCCTGTCCTGCATCAAAACATACGTCAAATCTAAGAAAAACACAGAGGTGCGTCGAATTGTAATGTTTAAAAACCAGCACGCTTGGATCACCAATGCTTCACGGGGCTTAGACAAAGGGCTTCTTTTCAGCTAATGAAATTAGAAAGAAATTCTCTTTCTAAGCATTGCTAATTACATGATTAACCTGGTTTAAACAGAGACCTGAATACACCAATGATGAGTCGTAATCAAAGCCTATGCTCATTTGTGATATGCCTGCATATTCTTTCTTCCTCTCTCTCTTTCTCTGTATATGCATTTATTAGCATTTTTACATATTAACAAAAGCTTTTTTTTTATAGATTATGCATCATTTATTGGTTGAGGGAAACTGTCCAAGCAAGTGCGATAAGTGTCATAAAACTATCAAGTGTTACCAGGGTCTTACAGGCCTTCACTGTGTCTGGTGCCAGATTACTGTGAGTTTATCAGTGTACTTAAATAAATATTGATGAATTGTTTGATCTGTTTTAAAGTTATGTTCTGCTCTGTCTTGCAGCTACACAACAAGTGCGCTTCTCATGTCAAACCCGAATGTGAGGGCAGATCACTGAGAGATCACATACTTCCTCCAAACACAATATGCCCTGTTGTACTGGTAATATGTCATATTTCTTTTCGTACGTTATTTTGGGATTCTTTTGTTATATAAAGCTCAGCTCTTTTAGACCTTTACATGTGACCTTTAACTGCAGGAGAGACAGTCCACTCTGAGAAATGACTCCAGCCAATCAGGAGGCCGGGGGAAAATACAAAGGACCAATTCAGTATCAGTGGATGGACAGGGGCTACAGGTGAATGACACACACTTATAGATGGATATTGCTAAAAACAGGAAGTCCTATGGGTACGTTTCCTGCAGTTGGCAAACAAAATAACATAGTGCTTTAGTGAATCTAATTGTCCCTAATGCTACCATGCAAAATACATGATTGATATGAAATACATTTGGGAAGTCGACTTAGCTCTTTTTATGTTTTTCATGCATGCATCTTTTATGGTCATCTCATATAAATTAGGGATAATATGGAATATGTGATCTTTTAGAATTTCTTCAAACACCATTTAAATTAACTAGTGTAGACAAAGGTGATTTAAAATGACATTTTAACTAGAGATGCACTGATATAAATTTTTGCTCACACTTTATTTTAAGGTCCAGTTCTCTCTATTAACAAACATTTAACTACAACCTTAGTAAACTCCTAATTTGCTGCTTGTGAATAATTAGTACGGTAGTTGTTAAGTTTAGGTACTGGGTAGGATTAGGGATGTAGAATATGGTCATGCAGAATTTATTAGTACTTAATTTATACAGTAAGTACTAATAAACAGCCAATATGTTAATATTAGTCACGTTAATAAGCTACTAGTTAATATTGAGAATTGGTCCATATAGTAAAAGTGTGATGATATGCAATATAAAAACAGCGGCCTGTTTCATAAAACAAGTTTGCCAAATAAGCCAGGCTTATTTCTGACTTAACTAAAATATAAGTATACAAATAAAACAAGGTTAACGATTAATTTCCTGGTGAGTCATCAACTAAGTTTTGCTCAAAATCACACTTCTAGGCAGCAGTGACCCTCTGTGATTGGGTGTTGTCTGAGCATAGTAATGACAGAACGAAAAAAGACGAATCATGTCCTGGGTCATCCGTCTTGGCTGGCGGCGGCTAACCAGTGTAATAATCAGGATTATTATTTATAATTAGAGGAAGTAATGGATCACTCGTCACCGGACGGGCGGCTCATTAATTCACCTGGGCCTGCTGGGATTGTTTCGATGGGTCCTGTTTTAAGCGCTTCATCTGTGTCACTGTCCACCGGAAGACGACTCACACTCTCTGGATTAGTTTGTGCGTGCGTCGTCCGCTCCAAAACCCCACAATCATCATGCATCCATGCAGAAAAGTGACTCATGGTCAAAGACTGTCATTAATGACTAAATATGGAGCTGATTACTGAGGTTTGCCAGTTGCGTCTCATGACGTGGGTTTTGCATGGGTAAATCATAGACTTTTTGTTCTGAAGAGTTATTCTGAGATCTTTTTGAGCAGATCAGACTCGATTAACGTCAATGTGATTTTAAATTCTGTTTTATAATTATGAGAGGATGTAGATGCTTTCTGAAAATTAAGGTTCAGGTGGTGAAGAAAATGTTAAGAAAAACCTTTGTTGAAGAATCAATAAATTTGCGTATTTTCTGAGATGCTTGGTATTACTAAATGTAAATTTGTGAATTTAAGGATGTTTTATGCACTCTGTTGGTCATTAAACATTGAATCATAAAGCACAACAGCTGATTTAAAAGCTAAATTCACGTAAAATGTTTCTAGATTAGGATATGTAAAAATTCCTTTTCTTTTTAATCTGTAGATTACTCCATTAGAAGGAACTCATCCATTGTTGGTTTTCGTCAACCCTAAAAGTGGAGGCAAACAAGGGGAAAGGTGAGATTTGTGAAAGTTGGTGTCAGATTTTAATAAGAAAGTTACACTTCAGTATTTTCATGTAGCATTTTTACTGTCATCGAATCAATCTACATAATTTATCCATTACTACAGTTTGTTTGACACCAGTGCATACCAGTTTCAGTCAAATTAGCAATGCACTGAATGTGTTCGAGGTTGTTGATGAAACTTCTCTGAGTTACAATTACAGTTTCACATCCATTTCTGGCAACCTAAATGAGGATCTAATCAAATCAGTTGCAATTTTAAATCCATTTTTGGCATCTTTATCAGATTTCAGTTCCTCTTGATGGACACAGCGTTGGATGAGATCACCAGTATTTCTTGAATAGCTAATGTCTTGTAATAGCTAATATTAATGACAAACTCCTTAGTTTCTATTGTGAATTCATCCAACCACATCCATCTATTATATAAAAAAAAATCACTGTAAAATATATCCAGTTAAATTTATGTACAAAAATGGCATCTGTGGTTGCCAGAAATTCATTGTAAAAATATGGCGAAAATATTATGGATGGAATATTGGTGCCTTAAAACTATCTATATAAGTTAACATACCAATGAACTATCAAAATACTTCAAAAAACTTGAATGACCAAAATCTTTATGCCTGTATTGATAACCACCATAATAATACAGGTGGTAAAATAGAAAGCCACATAATAAATCAGAGTTCATCATACAGTAAGTGGCCTGTCCTTGAAACATTGCACAGGATCATACACACAAAAACAAAACACTATCAGGGTAACACATGACACTAAAATAATGCAGTAAACATTAACTAAATATTGACAGAAAATGTATAAAAACATCATAATGTGCATTAGTGATAAAAATAAGAAGAAACAAAACTATTTAAATAAAATATAGTCATGCTGTGGGAATGTACTTTTATTGTTTTGTTAAAATAATGAAAAAATAATCAAATTATTATTAATAATAATAATGTACATTATTGAAAACAAAAAGAAACCAGAAAAAAAGTAAAACAAAATAGCCTAGTCATATGTGATTTGTCACATAGGGACTTCTAAGTATATTGGTATTTATTATAATAATATAATATAAATATAATTAAGCGTTTTTACTTGAAAAATCATAAATTTGATTATGATTTATGATGTTACAATTTATAGTTCACCATATACAGTATAATTATATACAGTTGACAGGCTTTTTACTGTAGCAATTGTATGGTCTTTTCTTCAAAAATATATAAAAAATTACAATGCGAGTACATTTTTTACCAGTTAATAGAAGATTATCTTCATATGATCACAAAATCAAATGTTTCCATATTCGCGATGTATTTGAATGCCAAAATATTATTGAACTTTTATATAGGCCTACTTCACTCGCATTCCAATATCCACTTAAAACAAAATGTTTTGCGGTCTGGTGATAACGCTTACCGGCATAGATTTTACTACATATTTAAACTGAGCAGTGTGTTTTTTTCCATATGTTTGACTGATTGTTTTTTATTATGATAGTGAACATAATAAATGTCAAGGTAGAATGCTTAACTGTGTGCGCTCATGCGGCGCTGATGCAATCACTTGATTTTTTCCCCTTCTAACAGTGGAAGCAACTACTCCTTTTAATCATGAAGATAATTGGAATTGTAAAAGGTTTGCTTTTATTTATGTACATTCACAATAAAAACAAATCTTTGTGCTTTTGTAAAATAAGCCTAAATAAATAGGATGCCGCTTTCTGCCGTCTGGTTTCCTTTCGCGCAGCATAAAAAACTCTGCATAGGCTACATGCTGCACAGTTTTTCTTTCGTTTTCATAAATTGTTATATAAGTGAAAATATATTTCTCGTATAGGCCTATTTATTCGTAATAATAATAATATATATATAGCGCCTAGCTTTATCATGTTTTTCTCTGCTTGCAGAATCGCTGAAGGTGCGTGATGTGATAGCTCATGATGACCCTGTGAGTCCTCGTGTTCTGTTGTTTGCTGCTTTTTGCGCATGTAAAATTAATCTCCGGAAAACAAATGCTAGTATTTTTAACGGGTCACAGACACTTATTCTTTCTAATTTAATTCAATTCTAATTTAAAATAATCTTGTCGGTTAACGATTAATAATTGGTTAACGAGTGTCGGTTGTCGGATAGGAAAAATAACTGAAATGAACATCCCTAATCATTAGTCTTACAGAGTGCCAAGAAGCTCTTTCAGAAGGGCAATTTGGAAAACAAACGCGTGGTACTTACTTTGTCTGGAGCTGACGTTCACGCACGAAGCGTTGGTATTGATCCCTACACGTATTGGGGACTTTACCAATTTTTTCCGGGACATTTCCTTAGACAATGAAACTTGACCACAGTGTCCTCAGCGACTCAGATGGAGGAAGTATATGGAGACTCCTATGTTCGTTAGTGCATCCCAAAACACAACACTTGAAAAGCCTCTTTGGCGCTGACATTATATCTCCAGCAGCTACAGCAAGTAATCAGTAATGGCGGAGGCGGACCACAACTTCTCACTCAGGGCTGTGTCTATGCTTATTGGGCAGCGTCACAACAGGGCGGAACTTTTTCCCCTCGTTGACGTGAACAGAGGGAGAATCTTAAACAGCTCGTTCTGAGAGACTGTTTATGATTTTTTTTTTAGATTATAAAAAAATGAGTGGGTGGATTTTTACCATTATAGGCTGGATGTTTTCACACACTGCAGCCACACAACTGTTCAAACACTTTATAAAAGTGATTTTTGCATAATAGGTCCCCTTTAAGTATACCTGTTTAGTATACCAAAAGTACAATTGCAGGGTATTAAGCACATAAATATGTAAATGTATTTATATACTTTTATAAAATGTTTATTTTTTTATTATTCTAATTTCTTAAATTTCTGTTTAAAACTTCTGCCCTATCTAGGATCTTCCGAAAGTTCCAGTACCTCCTGAACCCCCGTCAAGTCTACAACCTGGCCAAGAACGGCCCCATGCCTGGGTGAGTGACAGTTCTCCAGACACTCCAGAGAGGCTTTTCTCTTATCATTCTAACAGAAGCATTTAGCTCCCTGCTGTCTAGCTTTCTGGGAAACTTATTGTTGTGCCACATTCTCGCTTTATGATCATAAGAGTTCTGACAACCCCACGTTAACACTACATTGTATATGCAGACACCGCTTGATAATAAAGTGCACTAATTCATGCATGACAATCTCGCTCTGCATCTTAGCTGTAAATGTAGACATTATTAAAGGGTTAGATCCGCCATCACAAACACCGCGGAGAACAAAGCCAGACTGTGGAAGTCTCCAGTGCTGACAGTCAGCTGGTAATAATAGATTCATGTTAGTGTTAGTGTGTTGCCGCTCTCAGGGCCTTGTGTGATCACGCATACCATCGCTGGTGTCAATCAAATGCACGCAACCATGCAGCTCTGTGATCACTGACTGAATTTGTTATTAGTATGCCAGCTACATGGTCACTTTTGAATTAAGTGCACAGCCGTGAGGGTTGTGACAATACTCAATGAGACTTTATTTTGAAAGTGGAATTTCAAAGAGCAATAATGAAAACAGAAATGGCATTGGGTGTGAATATTTGGGTAGAGATAGAATCGATTCCATTCACTGTTCATACTGTAGGTTTTTGATTCAAATTGGGAAAGTTCAGAATGATTCATTTTGATTCATCAATTGATTTGATTCAATTAGTGACATGATTCTATATGCATTTTTATAAATGCATTTATGAGTCTTGGGCAAAAAAGAAGAAAGAAAAACTACTCTAAATGCAGTCAAAGAACTGAAACACTTTTCAACATTGATAATAATAATAATAAGAAAAAATGTTTATCGAGAGCCACATCAGCATATTAGATTGGCTTCTCAAGGATTATGTGACACTGAAGACTAGAATAATGACTGCTGAAAATTCTGCTTTTCATCAGAGGAATAAATTACATTTGAAAATATATTAAAGTAGAAAACAGTTATTTTAAATTGTAAAAAGATTTACAATTCTCAATTGTTGTATTTTTATTGTTTTTTACTGTTTTTTTTTTTTTGTATTTCAATCAAACAAATGCAGCCTTGGTGAGCAAAATAAATAAATAAATAAAATAATAAATAAATCATACATACGTACATAAGTAAATAAAAAATCATACCAACCCCAAACTTCTGAACTGTAGTGTATTTTTCACCAAAATCTCAGTAACAGTATTTGGATTCCTATCATTTTAAATCAGTGGTTCAAAACAAATGATTCACAATTCAAACATCTTATTGGAAGATCAATGCTTAGAGTTGGCAGTTTTACTTGAATGTTTTCTATTGTAGGAATATTTTTGAAAGGATGATTATTGTTGCTTTTGACCTTTGATTAATTGTCTTTCAGATTTTTATGATTTCATAAATGCACCCCACTGAGCGATGCTTTCCAGACACCATTTATTGACTTTGTCAGCCAATTTGCTTTTGAACCTATTGATTATGGCATTTGAAGTCAGGTGTAGCCTATGTATTGACGTTTCTCTGCTGGTGGAAAAGACTTTTGACTTTATGCATTCACAGTCACTGTTGAAATAACACTCGAGCGTGGTGTAGTCATGCGATGATAATGTGACATTGCTTTGTCGAGGTAACTGTCAGCCGTAGCTCTGGGCTGTCTGTCAATTACAGGCCCTGCTAATACAATTAGAGCAAATTGAGTGTTTGTTTCTTCATAATCAAACATCCTCAAAGTTGCTTTTTCATGTGATTGGTCATCTGTTTTTGCTGTCTAATATGATTTGCCAAGCCTGCATGTCCCAATAAGTAAAGTAATTGAGAGTCTTATTTTGTGCACCATTCTACTATGTAAGGTCCCTTCATGCAGTTAGAGCTTTATTATTGTGAAGGAACGGAAGACGCTGCAATGAACATTGCCTTGGTAGATCTGATTAGCTTCTGAGCAGGCTTGGCTTTCCAAAAGATGGATTTGCATTTGTTATTTAAACAAAAGATTCATTCATAATCCAATAGAGTGAAAAGATTTCACTATTTTTTTAATGTGTATTGTCTAATAAATCATGGTTATTTTTCATTAAATACATGCATATGTATTTTATAGTTGTGGAAGAATAAAAATATGGTTAAATTGCTTTCCTAACACTTGACATCTTAGTAATTCTGAAAACGGTCTTTATTTCATCTTAAATTAGTTTCGAGATGTTCCAGATTTCAGAGTCCTGGCCTGTGGTGGAGATGGTACCGTTGGATGGATTCTTGATGTTATAGGTGAGTTCAGATGAAAACACAGTTGTATGACGCCCACATAGTGCTTGTTTGTTTGCTCTGGCCTCTTGTTGACTGAGTCATTTCTTAGAGCAATTAAAAGCTCGAGTCATGTGGATCAGGGCTTCCATACTGTGCCATGTTGTAAATTAAATCCAGGAAGTTTTCATTCTAGATTTAATAAAAACAACATGCTAAAGTAAACTTCATAACATAAAGACATCTTGAGGAAATCCTGCGAAAAAGGCTTTTCTTGTTGTTTCAGAGGTTCTTTTGTACAGAAGTGATTTTGTTATATTTGTCGAAATAGTCAAATACGTATTTTTCACAGAACTAAAGCTATTACATTCGTACCTGTATTTTGTGGCAAATAGGATGATTATCTTTCTTCAAGAAATGGCATATTACTTATATAATCTGAAGAATAGTCTCCGCAGGTGATTTTTTAAGATGACTGCATCCTCATTTAGTCCTTTATTTGTGTCAAAAATTGCCTCCATTTTTTATCAATCAAAACAAAGGCAGAGTAATAGACTGGATGCTTTCAGAGGAGTGTATTAGAAAAGAACCACTGTACTTTTGACATTGCCATCTATTTCATTATACAGTACATGTGTATATACATATATCAGCAGAGGTAATTAAAGGTAACAAATCATGAATAAATGTATCATCTTTATTGGAAAATTCAACATTTTATTAAACTTTGATCATTAATTTAATCTTTTAAACAACCTGTTAATTTCAGTGAGTGAACAAATTTATACTTAAGTGTACGTACATTACTGTCTCTGACAGACAGCCTGTTCTTCTTCTTCTTCTCAGAAAGTGATGATGTAGTATTTTGGGTTTTCCAAAAAATGTGTGTTCCCTGAACCTCTATACTACGAATATTATTGTGCATGTTATTTTTTGACAGACATCATTGTTTTTATATTCAAATGATGTAGATTTTAGTTCAAATGTTCTGTGTAAATGGTTTGATTTTTGGTTGTTATGAAACATGCCATTACAAAGCAACTTTAGTGGAATCATGGGATGTTCTGTTTTTCCTATTGTTCTCTGAAGTGCTGTTCTTTTTCTTAGATAAAGCCAACTTTGAACAGAATCCCCCTGTGTGTGTACTTCCTCTCGGCACAGGAAATGACCTCGCAAGGTGTCTGCGCTGGGGTGGAGGTAATTTAAGTCATTTCAATATTTTAATTTGATGCTGTAAATGAGATTTTATGTGAATCCTAAAGCCTAAAGCCTAAAGCCCAGTGTGGTCCACACCGCGAGCCACACTGGGAAACTTATCACAACTACTTAGATCTAAATGTTACAAAAACGTCAGTTCCTTGTCTATAAATAGCTGGAGCACAAAGAATCCAAACCTAAAATAGTAACTTGGAGTAACTTGTAATGTGTCCTTTGGCTTTCAGGCTACGACGGAGAAAGTCTTTTGAAAATTCTCAAGGACATTGAGAACAGTCCTGAAGTGATTCTGGACAGGTGGAAGATTGACATCACTCCTGTAGACACAGATGAAAGAGGAGATCCAGTCCCGTACAGCATCGTGAACAATTACTTCTCTATTGGCGTGGTGAGTCTGAACAATAAAAGTTGTATGTAGAGACCCCTGAGGCTCATTAACCATCCACATACTTCCACTCTTTCCCTCCCAATAAACAGAGAGAGACTCGCATATACGCATCTGGCCGGTGCGCTAGTCTGGTCTATTAACCATGATACAGTATGTGATGACTGTGAGTGGAGTTTATGAATGAAGAAGTGAATAAGGCCCCTACGTAATAAGACTAAATGAGCTAATCAAGAGGGCTGAGTGCTTTTTGAAATGCCAAGAGCATCTATTACATTAACAAAGCCGTCCCTCATCACTGCGGTGAGGAGCGAAGCTTGCCAGTTGACAATGAAATATGCTGTAGACGTTACACGGCTCTCGTCTTCCCGAACGACGATCAAACACGTTGTGTGTTGATGCATTTTGGGCCGTCTGAAATCTAATGATGCTTATTACGGCGACCGCATGTCAGCCATTATCCAGAAATGTCAAGGGAAATACGGTAATTGACATTTACAGGTTTGACGGCTGTTTTATTTTACATTTGTACACATCTTAAAAAAAAGAAAGTGTAATGAGGGAGACATGCTTGGACAAATATGTCATCTTGTTAATAAGGGATTTGATGGCTTTAAGTATTGATTTATGAAACACTCAGTCCCATGTTCACCTTTACATAAAACAAGTCTTTGATAGACAGAGAGATTGACAAATATATATGTAGTACAAATATATATATGCAAAATGTTAATAACTGAAACAAAATAAGAGGGATCATGAAAATTGCACATAATTTTTTATTTAGTATGGTCGTGAATACGCTATTTCACATAACAGATGTTTACATATACTCCACAAGACAAAATAATAACGGAAATGTATAAAAATGGCCTCATTCAAAAGTTTACATACCCTTGAATCTTAATACTATGCGTTATTTCCGGAATGATCAACAACTGTTTTTATATTTTGTGATAGTTGTTTGTCCTGAGCAGTTCAACTACCTGCTGTTCTTCAGAAAAATCCTCCAGCTCCTGCACATTCTTTGGTTTTCCAGGATCTTCTGCATATTTGAACCCTTTCCAACATTGACTGTATGATTTTGAAATCCATCTTTTAACACTGAGGACCATTGAGGGCATGCCTATTACAAAAACATGTACTGATGCTTAAGAAGGCCACACAATGCATTAAGAGACGAGGGGTGTAAACTTTTTAAATTGGATGATCAGGGTAAATTGTGCTTATTTTGTCTTCAGTACTAAATGAAAAAATATGATCGTTAAACAAAATGAGAAGAAGCAGCATCCTGTTCAAAAGTATACATCCACCGGCTCTTAATGCACTGTGTTGCCTTCTTGAGCATCAGTAAATGTTTTCACCTTTTGTAATAGTTGTGTATGCGTCCCTCAGTTGTCCTCGGTGTGAAAATATGGATCTAAAAATCATACAGTCACTTTTGGAAAGGGTTCAAATATGCAGAAGATGCTGGAAAACCAAAGAATATGGAGGAGCTGGAGGATTTTTCTGAAGAAAAATGAACTGTTCAGGAAATAACAAGGAATTCATGAACAACTATCACAAAATATAAAAACAGTTGGGGATCATCCAGGAAATTACACATAGTATTAATATTCAAGGGTATGTAAACTTTTGAATGAGGTCATTTTTATAAATTGCAGTTATTATTTTGTCTTTTGGAGTATATGTAAACATCTATTATGTGAAATAGGTTATTCAGGACAGTACTAAATAACGTGCAATTTTCATGATCCCTTTTATTTTGTTTCAGTTATTAACATTTTGCACATTCTGCAAGGGGTATGTAAACTTATGAGCACAACTGTGTATATAGGCCTATATAAAATCTTTTCAATTATAATTTTAAAAATGGTTTTAATTTCCATTTACATATAGATTTATACATACTTTGATGTAAAACTATAAAACTGTTGTAAACTGATTTATAAATAGATCGATCTCTGTCTCATTAATTATTCAGCTGCAGTGTATTCAGTACTGTGTTAATGAAATTACATTTTCAATGTGTTGACTAATTTAGTTGTTTGTTTGGATTATAGAGAAGTGCAAATCTCAGTGGGATCAAGTGATATTTTCCTATCACATTTTACAAGAAAACACAAATTCCTTTTGAAAACAACTGAAAACCAATAGAGATTACAGAGCAAGTCGTGCTCATAATTACTTTGCAGATTATGCAAATGAAAAACAATGTCTTCCGTAATTATGTATATGAACTCTAGGAACGAAACAGCCAACAAATGCAGCTGTTGCCAGACAAGATGGTGCAAGAACATTTTAATAGAAAGGGGTAATTTAAGACATTTACATCAATATCTGTATCGCAGCTTCTAAACAACTTTAACTTTAGGTCTAAATTAACAGGAGCTCAGAATATGCATCATTGCTCATATTTGTAACTTAAAATATCACCATTTCATGTAAGAGTGATTGTCAGTATAAACAATGGGGTTTCTGCAGACTTTTTTAAGACCATGTGAGGAATGAAATTCAACAAAATGAAACGCATTTATTTTTTTGACCCCGTTGGCAGATATTTTTTCTTGTTTTAAGCATAAACACCCTTAATTTTGATACATTTCTCGGGAATCAATTAATTTTGCATCTCAAGAATGTATCCTGATTTAAAGATTTAAGATATTTGTACTGGAAATCAAGACAAAAAATACAGAGGAATATATTCTTTTTTTCTTTTTAATTGCATTGTATGCAACCTTTAATGAATTTCAATTAATTTAAGACTTTCTGCTCCACTTTAAGACCTTTTAAATGCTCTTTAAGAAACCTTGTCAAAAGGAAAACTTTAGCACTTCAAAAAGAAAACGCAAAAATGTATTCCTCAATGTATTGATAAATAGCCTAGAAGAAATACAGCAAAATACTTTTTTCAAAAAATGAGTCAAATTTAAATCCAAGGACCAACAGGATTGGTAAAACAAATATAACGCATCAACAAAAACTCTCAAATCAAAGCTGTTCTTCATATTAACGCTTGTCTCACTGACTGATCACCCTGTCAAGTGATATTTTGGGTAATTAGGTACCATTTAAATACCAAAGTTGAAATATCCCTCTCCGTTAGACAGGGGGTGTTATCATTTCGGTCAGAGCCAGAAGCTAGAGACAGTCCCTAATCACACAGGATCGCCTAAGATAATGTAGTCTGTTTCCTAATGACCCTGCGCTCATGTCAAAGTCATTACTCTCCCGCTGAAGGCACATCATCTGCCTGGACAAGCCGTAATTGGACTAAATGGTGAACTATGAGAGAACATTACACATGTCCCTTTATTAATTTGGGCACGAGAGTTTTGCAGTGGTAATTATCGGGGAGGGGTGGACAACGGCAGATGAAAGATAGCGAGTGACTGACTGCTGCAACTTTGACTTTAGAGTCAATGAAAGGAAATCTGCTCTCTCTCTCTTTCTCTCATGGACGCCGGATACGATGACGTCTCTGAAAGCTCCTTGGTTTCAGCGCCGGGCATCAAACCAGAGTCAGGCCGAGGGGAGACTGTGCCTTTGCTCTCATGTTTTTATTTATTGTGCAGTTTGTAAGAAAAGAGCAATACTATCTTTTAGATACACCTGTCATTTTACCTTTCTTCTTGTTCTGGGTTGAAGAAACCAAGACTGGTGGGACCCCGGGCCTCCCTTTGCTCTGCAACTAACGGCGGGTTTAAAAGATGTCAACAGTAAAGGAATTGATTTTTTTGGCTTACACTAGACTTTTTTCAGCGGTGAGCTAGCAGGGGGTCTTCTGTGTGGAGGTGGTTTCATTGGAGGGGCTGGATTCACAAATGGTCCTAACAGTGTGTTTGGAGCTTGGGGGAAATGAGAGGGAGGCCCTCTTGGAGGAAGTTTCAGCAAGTTTTTCATCTCTGTTTGAGCACACCCAAGTTCGCTCATACTTTATTTCCCCCGAATATACCTAGTCAGGTGGAAATTACCTGTTTGTGGAACATTTTTTGCGAACCTTTGAACTCCATACAGTGCTATTTTAGTATACTTCTGTCATTTTATTGATATTTAGAATTAGATTTTATTTTTAGAATTTTCTTTTAATTTTACGTCTAAAGTTTTCGTAATTTTGTTGTATTTGTATTAGTGTTTTTTTTTTTTTTAAATGTCTATATAGTTTTACTTTTTTAGTTTAGTTTAGTTTTTAGTTTTGTATTTTCTTAAATGGGTGTGTATAGAGTATTTACAGAGTGTTAACTTTTAGTTTTAGTTCCTTTTTCTTATTTGTAAGTCGCTTTGGATAAAAGCGTCTGCTAAATGACTAAAAGTAAAGTAAAGTTTATTTAGTATAAGTTATTTTAGTACTTCAAATTAAACTAAATGAGAAATGTCAACTTTGTTTATTTATTATTTTTTAAAAGTTTTTTATTTTACATTTAGTTTTAGTTATCAGTAATAATTATATAGGTTTTATAATCATAAATTAACATTAGCTAGAATTTGTTTTGATTCAACAGAAATGGCATGTATTAAAAATCACGTTTTATTCCTGAAAAGGTCACAAGGCATTTGAATTGTTTTAAATCAAATATAAAAATTATAGTCCTAGACCCTGACTGATGTAAACAAATCAAATAAATGTAAACTATCTAATAAAGAAAAGATTGACTGTTACACATCTTTTAACTTAACTTAGCAGAAAAAAGTATTATCACAAAATTAGCTAGTTAGCCAAACTTTTAATATTATTATAATAAATAAACATAAATATATATTTGTTTGTTTGAGAATGTGCTTAGACATTTTTAAGCCGTTTTAGCAAACATACAAAGTATAAAGCCTGTATAGGTAGAATACTGGTAAAAAAAATGGGACGCTTCAATTTCTATTCATTCCATTTCCCTGTGTTTCGTAGATGTTTTACTTTTTAAAATGGTTTTGTGTAACAGACTAATTATCAGAAAATGTGCCACTTTTGCCTGTATTCATCGTAGGTCCAGTAATTTTGTGCCATGTTGCTGTATTCTGTGAATATGCAGCATCTTTATAATATGTCAGCACAAAAATAACTTGGAAAAAATACAGTTTTGTGGCCAGATATTTACTTCTTTTTTTTCTTATTTTGCTGATAGCGGGGGGCATTCTGCTGAATGAAGAATGTATATCTTCTATATTGTGTATTAGAAGTCTAATGTTTGTCATGCTTCTCCTCTTCGCCCTTTAAAAATGATCAGGCCTTCGGAATCTACATTCCTCAATCAGTACATATAGTCACTTTACTTTTCAACCACCATCTCAATTCATCACCATAGCAACAAAACATTTACATTACACAAAACACATGCAAACAGAGCGCACACAAGTGCATCAGAACCTCTAAACCCAGATGTCAGAGTACCTGTGACGGGCGCCAGCAGAGCCGCAGCATCCTGTATGTACTGTATGTGCGATTAATTAGCCTGAACCACGTGTTCAGTCCTCTTGTCAATACTCATCATCGTTGGCTAGAACCCCAGCAAAGAATCGCAAACACCTTATCTGTTAACACACATACATATGCATGGAGCTCAAACTTGTTTCCAGTCGTGTGGAAGGGCGATCAGGCCCATAATTGGAGCTCGGTGTGGGGGAAGGAATTTTGTTTTTGTCGTCAGAGTTTTGTCTGGTTTTAAAATAAACACGTCTCTGTCTGCAATGTCTCTGATGCGGGGCTTTTGTTTATAGCTAATGGTCCGTGATAAAAGCATCATGAAACTATTCAATACAATCCTCAATCTGTTGTCTTTTCATCTTCACACAGCTGTTTTGACAAATTCAAGATTTTAAGACCCAGATGCACAGAGGATGATGAGAGAATCTCATGCGCGAGTGTAATAAGTCAAAGACTCCTAACGAACCATTGTCAGAAGCTCGCAAAACAGCGATGATGGTATATCGGTGTGCATAAAAACCTGATCTGATTTGATTTTTCTCCTTTTTGCAGGATGCATCCATCACTCATCGATTCCACATTATGAGAGAGAAACATCCAGAAAGGTTTAACAGCAGGTACCGCTCGCTCTCTATCTCTGTGTTAACACCAAACACTTCACCAACACTGCATCTTAACTCCCACTGTTTTGGCTGTCATCTCAATCTGTAAGCTCGCCAGCGTGTCTGCTAGGTTTACAGTGAGTTAATGCCTCGATAACTCTCCTTTCCCCTCAGGTGTGTCTTTGAGACTTCTGCCATGCTTTTATTCTCTAAAATTAGATGAAGATGTGGGATTGCATTGTTAAGGATTCCCAAAACTTGATTTGAAGCTGAATAACCCTCTTAGTCTGAAAAAACTGTTTTCATGTGTAAATCAAAATTAATATGTAATTAAGATATGCATGCATATATATATTTATATATATATACTGTATGTATAATTACATATAGATAGATTATAATATATTTTAATAACATTTTCATTATTCATTACTATTTTTATGAAGAATTTATTGATATTGTGTGTACTCATGTTATCAATAAAAAGTAACTGTAGCTGATTCAAAGTATTTTAAAATGTAATATGATCTAATTACAAGTACTTAATTTTTTTAATCTGATTGCATAATCCAGATTACATGTAATCAGTTACTACCCAGCAAGTACATATACAGAGATACAACCAATATTTAAAATTATTCATATATAAACATGTACAAGCATAACTAAAATACTGTAGCCTATATTAAAAAGACCAAGTATTGATTTTTGCAGCATGCACTGCATATAGGCTTATTCATAATTTATTGATTCTCCCTAATTCTATTTTTATTGTATAAAAATACACACACGCATATACACATAATTTATTTTAGTTGTCAAGAATAAATCTCCATCCCTACCAGAAAATGTAATCTAACCACTGTAATAAAACAAATTTAACACTGTTTTTAAAAAATGTTTAAAAGCCCATATTGATCACTCATAATATGAATATTATACATATTTTTTCCAATCATAGATGTTTTTTAAAGGCTTAATATTCAGGTATTTATAGGTTGGCTTCCCTGAAATCTAAACACTGTGGCTCTGTGGTGCTTTTAAAACATTGACACAACAACACTGGCTCAACCAATGGCATGAGTTTGGGGCGGGGCTTTCTGTTTTTCTGACCAATAGATGACCAGAAAACCTGTTTGGAAACATTCATTACTTTGCATTTGCATTTAGCCATGCCAGAGTCACAGAAATGATACACTTCACCTTTACTTTTTTGTACAGTATATTGCTATTGGAGTAACATTGTGAGCCAAGTTTACTCATGTATTTACAAAAATAATTTACTTCATAAAATCTTGTTCTTTTAGGACCTTTGAGCAACAGATGTAGGTGCTCCTTTGTGCAGGAGTGATTTATTCTTTGCTAAAAGGATCTGAGTGATGTGGAACATCTGTGATTAGCCCACAATGTGTGCACCTTCTAATGATGAGCAAATTTGATATCTATGCTCCCATTAATATTTAATGTCCCAATAAGTCAGTATGAACGCAGCCGAGTAATTGGTTGGGTAATTGAATTTGCTTGGGTAGTTTGACATCATTTTTCCATCACCGTGATGACACAAGACCTTCAGGAGAGTCTTTTAATAATCAAATGATAATTATACTTTCTACGTGCAGTCCTATATTTCAAACCTGGTGAGCAGATAACATTTTAATTTCAGGAATTAAGGATTGGTGAGGAGTCAGAAGACACAAATGCCTTTGTTTATAGGACTGTGTTGATGTTGATTCAGATCCGTGTTAGGCGTATAATGAATCAAAGCGGATTCTGATCACACAAAAGCATGTGTATAGGAACTGTTTTATACCACTGTGTCTTTTGAATAATGATTAAGATATTTTAAGAAAATTATACCATCTGTTATTTGAGTTTGATAAATAATTCACATGAGAGAATGGGTTTAGATCTTTCTATTACATAGTATCTTTTCTCCCTCAATAATGTATGATGTATGAAGGTATTGCAGTTTTTTTTTGTTGGATTTTTCTAGGAACCTTTATCTTTTACAAATATATAGCTGTTTTAATATATCATCAGATTAGTGAAGCAAAGGGCAAGCATATCTCGCTTACAGTTAATGGTACTGGAGTTTTTTTTTTTATTTTAACCCAGGGTCGTTCTGTGAAACAGGGCCTTTTACATGATTTTCAGAATTCTATCAGATAAATAATGTGTTAATGTGTTAACGAATTACACTGCCATCATGAATTAAGAAATCATTTGAGTACTCATTTGGGCACAGTTAATGGAATTAAATCAGAACAGATTTAGAGAAATTTAGCGTTATTTCAACAGATCCTCTGCTGTGAATGGGTGCCGTCAGAGTTCAAACAGCTGATAAAAACATCACAATAATTCAAAAGTAATCCACAGGACTCCAGTCCATTTTGTGAAGTGAAAAGTACTTTGTAATAAAAAATGTTAAGCCATTGCTTCCATTGCTTCTATTCTAAAATAACAGTCCATGGGCCAGCGCAAACCATCTTTGGCATTAAAATTGTACTGTCAGGTTTTACTAAAGAGGCTCAGTGAAGAATTAGCGCTGAAAAGGCCTGGGCACAGTAATTTTTGCACTTGACCTTATTGAATATGCACTTGTAGGAGTTTCCCTTTCCCTTCCCTTTCATTTGCTAACGTTTGGACTCGTCAAATGACTGGAATTTGCGCCATTATTTAATGCCCCAAAAAAGCATGTCTTATACTATTTTGCGCTTGAAATGGCTGTAACTATTGTTTCTAGAGGAGAGGCACAGCAGAGAACAGAGAGGGCGAAGGGAGAGGATTTTTCCACACGTATGAATTTATTTTGAATGTCAGAAAACACATTATTTGAACATATCGTTTGCCAAGACATGTTATTTTTAATTTGCTTCAGGAAAAAAAAGACGACTTGGAACCCTCAACTAGGAGTCATGCAATACCAGCTCGATCAAAACTTCTAGCAAACCTTCATTTTTATGTCCTCCTGTTCTTTTCAGCGTACTGTGGCTTCATTTCTTTATTCTTTATTTGTGACGACGCTAATTTGCGGTGTGCTTGGTATATTGCGTTGGTCGATATGTAACTGAGATCTGTGTTCTCTGTGTCTGTGTTCTTTAATTTTGCACATTGTTAGTAAATCACCTGCACAAATTTCCCCTGCCATCAGCACTTTTTTGGTATTGAGCTCTCGTGCTAATTTGCCGTGTTTAGTAAAACTGGCCCTGTAATGCATAATAATGCTTCTTCTATTAAAAAAGTCCATCATCTCTTATCCTCTCACATCAAAATTATATTTGTTTAGAAGTGTTTTGGACTGTTTTCACTTGCAAACCGTGCTGTGCATATTTCTAACCTGATTCAAACAAGAATTTTTCGCTGGAAAAAGCAATATTATATGGATAGAGGACTTGTATTTTAGCCAAAAACAAAAAGGGCTTAATGATTGATTTGTTTATTACAAAAACACAGCTTTTCACAACAAGTTAATTAATGAACTGGAGTTGCATGAGTTACTTGTGGATTATTGTGATGTTTCTATCAGCAGTTTGGACTCTCGTTCTGACGGCACCCATTCACTGCAGAGAATCCATTTATGAGGAAGTGATAGAATGCTAAATTTCTCTAAATCTGTTCTGATGAAGAAATAAACTCATCTTGGATAGTCTGATGGTGAGTACATTTTATGCAAACTTTTCTTTTTTGTGTGAACTGTTCTTTTAAGCCTTAAGAAAGTTATCAGTGTTGACAGTTTAACTTGTTTTTTTGTTTGTTTTATTTGTTTCTTCATACAGTCCTTTCCCTCTTAAAATGGTGTAGCATTAAAATTTGCATATTTTTTATGACTTTTTGGCTGTTTTCTCTGTGCAACTTTTCCAATCTCTAACATTTTTTCCAGTTCTCACTGCCTGTTATTGTATGTCATTGCATTGACCTTAGTGAAGACACAAATATTTGATCGGCTTAATGAGCAACCCAACAATGGCCAATTGGTTTTTAATTATAACACGGCATCATCTTGTTGATAACGGACGCAGAGTCTTGAGCGAACCCGGCTCCCTGGTTTTATTTGCACCTCGGGTGATTACCAGGAGGAAGGTGAGAAGATTTGACACTTTGCAGATAGATTAATTTACTGCTGGAGTAAGACCAGAGGGTGATAATGAGGTCGAGGATTAAAAGCAGACAATCAGTGTGGCAGCGTCGCATGGACTCGTTAAAGTACACTTTCTCTCTCGTCACTGATCGTTCATGCGCTTCCAAGATAATCTCTGTCTTCAAGATGATGTGAAAAAAGCATGTCTCAGTTGTCTTCGTTTTGTGAACTTCAGTGTTATGTGCGGCGTTTTTTTAGACTTGTGGTCTTGCGGTTGTTGCCTACAAAAAATACTTTCTAGCTGCGTTTTACACCAAAATACCATACTAAAATTGTGTTAAACTGGAATTAGCCATCACTTTCATATAAATAAAACATAAATAAATAAATGGTATTTGAAAGCCTCTTAAAATGTTTGATGCAGATCTCATATGAACTTATTCAGGTTGTACGATAATAGCAATTAGAGCTATATGATATCAAGATGCAAATAGTCGTGGCAGATGAACAAGAATGGATGTGTGACTGTAAATGTCTATGTACTTAGTCTTTAAATGAATGTACTTTTAAATTAATATTTAAACCCCAAAATTAGTTATCATTATGATCTCACCTTCATGTTTTTCCAAACCATTTTGTTCTTATTTTTACATGGATACTAAAAGGGGCTTTGCATACAGCAGGTATTCATATATTTATATATCACTGGTGGTGGTTGAGGAGAGACCCCCCCCCCCCATGACTGTAAAGCGCTTTGGGTGTACAGCAATATACAATAAAGCGCTATATAAATGCATCATTCATTCATTCATTCATTTACTTTTATACTTTCACTTTTTTTTTATTAATTTATATTTTTTTAATCAGTACAGAATTTTTTTTATTTTTTATTTTAATTAATACTTTTATTCTGTAAGGATTGACCAAAAGTGACAGTAACAACATTTATGTTACAAAAGTTTTATATTGCATATAAATGCTGTTCTTTTGAATTTCTTTTTGAATCCTGAAATCCTGAAAAAATGCATTAGTTTCCACAAAAATATTTGTCTTCAACGTTCAAGTTTCTTGAGCAAAATTCCACTTTAAATTTAACTTTAAAAATTTAAATTCAAAATGTTCAAAATTATAAATTTCATAATCTAGAAATTCTCAAATTATATTCTAATAATTGTAATAATATTTACAATATTGTAGTTTTTACTGTATTTTTGATCAAATAAATGCAACCTTGGCGAGCATAAGAGACTTCTTTCAAAAACATATAAAATCTTTCTAAACTTGTGTTTTTTCTAGACTTTTAACACTTATTCAAGGATTTTAGTCATAATTTCCTTGTTGGCATTTTCACATCTACACCAAGTGTGAAATAAATGAAAGTGTCATTAATGTGTCATTTATTTTAGCCATATGATACTGACCAGGTAGGAGTACTTGAGCTCTACTGAGCCGTCTTTGAAACAGCCTACCGCTGACCAGAGTGTCGCCTTAAGGGTGACACGCTCAGCCTGAGGCACTCTTCTTTAATTATTCTCTGTTTAACCTTTCCTCGAGTCGGAGGGAGGCTGAACCATAGAGGGCCGTTTAGCGTAATGAGGGTCCTCATCAAAAAGCTATTGCAAGAGCTAAGACTGTTTGACCCACTGCTCTCTGTCTCTCTCTCTTTCACACACATACACACACACACACATACACACACACACACACACACACACACACACATAAACCATCCCAGCAGAGCCCTAGGCAGCACCGCTATGCACACTGCTCCTCATTTCAAATGAAATCGCTGGTCTGACTGGGATGTCATCTATAATTAATGACCACTTCATAGTGTAATTTATTGGGATCTCACCTGTGGCCCTGTCCCCATCCCTGCTGGACTTTCAAACCCCTCCCTGCTCCACCTCCTCATGTTCACACACTGCGTACATACAGAAATAGCAGACGACTTCACCTGATGTTTGCCATTTCACATACTGAATGTTAGAAGAAGATCTCACACCTTGCACATGATCATGTCAGGTATCATCACTTCAAAAAAAATAAAAAATCACACCATAGCAAAGGAACGCATTGTATTGGAATGTTTCAGAATCAATCATTGAAAACCCCATATGTATGAAACAGAATATTGTCCTCCTCAATAGTTAAAGGTTTCAGCCCTGCATTGAATTGCTTGACTTGGTAGTTTATGCAGTGGCCTCTGCTGAATGTTCCAACTGAAGCATCTGTTCTTAAAGTAATAGTTCATTCGAAAATCAAAATGAAGTCATAATGTACTAAATCTCATGTAGTTACAGTCCTGTATGATTTAATTTCTTCTGTGTTAAAACACAAAATTATAGTAGATATTTTGAAAAAGTCATTTGTGTCCAGTGTTGTTTTTGCTGAATTTTATTGTATGTAAAAAAAAAAAATGTTCAAAATATCTTCATTTAGGTTCCGTAGAAGAAAGAAGGTCATAGAGGTTTAGAATAAAATCAGAGTGAGAAAATGACAGAATTTAAATTTTTCAGTGAACTGTCCCTTTAAATTTCCTTACATAGTGTACAAGTCGTATGAACTTTTATGATACTTTACGGACGTTTACTTTTTGATTCAAAATACAGTAAAAAAAAGATATATTGTAAAATATTATTACAATTAAGAACAATTATTTACTATTTTAATATATTGAGAACATAATTTATTCCTGTGATCAAAGCTAAATTTTCAACATCATTACTCCAGTCTTCAGTGTCTCATGATCCTTCAGAAATCTTTCTAAAATATGCTGATTTGCTGCTCAATATAAATTTCTTATTATTATCAGTGTTGAAAACAGTTGTGCTGCTTAATATTTTTGTGGAAACTGATAAATTTTTTTCAGGATTATTTGATGTATAGAAAGTTCAAAAGTAAGGTATTTACTATAATTGTCATAACATTATTAATGCTTTTATTGCATCCTCTCTAAATAAAAAACTATTAATTTCTTTAAAAAAAATCGTACTAACCACAAACGTTTGAATATAGTGTAAAGCCATATAGGTTTGAAATAACATGAGGCTAAGTAAATTATCATTTTTAAGTGAACACTTTTTTTTTTCTTTTTTTTTTTTAAATATCTTACAGTAGCATTTATAAAATCATTCAATTTCTAAAAGATTGAAATCCTGACAATGTGCCTTTAATTAGTGGGCTTATTGGAAGAACCCGTTGTGTTTGTTTTCAGATCGATGTTCCATCAGCCAGATCCTCTCTGGTTTAGTCTCAGTTCATTCATGTTGTAGATGTGCCAGGACTTGCTGTCATCTGATTACCTGTGTTGCATCTCTTAGACTCAGTTGGCAGATGCTGGTCTCCATCTGCAGGGCCTGTGAGACATTCCCCATCCGCACTGGAACAGAATTCCACAGGGAAGCCCTTACTGTACAAGAGACTAAGTGTATACATGTGCACCGATGATTGTTGGGTATCATGACCACAGATAAGGCAGAGCTGTAGTTAGGCTTGAGTTTAGTTTTAGGTGCCGATGTGCACTTAATCTCTGGCCAGTACGGCGAGTCAGATAAAACCTAGCGGTACTAGAAAGGCCTGTTTCTCCTGCTGCGTTCTCCTCCGCCTTAACGGAAACCTCTTCAGTAGCCACAGCCCCATGTGGAGCCACTGACTCCTGCAGGGCTGCCAGCTGTCAGGGAACCTCTCCTCCTTCACACTCTCCAGCCATTAACCATCACCCTGAGTCAGGAGAGCCTACTTCACATGACAGGCCTGGCTTTACACATTCAAGTGTTTCGCTCCAAAATGCACACACTAAACTGTTTAAACTTAGTCTTTAAGTGGGTTTTTGGTTTAATTTTGCATTTTAAATGTTGCATCAGTCATGTGGGTCTGGTGTAGCATTGTCTTGCACAGTATTTAAAAAAAATAAATTATTTTTACATTTTAGCCTGATTGAAATCATATCAATTTTTTTCTGCACATCACACATGTATTGGTCAGTATGATAGATTCAACTTGTTTTCAATGTTACAAAGGTAACTGCTAAATGCATTACACTTTACATCTTGTATTTTCACTGAGCTTGTTGCAATGCATTCTGGGATTGCTTTGTCCCCAAGGGAAACCTACCTTAGAAATATTACAAAGCGAGGAATTATAATTAAAATTAACTTTTTTTTATTCATGCTTTTCTAGATATTTCATATATTTAGTCTTTTGTTTTGAGTTTTTTCTATATATTTCTCTCTTCTTTTTTTTTTAGATTTTTTTTTAATATATATATATATATATATATATATATATATATATATATAAATCTAAAAAAAAAAAAAAAGAAGAGAGAAATATATAGAAAAAACTCAAAACAAAAGACTAAATATATGAAATATCTAGAGAAGCATGAATAAAAAAAAGTTAATTTTATATATATATATATATATATATATATATATATATATATATATATATATATATATATATATATATACACTACCGGTCAAAATGATTTAAAACTATTATTATAAGAGTCACTTGAGTAGAGCTCCGTACGTTTGGCCTCTTTTTGCTGATTTTTTTTTTATTTTATTTTTTTATTCATTGGTGGTGCTTTACCTGATGGCATGCAGTCGTAAACAGCAGGAGTTGTCTCCATCGGCTTCTCCGATTAAGAAGAAATTCAAGCCACCGACCGCGAGCGATATGATGGACAAGATGGCGAACACTGTTATACACTTTGAGGACATTCTAAGAACCGAGTTGACGGAACGAGTTCGCTTCTCACATGTCAGTTGTTCAGTCGCTATGCTCTAATCTGGATCTTCTTACAGGGGAGATGAGAGAACAAAAGAAAGTTGTTGCAGATCACGATAGGCGAGTAGCCGCACTCGAGCAACAGGTTGCAGACTTGCAGGATCGCAATATGCGCAGCAATCTG
The DNA here is from genome assembly GCF_936440315.1 of Barbus barbus. NCBI lineage: Eukaryota > Metazoa > Chordata > Actinopteri > Cypriniformes > Cyprinidae > Barbus > Barbus barbus. Next base: position 7,509,378 of record NC_136762.1, read on the forward strand.
CGTCTGGTTGGATTGCCTGAAGGTTCCGAAAAGGAGGACCCTATGGGTTTTTTGAAAAGATCACTACCGACGTGGTTCCCGTCTCTGGCGGGCAAAGAGATTGAAGTGGAGCGAGCGCATCGCGTGTACACAAGGCTCTCCTCAGATCGTGCTAAACCACGGGTTTTCATCTTTAAACTGCTGCGGTACACGGACAGGGAGCTCATTCTGCGGGCCGCCAGACTTCATGCCCTGGTGAAAACTTCAGACGGAGCAACGCTGTCTTTCTTTCCAGATTTTTCTCCGGTCATCGCAAAAAGAAGTGCATTTGTGCCAATTAGGAAGGAAATGAGAGAAGCTGGCATCCAGAATTTTCTCTTATATCCTGCAACGCTGAAGATCATTCTCAATCAAGGTGAACCTAAAATGCTACACACCCCAGAAGAAGCAAGAGATTTTCTCAGATCCCATTCATCCACCAACTCTCAGTGAACTCCAGCTGGACATTTGCTGTCTAATCGGTGAAGAGATGCTCTAAATCAGGGCTGTCCAAACTCTGTCCTGGAGGGCCGGTGTCCTGCAGAGTTTAGCTCCAACTTGCCTCAACACACCTGCATGGAAGTTTCTAGAGCCCCTTTCACACTGCACGTTGGTCCCGGAAAATTGCCGGAGTGCCTTCTGTGTGAACGCAACCACGTCCAACTGCCTGTTCACCCTTTGTGTAAACTAATCCTTCCTTCTGAGGAATCTCCCTCCTCTGCTTCAATCATCTATCTCTTTCTTCTTGAGGATTCATACAAATATGTGCATGTTTTATTTTCCGATCAGGTATGGGGTATGTTTAAATTGTCTTCTAAAAACCCTAATCACCAAATGATTCATTGGAAATTGCTGCATAGGGTTTACTTGACTCCAATGAAACGTTTTTATATGAATCTGTCGTCTTCTAAGTGTAATCTCTGTTCCCAAGGAGTTTTAGGCACGTTTTTGCATTTTTTTGGGAGTGCCCCTCTCTCTCACCTTTTTGGACTCAGCTCTCACTGGACCTATCATATTTGTTGGGTACTGAGATATGTTTGACTCGTGCCATTTTTTCATGAATGACTTTTGGGACTTTGTCCGTCCAACAAAGATGTTTACTGTTAGCTGCTCTCACAGCAGCAAATAAATGGTCAATGGTTGGAATCCTCCTCACACAATATACAGACGAACCTGGACTGTGTATTTGTTGGACATTATCTCGATGGAACTCTCTACTTCTCGTATACATGGATCTAACGTGAAAACTGTAAATTCATGGCATTCAGCTTTTAATGTTGTCTTCTTTTCTAAAATCTTTGTAAAAATTATTTTATTGTTATTTGTTTATCTGTTAATATTAATGAATATATTTTTATTATTATTATTTATTTTGTTTTATTTATTTATTTATTTTTTATTTTTATTTTTTTTAAGTCTACCAGGGGGTGAGATGGGATGGGGGTGGGTTCTAAATATGTACAGCTGCTTTTTGTTTTGTACTACTGTTCCACAGAATAAAATTCAATAAACAGTTGTTAACAAAAAAAAAAACTATTATTATATAAAAACACTTAAAGTCTGATAAGCACGGTAATGGTCAAAATTTAGAATTAAAAAATGTGGAATTAATTTGCTTCACTTATTTGATCAAAAATACAGTAAAACTGTAATATTTACCTGAAATGAATTAAACTTTAAATAAAATAAAATATATTTAAAAAAAAAATAATTTATTTCGGCTAGTTGTCAAGACAATTTTCATTTTCATGTAGTTAAACTTGATCTACTAACTATAAGTAAAACTAACCCTGACAAAAAAAAAAATGTGTGTGTGTGTATATATATATATATATATATATATATATATATATATATATATATATATATATATAAACTAATATAAATCACAAGAAATTGCTAAATTGCTAAAACTTTAACTTAATAAAAATGAAAAATGAAAACATAAAAATAAAAAGTAATTCAAAATATTATTAAAAACTTATACTCGTATCTCAAATGACACTAAAATATCACTGTGCTATATTAAGAGTTGCGGTCCTCTCTCTCTGCTCTTCTTCTTGTAGTGTCATGTTCTACAAACCAGTGCATCAGAGCAGTTCTGACAGAGCTAGTTATATCAATGTGATATTTATCACCTCAGATAAAGAAGAAATTAATGTGAGAATGAGGTCGTACATCACTGCAGGTTAGATTAGGTGTCAAAGAAAAAAATCAATGACGAGACCATGTTTGCCTTCCTCAGACGCAGCAGAAAGTGACAAAAGGCAAAGTCGCCTCGGGTCGACAACGCCACCATGACATTTAGCCTCAAGTCCTTGTTTGGTAGCACTGGGAAGACAATAGACCATTTTGATTCCAAACACTTTATGTACAGTTTTGGTAATTTTAGTACACTTTAATTCTGTTACCTTGTAAGAATAATCCAAAATTTCATTCCACCCCTCCTAGTGTGTGCACGGATCTTTCCCTCAGTCTTTAGTGCAGCTGTGACCCCGTCTATCAGCCCTACTTGTGTGCGTCGGTGAAAGGGAACGGAACAGATGGGAATCCAATTGAAGAGATGAGATGCTCCTAATTACCTAATGAGCAAAGGGATCGGCTTGATTTGTCGCTTTAGCACTCTTGTTAGGTTAAGTGGAGGGAATCGACTAAGGAGCCATCGTGGCTCAATCTATCCTGATCTTTTCCTCAAATGTCTGCAATACTGGAAATCAGAGGTGGGGTCTAAAAAGATACATTGTCTGAGATCTGCAGTATGTTATAAACCCTGAAACTTCTATAATTAGACAACTATATTCTATTTAGTATTTACTTCATTATTTTATTTTGTTTTGTTTTATGCTTTGTTTCTCTTTTATTTTATTTTACTTTATTTTAGGCTTTTTTCTCTCTCAATCTTTTCACAACACTTTGTTTTATATTCAAGGATTTGTATTTAATGTATGTACATTTTATGTATGTATAGGGATGTATTTAAGTCTTCGCTAAATGAAAGCTTACCTATATCTTCTAATATCTTTGTGTTTGGAGCAGAAAGAAAAATTATTTTAAAAACAAATTTTTAAATCTCAAAACTATGAAATCTCATCCATATTGATATTCTGATGCAAAAATTGATTCTTATTTTTTTAATTTAGTAGTTAGTTACTTTTTTCATGTTTTAGAATTTTGTATTTTTAGTGCAAAATTAGCTTATTAAAGCAGCCGATTAATTTTTTCAGTTTAATGCGTTAAAAATATTTAATGCAGTTAACGCAGGGGCGAGCTAGGGTTGGCCACCCAACTCACAACTGCTGCATCTGTCTAATTTTTCTTGACAAGAACCATTGTTTATTTAAAGCAGAGCGTCTTTATGACCACATCAAACCAGAGACGTTTCAGACACGAGCAGCGCTTTGCTTCAGTATATTAAAAATATTCTGTCTTTGTTGTTTCTACATTAATTTGAAGATTGAATGTGAAATTATTGCAATGTAAAAGTCTTTTTTTTTTTACTTTAATGTTAGGTGGGATTAATCGTGATTAATTTCAGAAAAAAATAGCAATTAATTCATTTTTTAAATCGATTGACAGCAATAAGTTAAATCTCTAATTATTAATTTATTTATTCAATTGTTCATTCATTAATATAAATTCTAATTCTAAAATCTCATCCATTCATATTCCAATTCAAAAAAGAGGATTCAGAATTTAAAGTCTTATAGACCAAATTTTTTTGTATCTTTTAAAGCTCTATGACGTTTCTGCAGTTCTTTAAAAATACAGTATATTGATTTGGAACCAAATTCTATTACATTAAAACTAATTTATAGTAAGATATCCAGTCAAAAGTTCACAAATGACACAACACAGACATTTACCTGTGGCTGTTACCCTTCGCATTCAGAAAAAATATGACTTATGCTAACAAACCATCACTTGACATTCTGCTCTGAGTTTTAACGCAGCTTTTAATTAACAATCTTTTAATTAGCAGCCATACCTAGATGCATAACGAACATAAAGGTCCATATGTTAATCCAGGCATCCTGTATGTCCTGAATCTGTACTATAACTGTAAGTACTCTCTGGGAGGAGAGTTTTCAGCCTCTGTTACTATGAAGAAGTGTGTGTGTCCATGTAATCTGTGCTTTGAGGTGTGTGTAGTTACGTACGGGGGCCAATCTCAGAGTGTGTGCCGTGTTTTCCTCATCCGTTCTGCCGTATATTGACCATGTTGCACATTATAAATCAAAGGCGGCGAGGTTCTCCTGCAAGTGTCTAATGAAAGCTCATTTTTAACGTCACTAAATGGTCCTGACAAAAAGTCTAATGAGGAAATCAATAATTCAGCGATTGTTGTCCTGCTTATACTAATAGATCCAGGTTGTTGGGGCTGGGATCCAGCGAAGAGGGGGCCATTTTTTATTGTGCGGTTTCTGCACATCAGCGTGTTTTAAAAGGTTTTTTCCCCCGCCGCGGACCCCTGATTGATAATCTGTTCTGGATTTGCGACTGATGCCAGGACTTTGGTTGGATTCAAGTTATGGGCATTTAAGAAGTGCTGCTGCCATTAATATAAATTTAATCCATTCTGTGTGAAATTAGGGGAAAAATACCTCTCACCTCCCCTTTAATTACAGAGGTACAGATTGATGTTACAAAGATAACGCTTTAAAATGCTTTTATGCATTTATCTTTTTTCTTCTTTTTCATTCTTGCTGAAAAACTACCGTGCTAACAAACACTGACTGCTCGCCAGTCTACTCCTTCATCAAAAAATGAAAATTTACTGAAAATGTTTTCATGCTCAGATGTAGATGAGTTTGTTTCTTCATTAGAGCAGATTTGAAGAAATTTAAAATTACAGTACATCACTTGCTCTCCAGTGGAACCTCTGCAGTGAATAGGTGCCGTCAGAATAAAGCTCCGTTCACACTGGCAGCGACTTTTGCCGCTGCATGCTGCCAGGGGCTGGCGATGAGGTCGCTAGTGGGCGTTCCCACTACTGGTTGCCTTGACAGCGAATCAGGTTTGACTAAATATAATCTAAATCTAAATTAAATCTGTACATACAAATAAAAATTAATGAGAAACAGAGCCTACTTTCTTCCATTGCGTATGTTTATCTACGGCTGAGAGGAAAACAATCACATGAGCTCTACTGTCTTCTTTCCTATTGGCTGTCGCTCCCGAAAGTCGCTTTTCATTTGCATAAATTTGAAGGATTCTGAACTTTGTCGCATCGCTGGACACACCCCATCCGGTCACTGTCGCCGGAAATTGGCAGCTCTCCATTGACATGAATGGGATCGTGTCGCTTTGTCGCTGCGTGTCGCTAGTAGTGTGAACGGGGCTTAAGAGTCCAAACAGCTGATAAAAACATCACAATAATCCACAAGTAATCCTGTTTTGGTCTTTTTTTTTGCTTAGAATCAGTGCTTGATTTGGTATTATTTCTCTCCTGATTCAGACGAGATGACTTTACCACTGGAGAAAGAAATATTATGGATAGAGGACTCGGAAAAAAAGGTTTGGAGTTTTGGAAGATTTGTTTCTTATAAACACACAGTTTTTCACTTCACAAGACATTAATTGTTTAGACTCTCATTCTGACGGCACCCATTCACTGCAGAGGATCCATTGGTGAGCAAGTGATGTAATGCTAAATTTCTCCAATTTTTTTCCAATGAAGGAACAAACTCATCTACATCTTGGATGGCCTGAGGGTTATACACTCACCGGCCACTTTATTAGTTACACCTGTTCAATTGCTTGGTAACACAAATTGCTAATCAGCCAATCACATGGCAGCAACTTAATGAATTTAGGCATCTAGATGTGGTGAAGACGACTTGCTGAAGTTCAAACCGAGCATCAGAATGGGGAAGAAAGGGGATTTAAGTGACTTTGAACGTGGAATGGTTGTTGGTGCCAGACGGGCTGGTCTGAGTATTTCAAAAACTGCTGATCTACTGGGATTTTCACGCATAATCATCTCTAGGGTTTACAGAGAATGGTCCGAAAAAGAGAAAATATCCAGTGAGCGGCAGTTGTGTGGACGAAAATGCCTTGTTGATGTCAGAGGAGAATGGTCAGACTGGTTAGAGATGATAGAAAGGCAACAGTAACTCAAATAACCACTCGTTACAACCAAGGTATGCAGAATACCATCTCTGAACGCATAACACATCGAACCCTGAAGCAGATGGGCTACAGCAGCAGAAGACCAGACCGGGTGCCGCTCCTGTCAGCTAAGAACAGGAAACGGAGGCTACAATTAGCACAGGCTCACCAAAATTGCACAATAGAAGATTGGAAAAACGTTGCCTGGTCTGATGAGTCTCTATTTCTGCTGTGACATTCAGATGGTAGGGTCATAATTTGGTGTAAAGAACATGAAAGCATGGATCCATCCTGCCTTGTCTCAACGGTTCAGGCTGGTGGTGGTGGTGTAATGGTGTGGGGGATATTTTCTTGGCACATTTTGGGCCCCTTAGTACCAATTGAGCATTGTTTAAACGCCACAGCCTACCTGAGTATTGTTGCTGACCATGTCCATCCCTTTATGACTACAGTGGACCCATCTTCTGATGACTACTTCCAGCAGGATAATGCACCATGTCACAAAGCTCAAATCATCTTAGACTGGTTTCTTGAACATTACAATGAGTTCACTTTACTCAAATGGCCTCCACAGTCACCAGATCTCAATCCAATAGAGCAGCTTTAGGATGTGGTGGAACGGGAGATTCGCATCATGGATGTGCAGCCGACAAATCTGCAGCAACTGCGTGATTCTATCATGTCAAAATGGACCAAAATCTCTGAGGAATGTTTCCAACACCTTGTTTAATCTATGCCACGAAGAATTAAGGCAGTTCTGAAGGCGAAAGGGGGTCCAACCCGGTACTAGCAAGGTGTACCTAATAAAGTGGCCAGTGAGTGTACATTTTAAGCAGATTTTTGTATTAACTATTCCTTTAAGCCTTTTTATTGTTCTCATGCCAATTACTGAGTCCTGCTTCTCCTTTATTTTTCCTTTAACCAGATCCCTTTTTCTGCTTTGGATTGTGTAATTCTCTAAATCTCGAAATCCTTGCTGTTTGGTCCCTTCTGTAGAAGGTTCAGGTGTGTGTGTCTGCTGGTAATGAAAGCAGATGGTGGTTTGTTCTGGTGAGGTCACTGATCATGATCCTGGTCCCAGAGAGACTTTGTGTGGGGTGGGGTGGGGGACAGGGGTCCGGCTCCACAGCCCACTCTTAATTGAAGGGGCAGCTAGATTACCCTCTCTGAACCCTAGCTGGGCTCTGTGATGGTAGGGGTTTGCGCCATGTGCTTCAGTTTTTGAGTCATCCTGGATATCTATCAATTTCATGCCAAGATGAGGACCAGACAGTCTTTGTGGATTACTTTAGGTTATGCATTACTCTAAAGCATTTTGATTTTGAGCCTACAGTCTTACAGTTACCATGCACTAATATTAAGGTTCTGGACATTATTTGTAATATTTCAAAATAAACATGTACTGGATTGAAGCAACTTAAGTATATTTAATTATCCATACATCATTTTACCATATTGTCTTTTAAAGAACATTTATTTGTTCATCTGTGAGTCATCATTGTATTGCATTACATTATATTTTTGCCTCCACTATAAAAACTGCTGCTTTGATTAAACAATTAAGCATTTAGATACTCTTTTTGTTTGAGAAATATAGAGTGATGACAACTGATATTTATATGCATTTTATGTAGTTAACCTGTTATACTGTCATAAAGATCTCATTGATTTACAATTGAAACTATCAGAATTTCATCTTACTTTTTGGCCATATAAATATCAGTATCTGAGTCATAGGTTAAATGTTTAAAAAAATCATGCACAATAAAATATATCGACTGATAACCATTATGGTATCTGTATATTCTGCATCCTAGTTACCTGCTCAGATATTTAACACCATGCCTCACCACTGTAATTAATGATAATACATTATCCATAAAAAACTGACACAACTTGTTGGTTTCAGGACGAAGAATAAGCTTTGGTACTTTGAGTTTGGAACCTCAGAGACCTTCTCTGCAACTTGCAAGAAGCTGCATGATTATCTTGAGGTGGAGGTAATGAGAATAAACCCACATGCCTTATCACCTTTCTAACACTTAAACACTCCCTGCTGAACCACTGGAAAGAACTGAAGTGTATTATTTTAATGCAAAAAAAGTACATTTTGACAATGTCTTTCAAAATTTATTTGTATTCACACAAAATACTGATGATTTTCAGAAAGCCCATTATGTTTAGTTTGTTAGTGCTAGTGCAACACTGATAGATTTTTTATTCATTATTGATTGATTTATCGATCAAGTGAATTATTTGTTCACTCATTGTATAATAATTGTAATTTTATCTTTCTCATGTTTTATAGTGTGATGGTGTCACCCTAAACCTCAGCAACATCTCATTGGAGGGCATTGCCATCCTGAATATTCCCAGCATGCACGGCGGTTCCAACCTTTGGGGAGAGAGCAAGTAACAGAGGGTTCACTGTCGAACAGGGAAGAAGTCTCCGGAAAAGAAAACCCCAATTGTTGACCCCAAACAACTTGTTTTTTCTGTCCAAGGTATACAAACACTCACTCTTTAAATATTTTGATATATTTTTTATTTATTTTAATATTTTCTTTTTTAACCATTGTTTTATTTATTTTTTATTTCATTAATTTACATTTACTTTTTTAATGTATTCATACATTTTTATTTATCATTTATTATTTACTGGGGGTCTAGTCGAACATATTTTCTGTGGTAATCAACATTATGCCATAAATGTTGTCAATACAGCTTAACTTGCATTGAACTTGGAACATTTCTTTAAGGGTCACCTTAACATTACTTGTTTGCAAAGTCCTTGTCTTCATAACTGATTAATCAAAGGCAACGTCAGAGGAACTTTTCTTTCATGATGAATATTTCACCAGTGACACATTGAATCATGGCGAGTGGCTTTTGTTTGGGTTGAAGGGATGCAGTTTTAATGTCAGTGTTTGGGATTGTCAGTGGCTCTGTAATGGCTTGTGCTAGCGTTGGTGGGCAGACCTGTCCAATCAAAGCAGACTCAACTGTTCCATGGTAAAACAGGCTGATTGGGGTTTCAATAACTTTCTAAAGCAGCAGGCTTACTGTCACATACATCTGCTGCTGCCACTAGCTGTGCTCAAGGGTACTGAAATGACCGCCATAAATCAGAGCCAGGCCTGCAAATTCCTGTTTTTCATAATACAAAATTCACACAATTTTCAAACAAAATTGTGAATCTTTGGTGCTTTGTAGTCTCGGACTTAGACGGTATGTCCATGAACCGCCCACAGTCTGTTTACTGACTGTTTAATACTCATTGCACACAAAACTAATCACTGAATTTGCCTGATTATTAGGATATCACACCTTTGAAATATGTTCCTTTTTTTTGAGGCACTTAGTAGCAATTTAACTAGATAAACTGTCTTTAGGTTATGTTTGTGAGATAGTCAGAATAGTACAAACATATCTCTGTACTTCGGTTTGCTAATAAAGCCTGTCTCTAAGCAAAAATATAGTTTGTGATAGGTAAAGTTATGCGAGATGCAACATCATGATGTGAGATACTGTATAAAGCCATAACATGAGATATAAAGTCACATTGTGAGATATAAAGTCAAAATTGTGATTTATAGAATCACATTGTAAGTCATAATATGCTATTCAAAGTCCCATTTGTGAGATATAAAATCTAATTTGGGAGATTTGAAGATCCATATATGTTACCCTGGAGCATAAAATATGTCTTAAGACGCTAGGGTACATTTGTAGCAATAGCCAAAAATACATTGCATGGGTCAAAATTATAAAAATTATCTTTATGCAAGAAGAGCAAATGCTGTGTTGCTGATACAAGTGAGATACCAAAACGCATAAACCCTTACACGTAGTTGCCTGCCAAATGACATTAACCCAAATCCTGTCAAAGTGCAAAAAACAGTAAAGACTTGTTGTTGAGATAAACACTTAGATGTTCCCTCCACGGAGAATCATCAAGGCAGAACACTATTCACTAATCTAGAAATGTGTACGCCGGTTGTCACCACGTTGGGGAAAATCCATGTATCGTGCTGCTTTGAGAGCATTGATTGTAGTTTTACAAAATCTCTTCGGGCCGTTATCATGGGACCATTTGGGATCACAAAGAGCAGAATGACGGGTGAAACGTCAGAGCCTGTTCGAGTCTTACAATCACAGTATTCGAGGTTCCCTGATGAGAAATCACCCATTTGAAAGAGATTGTCAGTTTGACTTTCTTGTTTAAAGAGTTTACTTGCTTGGCCCAGCTGCTTTCTTTCCAGTCAGTATGGGTGAAAATGAAATATAACCTCTAGTATGAGTATACTTATTCATGTTTTGTACAGTACATCAATATCGGTACATTTACACGCCATAACTCTGTAGTATCTCATTCATTAAACTCTTTAATCTGTCCACCTCAGTTAAACCCCAAGTACCAATCCATTATCTCAGGTGTTGTTAGTCTGAGACTGTTTTACGGTTCATCCAGCCCCTTGCACTCTTTAATTTCAGTCAATACGAGTCAGCCGCTGATAAATGCATCCATTTGTATCATGCATGTTTGCTCTAATATCCTGCTGCTGCATCTCTGCTGCAGCTCTCAGTAGAAATGAAGCGCTTGGTGAATAAAATCGGCTTCCAAAAAAGAGAGCAAAAGTACAAAACCCTTTACGCTCCATTCTATTCCATTTACTCTGGAAAAAAGATCGATTGATTGGTGCGAAGGCGCCCACAAGCCCAGGTTTGGACCAGAGAAGGCACTTAGCCTGGGAGCCTCGCCGATGGTTTTGAAAGCCTTCGTAGATACGGCTTCATCTGAAGGAGCTCTGAAGGTGAGAGGCCTGTGCTTGTCAGATTAGTCGAGGGAGCATTAGCTGGATGGTAAACAGGGAGTGCATTAGCCCCCGAGGCCCGGCTCTCAGATGGGGTAAAGTCTGACCTTTCGGGAGCAGTTGAGTGGCCCTGCTGGTGACGCTAGGAGACAGGCCTCCTCAGGTGGAAGGGAATGGAGGCGGGCTGAATTATTCAGCATGGATGTGGGCTGCACTGGGGCTACTGATGTCCCCTGACACACTGTGCGAAAGCCCCTCAAACCCCCTCCCGCGCACCTCAGCCCTGCCTACGCCTGTCGCTCCATGTGCGTCATGAGCAACACAGGCTGTTCAATCACACAGAAAAAAACCCCAAAAAACAGGTGACAAGAAAACACCATTATCAGGTGCATAGGCTTGTGTATGTGTGTGCATGTGCAAAAGAAAGAGGTTTGTGTTCAAAAGTGGTGCTTTGGTGTCAAAATATTTTTTTCTTATCCCAGCTTTACATGCAGAGTCTTTTAGAAATGGATGTGGAGGTTGAAAGTGTAAAAAAAAAATGTACATTTTTCAAAAAAGTTTAAAAAATGTCTGTTTGTTTAAGCAGTGGACTTCAACCAATCATGTCAGCTATGGGTGAGGCTATTTGATTTAAAGCAGTTTTATTGGAGTCTTCAGAAAAACCTGTTTGAAAACAGTCATTATTTCTGAAATTATGTTTGGTGATTCTAGTAGTATGGAACTGCACTTTTTAGAACCAAGGGGTTAGGGTTTGGCCAGTTAACCCCTCCTGGTATATTATGTGCATAAAAGGATCTTTCTTCACTGGCAGCTATTCAAAAAGCCATGTAAATTTATTTTATTAATATTATTTTAGTTAAATGTAAGTGTTTTTTTTATTTATTTAAGTGTATTTTTTTTATTTAATTTAATTTAAATGTTGCAAATTTTGTAATGATTTAATTAAAAAGTTATTTAATTTAATTTGATTGAAATTTTACTTTTTTTATTAGAATACAATTAGAACCTAATTTTTTGTTGACTAGTAGATGTTTCACCAGCTGTGTCCAAAATCGCATCCTGTCTGAGTAGGTATTACGTTTGAATTTGAACTTATTTTGATAAAAATAAAATATTTAAAAAATATAAATTTGATTAAAAAAAATGTTCTATATAGTATGAATCTGGATAGTATGAATGAAATTCAGACGTACTATATCCGGCATGTTGTTACTGTCATGTGACCTACCAGCGTCAGTTGTGTCACTTCACTGCCATTCAGAAATCCTCTCCCTTGGCCTCATGGGATAGTAAAGTGTCCATCGAATACGCACTTAACAATCTCGGCAGAAGTTGTAGGTCATCTGGGTACTTTTCGCCTACTGTTTTGGAATACTGTTTTTTCGCATACTATATACTATAAGTATATATGATTTTGGATGCAACTCTGGGGCAGCATGTGCTAGCTGAACATCAACTGGAATGAAAGGGAATGCTAACTCTTGGTGTTGACATAATTTCCTGTAATTAGCTTTTCATTATGACTCTCAGAGCATGTGAAGCTGTAGGTAAAGAGTGTGTTTAGAAATCCCCTCAGACTCTCTCTGACGCTGTCCATCGCTGATGACAGACCTCTGCGTGAGCTCTCAGCCTCACCAGTCTTGCAAGCCTGACCCTTTTAGAGAGCAGAGCCACTGTGGTCAAAGGACTGTGTACACAAACACACACACACACACACACACTCAACGCACGCAGTTCTTACTTCTCACACTTTTTCAAATCCCAGCAAGGCCTCGTTCACAGCCTGTCTCCTTGACAACAGTTGAACACAGCGTTGGTACAACAATCCAAGAATTTGTGTTACCCCGTTACCTGTGGTTGCCAGACAACTGTAACCAACTCTGTTTTGTTGTGTTTAGCTTTTACATTTTTACTAAATATATTCCTGCATTGCCCTTAGGTACTTGTGTAATGACTTTTTCCACACAAATGACATTTAACTTGTGAATATGTGAATGGACTTTCTGATCCTTGCTTCTGATAGGTCAACAGTGTTTGAGCCATGCAACAATACATTTTATAGTAACAGTTATGACTCCAAGCACTACCTAGCACCCGCAGGGGATCAAAATTGAATTTATACAGAATATAACAGAAAAAATTGCGAGAAATTTTACAATTTTAGCCACTAAATGAGCTCATTTAAAAATTTGATGCCTGCTACAGGTTTCAAAAAAGTTGGCACGGGGGCAACAAAGGGCTGAAAAGCAAAATATTTTGAAAAGATTCTGCTGGGAGAACATCTAGCAACTAATTAAGTTAATTGACATCAGGTCTGTAACACGATTAGCTATAAAATGGATGTCTTAGAGAGGCAGAGTCTCTGAGAAGTAAAGATGGGCAGAGGCTCTCCAATCTGTGAAAGAGTGCGTAAAAATATTGTGGAATACTTTAAAAACAACATTCCTTAACGTCAAATTGAAAAGGCTTTGCAAATCTCATCATCTACAGTGAATAACATCATCAAAAGATTCAGAGAAACTGGATAAATCTCTGTGCTTAAGGGACAAGGCAGAAGACCTTTGTTGGATGCCCATGGTCTTCGGGCCCCCAGATGACACTCCATCACTCATCAGCATGATTCTGTCATGGACATTATTAAATGGGCCCAGGAATACTTCCAGAAACCACTGTCGGTAAACACAATCCGCCGTGCCATCTGCAGATGCCAACTAAAGCTCTATCATGCAAAAAGGAAGCCATATGTGAACATGGTCCAGAAGCGCCGTCGTGTCCTGTGGGCCAATGCTCATTTATAATGGACTGTTTCAAAGTAGAAAAGTGTTCTATGGTCAGACGAGTCCAAATTTGACATTCTTGTTGGAAATCACGGACACCGTGTCCTCCGGGCTAAAGAGGAGGGAGACCTTCCAGCGTGTTATCAGTGTTCAGTTCAAAAGCCAGCATCTCTGATGGTATGGGGGTGCATAATTGCATACGGTATGGGCAGCTTACATATTTTGGAAGGCACTATGAGTACTGAAAGGTTCGTCTTCAAACTCTTTTGAAAAGAAGAGGAGATACTACACCACGGTATACATGCCCTTCCCAATATTTTGAGACCCGTAGCAGGCATCAAATTTGTAATGAGCTCATTTTGTGTATAAAATTTAAAAATTTCTCAGTTTAAACAATTATGTTATCTATATTCTATTGTGATTAATATAGGCTCATGTGATTTGAAAGTCTTTTAGTTTTCATTTTATTCAAATTTTAAAAAACGTCCCAACATTTCCGGAATTCGGGTTGTAGGATTAGAATAGAACAATAATATACAATTTAGTAAATGTAAGGAGCAAAATAGAATAGAATAGAATAGATGTAAGATCCATGATACATATGCACAGTAAGCCATAGTGCTAGTGGCAAGAGTTTGAACTTGGCTCGCAACATTTCCTTATCACATTCCCTCTCTTTTTCCATCTCACTAAGATTTCAAAAGTGGCTAAAGCATAAATAGAAATGATTAGAGTGCAACAGACCTAACTGGACCTTGCGCTAGCGGTCAGAGCTTTGCCAGCACTCGCTTCTGTTTATTTGTGTGGTTTGACTGTTGCCTGTCTGTGGACTGAATGACACCGTGTGTGTGTGTGTGTGTGTGTGTGTGTGTGTTTGAGGAGGAGGAGAGGAAGACTCATAGGAGCTGTTACTGAACAGATGGTCCCAGCGCGACACTGGACCTCCGACCGAGGAAAAATCAATGCTCATAACTTCAAAACAAAAAAGAAATTAATAAATATGTAGGAACACAAGATTGCTTTGCATCAGTGTCGCATTCTAATTAATAGGTGTTTTGTTTGTGGGTTGTTGGTGTTTTTTTCTCCCCTCCTTTTCTCCAACGGTGACAATTTATGCTTTTTTAGAGCGGAAAGCAGACTGTGAAGATTCCAAATCAAGCTTGTCTGCTTTTTTTTCTCTCCTTCTCACACGCTCCCCCCCTTCCGCCCAAACACACCTCCACTGTCTGCTCCTCATCTTCTCTTTTGGTCTTTCTCCTCATAATCTTTTCCCCCTGACGTCCCCCACGGGTCAGGCTCAAGCGTTTGGTAGAAAGCGGATGGTTTAAAAGGCTAACACATTTTGACAGGGATATTGATATTGGTTTTGTGTTTTGGAGGGAGAGGACTGCCTGTTTGGGCTCTTTGGTTTGTGTATCTCACGTACGTTAATGATAATGCTAAATAATTAACTTTAGGTATTAGCACATATCTTGCATGTGTTACATATTTACATTTTGTCATTTAGCAGATGTTTTTTTGCAAATGAATTATAAATGCGAAAAATCACAAGCAATTTATCATACAGGACACAACGGGATTTACTATAAAAATGTATTATCTAAAGGAAATGAATTTGTTTATGGTGCATCCAGATAGAACCAGGCAGATTGATTCAAGATTCGTTTTCTGGATCTAGAGTAACTGGCAGGTCATTGTAAGTTTGGAGACTTTAACCAGACTAGACTTCTTATTTAATTAAATGATGTGAATGAAAATGTCTGTTAGGAACAGAATTTTCTAAGATGAAGGTCTGCTCAAGTGCAACTAGTCTTTTTCATTATTTGATGGATGTTTGCTCATTTTAGATCAGGTTGACCTCATTAGTTTTTCTATTTCTTTTCTGCCTGTCATTAGTTTTCTTTCTGTCTCTTAGACCCGTCTGATCAGCTGTTGGAGGTGGTGGGGCTGGAGGGGGCAATGGAAATGGGGCAGATCTACACAGGTCTGAAGAGCGCAGGCAGACGTCTGGCCCAGTGTTCCTCCATCATTATCAGGTTACATTTCATTGTAATTACAAATCAACCCCATCCTCCAGTGTGGTGTTCCTAATATACTGAATTTAGAAATGTTTACTTGTCCAATTAAGTAGTGCTTTTCGGGAACATTATTTCTATAGTAGAACCCTTTATATTATGCTTTACTTTTTCTACAACAAGTTTAAGCTGTATTTAGCTAGTTCTTTTATTATTAAGCTAATACAATTACAATTAAGGCAGCTTTTAGAAACTTTTTATGATTTTTGATAATATTAATATGTTGTTACGGTTTCAAAGTTTAGGGTTAAGGGTTTTTTTTAAAGAAATTTATACTTTTTTACTCAGCAAGGGTGCATTAAATTATTTAATTGTGACATTGAAGACATTTATAATTAAAAATATATATTTATGTTTCAAATAAACACTGTTCTTTTGAACTGTCTATTTGTAAATGGTCCTGAACAAATGTTTTCCACAGCACCACAACTGTTTTCAACATTGATTAAAATAAGACACTTTACTTGCAGTAAATCAGCATATTAAAATGATTTCTGAAGGATCATGTGACACTGAAGACTGGAGTAATGATGCTGAAAATTCAGCTTTGGGATCACAGGAATAAATTACATTTTAAAAATATATTTAAAAAGAAAACGTCTCGGTTACGTATGTAACCCTCGTTCCCTGAAGGAGGGAATGGAGACGTCACGTCGGATGACCGACGAAACTGGGATCTCGCCAGAGAGACCAATCCATTTCGAGTGTAACTAAACGAGCCAATGGACATTGGCATGCGATCATTGCATCCAGCTGCCACTAATCACAGCGTGAGCATAAGAGGCAGCAGGTGCACCGCATTAATTCATGCTTTCGCTGAGGATCCGAGCCGGTGACCCGGCAGCTCAGCGGGGGTACAGCGACTGTGGCGACGGGAAGTGACGTCTCTGTTCCCTCCTTCAGGGAACGAGGGTTACATACGTAACCGAGACGTTCCCATTCAGTCAGTCGCTCCGAGTCACGTCGCATGACCCGACGAAATTGGGATCCCTACCAAAGCGCTACATGAGCTGCACCTTCCAGTGCCCTGTGTAGGCCTCCTGATCCTTCCTATAAGGCAGACGATAGGACCGGGCTCTACACAGAGAAGGTCAACTACCGTTGTTCCTTGAGCAACCCAACAGTAGGACTTGGATAACACTGGGAAGCGTGCCCTTCCGCTTGGAAGAGGCACACTGTGGAGTCACCTCCTCCCAGAGGGGGTTAAGTGACATTTAGACATGTGAAGTAACTCCGTAGGGCCCTATAGCACATGGAAGTCTCTGAGATGGCTTAGGCTGCATCATTAGAGATAGCAGAACGTGGTCTGTCAGGGGAAACACGGCTGTAATAAGCATACCGTGGAATACACACATGGGATCCCGACAGGGTCTCTCATATGGGCACTAGCCTCACCCCAGATTTCAAGAATTCATTGGCTGAAGGCCTGGCACCGGACGTTCCGCCACGTCTGGGCACCGGAGTGCTGGAGGACTCTACAGGGTTAAGGAACTCTCTGGAGAGTTAGGCGTAAGGACACCACAAGCCGACTCTGAGCCGGCCTCTCAGTGCCACTACCCGTTTGAGGTGAGAACACAGGAGGAAATCGGTTCGACACGTAGGCTATAAAACCTAGCGAACGTGTTTGGAGTCGCCCAACCCGCAGCTCTACAGATGTCTGCTAGCGAGGCACCACGAGCCAGCACCCAGGACGATGTGACACCCCTAGTGGAGTGAGCACGCAACCTGAGCGGGTAGGGCACACCTTTTGCTTCATAGGCTATCCAGTGGGCCATCCTCTGCTTGGAGACAGCCTTCCCCTTCTGCTGTCCTCCGTAACAGACAAAGAGCTGTTCTGAGGTCCTGAAGCTCTGAGTTCTATCTACGTACTGTCATAGTGCGCGTACAGGACAGAGCAAAGCTAGGGCTGGGTCTGCCTCCTCCAGGGGCAGCGCTTGCAAGTTCACTACCTGGTCCCTGAAGGGAGTGGTAGGAACCTTGGGCACATAGCCGGGCCGGGGCCTCAGTGTTGTACTGGAGTCAGTCGGCCCAAAATCAAGGCACGATTCGTCAACCGAAAATGCCTGCAGGTCCCCCACCCTCTTGATTGAGGCCAACGCAGTCAAGAGTAGGGTTTTCATAGAGAGAAACTTCAACTCGGGCAAAGGCTCAAAGGGGGCAGTATGTAGGGCTCTTAGCACCAATGCCAAATCCCAAGAGGGTAGGGAGAGGCCTCCTGGTCCCCCTAAGAAACCTGACAACCAGATCGTGCTTCCCCACCGACCTACCCTCGGGGTCGTGGTGAGCGGAAATAGCAGCAACATAAACCTTAAGGGTGGAGGGGGACAGCCTACGCTCCAACCCTTGCTGCAAAAAGGAAAGCATGGCTCTGATTGAACATCTCCGGTGGTCCTCATGGTGAGAGGAACACCATTCGACGAATAGGTTCCACTTCAGAGCATAGGCCTGTCTTGTGGACGGTGCACGTGCTGAAGCGATAGTGAGTGCTACCTCCTGGGGTAGGTCACCTTGAACCTCCGCGTCCCATCCAGGGACCAAACGTGGAGTTTCCACAGGTCTGGATGCGGGTGCCAGAGGGTGCCCCGTCTCTGAGAAAGCAGATCGGCCAGGGAGGGCTGTCGCGAGGAGCATGAGTTCCGGGAACCAGGTCCTGTTGGGCCAATATGGAGCCACTAACA
Source organism: Barbus barbus (assembly GCF_936440315.1). Taxonomy (NCBI): domain Eukaryota; kingdom Metazoa; phylum Chordata; class Actinopteri; order Cypriniformes; family Cyprinidae; genus Barbus; species Barbus barbus. Next base: position 7,527,848 of record NC_136762.1, read on the forward strand.
AGACCTGCTCCTCGTCCTCCCTGATCTTGCTAGTAGGCTCACTGAGGGGAACGCATATGTGCCAGAGCATCCGTGCCGAGCGTTGCCTCAGTTAGGGAGTAGAACCACTGGCAGTGGGTGGTTTCCGGAGATGCAAACAGGTCTACCTGAGCAACTCCGAACCGACTCCAAATCAGCTGGACCGCCTGGGGATGGAGTCTCCACTCCCCTGGAAGTGCTGCTCGAGACAGCTCGTCGGCTGCCCGATTGAACACTCCTGGAATGTGAATGGCACGAAGAGACCTCAGATGCTTCTGACTCCAGAGGAGGAGGAGCGTAAACCACCTTGCCGGTTGATATACGCAACGGTCGCAGTGTTGTCCGTATGGACCAGAACGTCCTTGCCCTGAATGCGCCCTCTGAGGCGGCTCAAGGCAAGGCGTACTGCCAGCAGCTCGAGGCAATTAATATGGTAACGCAGTTGGGGACCCGTCCATACCCCTGACGCTGCGTGCCCGTTGTACGTGGCTCCCTAGCCGGTGGCCGAGGCATCTGTGAATACCACAGCATGCCTGGATACCTGCTCCAGGGGCACTCCTGCCCGAAGGAACGAGGGCTCTGACCACGGGCTGAAGGTTTTGCGGCAGGCTGGTGTAATCTGAACCCGGTGAGTACTGCGTTTCCACGCCCACCTCGGGATTCGGCCATGGAGCCAGTGCTGAAGCAGTCTCATATGGAGCAGACTGATTGGAACTATAGCCGCAGCTGCAGCCATATGCCCCAGGAGCCTCTGAAAGAGTTTCAGTGGGACCGCCGTCCTGCCTGATAAAGTCTTGAGGCAGTTCAGCACAGACTGAGCACGTTCCTGGGTGAGGCGTGCTGTCTGGTTGACCGAATCCAACTCCATGCCGAGAAAAGAGATCCTCTGCGTTGGCACGAGTTTGCTCTTTTCCCAATTGACCCGAAGGCCCAACTGGCTGAGGTGCCTGAGCACCAGGTCCCTGTGTGCGCACAACTGCTCTTGAGACTGTGCAAGTATGAGCCAGTCGTCGAGATAGTTGAGGATGCGCACACCCCGTACTCTCAGGGGAACAAGGGCCGCCTCTGCGACTTTGGTGAAGACGTGAGGCGAAAGGGACAGCCCGAAGGGCAGGACCTTGTACTGATATGCCCGAACCTCGAACGCGAACCGCAGGAATGGCCTGTGTCGCGGGAGAATCAAGACATGAAAGTACGCGTCCTTCAGGTCGATCGCTGCAAACCAATATAGGGGACGGACGCACCCGAAAATGCGTTTCTGCATCAACATCTTGAATGGCATCTTGTGAAGTGCACGGTTCAAAACTCGCACATCCAAGATCGGTCATAACCCACCGCTTTTCTTGGGCACAATGAAGTAAGGGCTGTAAAACCCCGACCTCATATCGGCTGGAGGGACCGGCTCTATCGCGTCCTTCGCCAGCAGGACTGCGATTTCCGCACGCAAAACAGGGGCATTGACGGCCTTGACTGAAGTGAACCGCATGCCCCTGAACTTGGGGGAACGCCGGGCGAACTGAGGGCTAGCCAGGGTCCGAGAGACCGTGCCAACGGGACCAGCGATGTACCCGCGGAGGGGCAGCGAGGTGGAACTGGCCTGTGACGGCCTGGCCTGTGACGGAAGGGGGCGGGGTCTGGGTGTGTAGTGCAACACTCACCTGATTCCTCCTCGTGCGGGAGGAAACACAGGAATCCGGCTTGAAGCTTGTGACAGCCCGACGTTTGACGACTTGAAGCAGAGACTTGAGTGCTACTGCCCTTACCTGGTTCCACGAATGGGCAGGAGGGGTGCTCTTGGGCAACCACCCGCTGCCTGGCGAGAGGAGGAGGGAAGTGATCCCGTGATGCACGGTTCACCACTCTCCTCCTCTTGAGACCCAGATATAGAGGAAATCGCTCTTTTATTGAAGTTTTGGGTACCGCTGGAACAAAAACAGAATGAAACAAAAGATTCTCCACCCGGCCCCAGGGAGTGGTGCGGTTACCATCTCCCAACAAGCAGTCTCTTCCATCTCTGGGTCGCCCGTCTCTGGGCCTCTTGCAATTGCGCTTGCCGCCAGGTTTGGCGGGGGCCTGGACGGGCTGAGCGTCCTGTCTGAGACCTGGTGGAAGGCTGCTGCGCGGGAGCGGGGGCGGCCGCAGGGGCGTGCCCACGGCGACGAGCAGGCTGAGGGGCTGCAGCCGGGGTGGAAGCAGCAGGTTTCCTCCGGCGCATGATGTGTTTGATCGCCTCAGTCTGCTTCTGTGCTGCCGAGACAGCGTCACCAAAGAGGCCGGTCTGTGACACGGGAGCATTCAGGAACTGTACCTTCTGCTGCTCCTTCATGTCAGCGAGACACAGCCAGAGATGGCGCTCCTGGACCACTAGCGTGGACATCCATCGCACGACCCAGAGACTGTGCGGTCACCTTCGTCGCTCGAAGCGCGAGGTCCGTCGCAGCACGCCAGGTCGTGACCACCCTCGTACAGGTCTTTCAGGACTTTGGCCTGGTGGACCTGCAAGTAACGCCATGGCGTGGAGGGCAGAAGCCGCCTCACCACAGGCTCTATAAGCACTGCCAGTTAGACCTGACGAATACTTACAGGCCCGTGAAGGGAGACACGGGTCACCCCGCAGGGTGGTAGATGCTGTTGGACATAGTTGCATGGCCACAGACCGCTCCACCAAGGGGATGCCCGCATACCCCAAAGTAGCCCCACCATCGAGGGTGGTGAGGGCGGAGGAGCCACAAGATTTGTTTCGGGCAGTGAAAGGTGCCTTCCACGATCTTGTAAGCTCCTCATGCACTTCCGGAAAGAATGGCACCAGAAACCATTCATCCAGCCTCGAAGGATCAGGACGCGGTGGAGGATTCCACACGAGCCCGACATTCTCAGCGGCCCGGGAAAGCTCATAGCTGTCATCTCTGGGTCTGGCTCGGACAACGCTACCACACCCGAAGGGGGCAACACAGCCGAGTCGTCATCCCCGGAGAGAGAGGGCTCGCCCTCCGCTGCAGCGATCGACATCTGGTCGTCAGAGAGAGCACCGAAGGAAACGCATGGTGCACCCCGTCCAGCAGAGGGCCCAGCACGCTCCTTCGGCAGCTCCACCAGCTGCGGGGTGCTTGAGGGGTGAGGAGCTCCACTTGGGGAAGCCCTCACCGTGATCCTCAAATCACCTCTGACTCCACCGGACGCAGCGTCACCCCGGGTGCCAGGACGAACGCTGGATCGCGGCAGAGGGACTCCGCCATGTTTAACATAACGGAGTCTATTACGCAACTCCGAGATGGTCATGTCCCCACAAGAAGAACATGAACCATCCACGAAAGCTTCCTCAGCGTGGTGAATGCCCAGACACGTGAGGCAGCGATCGTGACCGTCCTGAGGCGCCAGGAAACGACCACACCCAGAAACGCACGGGTGATAAGACCTCTTTAAAAAGACGCGATCATCCGTGTTGCTCTTTTAGAGAAATTCGCTCTTTCAGTGCTGAAGCACGCAGGGGAGCTGGCCACCGCACACTTCTAGTGTGACCGTCCTTTCCTTCCCGTAGGATCACGACCACCGCTGCTGCGCTGTAACGCCAACACTCGCTCGATCTTTCTCACTCGTAGGATAGGAGAGCAGCAGTGATGCACCGCCACTCGGCTCCGAAGCGAAAGGATGAATTAATGCGGTGCACCTGCTGCCTCTGATGCTCACGCTTTGATCAGTGGCAACTGGATGCAATGATCGCATGCCAATGTCCATTGGCTCGTTTAGTTACACTCGAAGTGGATTGGTCTCTCTGGCGAGATCCCAATTTTGCCGGTCATCCGACGTGACTCGGAGTGACCGACTGAATGGGAACAATTGTTTTAAATTGTAATAATAGTTCACAATATTACTGTTTTTACAGTTTTTTTATCAAATAAATGCAGCCTTGCTGAGCATGAGACTTCTTTCAAAAACATTAAATATTGTACCAACTCCAAGCTTTTGAATAGTTGTGTATTATGTAAAGAGACTACATAGAATATTTATACAGTACTTTGACTACGTTCAAAGTTCTTTTGCCACATTGTAAGATAGAAAAATATTAAAAATGGTGCAGAAAAACCAAAAAAGTAACATATCTTGATGTTTACTGATATACTGTGCTGCATATAACAAAAATAAAATGTTTGTGTTTTACTACTTTTAACATATTATTCATGTTTCAGTATTATATAACTATGTTCCATTGACAGAACCAGTAAAGCTCTTCCTATGCAAATAGATGGTGAGCCATGGATGCAGAGCCCATGCACTGTAAATATGGCATGCACATTTAATATTGTTATATGCTTAAATGTCCTTTATATTGCATGTGTTAATCTTTTTATGAATGTTTAAGCGTAGGAATATTTTTTAGAGCATTTTTCTCACTTTGCGTTTCCTTCTAAACCGGCTTTAGTTGGTCAGTCTTAGATTGTCCTGATATCTTGTGCAAAAATCACAGCACCGTTTTACAAGAAAGCTGAAAATAAGATCCAGCCTGAAACAACCACCTCATTTGCAAAATTCAAAGCTTTGTTTGCTTTTAATTAAAGTTTCCTTTCTCTGAAAGCATCTTTTCTGAAGTGCAGTGTTCATTTACATATACTTCATTTTGTCGATGCCTGAAATCCAAAAAGCATGACAACACAATTAATTGGAAGGAGCACTTGTACCTGTAGATTAAAACTCTGGTTAAAGATAGACACCAACAAAATTGTTATCATAGCAGGTGATCTCCATGGCAACCTATGGCTTCATTGAGGCTTAATTAGTGTCAGTAAACGTAAGGAATGCTTTTGAGACACTACAGTCAATATTCAGGTGTTCCAGCTTATCCTCAGCAAAAGTGATTATGCTAATCCATTTTAGGTGGAGCTGCATTGTATCAGTGTTTGCTTGTGAGGGTTTGTGTGTAAATTATTGGCATTGCATGATTTTTTTTGTTATATATTTCATGCAGTCAATGTGGAAATAAATGAAAATATTCATTTTTTTTTCTAAAACTATTCATTTACCAAATAATATCACTAAATACAGTTTTTTTTATAGTATTTAATTGTTTAGTTCGTTTTATTCCACAGAGGAACATCAAGTTTATTTATTCATAAAAATAAGCACCTAATTTTATCTTGTCTTTCTAAATTGTTCCAGAGAGACACTAAAAAGGGCATGATTCCAATAAATTTGCATTATATATGAACACTCTCGATTTCACCCCATATGTTAAAAAATGCCATGTTGACTCTTCCTCTTAATTAAGCTTAAATGCACCAAAGGTTTTCTTTTTGAGGTGTTTAGCACCATTTACCTTCTGATTGTCATTACTGTGTCTGAATACTTTCATGAACAAAGCAAATGGGTGAATTCAAAGAGAAGAGCTTGATATTTATCATCACCTTTGATGTGGAATTATAATTGACCCACAAATAGGGAATTCAGCACCTAATTAAATGTGACAGGAACAAAGTTAATAAGCAAGATTTTAATGATACTTTCACTTCACATTCTACTCCATTAGTTCACTGGCTGCTTTTTTACCATGTTCATGTCTTGGAGGGACTATTTGGCAAGTTATGTGCCTTTATTTGTGTACTATGCCAGTTCATATAACATTTATCTGTCATATCTTCTCTCATCTGATTGTCTTTTATGAATTTATATCATATAACGTAAACATTTTCACATCATATTTGTTTTCAATCTTTCCGACAGATTAAAATTGTGCATGAGAATCAGGCCCGTATGCTGATGGGTCCTCCTCAAAGCTCTAGCTTCTTCTCCTTCTTTCGATGTGACCGCAGAGAGAGTAAAGACTGACAACCCACGACACCTGAGATCAACGCTACACCTGCTGTAGAGTTCATGTGAATGGTGAAAACCATTGTGAAGGTTCCTGACAGCTGCGGTTAGGCTACAGATTTCAGCTGATGACTTCAGCCACCAGTTTGCTGTCTCAGCTATTTGATTAAACTGCCATTACGCAGCACAAGCCAAGCACTGGGAGGAAAAGCCAAACTTGGGGCAGTTTTTTGTTCACAAATGTTTTGGTATGTTTTGGCTCAACTGGAATTGGAATCAGAGAGATTTGAGGATAATAGGCACTGCAAAAACACTTCAAATCTGAAGTCTTTTGGAGTTTGAGGCTTATATGTGGATTCAGATGGACTAATGAACCGAAACTATTTTATTTTGGGTATGTTATTTAGGAAGTGCTAGATTTCTTGGAGCCAAATGTGAGATGAGACCTGGCCAAATGAAAAACAAAGTACTTTTTAACTTAAAACGTGTAATGTGTTAGTCTAGTGGTACATTTTTCATATTGTTTAGCATGCTGGGTTCAAATCCAGAACTTTGTAAAAAAAATTATTTTATATTTAAACTTTATTTAATTTTTTATTTAATTTAATTTTTATTTTTTTTTTGCATCTGAAACTGACAGTCAGTCGTTTTTCTATAAAAAAAAAAATATTGGACCTGCCTAATTTTGATGTCAATGGGTGATTTCTATGACAGCATATTCCTACATTAATCATGCAACTTGATTCATTTTTTAAAAAAAGTAAAAATATATTGATTGTTTTGGAAGTTGCATTTTAAAAATTCACTTGAATCAAAAAATCATTCAAACTGGTTTTCTTATCACTGAACACGGTCAAGTTACTTGAAGAAGGATCAAGTAATCATTGAAGAGAATCATTTCCAGAAACATGAGCATGTGGACAAACAGTCTTTATATTACAAGCACAAATGGAGGTTTTAGGTTCAATCCTGGTCCAGAGTCAGTAGTCGATGCACAGTTTTTAAGCTGTCTGTGTTTTATTTTAAGCTGAAGCTGTTTGCTTGTTGACGAAGAATCAGATTGAAAGACTTGTATTTTGTCTTTACAAGACATGGTTGTCATGGTCACAAGGTGCTTTGCTCATGCATATTCATGTGTTGTGATGCACTTCTGCCAGAGCTAAAGCAAATGTGCGACTGCACCTTTCCTTTTTCTTGCGATAGCAGCATGCAATGATGTGAGACACTATTGCACATCCTGGTAACTTAAGTTTCTGGTTAGGCCTGGTTTAGTTTCACTCACCCCCACATAGCCTGCCGTTCATAATAGGTGCTTTGTGCAGTGAACTGACAATGAACTTGCCTGATGTATTTGCATTTTGGATCGAGATATGATGTATGACATTTTTAGCAGTTAAAAGTTAAAACGCATGTCATAATTCCTAGACCATTTATACCAAGGATATTCAAGGCCCATTTTGGTAAATTGAGAGATTTATATTGTATAAAAGTGAGTGTTGCATTTTATGCTTGGCCTATTATAACGTGTACTTTGTAAAGTCATTAAAAGAATCAATATTAATGTGCTACGTCAAAAATACTTGTGCAGTTTAATATTACTAAATATTAATTATATTTCTTTTTTTCACAAACTCTGTATGAGATCAAACTGTTTAAGACCCCAGATCTATTTAGAGAGGTATGCAGAAAAATCAAACTTAAATTTTAACTTTTTGACCCTTTTATAAAAGTTTTGAAATCAGTAAAAGCAACATTTTTACAGAAAACAAACATTTTTAATATGCCAGGTAATTTATCCATTCGTAACTCTAACAAACACACCTACTTTCACCTTTTGACCCTGTCAGCTTGCTGCGACAGCTCACCTCTTGACCTGACAACAAATTCATCCCTATGGTTGTAACCTTTTAATGTTAACCTGTCAAATGAATATCTATAGCTGTCCTGCATTCCGTCAAGCTCACGGGATTATACATTGCATCAAGAATGACTTAAAATGTCACTTTAGGTTTCCATCATTTCTCTAGAATGGAAGTTCCTCTGTTTATGTGCTGGTTTACCTGATCCTGCAAAAGTGACATGTTGGATGTTTCTTAATGACGTGATTAGAGCTTTGACATGAGGAAACACCGGACCGACACTTTTAGCACGTGTTAAACATGTTGCATGTAAATGGATATAATGAACTTCATCTCAAAGGTCATGTAAGGTGTGAAAGCATATCTATAATCATAGGTGTTATGGGGGGAAAAAATCTTCCATCCCCTATATAGTTAGCACAAATATTCAAATAATATATATTCAAATAGTCATCCACAAAGACTCATTTAGATGAAATCAAATTAAAATACCAGTCTAAGTGATTCTTTGTTAATCTTTTTTGATCATTCTTTCTTGCTATTTTACGATTATTGAGAATTAACATCTTTGTGTATATTTTTCTCTTCATTTAACCTATAGTACTGAAAAATGGAAATTGAAAAATCAGTTTACTGCATAAAAAACTGTGAGAGCATGTTGTAACCTACTATATTTATTTATATTAATAAAATAGTGTAGAAACAATTTTCTAATTACTTGTAAATTTCACAAACCATTACAAAGAAACAAGTAAAAAATTATCCAATATTTTTTAATTTACTTTAATAATAAAAATGAAATATTTGTAATAATATATATTTAATTTAACATTTTTTACAGAATGCATAACTCATTACACAGCTATTTGGAATAAAGTTATTCTGATTGGTCAAGTATTTCTGGATATTGTCTGTTATCCGTGGCAACACTGTATAACTGACCACTGTGTTTGTCTTCTGTCTTAGCTTTTTCCCTTATTTCAACTCATCATTTCAGAGCCCCCTTGGAAGTTTGGTGAGGCCCTCTAGGGGGCCACGGCCCCCAGGTTGAGAACCACTGCATTAAATTGTCTAAGATTATACTTTTGGAAAATGTGGCTGTGGCCATTCTGAGCATATGCCATTTTATTTCATTCTTTGAAAGTTTGAAAGCTTTTTCAGCTTGCCAAAAACTGTTAGGTCATTTGTAAGCATTTAAAACGGGATCCAATGATTGTGTGTACTTTAATGCACATATTTTCCAAAACATCTAGCCACAAGAGAAATTATAATGACGTGCTGTGTTTCTCATAAATAAACACCTTATAATTGCAATATCAGTTTTGCATATTTTAATGAAGGAACGGTGAAATAGGCTCTTGATTGACGGGTGGAAATCTGATCCGGCGGAGGACAGTGGCAGCCAATGGGAAGCGGGGCGCCGGCTGTTTCTGAAGGGAGGCCCCTGGAGCAGCAGGCAGCGCGTGTGTGTTGACTTGAGCGCGGAGGAGAGACACGAGAGCGCTTTTCTCATTCAGTCCGGCGACACATCCATACATGAATGCGGTGCGTTTACTGGGGTGAGTGCAAGCTTTAAGTTCTACATCACCTTCGACGCTTCAGTAAAACGTAACTAGAAACAGAAAATAAAAAAAAGAGTTTCCAAAAGTCCAGTCCCTTCGGAGGGTCGGGTCACCGCGTTACGCGCGCACAGCACTGCGATATATTTACATTAGGACACTTGCAACTTTATCTATAAAGTGTCACGGATCTGCTGCATTTAATGTCTGTTTCATAATAGTCAGCAATGAATGCGCTCGAGCGCGCAGCAGTTCATGTTCCATCTCCAATAAATCGCTTAAAGTCAGTCTCCTTCTTCAAAGGGTGACCGGACGGCGCGCTCAGAGTCCAACCGCTGCAGAATGGACGGACTTTACGACCAACAAGTGCCTTTCATAAAATCTCATGTAAGTCATGAAGGTAAATCAGTGCTCTCCTTGATTGTAAATATGTATCTGTCATATAAGTGACCGATGAGGAGAATCTGCGTTTTTTTACAATAACGTGACAGGTCCGTCATTTGTATGTGTGTGTGATTCTTCACTTTAGGGAAACTTCTAGACTGATTTCGAAGACATTAATAATCATTGATAGTTTTAAACTATTCATTATAATAGCTGTGGATCCTGTTATTGTGTATTAAAGTACTTATATACCAGAATTGCTATATTTTGGACTGTATAAGGTTCCCTATATAATACATTTAAATTGTTAAAACAATCCCCCTTTTCCCTTAGAAAATCATATTTTCAGTTCTGCAGTTTACATTTTTAAAAATAAAGCATTACTCTTTTACTAGTCACAAATGCATTTAAAAAAATTATTGATCAAACAATTGTGTTATGATATAAATGAGAAGTGACATTGTGAAGATTTTAAAAAATAAAAATAAAAAATAGTTTTTAGAACTTTTAAAAGGGTATCATTACCAAACAGCTTATTAGCCAGTTTTTGAGATTTTTTCAAAAAAAAAAAATGGTTGACTAATATGTTGGGTTAGTATAGTAAGTTCAAGACTATACTTTTTATAACTTTTTCCTAAAAAAAACAACTCCACTTGAGGGTTGATCAAGGCCATGAGCATATCTAGTATAAAACACATTTTTATATTTTATTTTTTAAAGATATCAAACAAGTCAAAAGTGGCACTAACTAAAGAATCTCTCATATATTAGCAGTAAATGTGATGTGTGAAGCTGCAGTTGTGTGTTGCATGTCTTTCAAAAGCGAACTCAACACACTCCATCTTCATTTGAGACAATTGATCTGTTGCTTTCTGCTTAGAATCCTCGGGGAAAGACGTCCAACACAAGACCAGCGAAGGACAGGAAAAGAAAATTCATTAACTCTGACCTGGCGTTGAACACCGAGGGTAAGCACTCAGGTGTGGGTGAAAAAGACAATGTTCATTTCACGCCTTCTTAACATCTCGCAAAATGCAATATCGCTCGTTGCCACCTGCACTCGGGGCTTTAAAATCTCAATCAGCAGCGCTCGCCTCGGTCTTCAGAGGTAATTAAAGCTTTGTACCTGTTGTTTCGCCATCTCAAACTCTGTCGTCTTTGTTTTTAGAGCTGTTTCAAGATCTCAGCCAACTTCAGGAGACCTGGCTTGCTGAAGGTAAGCTCTGTTTACTTCAGTCTCGCTCAAGGTTTCTCAGTGGTTGATCAAGCTTTTGTTTTGAAGCTGAAGAAGCGGAGAGAGCGTGGGGGGGAGATTTGGGGGAGGGGAGCAAATATGCCTCAAGTTACAGACCTAATCTGCAGTCCAATTAATGCATCTGTAGCGAAGGCACTTGGTGTGTCATGCATACATTAGTGCTTGAGAAGATCAGGAGTCTAGGGGGAGACCGAGGAGGTTCTACTTTGAGTGTCATCACAAATTACCAGAAGAACTTGCAGTCTCGCTCACTCTCTTCTCCTCTCATCCGCTTTTGGCAGGAGCTAAGGCAGACGAGCCACCAACACTGCCACCTCTCTCTCTCGCACGCACGCACACGCGCACACCTTCTCTCCCTCACTCGTTTTCTTTTTCATAACCCTCTTTTTCTCGTCTGATACATCTTGTATATTAGGTTTTTGTTTATTTTTGTAACTCTTTTTGTTAAAGAGATGGATTGACAGTAGATCGCTTCAAGAGCTTCAACTTTTAGCACTTCGTTTTTTTCCCCCCAACTTTTTTGTTTTTGGTTGTTTTTGGCAATTTTTTGTTTCTCATGGCAAGACATGCTGGTTGTGGTCTAACTCAAACGTGATGCTTCAGGAGTTAAGCGCGAGTGTCTTCTTCCCACCTTGCTTGCAGCACCGACCTTTAGGTTAGTAAATGGTTCACTCTTTGGTTGATTGTTAATTTGTTTGGAAATATTTTAATGTGATAGAAATTTGAAATTTCTTACAGTGTTACGTTGAAAAAAAAAAAAGTAAATGGCAAACATTTTGAAAATAAAAAATGTAATGTTCATATTGTCTTCAAAATGTAAAATTTTACATTCCTAACAATGTTATGTTAAAATTTTCTAAATGGTAAACTGTCAAATTTGTTGTTAAAAATGTGTGTGAATTTTACTCTAAACTGTGATTTTAAGTGGTGCAAATATTACTAAAAAGTATTTTTTTCTGGCTGCAAAAAGTGAATGATTTTGAAAGGTTTTAACATTATTAAAATGTTGTTGAGGACATTTATACATTTAGAAACCTTAAACTGATTATGTGCATGCAAATTAATTTTAACTGATAATCAGTTTTATTTTTGGAGTTAAATAACATTTTTTAGTTTGCTAAAAAATGATAAATATTCATATATAGTTGGCTGCAATTATGCTGTTATGTTTCCATTTTTATCAGAATGTAAATAAGCTTTGTGGGATTTTATTATTGTCGTAAATTAATATAGGCTGTGAAAAAGATTAAACAAAGTAGTTGGACAGCTGAAAATCATGCAAAGCAGTTTGTAAAACCGATTTCAGCGCTTTGCATTTGTGAAATCCCAGCTGCCTTTCAGCCTATGGAATGCATTTGCGTGCACTTTGGACAAAAAGAGGAAATGAAGATGAGTGTGTGTCTGTTTTCTGTTAGTGATCGCATTACATCTGGTTTATGTGACTGAATTTTTGAATGCCACATGAAAGTCCGACTTAATCAAGTATCTTTTTATTTAGTATCATCTCAAATAACTTCATTGAAATATGCTTTAGTACAGCTGCACCACAGGACACTGTTGTGTGTACCGGTCACCTTTTAAAACCAAACATCTAAAATAAAAGGAAATAATCTAACATGTAAAATAGGACTTGCCCTCCTGCATAAGGAAAGAGAATCTTAATTTTTAATAGACCACTTTCATGTATTTTTTAATATATTTAAAAATGCTTGCAGTATAATTGTGGATTTTGAAATTTAAAAGTACGCTTTAGAACAGATTTCGGACTTTACTGTCCTTGTCGTGAGTTTCATTACGCCAAATCCACCCCAGGGCCTCTAAAAGAATAAGACATGACTTAAATATTTTAGTGTATCCGGCAGAAAAAAAAAAAAAAAAGTAGTCGCTGCAGTAGATATTACAGTGAGGAGTACAATTCAACCTGTCTTCCATCCATCAGCCGCAGCGCCAAAAGATTCAAGATAAATCGCAGATAGATTTAATATATGACTTCCTGTCCATTAGAACCCAAACGAAGACCTAGCGGTTTCATTTCAGAGATTTATTAGCTCAGGTAATTGGAAAGAAGAGGAAGACGTATGAGCGACGGACAGAATTTCCGGCAGCGTAGACTAAAGAGCTGATGGCTCGTCATTTGACGTACATGTGTCATTTTGGCCAGAGACAGCTGACAGTCACTTATTACGTCTAGAAAACTTACAAAAGACTTGATTGAATATGTCATATCAGGATTTAGTTTACTAGTCTTTTTTGATTTCATAGTGTGACCTTTATCTGATTTCTCTGCATCTTTTCCTCTTTGTTTGCCAGAGAGGTGATTATGAGTCTCTTCATGTAGCTGGATTTGCGCCGTTCACGGCCTGGTGCTGCAGTTTGTGTGTTTTCTGCTCTTCTCTTTTTTTCTTTAACTGGTGGACATGCTCCAACACCTTAGCTAGCCTCAGGAGTGGTGCTGGGATCAGCTGTCCCATTCACAGGTTGACTCGTTCACCCTGCTGAGAATACTGGCTGCTGCTCAGTCTCTCCCTTCCTCTCACCTTTTCTCTCTTTAACTGATGTTTACTAAAGCTACCTTTCTGACTCTTAATGCACTTGTTCATTCTCTTCTGATCTGGTGAGGGGATTGTTTAATATTTCTTTGATTGTGTTTGCTTTGGAACCAGCCAGAGAAATGGTGGTGGTATTTCTTATTGAGTTCAACCGGTTGTGCTCGACTTGCCTTTTCAAAACACTGACAAATACTGTAAAGATAAATTGGTCCTGATTACCGTACAACTATATGGTATTGTATGCTATACAGATTGAATTTGACGTTATAGAACAGGGGCTAGTTATCACACTTTTTACTCAAGTGAATACTTTTTAGTGCGGGTTTATTTATGAAAGTCAATTTCTGCATATATACACACACACACACATTTATATTTATTATATATTTCTATTTGAACCATTATTGCCCAGCAACAAAAGATACAGGTAATTAAATACATGTGGGCCTCTGTGGGGTAAGTTGTCACAGAAAAAAACATTTTTTGCTAAATTTTAAACAGTAAGATAAATATGAAACAATAATTTTTGAAAGGGCAAAAATGTAAAAAGTAACACAAAATAAAATATCAAACCATTGTTTTGGCCTACAAATATATATATAAATATTTTATATTTTAATTATATGATTTACAGCACATATGGCAACTTGCCTGTTGTTGATCTGACATATATATATATATATATATATATATATATATATTTATTTAATTATTGTATTTTAACTTTTCAGTTATAATGTATCTTCATTATGTAGTTGTCTTTTGATTAAATTAGATTTTTGACTTAAAAACCTAAAAAAATACTAAGATGAAAGCCTTATGACATCATCTCTGAAAATAATTTGGTGTTTTTACTCAGAAATTGCTATTAAATTTCGCAAATAATTTCAAAGAAACGGCAAGTAGTGAAATTCCAAAGTAGAAAGACTACTAAAATAGACTTGATTGTGAAATATGCTCCCATAAAGTTTTATTCACAGCTTATAATTTTACAGTGTAGCCTAGTCTCATCTATATTGTTTAACAAATAAAAATTCACAAGTGGTTTTTCAGTTAAAAATTTTCCCATCTTGCCATGAGATATGAATGCATTACCATTTACACAGACATGAGAAAACACTCCCGTTTCCAAAAACAAAGCCGAAAATCCAAGTAGTCGAGCGAAACTTGTTGCCTTACACAAAGCAAATGTGGATTTGTGCGTGTTGCGACTTGTTACTGTTGTGAAAATGAAAATCCAATTTTAGTGCAGAGGAATAAACGTGCTAATAGCCCCGTGCAGCGAGGTCTCTTGCTCTCCTCCACCACGGTGCGCCTTTGTGTCGAGCTGAACAAGCAATAAACAACAGAAGTCTTGCAAGAGTGCAAACGCATGTGATATAAACATGAATGTGTTTAATTGAGCTCCGTATGAAGGCTTTATTATTTTAGCATTAGCTACAAGAGAGGGAAAGGTAGGGGAACGTGCTCTGTTTGGACGGCAGCCGTCACGGCAGGTACAGGTGCATTCACCAGTGGGGATGTGTCCCAATTAGACAGTGTGAACAATAGGTGTTTTCTCGCTGCATGGCTAGCCTTATGAAGACGCTGTGTAAAGCACATTTGATCACAAGGCAAGGTGTTTTTCCTTTGGTTGCCTGGTTTGTTTATTTTATTTTTTAATCTTCAAACTGTTTTTAGACACAATTATGTCAAGATGGATAAGGGGTGCATTTCACACGCAAGACCCTGCTTTGTCCAACAAATTAAGTTGAAATTAAATTACTGACATAATTAGAGGATATGTTTCGTCTGTTTTAAACCAATAAATGTCTTTATGGGTTGGCCTGAGAATTTCAAATCATTAGTGTTTCAATTACAGAGGATTATTAGAGGAAATAACTCATTAAAGTGATTATTAGAGTAGAGATTGTGTTAGAATGACTTGTGGAAACCTAATACAATGATTATGAAAGAAAAATATTTATTTATCCTTTTCTCTCTTATTTTTCTCCCAGCTCAAGTTCCTGACAATGATGAGCAGTTTGTTCCAGATTTTCAGAGTGAAAACTGTAAGTGTGACCTTTTTTTATTTTAATGTGGCTCTACAAAATAACAGCTTATATTTTGCAAAGCGACTTTTGAGCTCACGTTTGCGACATGTTGTCGTTCGCCGCTGTTGTTTCTGTGAATAAACAGAGAGAGAGTGCGAGCGGCGTGTGTTCTCTAGGTTGTGTACCTTCTCAGCGAGTGCAGCCAGAAGCAATAGGCCTTTAAATGGGCATAGGAAGTAAAGTTGGCGCACAGTGGTCGTGGCAGAGCCGGTGCCAGTGTCGGAAGTGGCATGGACTGAATGAGGCACAGAGGGGAGCGAGTCCAGCTTATGTCTTAAAGAGGAGCCAAAACAGACTCTGCTACTGAGGATGTTGGGGAGAAGAAGGGGGGCTTTGTCTTTCTAGAGAACTCAAGCTCATTAGGCAAATAAAATATACTAGTGTTTGCTGATAATGGGCTATTGTCCTGTATCCCTTCCTTAGACTCTATTGTGAGCGTAGGCCGTGGCAAAAGAGGAGTGAAATGTCACTGAAGGAAGCCTTTTTTTGTGTCGATATTTTGAAGTAAATAGTTTTCCATTCCAATATGTATTTTTAAGCAAAAACGATGGAACTGCAGGGTGTTAGTTGGCGTTGTTGGCAGGATAGTGGAGGAGAGGAGGGACAGGCAGATGGAGGTAGAGCGAGGGCATGGCGGTTGGGCTCTTGAACGGGCATCCTGGCCCTCCCATATGGGTCTGAGTCGACAATGCCAGTGGATCACTTCCGTTTCATGTGGTCCATTCCCACAAAACACCTCAAAATGGGATATACAGGGATAACAGCCAGAAAATACACCTCTCAAACTGCTGCTGCGCACTAGACGTGTGTGGCCTGATAAACTGGTTGTTTGTGAAATTATTTGTATCATTTAAAGATTTGTAATATACTGTATGTGTTGTTGACTTTTACCATTTAAAAACTATTTTTAAGGAATTAATATTTTTAACTAGCAAGGATGCATTACATTGATCAAACGTGACAGTAAATATGCAAAGAAATTATTTTAAGTAAATTAAAAATTATTTTGAACTTTCTATTCATCAAGAAAGCCTGAAAAAGCAGCACAAGTGTTTGAAACATTGACGATAATAAGAAATTGAGCACCAAATCAGCATATTAGAATTATTTCTGAAAACTGAGCACCAAATCAGCATGCTTTGTCTGAATGATCATGTGACACTGAGTAATGCTGGCTGCTGAAAATTCAGTTTAAAATATGTTAATACATTACTGTTTTACTGTATTTTTGATCAAGTAAATGCAGCCTTGGTGCATATGGTAAGTGCATAAAAATATTCCGACCCCACATTTTTTAATGGTAGTGTATATATTTTTTCTCTTTTAAATGCATTTGTAATTGTTAAGAGAATTGGTGGTGGTACTGTAAAATATCAATCGTTTAAAACACTAATATAATAGTGATTTGTGGCTGGGGAAGTGTGATCAAACAGTGATTATATTTTAGTTATTTGCCCTTTTGTAAAGGCCATCGTAATTCCAGCCCAGTGTTTAAGAAGAAGGTGTGACTGAATCTATTATCAGCGAGTAACAGTCAGCGAAGAGGTGAGAGTGAGAAAGAGAGAAGGGTGAGAAAACGCACGACCATCAGCACAGAAAAAAAAACAAAACAGTATGACACTTAGAAACAGTTGTGATTTTTACCCAAATGCACTTTTATGTAACACATGGAGCAGTGAAAATGGTGTTCGGTAGCATTATGAATGGACTTTTGGCAGAGAAAAGACTATTGATTTATGAAAATTAAATCTATTAGAGCGCAGCTTTAAGTAAAGAAATGGAACATTTTGAGGAATGGAACATGAATGTTTAGTTAACGCCATAACAATGGAAATAATTTGTGAATATTTTGCATAAGTTAAGATTCAGAAATGAATATTTTGCTGTACTCAAGATGTTCTTTTGATTTTATAAGAGCTCTTTATTTTAGTCAATTATTTATTTATTTGATTTTATTTTTTTGGAGGTGTTGCCCACTTCAGTTGACATCTAACATGGTTTTAAATGCATCTCATAAATTGCAAGGACACAACAAATTGAAAGTAAATGTCATAAACGACTTCTTGAAAATGTTGTCCATTAACACCAATCAATGAACGTGTAATTGTTGCAATCCTGGAATGACATCCTGCACATATGACGTCCTGTGATGCTAACAGATTTTGTATTGATTCGTTTACTCATATTCCTTTGCGTAAAATCAATTATGGCATTTTCTTTTCTCTTCGTCTGTCTACGCGCTTCTTAATATGGTCCGTCAAGAAGTCTTCTCAAGTATAAATTATTCATCCATACTGCTACTTTTAGAATCCACTATCATGAACAACGACACATCCTAACAAGACCATTTAAAATTTCAGAAGACTGCCAAATAAATGACGTTTTTTTACTTTAGACATTGATATTTTTATTCTTAACTTTATTACACCAGTTTAATCAAATAAATGAAGTACTTTCTATTTATGCTTTTATTCTTCTTCCCTTTCTTCATGTTTTCAAAGATTACCTTTAGAAGCAGAAATGTTTAAATACATTAGTAACACTTCTTGACAACAGCTGTCATTCAAATTACTGAATGTAAAAAATCTGACGAAAAACAATACTGAATTTACTTAAATGTGCCTTAAAGATGTTTTTAAAGAAGTTGGTTACACTATTGATGCAGATTTATATTTTAAATGTATTTTATTACATATCCATCTTGAGTTGCTGAAAACACAAACCTTTTGCATGCAAACAGAAATCGAATGATTTTTGGTGAATGCATTTAAAAATGTAAACGTTGTAAAGTCTTCTCAACTTCATCTGCAGATGCCTTGTGTGAGTGAGAGACTGATTGCAGTTTAAAATGACACTAATGAATATAGTGAGGATCTTGGTGTTCTGTTTAAACATCTATACATTTGTCTCTTCTTCAGTGGCGTTCCACGGGCTGCAGTTGAGGATAAAGAGAGAGCCCCACAGTCCGTGTACTGATCTGGGCTTAGCCTGCAGTCAGGACAGGCCCTTCAGAATCCACTATGGGGAGAAGTGCCTGTATAACATCAGGTAACGTTCACAGAATCCCACAGAAAATAATCAAATCTTGTATATGACACTAAATGATCGTATAACTTGCATGCATCAAGTGTTATAAGAAAATAGTAACGAGACGAACGCTAGACTGCGACGTCTGCATGAAAGGATTTTTGCACCAAAGCAGAAAAAATCAGCTCTAAACTTTATACTTTCAGCTGGCAGAGAGACTCTAGCATCACATATTTTGGTTTGCAAATTCAGCCTCGGCATCTGGAGTGAGAGAGTTAAGTGATAAATGGGCCGAATATGTCTACATACATTTGCAATAACGCTACCGTTTAACAAACTATTTTTCCTATTATTTGTCAATTTAGGATGTGTTATTTTCCTAATTACAGATGTTTTGTGAAAAAAGCCTAATTTCTGAATGCAAATGTTGGGTTTGTTAATCACGCTGCTCGTGACGCTGAATTTTCAGGGCTTCGCATAAAGCACAAATTCACCTCTGACGCTAAAGTGTTGCAGTGGGTGTGTGTTTCACCTTTTATATGTGACTAAAGGCTGAATAAAAGCACAGACGTTCATTTGACAGAACAGCCCTAAAGCAGATGGGGTCTTGGCATAGATGTCACTTTTCAGCCTGAGCCAAGAATAGTCATAAAGATTTATGGGGGGAAAAAAAGCACAATAATAATAGTTTTCCTTTAGTTATTTACTCAAAGGCAACTGTACAGCAGGTGCTGTTCAAAATGATTTGAATGAGATCCACCTGAAATTGGAAAGGGGGAAGAAAACACAAAAAAAAAAAGAAAAGAAAAGAAAAACAAGAAATTACGCTATGGTGCATTAAGTGCAATAAATGGCTTTTCCACTTGGACAAGCGTCTACGGCAAACACGGTTGCTTGGTTACAGTTATCTTCCTATTGATTTGATTTTAAATTTATGACATTTCACTTGGATGTTTTATTTCGCTGGAGGAGCCAACCTGCCCTCGTAATGCAGATGGCACTCAAGCTGAACCAACAACCTCTGTGATAATGATGTTCTCTTCAGATGTGCTTTGGAGATTGTCAAGCCCCATAGAAGCCTGTTCCTTCCTTGTCTTTTAATGTTTCTGAATGGAGTGTAATTGCGTTAAGGTTCATATCTGACAAGATATCAGATGGTTTCTCTTTGGTACCTTGTCGATTGTGGCATGTGAGGGGTGGAAAGCTGGTAGAGCTGGATGGATATAGGATAGATGTGGGGAATTGTGGGATTTTTTTGTTAGATTATAGACAATTCCTGCATGTAAGAGGTCGAAAATGTTTGGTATATACATCATTATATATATATATATATATATATATATATATGTGTATATGTATATATATATATATATATATATATATATATGTGTATATGTGTGTATATATATATGTGTATATATATATATATATATATGTATATGTATATATATATTTGTGTGTGTGTGTGTGTGTGTGTGTGTGTGTGTACACTATTGTTCAAAATTCTGGTGTCAGTTAGATTTTTTTTTTTTTATAATTTTAATAATTTTATTCAGTAACGATGCATTAAATTGATCAAATATGACAGTAAACACATACTGTTTCTAAAGATGTATGTTTCAAATAAATGCTGCTTTCTTGAACGTTCTATTCATGAGAGAATCTTGAAAAAAAACCATAATGGTTTCCACAAAAATATTAAGCAGCACTGTTTTCAACATTGATAATAAAAATGTTTCTTGAGCAGCAAATCAGCATATTAGAAGGATTTCTGAAGAATCATGTGACACTGAAGACTGGAGCCATGATGCTTAAAATTCAGCTTTGCATCACAGGAATAAACTACAGTTTGAAATATATTAAAATATAAAAGAGTTATTTTAAATTGTAATAATATTTCACAATATTACAGCATTTACTGTATTAAATGCCGACTTGGTTAACATAAGACACTAACCCCAAACTTTTAAGCAATAAATTCAAATTATATTTTAGTAAATATTATATGTTTATTTTAATTATAACTTATTGTTGTTGTTATTATTGTATAAATTATAATTGTAGTACCTTTAGTCTTATGAATTTTTTTCACAATTTTATTAGTATTATTTTTTTACATTTTTAATTAAGTTTCCCCTTTAAAAACATGTAATTCAAAAGATATAAAAATCAATTTAAAAATAATTTCCAGCCATTTTTGAAATACCAGTTTAGCATGCATTATACAATAGGCTATGCTGCAGACAAAAAGCTTTAGCGTTTATCTTTTAAAAAAAATTTTTTTTAAATTTTCCAGCAATAAAGTCGAGCACAGTCTCATAATAATCTCAATAGCCTGAAAGGCCCTCAGGAAAGACTAACTTAAACTGCTCTTGTTCCCTGGTGTCTCCAGTGCCTACGAGCAGAAGCATCCCTCGGGAATGAAGGCCTCCAGCCCAGTGTCTACCCCCTGCAGCACACCCGTGTCCCCTGGACAGCATGTGTCTCCCACTGCCGCCCCCACCCCGAAACCAGACAGGACGTACCCTCACCTCGCACCCCCCCAGCCCCTCCCTGACAGCGCTTACCCCATGGACCACAGGTACTGATATTACCAAAACACTACAGATAGATAGATAGATAGATAGATAGATAGATAGATAGATAGATAGATAGATAGATATCATGCGTGATACTTATTCTATTCAGTGTTTTGTTCAGATTTCGGCGGCAGTTGTCGGAGCCGTGTCATTCGTTCCCCTCTCCTTCGATGTCGCGGGACGGACGGCCCATGTATCACAGACAGATGTCAGAACCCAGCATCCCCTTCCCTCCTCAGGGGTTCAAGCAGGAGTACGGCGACCCCCTCTTCGAACATCCGGCCATGGTGGGGGCACCGCTCCCCCAGACGTACCCACACTCCATGATGATCAAACAAGAGCCTCGCGACTTCACCTACGACTCAGGTGAGTTTCATTTCTATCCGTTTGCAAGTCTGCTTGTATACTAACAGAGGAGTATATTGCTCAATTTGTAACATTTCCACAAAATATTAGGCCAAGCAACTGTTTTCAACATTGATAATAAAAAGAAATGTTATTTATAAACACTGTCTATTTATAAATGGTCCTGAAAAAATGTTTGCCACAAAAATATTAAGCGCCACAACTGTTTTCAACACTGATTAAAATAGGAAACTTTACTTGCAGTAAATCAGTATATTAGAATGATTTCTGAAGGATCATGTGACACTGAAGACTGGAGTAATGATGCTGAAAATTCAGCTTTTTAAAATATATTACAATAGAATATTTTACTAATATTTCACAATATTACTGTATTTTGTGCAAATAAATGCAGCCTTTTTCAAAAACATGAAAAAAGTTTAAATAAACAGAAAAATAAATATATAGAATAGAATAAATAGGGATTTTTTTTAAATAAATAAATAAAGCATGATTTATAAGGATATGGAGACAGTATATACTTCACTAAACTAACAGCAAACAATCTGAAGGTCATTTTTCTTTAGTTTCTTTTGGGTACTCATACAGCCAGATAGCAACTTTATTAGGGACTGGGAGATTGATAGAATTAGCGTGTTATCAGGAAATTTGGGCCTGATCTCATTTCCTGAGGGCCTGGCTGGAAAGGAGAGGGGCCCCTAATCTCTCCCCCAGGGCCCCCCAGGCTGTCGGCCCAGCTCTGGCATGAATGAAGAGGCTTTTGGTTTTCATTCAGAAAAAATGGAGGTGGAAGCAGCCGCTTGTCAGGAAAGAATGCAGCACTGCTTCTCAGCTGTTTCCGGTTGATTATGTGAATCTGTAAAATGTAACCTGAGGATAATAGCAGTAAGGCTGGGGTCTTTTCTGTTTACTTAATGTCAAAGCAAAAAAAATCTAATTTTATTATATTTTTAAACAAAATATTTGTATTATTATTCTGAAATTAACATTTACAACAGACCATTAGTTTGTTATGCTTTAGTCCAGTATGTGTTCATCTTGAAATATTACTAACAATATAAAAGTTATTTTTACATTTAGTTTATACAAATTTTAATTACACTTTATTATTATTATTATTTTAAAATTAATGTTTACAACAGATACTCTGACAGTTCCTAAATAATTGTTAGTGGTATTTAAAAAATGAAATATATTTTTGCAGGTACATACAGTATACTAACTTTTTACATTGTATGTTGATATTATTATCTATCACATATTGTCTAATTATTATCTATAAAATTAGACACACTAAAAGCTAACAGATGAAGTGATGAGAGCTTCATGAGTGTGTGTGATTTGTCTGCATTGGTTCTTTACATCAGTGGAGGAGATCATTGACATGTTTTGCATCCCCTCCCAGCCATTTAGAAGAATTTATTCTGCCTCATAAAGGAGCTTGTTTGTTGTGAGCTGTGTAAGGACTGGGCAGTCAGCGGCTAATTTAATCAGCGGTAATTTCCTCGACAGGCCCATTACTTGAATGAAACCCTGAGAGATCTTTATAGGTCCAAATGAACAGGGTTAGATGTTTTATGGAGCATTCACTTAAGCTGTCTTGCTTTGCTTTGATTGAATCACAGCTCCAACAAACAACATGACTGACGCGGAGCACAAGGCGTCCGCTGCGGTTAATCCTCACAAATCTGTTGTCCATAATGTTTTAACCTACTCTTTTGAATATAAAGAATATAAAGATGTTGTCCTGGGGATTTTTTTTCCATTGTCATTGTAATAGTAAGCAAATAAATAAATACATATAAATATAAGTTTTAGTTTTTAGCTGAACACATGCATAATTTTTTCCGCTTTTTAAAATGCTTTTTTAAATTTGTTTTCCTTTTTCAGAAGTGCCTAGCTGTCACTCTGTATATCTTAGACAAGAAGGATATCTGGCCCACAATAACAGAGCAGAGGGTAACTATCCACACAGTATAATATTTTTAATCTTATATGGCTATTTTATTATTTAAAATGTCTAATTTGACGTTTTATTTAATGTATAAAGTCATATTATAACAATATCTCAATGTCTTTATTCAATAGGATGTATGTTCGACAAAGTTGCAAGGCACTTCTATGATGACACTTGCGTGGTACCAGAGAAAGTTGAAAGTATGTATTTATTTATTTACTTAAATTTATGTGCTGAGTTAAATATTATTTATGAAATAATAAGTTGACTCTTTACTATACAGTCATCTATAGACTTGAATACTGTATGAGACTCCAGACATTTAACATATAATATGACAACTTTATCCATTGAAAGCTGCGCCATTGCTTTACTTTTTATTGTATTTTTTTATGCCCAGTTTCACCATGATGATGTCTTGCCCATAGGCATTATAGGATTGGGCTACGTGAGCTAATGCCTTTTGTAATTTTTCCTCCCATAGGTGAGATAAAGCAGGAGGCGGGGCTGTACCGTGAAGGCCCGACCTATCAGAGACGAGGCTCGCTACAGCTCTGGCAGTTTTTGGTGGCCCTATTGGATGACCCCTCAAACTCACACTTCATTGCGTGGACAGGCCGGGGCATGGAGTTTAAACTCATTGAGCCCGAGGAGGTACTAACTAGCCTTAATATGACATTTTTCAACCAAGATTTTATCTGTATGTGGTGTGCATTGTGTTTGGAGGATTTAATAAAAATAGTTTTAGGACATTCATATTTTAAAGTAACTAAAATAAGTCATGTATTATACAAATGTAACCCCCTATAAAGCCTGACATGAAAAAAATCTTTATTTTTTTTTAATGGAACAGTTTATTGAGCCTATATTTTTTTTTAATGCACAGGATTTTTTTTGCTGAATATCATATTTGATACTGCAGGCTTTTATGGTTCATATATTAAGATATAAGAGAATATGGAGCTCATATTTGGGGAAAAATAAAACACCTCAGTTTTATTCGGAGGCCCAAACTGAGTGAAAATATGCTACAGTTGCTTTTCAGCAAAGTTTTAATTATGCTGATAATTTAAAAGCTTTTAAATTTTGTGCATCAAATATGATACAGTTAGCTATATTATAGGGTTAAAATAATTTTAGGACATGATATATTGCTTAATTGCATCATTATCTGATTATATTTACTAAATTTAAAGTATCTCCATGCTATATGCAAGTTTTGATTCCTAGCGAGTCTCTTTATTTGTGACCCTGGACCACAAAACCAGTCATAAGGGTAAATTTTTCGAAATTGAGATTTATACAACATCTGAAAGCTGAATAAATAAGATTTCCATTGATGTATGGTTTGTTAAGATACAACTATTTGAAAATCTGGAATCGAAATATCTAAAAATATAAATATTGAGAAAATCGCCTTTAAAGTTGTCCAAATGAAGTTCTTAGCAATGCATATTACTAATCAAACATTAAGTTTTGATATATTTATAGTAAGAAATTTACAAAATATCTTCATGGAACATAATCTTTACTTAATGTCCTAATGATTTTTTGGCATAAAAAAAAAAACAATAATTTTGACCCATACAATGTATTTTTGGCTATTGCTGCAAATATACCCCAGCGACTTAAGACTGGTTTTGTGGTCCAGGGTCACATTTGTTTGTTCAAAAGCGCCTGTCATGTCCATCCAAAAAAATTAAGTATTTCAACATGTCGACTCTCTAAAAAGTCCGAAGTGTTTAGAAAGCACGGACAGAGGTGTGTTTGTGTAAAGTGTCGGCAGCAGTGGGATTTGTTAGTCCTGTATGTGTGTGTGTGTGTGTGTGTGTACTGGCGTTGGTCCACAGGGCAGCTGTAGGGAACAGGGAGTCATTCATGCCATCAGGTGACTGTGGGCCGTTGGGATTGTCTGGGCGGGTGCAAGGCGTGAATGAGCCGCAGTAGAGTGAAAAAGGCCCACAGCGCCGGGCTCTGGGAGAGTGGTGGGAGGGAGATTTGAAAAGGAGGGGGGCACAGGTGGAGGAACATCTGCCACAATCTGCTGTTCCTAATGAACACATCTCTGACTAGAGGTATGAGTACACGGCTGTGGCCAATGAGAGGACGCCGACTTGTTTTTCACCTCTTTAGCTGCAGACCCGTCAATGCTTTGTTTTTGAGGAAGGCCCTTAATGTGAGAGAGTTTAGTGGGTGTTAGATCTTGATTTTGTGTCATGTTTGAGAGAACCTTATGTATTTTTGCAGTACGTTCATTTGTACCAACGTATTCCCTTTGCTTCGAAGGTTGCGCGACGTTGGGGAATTCAAAAGAATCGGCCTGCCATGAACTACGACAAGCTTAGCAGATCGTTGCGCTATTACTATGAGAAAGGCATCATGCAAAAGGTAATACAGGCTTCTGATACACATCACAACTAGATTTTATACTTTCAAAATACTATCCTTTTTCCATATATTGGCTTTTTCATAAATTACTTTTTAATAATGCTAACGACTGTTTTAAAGCTCATATGCTAATAGGAAAATGTAATGCTCAGCTGCAATGGTAAAGTCTGAATACACTATTGTTCAAAAGGATGCCAGTAAGGACATTTATAATGTTACAAAAGATTTCTATTTCAAATAAATGCTGCTTTTGAACATTCATCAAAGCTCCTGAAAAAAAAATCATGGTTTATATGCTGTAAAACATATAAAACACTTTTCATTTTTAGTTGTTTTTATAAATATGTAAAACAATTTTAAATTGCAATAATATTTTAAAATATTAATGTTTTTACTTTTTAATAAAAATAAATGAAGAATTGGTGAGGCTTTTTAAAGACATTTAAAAAAATCTTACCTTTTTTTTTTACTATAATTTTAAATTTTAGGATATTTTAAGCAAAAAATGATCATTTATGGTGAACAATAAAGCATCCAAATTTGGACTTGAATGTAGTGAAAATTGTTATTGTTCTAAAAAAATATTTTTGTGTAATTGTTAAACGTCATTTTTATGATCTCATATTATTACAATACGTCAAGGAATATTAATTAAAAATTAAAACATTTATCCCAAAAATAAAAATTCTGTCATTAATTACTCGCCCTCATATCGTTCCAAACCAATAAGACTACATCTTCGAAACACAAATTAAGATATTTTTGATGAACTCCGAGAGCTTTCTGACCCTCCATAGACAGCAAGGGTACTACCATGATCAAGGCACAGAAATATTGCAAGGACATCGTTAAAATAGTCCATGTGATATCAGTGGTTCAATCATAATTTTATGAAGCTACGAGAATACTTTTTGTGTGCAAAGAAAACAAAAATAATAACTTTATTCAACAATTCTTCTCCTCCGCATCACCCTATAGCGCCATTTTGGAAAGTATCATGACGCATGCGTGATTGCGCATAAACAACACATGCGTGTGGTGCTGCTGACGTAGAACATGCAAGCGCTGCGCCTTGTTTACATTCAGAGGAAATCACGTAAAAAAAATAAAAATGTGATTTTAAAAAATGGACCTTGCACTGTTGAAATGTATAGTAATATTCTGGTTTCTTGACTCAAAGGTGGCAGGCGAAAGATACGTGTATAAGTTTGTCTGCGACCCCGAGGCTTTGTTCTCCATGGCCTTCCCTGACAATCAGCGTCCGGTGCTGAAGACCGACCTGGAGCGGCAGATCAACGAGGAAGACACCGTGCCATTGTCACACTTCGATGAGAACATGGCGTACATTCAAGAGGGCGGCTACTGCAATCCGCACCCATACAACGAGGGCTACGTCTACTGAAAACTGCTACTGGCCGTTCGAAAACAAAACGAAAAACTTTCAGACTTGTCCCTCATTTCCTTCAGTCATTCCCCAGGACAAAAGAGAGCACTTTATGGACAGAGGATGATGGCAGTGTGTAAACCTACAAACGTACTGGTGTAGTTACGTTAGATGCTCCCTTAGTGTTTTTTGTTGCTATTGAAGGGGATGGGGTGTTTCAGCATGCCGTTTTCTCACAGCGAAAGACTCTTGAGGGCAAATGGCCTCTCTTCGGACAGACGTTTTGAACTATTTAGACAGGTTAGAGTCTGGAGCACGTGAGTGGAAAAATCCCAACCTCTTTTACCATTGAAACTCTTGGATTGTTTGTGGAGCGCTTTGTTATTTTCACACATTTTCACAGCATTTGTTTTCTCTCCCTTGGTGTCAAACTGAGTAAATAATACAGTGTATTACTATAGAAATAAAATCCTTCAAACTCTCCATCTCAAAGTGAGCACATATCTGAGTAAACGGCCCTTACACATCCTTTCTCGCACGTTCAGGACCCATACAGTGATTAATTACTAGCACAGTTACAACAAACAACTGATTCATGTTATTTGTGAAACACTAATATTCACGTTATACCCGTATATATATATTCTCCTATGAATATAATGTCGTAGAGGAGGGAAGATGCAGGTAATTTTCTCAATGAACAACAGATTTTTTCTTAATGAATTAAAGACAAAAAAAAAAAATCCCATGACAGCATGATTTTGTAATACTACAGTACATGGTGTTTCAAATACTGCTTTTCGAAATCTATTTAAATGAACATCTGTATAGTTCAGTAACAATACAGTATAATTATCACTGTATTTCACTGAATATGACTTTTTGATCAAAATCGCTATAGATATCAAATAGTTATCTTCTGACAGGCTTCACGTGTGTCTATGACATCATTCTTTTAAAGCTACATTTCTACTATTAGAGTGACAAATTGCTTTTTTATTAGGAAAAAAGCGGATGTTGGTTCATTACTCGCTCCCCATGCCATCATTGAAAATATAAAACATGTACGTATATTCAGGTTAATGCACCTCAATGCTGCTTTTCGTGTAAATCTAGTCACATATGATCAGACGGCAGCTATGCCCTGCAGTACGTTCATTTTTTTTTCTTCATTTTTTTTTACATTGAAAAAATAAAAAAACGTCAGTGTTTATTGAATGTAAAAAATATATACGTAATTGCGAAGGGAATGGCAATAGCTACACTTCTGTAATAAAATAGTGTTGAAATACAATTGGGTTGTTTTTTTGTATGCACAATGTGATTTTTTTTTTTTTTTTTTGTCAATCTTGGTCTCATATTTCAATCACAAAAACAGCCAAGCAAATAAGCAGTGTTGTTCCTAATAGTTACTGATTTCATTCAGGTTCCAAATCCACAATAAAACTGATAAAAATAGAAGTTATTACTTGAAATGGTTGTCCAATTCAACTTTTTATTTTTTGTAACGCTGACTTTTTACTGTATTGATGCTTGCCGCTATATATATATATATATATACACATACATATACATACACACTCACACAAATTAAATGGAAAAAGCAAAAAGTAACCACTTTAATGTTAATTAAATTGCTTACATTTTGCTTTATCCTTTAATTTATTGACTTTTTGTACTATGAAATGTCACTTACTAAGCAATACCATGGTATATTTTAAAGTACCTTGGTATTACCAACATTTGTTTGAGCGGTGCAGACAAACCGTCATCCTTTATACGCTTATACAAACACATCGTCACAACAACACAGTGGTAAACAAGCCTGACAACTGTGTCCCATAATATCAAGCACACACTGGCCCAAAGTTGTGGTCAAATTTGGCTGTTAAAACGACCGTCACGGTTACCAAAAAAGCACAAATGACTGTGGTTTATTCAAACATCTGCCATTAAAATCTCATGCAAAACCCCTGGCGCTCGAAGTATGTGGTGGAATGGTAAGGAAGTGCTGAGTTGAAAAGAGGTCAGGGGAAAAAAGGACCCATGTAAGGTTCGATAATCTCCATGCTAATCTTGTTAAACAAGTCTTTCAATAGGGCTGCAGATGTCCTCTTTCTGTTATCTCGTACGCTGAATTATTCTCAGGTCTATTTGAATACTCTACGCCCAGAATAGACCGTTTTTATTTGTTTCGAGATGAGCCTGCATGGAAAAACACTGATTATTTTTGCAGTTTAATGGTCACCGCTTAGTTTCTAATCTGCGCTTCTACATTTGTGACACCACAACCCATTAAAACCTCTGTAAAATTGCCTTTAACACGCTTTTACCACTTTGAAGCGATAAATCAGCTATTACCTGCAAGCAGATAACTACTAGATCCATTAACAAAGTAGCTCCAGCGGTTTAGCTTGATTCTGTCTGTTTGCTTAGAGTCCTGCTACCTTGCTTAGCTTTATGGCAGGCCGTGTTTACTTATGGGAAATGGTTTGTGTCGTCTGAGTGGTTGTGACACTCACATGTTTGACAAGTGAAATGAGACCAAATGTTCTCCTTGTAGCCGAAACGCCTTTGAAGCGCTGGCTTTTAATATGGCGTGTTTACCTATGAAAAATGTTTATTGGCCCTCAGCCTTTAGCCATCGAAAGCCGTAGCGGTGAACATAAATCATTCACGAGGTAATTCAAGGGAACAACTGTGCTACAAAGGTGGACTGATATAACGATGACCATTTAAACTGTTTACAGTCACGGAAAATAAACAGCAATTCGAAAAGTGTTAACGCTTGAGCAAATATTTAAGATGGCGAACAAATTTTGTGTCTGTGATATCTCAAACGCAATCCATTATAGGTGCAAGCTGTGCACATTTTAGTGTGTAAATTATTTTTTTTATTTCAAATAATTTTGAAATGGTTACAGATTCTGTTTTTAAGAAGTAAATATATTTTAGCACCATTGCATCTTATAGGAACACTCTGAACATTGACCTGATTTACACACCTTTGATAATCGTATGTAGTGAGATGATCAAAGATGGGGGTAGTTGCTGCTGACTCTGGAAAGCATCACGGTGTTGGAACAATAATTGATGCTGAGCAGAGACTGTACTCAGGCAGTGCCACCGGTTGACACCCATTATATTGTTCGGCGCCGCTCACTTTGCAGGTTCGCGGCAGATAAAAACACAAAAGGGGTCGGGCTTTTGGGAAGATGTCTGCAAGTACGACAGTGATGAATCGCTCTTGATGTGTGCTCAGAAAGCGGTGAAATTGGGTTGTGGCGCTGTGCTATAGCTTTGGGTCACATGCATCCGTGCTGGTTATAATCAGATGCTGGCAGACGGTGGGAGTCTGAAGTTAGTCTGGAACGGGCTTCTGTCTTGATCAAAGTTCACGTCAACAGAAATGTCTAAACTTCTTTATTTTTTTTTGGTCTAGTTGCTTTCCACTAGATTTTTTGTGTGATTGTGCATAAATGTAAAATAATGTTATAAATTAAGAACAACTTTTGTGTACTATAACTGCACAAAACGTCATTTTTGTGCAAATTATTATAGGGAAGACCTGGAACAATTGCAACACACTAAATATTATAAAACAAGATAGAATTATGACTCATTCAACTCGCTCTCTCTCTGCCTGAAAAAAAGACGAACATATCATTTTGAGAGAAATGTCCATATTTTTTAATGTTCATTAATTTTTCTTTCCACTTTTTATCAATTTTGATGCCTTGAATTTCAAAGTAATATACACACATGCTGTATATATATATATATTGACATTTTAAAATATAATATATAATCTCTTGATTGTTAGTTAAATGTTAACATGAATTACACATGCTAATGTTGCTTGCTGGTACTAAAATCATACAGGATTTTATCATTACGTGGTCATCAGTCGCTTTTGTAACACTAGTTATGAAATTAAAATTGTATGACCGCAAAGAATGAACATTTATCATTTAAAATGAACATTATTTCATTAAAGTAGCTAGTTGAAGACTGTCCTTGACTTATTAGCTGAAAAATATATTTTAGTTAAAAGGATTTAACCCATTTAGCATAATAATAAAGTAGGTACCACTTAGACTTTTGCTTTAAACTCGAATTATTCATGGCAGCTAAAAGAATTAGGACTGTAAAGGTAATATAATTCAGTAATTGAAATAAGAAATTGATCTAATTGTCACATTTTTTACAAAATCGCCCTTTAACATTGGCTTGTTTTTTTGTATGCAAATGTTATAATCATATTATTACTGTTAGAACTTGTAAATGCCTCTTGTACATATAAATGTGTCTTATACAAAAATATAGCTATAAAATATGTTATTGATACACTGATATGTTACTGATATATTTTTTACTGATACACCCTTTAATATAATGACTTTTTAGATTAAATTTAATATGACAATATGATGTTTTCCTGTGTGTATCTATTATAATAGAATTAGTACTGTTGGAACTTATAAATGAAATATGGCACACTGATTACTATCTTGATTACTATTTCTACTTCTTGATTACAACGATTTTACATTTGCCCCCAGTCTCCCCTAATAGTAAAATGAGATGGTCAAATGATGATGATGGTGGACAGATGTTGATGCAGACAGTATTTTAGCCCTCTCTTCCACACTGCCAGCATTCAGCCCTAGCGTTTTGTATACTAAACAGGTTAGTAAGCAGTTTGACTCCCTGGTCAGTCAGGCTGCAACTGGCCTCTTCTGCCACGTGTCACACAGCGAAGCTGGCGAAAGGAAAGGCTCTTCACCTTCAACAATGTCGTTTGATCTCTGCCGTCCTGTCAGGCACAGACAGGTCCACATTACACTGTCCTCAGAGAGGTGGGCCAACCCATCTGTCACTAGAGAGAGAGGGAGAGAGCAGACAGAGACAAAAAGAAGGGGTTAAGCAGGGAGAAATCAATAAGGAGAGGTCCAAAAATATGATACCCTTTGGATTTTTTATGTGCTGTTTTGACGGAGATGAACCCTTTCATGGAAGATAAGTCTTAAAAATAATGCAGACATTCAACATGCTGATAATTATTCAAAAAAGTGTGTATTTTTACATAAGCCTAATATGCATGGACTGCTTTTAAATAGCTCAAAAAATAAAACCAGTGTACATAGAAAAAGCTCTGCAGATTTCCACAGAAACAAAACACATCATTCCAATTGTTTGTCTATTAAATATTGTAGCTAATTTGATTATGACTTTAGCTACCACCTTGATAACATTTTAAAAGATGTTACATATGTTTGTGGTCTGAAATGATAATACGAAAATAATAATTTAATATAATTTAATAACAATTTTTTTTTATTATTGTCTACATGAATAAGAATCCCATCCCAATAAAATTAATGATTCATGTTTACGTTATTATACAACAGAGTGATAAAAGTAGGTCAGAGGAAAATATTTATTTATTAAAAAGAAATTAATAAGGATACATTAAAACAAAGTGACCTTAAATACATTTAAAATATTACACAATATTTCTACTTTAATAAATGTTTTTCTATTGAACAGCATAATAGAATGATTTCTGGAGAATCATGTGACACTGAAAGCTGGAGAAATGATGCTGAAAATTCAGTTTTGCCGTAGGAATGAATTACATGTTAAAATACAATAAAATAGAAAACACTTATTTTAAACTGTAATAATATTTCACACAATTACTGTTTTTAGTGTATTTAATTCAATAAATGTAACCTTGAGACTTACTTCAAAAACAATTAAAATCCAAACTTTTAAATTGTAGTGCACATTTCAAAATATTTTTGTTCATACTGTACAGCAAAGATAGTACAGAGACTGTACAGAAGCTTTAGAAAGTCATGACTGATTGTGCTTCATGTGCCTCATGATTGTGACAGCGAAGAACAAAAGCTTCCCACACAGCAGTCATGTCATCTCCACAGATGAAGTCTTATCGCGCTGCCTGGAAAATATACTAGTAGAGGTGGAGTCAAGACTAATGTTACTGAGGTAAATTTAGGCAGACACATTTATAACGCCCCTTGGCTCCTGAAATAGCTTTTAAAAAAGAAACCTAGAAATAGGCCCTCTGAATAATGACATCTTTTTCTCTGCTTTGCTTAGTTTTTATACAGAAATTGGATCTCAGCGTTAACGTATGGCCCCTGTGTCAAAACTGCTAAATAATGCATTTATTAAAATATACCTCACCTCTTTAAGGACGATAATGGATGTGCCTCCGCCTTAAAGGCTATAACCGTTATCTTGCAGAACAGAGTCATTGTCCTTAAGTACATACAAAAACAGCTTTCGCAATTCAAAAGCACCTTGGAATAGAGGTCACAGGAATAAAAGCACCATACATACAGCCCTCGCCACATGTCGTAATTATATCACAAAAACACACAACAAATTCAGTTTGTGACATAAATGAAACGCTTAACTGTCCACCCAGCAAACAGGGAACGTTCTCAAAACTTTGGTTAATGCAATGATAAGATTCTCTCAAAGTTATAAACAAACATTCTTCAAGTAACGTTAATAGAATGTTCGTTTTAAAAAATGTTTTATTCTAAAAATGTTTTAGTTTATTTTAACATTTTTCAACGTCACTACTTTTCTCTGAATGTTTAAGAACATTCAGATGTAACGTTTCCATAATGTTTGCAAAATGAAATGTTCTGGCAAGATTTTCTCATAAATTAACATTTTTCAAGTTATTAGAATGTTAATACAAAAATATTATTTATGAAATGTTCTGAAATGTTGTAGTTCTAAATTGAATTTTTGTTTACGTTATACTTACTACGTTTTCCGAATGTTTAGAGAACATTCCAAAGTAACATTCTCACAATGTTTGCAAAATGTTCCGACAAGATTTTCTCATAGTTATGAACGAACATTCTCCAGTAACAGAATTTTCATTCAGTTATCTGGTCTTTAATAACGTTCTCAAAACGTTAGCACAAAAAAACTTTATGAAACGGTCTTGGGCTTTAATAACGTTACTATTTAACACTTTTTTGGAACATTTAGAGAACATTCAAAAGTAACGTTCCCATTACGTTTGCAAAATGTAAAAAATGGAACGTTCCCTTAAGGTTTTCTCTAACGTTTGTATAACCAAAAAAAAATATTTTTTAAATAGTTTGAACAGAACATTCAGAACTAACATTTTCATAACTTAATGAGAACGTTAACAAAACATTTGTTTTCCAAGCATGAGTTTGGGTTTATTACAATTTGTCTCCGTCCTAAACTTTTTAGTCACACTGAATTACGCAAAAAGACAGATGCTGTCATGAGTGCATGTGGTCAAGCATGAATAAAACCTTTTGTGAAAGCACATTTTTCTTTTGTGCATCTATTTACGAGTGATGCACGGTGTGTGTTTGTGTATGCAAGTGTGTGTTGGGGTGCATGCATTTCTTTCTTTCTTTTCTGCCTTAAAAACAGATGGTTCCTTGTGCTGAACGGAAGTTGTGTTAACTCGGTTGGCTCGTGATTGGTGGCTGCCGTCCAACGGCAACACGGGTATCGGGGAGGGGTGTTAGTAGAAGTGCAGTTTGCCTACTTCAGATGTGCTGTGAACAGAACAGAAGGAAGTGAGGTGGTACGTACTGTTGCGCTGTGCTCCTCGTGTCTTAGCGATGCAGCACGGGCCATGACGGGCAACAACCCTCTAGCACTCTTGTGAGTCCAGACATATGTAACTGTGTAAACACTGCGTTGGAAGGAAAGCTGGTGTTGTCGGCTCCTTGTAGAGAAAGTCAGCCAAAGAGCTCGTCGTTAAGTCCTGCTGGGAAGAACATAGGGTGTTTATTTAGTGTGCGCTCTAGACCACTTGTGCCTCTTTGTGGTTTATTAGGATAATATTTCAAGAGGAAACTGATTCCAGAACGGCATGCAGCATGTGGCGCTAATATCTGCATATTTAGAAAACAAAGAGGAATAATATACGATGCTGAGTAGGAATAGCAAGTAGTAAATTACTGTACTAAATAAAGTACTATTGACACATACAGTGGTGGCCAAAATTATTAGAACACTAGTATTTTCACCAGCTAAAAAATGGTTTTAAGTTTTGCTGTAGTGTTATATCAGTTTACATTTCCAAACATTGGCTGTTGTGCAAACAAAAATCTCACTGGATTCAGTGCTCCACACAGAGATCTGATCTGATCATCATCCAGTCTGTCTGGAATGACATGAAGAAACAGAACAAACCGAGACTGAATAAATCCAGAAGAACTGTGGCAACGTCTCCAAGATGCTTCAAGAGACCTACCTGCAAAACTACCTGAAAAACTATGCGCAAGTGGGCAAAACTGCTTTAAACACAAACGATGGTCACACCAAATGTTGATTTAATTTAGTTAATAGAAGTTAATTGATAAATTTATGACATTTTTAAAAGCATGCAGCATTTTTACACAAGTGCCTAAAACTTTAGCTTTGCAGGTAGGTTTCTTGAAGCATCTTGGAGACGTTGCCACAGTTCTTCTGTATTTAATCTGTCTCAGTTTGCTCTGTTTCTTCATGTCATTCCAGACAGACTGAATGATGATCAGATCAGATCTCTGTGTGGCGCACTGGCTGTTGTCAGACTCCTTATGCAAACAAAAATCTCACTGGATTATTACAATTAATGGCAAAATTAATTTTTGGAAATGTAAACACACTACAGCAAAACAGAAATGCCTGACTTAAAACCATTTTTAGCTGGTGAACATACTAGTGTTCTAATCATTTTGGCCACCACTGTACATCACCTGAATTTGTTTGATCAAAAATACATTAATAACTGCAATATTGTGAAATATTATTACAATTTAAAATAACTGTTTATTATTATCATTAATTTTAAAATGTAATTTATTCCTGTGATGCAAAGATGAATTTTCAGCAGCCATTACTTTAGTCTTCAATGTCACATGATCCTTCAGAAATCATTCTAAAATATGCTGATTTGCTGCTTATCATTATTAATGTTGAAAACAGTCATACTTATACAAAAGTATACAATTTAATGCATCCTTGCTGAATAAATTTATTTCTTCAAAAAAAAAAAAATCTGCCCCCAAACTTTTGAACACTATTATTGCAACTATATTTTACAAAAGTAAATACATCAACAACACAGGAAAGACACTTATAGGACTTGTTGCGTTGGATTTTCTGAGGTAAATTCATGTTCTCCTACTCAGATAACCTCAAGATATCCTCAATATAAAATCACTTATGTTAGAAGCTGAGAAACCAAAGCAAACCATCAGAAAACATTATTTTTGTCACAATGTAAAATAGCCACCCCCTTCGTGCCATCTTTATCTTTGCGACATATGTAAACAATGCTAACCGCGGCATTATGTTTTCAATTTTCCGCTGCTCTGCGCACGAGATTTGAAATCATTTATCTCGAATCCAAAACAATGGGATCCCTCCATATGGTTTTATTTGTGTGCATCTGGCTCAGCAAGCAGCATACAGTTACCATCCTATATTTCCAGCTTTATTCGCACCTAGCAATGAAAGCCAAATGTGAAAATTGAAGGCAGAAGGATCGTGTGACGGGATTAATTAGACAAGGCCAAGTGAAGTCACACTCTTCATGGCAACACACTTGAACCTTCAATTACGTACTGCACAAAGCAATTAAAAGCCTCCCTCTCTTGCTCTGTCCTATGGAGTCTACCTGTTACTGCTGTTTGCTTTCTCTGTAGGGTCCCCCCGGGGCACCAGGCAGACTCCAGGTCCAATCCGCAGGTCGGTAATTACAATTGATCAATTGTTGTCGGGAGGTGAAATGACTTGGTTGTTTTAGCCAGAGCTCAATTTGAGGTGTCCATTTTTAACAGGTTATTTATATGGCAGGTGGTTAGGAAAAGAAAAGAGAATAGGGAGGAGGTAGAGAGATGAAGAGAGGAGCTGGAGGAAGAGATCGGGAGAGAGAAGACAATTTGGCAATTTCTAATCGCTGATAGATCTCGGCTTTTTCCTTTTCATTGTTTCTGGAGTCATCGGGTGGCTGGATGAAATCAGGCAGGAATTGGCCAATTTTGCACACTTTTCAGCCGAAACTGTTCAATTTCTCTTTCTGAAATGATTTGTATACATTTGCCATACTTTCAAACAATTTGGGTATAATAACTTTTGTACAGAGGTTACACTCTGATAAATGGATTTTTGCTGCTTGGTCATTAATGTGAGACAGTTCTACAAATGTTTCTGTCACAACTCAATTTCATGCAATTTAGTATGCAATTAA
This sequence comes from Barbus barbus, assembly GCF_936440315.1. NCBI lineage: Eukaryota > Metazoa > Chordata > Actinopteri > Cypriniformes > Cyprinidae > Barbus > Barbus barbus. The sequence goes on from NC_136762.1 coordinate 7,565,338, forward strand.
CTTAAATTTCTAAAACCGTTTACCTAGTCCATTTCAGTTGTGACTACAATGAAAACAAAATTGGCATAGCAACAATTTTTACAATTGCTTGTAAAATGCACAAATAATTACAAAGAAATGACAAGTAAACCAGTAGAATTAAAACAAGTAGAAAGTCTGAAATAATATTTTTTAGTATTTACCATTTTTTATTCAAAACTTTGAAAAATATTTTTTTTACAGTTATTAATTTCCCAAATTTTGAGAAAATTTTACATATTTTAAAAAAACTGATATTTCAAAATATTTCAAATAAAACTGTTAACATAAAATTAAGCAATAAAAAATAAACTACTATTCATGACAAAATTACCTATAACAAATCTGTTAAATAATTATTGTAAACAATTATTATATTCAAGTAATATAATTCATAACTATTTTATATAAATTATTACTTGTTAAATAATTTTACTGAAGACGGTGAATTTAATTCAGTTCACTGAATGTTTATATTTGTTTTTACTTAATTTATTTTATTTAATATTGTATAAAATGAATAGATAAAAGAACAAATAAAACAAAAAATTGTTTGTTTGTTTTCTTGTTTTTCTTTGTCATAGACCACAACTTTTAATATTCTCGTCTTAACTTTGTTAAAAATCATGACAATGGCAGTGCTGTTTCATTACAAAGCTCCAGCTAGACTCAAAAAGTTCAAGAGGTTGCCTAAATAACATCAAAAACCCATCACCATCTGAAAATCACAGAAGAAACAGCAGCAAACAGGCTTATGGGTACATGGCCAAATCCATACAGCACTTCCAGGAAAACACTCTCTTAGATTATAAAGCCGTATCTGCTCTATGGCAATGACCATACTGCACTTCCCAGAAAACGCTCAATTACGGTATAATGCCGTATCTGCTCTAACAGAGAGTATCATTAATCTCATAATGATCAACCTTTCACATGGATGGAAAAGGAAGCTTTGCTCTGTTCCAGCCTCTGGGATGTCATCTCTTGGCACTGCTCATATTTATATGGGACATTTGATTGATTTAGATTTATTTGACAATTTTTCCTCGGTCACGGTGTCCCCCACCCCTCAATAAACATGGTGTAAGGCCACAATATTATTTTCTACATGACAGGCCCTGAGCTGAGACACTTTATCTTTGTTTCTCCCTCTACCTAGCGTTCTTGTCCTTAAGCGATCCTTAGCCTGAAGCTGTTTGCGAAAACTCAACCCACAACAAACAGAATGCCGCTCAGAGAGATCTGCCTCACTTCCTTAAAGCTGTTGTGTCTCCTGTGGTTTCATCAGCTCTGGAGCTCAAGCCAAATCCTCCACATTTCAGCCCGATAAGATGCTGTTTGCACTGTTTCCCATTTACAGTCCAGATTTTTCGCAGGGAAAAAAAATGTTTGTTTTTGATTGCAATTCCACCGGGATGCACCGAATGCAATTACAAAACGCCATATTACCAAATAAGGCTTTTACAGTACCGAAACTGTTTATCATATGAAAGTAAACAAAAAAAGTACTTCAAACCAAACAAAACATTATAAAATGACAATGACGTATAAATAGCAAATAGCAGACGTAAATTCATAAATGACTTACAACCCAAAGACACTGTCAAATTAGCAAAATATCATAACCAAAAAGCCAGTTTTATATTGTAAATAGTGTAGCAATGTATGACACACAGCTCACAAAGAATTTACTTTCAAACCAAGCAACGTTTTGTTGTTTGATCAAGGTTATGAAATCTGTGTGGAGGAATCTTTCGAAATTCCCAATTGCTAAATCCTATTGAAATGACTGGATTTAAGCCCCAAAATTTGCCATACTACGATTAATGTGACCACACATTTGTATCAAAATAACATAGATGCACAGCTTTTGACATCAAAAACAAATTATATGCTTTTTCACCTCCCGGTAACTGCAATAATATAGTTAGCTGAATTTAATTATTAGCATTTATTAGTGTTGTCTATTTACCTGTCATTCACGGCACTTTCAAAACAGATCAGCAACCTATTTGGGCCATAAAACATAGAAAACAACCATTTTTAGCACTAGATATGTCTCACAGCACTTTTCAAGAAAATAAATGTCAACTTGAGTATTCTAAACACACGTTGTATGCTAATATTCATGAGGACACAATAGGGAACAGCACTTAGCATTTCTGTATATAGCCAGTATTAGCCACAATTAGAGAGTGAAAAAATGTGTCAAAATAGCATAGACACTGCTTTTGACATCAAAAACAAAAGATACATCTTTGTATGTGCCTACCTGTAACTGTAGCTGCATTTTATTATTAGGATTTAATATTGTCTATTTACAACCTGCAACCTATTTTTGGGCCATGATGACACACCAGTGAATAAAACCACTAGATATGTCTCAAACCCCTTTTGGGCCTCTAGATATGTTTCACACCACTCTCCAAGGTAATTAAAGTCCGCTTTAATATACTAGACACAAATGCTGTATGCTAATATTCATGAGGACGCAATAACCACACTTAGCACTTCTGAATTATAGCCAGTATCAGCCACATTAGTAAAAATGTAAAAGTACATTTGTGTCAAAATAGAGTACGCACACATCAGCTTTTGACATAAACAAGAAATGATATGCGTTTTCGCATCCTTGTAACTGCAATAATATGGTTAGCTGAATTTTATTTTTAGCATTTAGCATTGTCTGTGTACATTTAAAACAGACCTGCAACCTATTGTTGGGCCATATCCAACTAACAAAACAGAAAGCTTTAGGCCATTAGATATGTCTCACAGCACTCTCCAAGGAAATTACAGTCCACTTTAATATTCTAAACACAAAAGTTGTATGCTAATATTCATGAGGACGCAACAACCACACTTAGCATTTCTTCTATGCAGCTAGTAGCTATAACGCTACATCCTGAAAACAAATAATTCCCAAAACACACACTTATTTCAAGGGGACCAGGTACGTATCCTCTCAAGTTTGAAGAATTCAGTTGTCTCGGGCCCGGCCTACGTTAGGCTACTCCGTGGCCCCGGGTAACGAAGTTAGCCTTGTTTGAAAAACAGACTCTAGCTTGAGCAATACTTGCTTTAATTCTCATTGAGGCAGCAAATTGACAGGCCTCCCTTAAGATCTTGACAAGTAATGAAGATTTAATGTCAGAATTATGATCATTAAAAACAAATGACTGATTCTTAGGGCAGATGATAAGCTATTAATTTAACCTTCTCTTCCTGTAATAATGCTGGACAGTCTGCCAGTTATTAGATCATAATTAGCTTGTGCAATTTGCATGGAACCAGAGAAGCATGTAGCCAGGCTGTTGTTGTGTCTCAATATTTCTCCAGGGCTCTGTAGTAGAATGTGCTCATATATCACAATCTGTTAAAAAACGCATGGCCCAACAAGCTATTGCTGTGGTTCTGCTGGTCTATGTTCAACTAGATGGTAGAGAAATGATAAAACGCTGATTAAGCGTGTTTGCACGCGTGTGTATCTCTGGGTGAGCGCGTGGAGCTCTCCAAGTGGCAGCCAGCCATATGGAAGCATGCTGAAATGAACTGGCCAGCACTTTGTTGTGACAATATGGCCACACAAACATCAAAGTTTACACTAATGCTCTGATTAACAGTGATTTTCTACATGACAAGTACTTTTATTCCAGCTAATTATTTTAGTTAAGAACCATTTTCATGGTTGTGTCCCCAACTGATCTGTTTTTCTTTGCTTGTGTGTTTGTTCATGGCAGTGATGTTTGTGCCAGAATCTTTCTGTGCGGCCATGAGATTTCATTATTAATGCTTACTGGTATCCATACAGACACATCCAGTCATGTTTAGTTAACTACAAAATAAAATAAAAAAAGTAAACAAGAAATTAAATTAAAATAAATACTAAACTATACTGTTAAACTATACTGTCATTATTAAAAAAATACATTCACCTAATTTTTTATGCACATTCTGGAAATTTTATGTATTTTTAACCATCTTTTTTTTATCTTGTATTCCAAAATTTGCATAAAACATTGATAGAAATATGGTTAATGATTATTACTTTTCCCTAACAAAGACGTCATAAAGTGTTTTGAAACATAAAAATGCAAAATTCTCCTTCAAAATATTAAAACTAAAGAAATATATAAAAACTACAAAACAAATAAAACTAAATATAAACCAAAACTCTCCTTCAGAATACTAAAGCAAAAAAAAATAAAAATAAAATAATACTAAATAATAATACTAATTATAAACCTAAATGCTATATATATATATATATATATATATATATAATATAAAATATAAGAATATAAATATCTAAATGTATATACATGTAAATATTTTCAATATACAGTATGTGTGTGTATTTATATATACATAATAAATATACACAATACACATACATATATTATGTAAACAAAAACACACTAAGAAACAAATAATACTAAACTAAATAGAAACCAAACTCAAACTAACAATAATAGTGTGAAAAGACCTGTATTGAACACCACATTTAAAATTCAAATCTATGATCGCTTTGGTAAAGTGAAGCCAAAATGTATTCTGAAACTTTTCTAAGAAATGAATGCCACTTGGTTTAATATTTTTGCTAATGCAATGACTTTCATGTATTTTTAAGTGTGGCCTAATTTTCCAAATACTTTAAGACCCACTTGCAAATCAGATCCTTTATAACTGCTAAGCTAACAAGTAGGCTACAAGCAGCGCAGACATGGATTGCAGTGCGTGTGTGTATGCTAATGCGTGTGTGTGTGTATGCTAACAAGTGCACGCATATGTGAGTGTGTCCTGTGCCAACGCTGTGCTAAGAATCTGCTCCCTCAGCGGTTTTCTCTCGCACACACACACACCGGAGCGAATCGCACTCCTGGCACTCTCCCCCCAGCGCCTCGTGGTTCTGCTCCGGGTTCTACCCGTCCACCAGCCTATTAATAGGAAACATATTTACTTTTTGCAGCATGCACTCGCTGTGGCATTCTCCAGTATCTTACCCTACGACAGGAGCGAACAAGTGCACTTCTACAAGAAGAAGTCACCGCTGCGGCAGAGGTGTTGTGGCACCCAGGGGTGCCCGGCCCCCGTCTCCATCTCCTATGGGTGAGAAAAGTGAAGCTGAGAACTCCATACACATACTGGCATGTCAGAGCCGAAAACCCCCCTGTTTTGAACATGCCAGTTCTTGTAATTAAATGCACTTGCTGTTTTTTTTTTTCTTCCTGTCACAGCAAGAATTATACTATTGCAACTTTAACCAAATATAGCTAATTATAAAGAAGATGTTACAGCACTTTATGAGGCATAACAAGGTGATAACTCATCTTTGAAGCTGGAAGTGAACTTTATCACCAAGACTGTCTGTGCATGTGGCAGCAGTATACTCACTTAGATGAATAACAGATTTGTAAACTGGGAAAACAAGAGGTGACTGGTTTCAATACTAAATTTGGTACGACAAAAACTAACTGAAGTTTTAAACTAATTACATGAATATTAACGTTTATAAACAAAGTTGCTCTCCAATAGGTGCTAAAACAAAGATTTGATGGGAAAATAAAAGCAGACATCCAGCCTCATTTAGCGTCGCAGTTTTTTAAAAAAAAGGATCGTGGTAGATCTGAAAACTCATAATATCATATATACAGTTATATACTCATATATATATATTGGGTATATTGGGTTCAGTAAGATTTTAAGAAGATGTAAGAAGTCTCTGATGCATGCCAAGGCTACATTTATTTGATGAAAAATACTGTAAAATCATTAATATTCATAAATATTTATTTAATTATTTTAAGATGTTTTAAAATGTAATTAATTCCTGAGATGGCAAAGCTCACAAAAATTACAGTCCTTTAGAAATCTTTATAATATGCTAATTTGGTGCTCAAGAACATTTTTATTGCTATTATTATTGTTTATGTAAAAACATTTTTTTTTCAGGGTTCTTTGATAAACAGTTTATTTGAATTTATTTGAAATATAAATATTTTGTAATATTATAAAGCTTATTGTTGTCATTTTTAATCAATTTAATGCATCCTTGATTCTTTTTTTTCTACAAAAAAAATCCCAAACTTTCGGAAAATAAAAAAATCTGTCATTATTTAACCACTTTCATGTTATTCCAGACCCTTATGTTGTTATTTTTTCATGGAAAAAGTTCCAAAAATTCCTATAACACAGCTATAAATGTAGCCCATAGAACTCAAACAAATATTTAAAGCCAAATGATAGATTTGTGTTGGAAACAGGCTGAAATTTAAGTTGTTACGTATACATGATCTTCCGTTCTCAAATCTCATTGTTACCAACTGTTGCTGGAAGAGATCTGCGGGAAGATTCTTCAAAATTTCCCTTAATATTTTCCATGAATAAAATAACAGCATACAGATATGTATTTAATTAATGACATCTTTTTCATTTAGGGGTAAACTATTCATTTTACTATATGGTAAAATTAATAACATACTAAAATCTGCCAAACGCATCAAACTGTTACAGCGCATCTGAACGGCCAAGAAAGATACAATTGCAAAACACTGACATAAATGCCTGTACAAAACTTTCCCACTCCTGTGAGCATAATTCCTATGAGTGTTTTCTCGGCAGTGCAGAGAGTCATTGTTTAAAATAGCATTGGTGACAGCACTGAGCGCCGTGTCCTGTTGATTGGAGCGCTGATGGCCCACCGTTTGTCAGCGCTCTCTAAAGCCTCATCGGCAAACAGCAGGGCTCCCTGATTATTTAATTGCTTGTAAGAAGCTCATTAAGGCCTCCTATCCATCATAAGTTGTGCAGTGAGGAAGATCTGTGAGAGAAGAGAGAGAGGAAGATTAACACAGCCCACTCCGTCCCCCGTCTAGACGCAGTTTTCAGCCTGCAAATCTTACATGAAGCACTTATAGCATCTTACAGCATAACATCTTCATAAGTGTGACTGTAATATTTCACGTATGTTTCACGTTTATACAAGTGCATATTTCAAAACATATTATGGTTAGAGAGAGAAATAATACTGGATTTTGAATCGTGAGCTGGGAGTGCGCAATACGTTTGGCCGATTTCCAATTGTGCAAATGCAAGCGTGTCATTTGAATATTGTTTGCTACCCTCAAATTTTAATTTGCATTGACCACAGTTTTAACTTCCTAAAATGGCTTACTGGAAATATGTAAATAGTTTTACAATGCTTACTCACAGGTGCTCATGCTTGGATTTTTACTGGTCCTGATTAAGAAAGTTCCCAAGATGCCACTAGCCGTGAAAGAGGATCATGATGGACAAGCCGGAAGCAGAAAAAATCAAATAAAATACAAATGTAAAAAATATATTCAAAAACATATATATTACAAACTTTACGTACAAGGTTCAGTTGCTTAGATTTGTGTTGATTCTAAAACCCAACTTGAACAACCCATTTATTTTTCCATATAATCTATAGTTGAACCTAATTATATATATATCTACACACATTTTCATTCCTATAGAAATGACAAATCGCCACGAATCTAAGGCATTTGAACCTTCAGTATATGGTGTAATGCATTTCACAAAGTTTAAACTTGCATGTAAACAGGTGCAGAATAAGCTCTGGATGCTTGGCATATTAATTGCCGATCATTTGCAAAACGGGGTGGAAAAAAGTCTTTTGCCAAATGCACGTCTTGCAAGCTTCCAGCTGGGATCGTCAGGGGCAGGCTTGTTGGCATCGTGGCAGCATATGTTTGGTGCCAAGAACACCAACGATTTGCATTTTCTTTATATCAATTTTACAAAGCCGAAATGCTCTCTCTTGTGTAAAAATGATCGGGATTTGAGTGTTGCAATTAATCACAAGTGAAATATATTTGCCGATGAAAAGCCCTAATTCTAGTCGAGATTCTTTTTTTTTTTCCTATGAGAAAGAGAGAGCAATCAGTTACTTGCATTACATCTGCACTGAGCTCGCAGGCGCACTGTGATGAATGTGCCTTTAAGGCTGTATAGTTTGGCTTCATTTAGACTGGCTTGAAAGATGGAAAGAAAAATAGCACTGTGGTGTATGTGGGGTACTGCAAACACAATCAGTCATTCGTAGGGTGAAGCAAAAAAAAAAATACAGTTCCTTTGTCTCAAAGACTAAAATGCATGTTTTCTCCTAAACCCAAAGCTGAATAGGGGATGGCAAAAGGCCACATTTTGACTATGAAACTTGAGTGCTGCCTACAGAACTTTTGCGGTTTTGAAGCTGAAAACTCTTCTGGAGCATCTCTGAATGAATTCAAAGGGAACAGACATTATCCAGATTGCAGATTTTGTTGTTTTTAAATGTACCATTTAAGTGGCAAATCCCAAATGGTTTCAGTCATGTAGATTAACTGAAGAAGTCTACTGGAGTGGTTTCATACTATCAGTTTTTAAAGCATTTTTTAAACTAAAGTGTACAATATAGTGTCAAAATGCACCCAGCTTAAGGAAAATGCCACTCAAATTGACTTTCTCACAGGTTTGTACAGTTAAAAAAAAAGCATTTAAGAATACCACAGCTCAAGCAGTTCATCTTAAAGAGACAGTAACATAAGAATGAAGTTTCGAAACTGGCTAGAAAAGTATAAGCTGATACTGATTCTGACAAAGTAACATGAAATTTTAGATCAGATTTAGCTTTTTATAAAACAAATTATAGTCATTCTTGTACATCCATTTTTTGCCTTGCAAAATTAAATGATTGGCTTTCTGTGATGGTGCAAATTGAGAAATTATGCTGATTGGTCATTAAAATTGTAAAAATGACTTGATAGTCTTGAAACCATCATTTATCGTGTGTTAAAAAATACAAATGAGCGAGTTCATAAATATAAATAGTCATTAATGGTTCATAAATATATGAATTGTATTACAGCTGTATAATTTAAAATTTGTTGCAAAGAAAATATATATATTTTTTTTTTTACTTTTTGAAGAGAATATATAAAATTATAAAAATAAAAATTGCATGCAAAATATGTAAACAAAAGCTTTTAATAAACTTAATAATAAACTTTTTAGAAATGTTTCTATTTTCTCTCTCTCTCTCTCTTTTGTAAATAAATGTCAAATATAAACATTTCAGATGAGCAAGTAAAAATCTGTACCACTGGCCCGACTACACCGGCAGAAAATAGTCCTTATTATTGAGCCTTTTTGTTGGTTTTCTTTTAGAAAGGTTAAGGTGTGATGGAGATTTATGTCAGTCAAGTGTTTGTAGGAAGAGGACTTCACATCTTCATCTTCCATTTTCACTATACGCTCTATGAAGTACTCTAAAATGATCAACGTCAATGAGAGGAGCCCTCAAACTTCGCCGCAGGTTCAGCGCTGAACTTCTGCATTTGTCTAATTAAGCAAGTTGTTTGCAATGGGCTGTATAATGTCCCGACTGAAATCCCGAAGTAACATGAAGATACACAACAATTAATGACCCTAGAAAAGAAAAACTTTCAATAATGACCCACAACTCAACAATCAACTTTTTCCCCTTACACCATGCGTTTTCAAGTTTAATGGGCAAAATCGAGAACGTTTTTTCCCTTCATCTTCTTCTGAGGATGATTTACAAAATGCCTCTCATCAAAGAATTCATTAACAAAGAACATTAATTAAAAAATAAATGAGTAAACATCAATATCAAAACCTCAGCACTGTGGAAGTGAATACATAATGTGTGGTAATGATGTTTGAAAGGGATCCTAACACCTCAGTGGGACTCTTTTAAACCCCTTACCTCTCAGGCAGTTGCTTATTTTGCAATCCTTTGTTGTTAAACAACAAAGAGAATGGGCTCTCATAATGTTATATTAATCAGCGGATTAATATTTCAATTTGATTTTCTTTATAGTTGAGGTGCTGTTGGCATTTCCATTTTCCCTCCATATGTGCAGCGGTGTTAAGTAGTATCATTACCATTTCTACCTGGGGGTTCTGGAGATAACAGGCAGCCGTGATAGCTCTATTCGACGCAGCGAGAGCTGCGCTGGGTAGCACCTCATGCATTTTTAACGGCGCTGTTTGCTGCCGCTCTGCTGCCATTCTTTTATAACGCACCGCGCAAACAGCTGAGTCACAGACTTTGTGCTTTACACAACATCCAATTGGAACTGAAAGCCTCAATAAAGACACTGGGCCTCCACTTAAACTATGACGGCCAACGCATATAAAGAGAGATGATCAAGACCTCACAATAAGAACATTTATAAATGACGTGATGTTAAAGGGATAGTTCGGCCTAAAATGAACATTTCGTCATCATTTACTCACCCTCATGTCTTTTGAAGGGTATAGAAGGATGTGCAAGCTGTTTCTTTTTCCTCCAAAAAAGTGAACAGTGAATTGAAGGCAAGATTTTCAGTGAATAATGACTTGAATTTCTCAAAACCTTCACACAAGGCTATTACATAGCTTTGGAAGATTTCGAATATAGTGCACAAGTCATATGGAATGGTTTTATTATGCTTTAATAATGCTTTTTGGTGCTTGACCCCATTCACTTTTATTGAATGGGGAAAAGCAGCTTAAGCATTTTGGTGTACATCTTGTTTGGTGTTTGACAAGACTGACACAATTTGTGATAATTTGCATTTACAAACTGAAAATTTGTTTAGAACGTAGTAGCCCTCAGGCCATCCAAGATGTATGAGTTTATTTCTTCATTTGGATAAATTTAGCTTTAAATCACTTGCTCATCAATGGATCCTGCAGTGAATGGGTGCCGTCAGAATGAGAGTCCAAACAGCTGATAAAACATCACAATAATTCACAAGTAATCTACATGACTTCAGTCCATCAGTTAATGTCTTGTGAAGCAAAAAACTGTGTGTCAAACAAATCCACCAAGACACTTTAAAACCATTGCTTCCGGCTGAAGTACAAGTCCTCTACCCATAAATCTACTTTTGGATTGGTGTTTTGGCCAAAATCAATGGTTTGAACTTGAAAAACTTTAATGATGGATTTGTTTCTTACAAACATACAGCTTTTCACTTCACAAGCCTTTAATTGATCGACCAAAGTCATGTTGTGGATTATTGTGATTATTGTTTTTATAAGATATTTGGACTCTCATTCTGACGGCACCCATTCACTATACAGAGGTCAGTGATATAATGATAGTGATATAATGCTAAACTTCACCAAATCCGTTCCAATGAAAAAAACAAACTCATCTACATTTTGGATGACCTGAGGGTGAGTATTTTCAGCTATTTTTCATTTTTAGGTAAACTATTCCTTTAAAGGTTTTATAATTATTCTCATAAATGCATCATAAATGCATTCTGTACTGTTGCTGATTCACAATGATATACCTGTTTTGGTAACACTTAATTTCAAAGTGTTAATCACATTAATAAAACTAATTATATATTATTAAAAGCAGTGCCGTAGCTGTATACAGTATAAATATGGTATGATAAACAACCTTTTTGTGTTATCCAGGCTTTTTGCTTCCCATTATCCTGGGAGTTCAGGAGTCAGTCGGTTCTCAATCACACTGGAGGCTAATTAGACAGAACTCCTCTCAGGTAACTCTCACGGCAATTACATAAGACCGCATTTCTCATAAACATCACCCAATTCAGAATAAAAATAGCTTAATTGCAAAACACTTTTTTTGACTGACAGCTTTTGATTGACAAGCTATTAGGTAATTGTTCACGACAGCTGATTAGTCTATGACAAGTATTATTCAAATATCACAGCATCTCCCAGGAAACCAAAGCAAAGCAAGTTCTTGTCGGCATGCAAAGTGATACCTCTGTGTGACAAATATACGATTAGATTCATTACATGAAGTATTGGCAAGTATGGAAATGATTTAACACTTTTTCTCACAAATTACACAATGTGTAAATATTTTCCCTGTAGATTACAGGGGTTTGAGTACAAATTCTGGCAATATCAGTGAAAGCTGACTGAATTGACTCTGGAGAAATTAAACCGTGAAGTTCTGAGTCTACAAATGTAGAGTATGTACACTACCAGTCTTTTATTATAACTTTATGTATAAAAATGTATAATTAAATTGGTTGGCTTTTGTGCCTGTTTAATTCTGCATTAATACTGCATTCTGCAAGTATTTGGCTTTCCATTTGGCATTCCAGTTCGCATAATGAAACTATTAGGCATAACAGTGGAGCCACTAAGGTGACTCGAAATGAAAACACACAATTCCAGCTAACCAAAGAGCAGTTAGCACCTAATAAATGTTGTCAAATCAAATTCAAATCACTTGCTGACTGACCCAGGGTCCACACAAATAATTAGCCTCCAGTAGGACAGTTAGTCCTCCGTACTATCAGTGACCTGCAGCACACTGACACACGGTTCACCCTTTAACCAACACGCACGCACACACTTCCACACTGATAATGCACCCGTGATAAAGGCCCATCAGTCTGAATTGCCCACAGCTGCGGGGCCCCTTGTTGCGCTGGCAGCATTGCCCCTGTCATCGAGCGCGTGCGCCTATCTGACCTGCTAATTTGGAGCATATGCAAGTGCTCTTAAAGTGCCGGGCCTTTTGACATGCCACAAACAGCAGCTGCCACAGCTGCCCTCCAGAAGCTTCATTTAATTCAATTACATCTCTGGGAGATATGTAAACGAGCCCAGGCTCGGAGAGAGGGTGCAGCCGTTTGGGGCTGGAGGGGGTGTAGGGGGTCTAAACCCTTCTCTCCCCGATGCACCGAAGTCATTCACCCCGAAGCTCGCCCACATTCGCAAACGCGCGCTCCCCCCACCCCCTCCGAAGTGTCAAGGCCCAGGTGGCTTGATAGGCAAATGATTGGGTGAGGCAGTCGCACCAACCCCCTCCGAACGTCAGCACCACCTTTGCAGGGAAGGCCTGGCACCGGGGTGTTTGGATGCGGGTGGGGGGTTTAATCAGGGTCACGGCGTCTCCTATCACTCTGATCAGTGCGACTAAGCCCCCGGGCAGCCCTGCAATTAATGCAACTTTCAAGAGAAGAAGGGGGAGATAAATATCCACCATCTGGCAATTAGGGTTCACAGGGCTGAACAACCGATTGTGAGACAATTCTTCATGACACTAGCAAGAAACGGTGCTTGATACTGGCCTGAAGCCCACGAGCGAGAGAGCTGCGGCTTTTGAAAGTGGCGTCCTGTAAAAGCAGAGGCTATTGAGGAGCATCTCTCATTCTTTCAATAGAGGTTTGATCATGGTTCTTCTGTAGCGTCTTTTTGGCGTGCGTTCGGGGCACCGACCCCCTCCAGCTGTTGGCTGTGGTGGCGCGTGGCTGAAAGAAGCCCAGATCGCGGTGATCAAATTAGCTCCCCCCTCCTCACGGGGGCACAAAGGTTGTCAATGTGCTCTGCGTCGCATTTCAGCAGCTCATTGATGTTATGATTACTCATTTAACCAAACAATGAGTGCCAAGCAGCCCTCGTTGAATGCCCTCTCGCGTGAATAGAGAGAGCTGCTTGTTGAAAGATAGTGATTTAATAGGAGAACTGATTCTTTTCAGCTTTTTTTTCCCCTTCTTCTCCTCCCCACGTATTGTGAAACACAAATGGAGGGAGAACAAATACAGTGATTAGCGAGACGATTAATCCCAATTATTTGAGTTGCAAATTCAAGACCTTTGGCAACACCAAAATGTGGGAAACAAGAGGTCTGGGCAAAGTCAAGAGCAGCATGAAGAAAACAGGAAAGAAGGGGACCCTGAGCTCGAGGTCGGACAAAACAACAAAGCAGCGAAACCTAGAATTATGTTACAAATGCATTCCCTTACAAAAGAGATTTCAAGTGATTGCTTACAGTTAAAAGTAGGTAGGCACGCTGTCTCTCCATGAGAAGATAACATCAAATAACCTCAGACCTCAAGATAACAAGTGAAAAAATTGAATTTAAAAAAAAGGAAAGAAGGGGACTTTGACATTGAGGTCGAACAAAATAAAGCAGCAAAACTTTGAATTATTTTAAATATTCCATTACCAAAGTCAAAATTAAGAAACTGTACTGTCTTTCCATAAAGAGATAACATCTTGACTCATTTTAAACCTCAGGGGGGAAACAATTCCTGGGAACATTGAGCAAAAAATACAAAATAAATAAATAAAAATAATAATAATAAAATAAATAAATAAAATAGCCATAATCTAACTGCAAAAATACTGTTTAAAATGCTTAAAATAGTGGGGTTTTAAATAAATAATTAATTAATATTAATAAAAAAAATTATTAAGGTCCAGCATACATTTAAATGAAATTGTAAATTAAATTAAATTCAATTCCAACCAGAGTCCATTCTGAACTCCTTTCAATACAAAGCGTCTCAGGATGTACGTCACTAAGTTGGACGAGAGAATAAACCCATGATCTGGATTAGTTTGAGAAACATTTTGTGGCTAAAAAGAAGAAAAATAAACAGGACAAGATTAAAATGTATTTTTCTTAAATGGTCACCACCTTACCCTTCACCCAGGTCCAGGTCTGATCTGTTGACCTCGATCTTGCAATAATTGCCAACGTGCCTTCAGCATCCCTCCGCTGTTGTGCTTCCCCATAAAGGGATAATTACACACTTTGAATTATTAAGCATCATTATCAAAACTCGCGCTTAACTTGTTTTGCTCGACTGTACAGTTCCTCTGATCTTCGGCAATCATTACTTATTAAAAGGACTGGATGCTTTTTCCCAGCTGGAATATGTAGAATCGTGGCTTAGTAAAGCAGCTATACCGCAAGCCCTCGGATTTAAACTTCAGTTAAGCGACAAGAAAATATTAGGGTAACTCGCCGCCACTGCCACACCGAATAACGAGCAGAAGTCTAGTTATTGGTTCAACTGGATTCATTATCATAGTGGCAGATTAATTAAACTAGTATTTTGAATTGGATGTGTATTTAACAGCGAAGCCCAGTGTTTAAAAAGTCTGTTTTTTTCCAGGGCCCAGACGACTGCGTTTTAAGTAATTTATCATGCTGTCAGAAGGAAAGCTGTCCATGAAATGTTTCAACCGAATGATCGAAGCAAACATTTGACATGTCTTATGTTTAATACATCATTTCTAAATGTAACTAGGAGGAAGGATAATGTTGGAGAAGTTTGAAACGGTTACTTACAACAAGCTACTCAATATGAACTTCACAGGGCAAAAACACACTTGTGAGCTTTCCTACAGTTTTATCTTAACTGAATTATTGCTCTCATGATATAAACGGCAATAGGTGGTCTTGTCCAAATGAAAAACATTAACAACACTTGCATCTGTTTTTTTAAACCCACAGGTGGTCATATGTGGATATATCTGGACCATATGCTATAACAGACACCTGGGCCTAAATTTAGTAACAGTGAAAATGCAATTAGTTCTGCAAATACCAAGAAATCTGCCAGCATCAAAACCTGGAGAGAGAAGAGTCTATTTATGCCTCTGCTTGTGAGTTTTAGCACTGAGAATAACACATACACACATGGTTATGAAAGGCTACAACCAGAGCAGTTATCACACGTCCAAACACCTTAACCTACCTGCTGAAGAGGCTTTTTATGAGAGTTGAGCACACAAACACAAGAAGCTGTTTATGTTCAGGTCTGAACATGGGGTCAAGGTTTCGCTGGTAATCTTCAGAAATTTGCCCCTACGGGTAGATGCCATAACTACACCAATCTGGAGGGGGGGAAAAGCATATGTATTCATTGATGGCCGTTCGAAAGTAGCCATGCATACTATTCTGATGAAATACAATTTTATACGACACATTAATTGCAAATATTAATTTAATGAATTCAATAGTAATATATGTTCAAATAAAATTACAGACAACTCATTAAATCACAGCTTCTATTTGCTAGAACAATTGTTTGACATTTTTGTGCTATACCTTCTACACGGTTGCTGTATCTTTCTTTACAAAATAAAGTTTTACAGAATAAAGCTCTAAAAATCCATTAAATATCCTAAATTTGCCATTGGGACAACTTCCCCCATAGAGTGAGACAACATACTCTGCTAATATTGACTAAAGTTCAGTATGTTCAATATTCATAACCGAATACTTTTTTCTGGCCAACAATGACGGGAATGTTTAATAGCTATTTGTGCCTATATTAAATGACTTTCAAAACAAAACCAAAAAAAAAAAAGAACGGGCGCCACCCTGGAGGCCTTCCGTTCCCGAACTCTGTCCCTTGAGGCCTCCAGAGCGCCCACACCCATGAACCCCCATGTCAGTCTTGTGTCCCCATGTCCGGTGTTTCCTTCCTTCTTTCCACATTTGGTGTTTCCTGTTCCTGTCCTCGTTCTGTGTGATAATTACTTCATTAGTCTCTGTCTGTGTTTGATTACTCCTCACCTGTTTCAGTTCTCCTCATTTGATTCCCCAGTATTCTTAAGACTTGGTTTTCCGTGTCTGTCCGGTATTGCGTTTGTCTTCCCCCATGCTCCATGTACTCCTTGGATTGTTTCATTAAAAGTAGTTTGAATGTTCTCCTCACTCCTTGCTCCCTAGCGTAGATTGTGACACTTAGCATATTTTTCTTAAAAATATTCATGCATGTGTTTGTATTTATATTTACATAATAAATGTACACACTCCTATATTTTGTTAACAAAAACTTTTATTTTGGATGCGATTAATCGTTTGACAGCACTAATATATGTATATACGCACACACACTCTGCCGCTCAAAAGTTTGGGATCAGTAAGAAGAAAGAAATTTCTTCTGCTCATCAAGGCTGTATCTATTTGATCAAAAATACAGAAAAAAACTTATTTTGTGAAATATTATTGCAATTTAAAATAAAAGTTTTCTGTTTTAATATACTTTAAAATGTAATTTATTTATCATTTTATTTATTTAGCATCATTACTCCAGTCTTCAGTGGCTACATTTACATGCAACCAAATAATCCGTTAGTAATCAGATTGACGGCTCAATCGGAATAAAAAGCCTTCATGTAAACACCTTAATCCAGGGCTGTCTAAACTCGGTCCAGGAGGGCCGGTGTCCTGCAGAATTTAGCTCCAACCCTAATTAAACACACCTGAAGCAGCTAATCAAGCACACTAGAAACTTCCATGCAGGTGTGTTGAGGCAAGTAGGAACTAAACTCTGCAGGACACCGGCCCTCCAGGACTCGATCAGAATGAAATTTCGATTGGATTGTGGGGGTGGTTTATTCCTTTTCTAATTCGATTGAGCATGCATTTAAACACTCTATCGGATAGAAAAACAAAACTGAAAGGACTGCACATGTGCAATGACACAGAAATAGCGTAATGACAAGCGGTTCTTCCTTTTGAAAAAAAAATATAAAGTGTTGTATAAATGCCGTTTTGGGCACGGGGAGGGGAATTTTTACTGCGTGATAAATATGAGCAGCACGAAACAGCGGTTTATATGAATATTTATCCAAAAATTTAAAAATTTTAATTCTGCTGTTAAAAACAAATAAAGAAACAGTGTAGGAGAGTGGTTATTATGTGCAAACAGTGATAAACTCTATATTTTTGCAGTGTGCACATGCAAAAAAAAAATAAAAAAATTCCTGTGACATATAACATTCACGTAAACACTACATTCAGATGTAAACGTAGCCAGTGTCACATGATCCTTCAGAAATCATTCTAACATGCTGATTTATAATCCATGTTAGAAAACGTTGTGGTGCTTCATATTTTTTTGGGACCAGAGATTTTATTTTTATTTTTATTAAATAATTTAATTAATACAAAGTTAAAAAGAACAACATTTATTTTTAAAAAGACATTTTGTGTTACAATAGACAGTCATGGCCAAATATCGGCACCCTTGGTAAATATGATCAAAGAAGGCTGTGAAAATTAATCTGCATTGTCAATCCTTTTGATCTTTTATTTAAAAAATTCACAAAAATCTAACCTTTCATTAGATAATAAGGATTTACAATTGAGGGAAATATCATTATGAAATAAATGTTTTTCTCTAATCCACATTGGCCCCAATTAACGGCACCCTTTTATTGAATACTTTTTGAAACCTCCATTTGCCAGTTTAACAGCTCTACATTTTCTCCTATAATGCCTGATGAGGTTAGAGAACACCTGACAAGAGATCAGAGACCATTCCTTCATCCCAGCTCCCATTCAGATTCCCAGCTCCATGTTGGTGCTTCTTCTCTTCAGTTCACCTCAATCATTTTCTACATGGTTCAGGTCAGAGGACTGGAATGACCATAGCAGAAGCTTGGTTTTGTGCTCAGTGACCCATTTTATTGTTGTTTTTGAGGTTTGTGTTTGGATTATTGTTCGGTTGGAAGATCCAAACATGGCCCATTATAAGATTTCTAACAGAGTCAGTCACTTATTGATTTTTTATCTGCTGGTATTTGATGGAATCCATGATGCCATGTGTCTAAACAAGATGTCCAGGACCTCCAGCAGAAATATAGGCCCACAACATCAAAATACAGCAGTATATTTCATTGTACACATGGGGTACTTTTTATCCCTGTGTTCACCAAACCCATCTTGAGTGTTTGCTGCTAAAAAGCTCATTTTTTAGTTTCATCTGACCATAGAAGCCAGTCCCATTTGAAGTTCCAGTCGTGTCTGACAACTAAATATGCTGGAGATTGTTTTTGGATGAGCTAGGAGAATTTTTCTTGCAACCCTCCCAAACAACATGTGATGTAGGTGCTGTTTGACAATTTTTTTTAAGGTTTTCTGACCCCGAGACTCAACTATTTTCTGCAATTCTCCAGCTGTGGTCCTTGGAGAGTCTTTAGCCACTCAAACTCTCCTTCTCACTGTGCATTAGGACGATATAGACTAGGGGTGGCACGGTTCGCGGAAAAAAACCGAACCGCACGGTTCTCCACACACGGTTCGGCACGCGCTAGGACCGCGGTTCAACTGAATTCTGACAACATGTGGTTTGTTATAAATAACACGTAAAACAAATAGGGTTCGGCTAATGTATGTTTCTGTTAATGGATGCGCATTCTGGCTTCCCAGTACATTATAACAACAGCGATGAGAAAGAAAAAAATAAAAAATAAGTGGACAAATCATTCACTCTTGTTCAATGCGAGTGCCGTATGCTGGAATATGAGCATTTATTCCGTCATCACCCGGGTGCTGATAGCGCGCGCACAGGTGAGACCTGAACAGCACACGTTGATATCGGTGTTTAGACTAAAGTCATGTAAGCTTTGCCAGCTCAAATATTTAAGAGCCAGAGGACGCGAGCTCGCGCGCGCAGTGAGAAGATTTGTGCGTGCGCTCATCAGAAGCGCACAAACCTGCGCCTCAGAACGCGCGCAAATATGAAGCTCTCTCTGAAGTATTGTGTTTTAATGGATAAATTCACACAAAATTCTGTCAAAATGCCCGTCTTGGTAAGTATCCTATAGCAGACATAGCCGGCTGGGCGTACAGTATCAGTGCTTTCTCTTAAAGTGACAGTTAATATTAAATAAACAGCAACAACAAAGAAATCACTCACTGCTCTTGATTGAATTGCTTTTGTAACTTTAATAAAGAGTAATCTTTAATTTATACAGTCAAATATGCAATGCTGTTTTACCTTTGATTACTTTAATCATACTTCAATTTCTCTACCTAAAAAAACCCCTGAAAATCACTGATTATTTTATTTGTATCTTTACTCTATTGTATTTTTATTTGTGCTGTTGCTTGTAGTTAAAGGTCTGCTTTTATTTGTGTACACTCACAATGAAAACAAAACAGATTTTATATATATAACATGTAATAATATTTAGCATTTTCACATCAAAATAAAAGAAACTGAGCAAAGTAGATGTCTTTTTTTTCCCTGTTGTACCGAAATTGTATCGAACCGTGACCCCCGAACCGAGGTACGTACCGAACCGTGACATCTGTGTACCGTGCCACCCCTAATATAGACACACGTCCTCTTCCAGGCATATTCATAACATTTTCTGTTGATTGGAAATTCTTAATTATTGCCCTGATGGTGGAAATGGGAATTTTCTTAAAGCCACTTCACTAATTTGTGAAGCTCAATTATCTTTTTCTGCGCATCAGAAATATATTCTTTGGTTTTTCTCATTATGATGGATGGTTAAGGGAATCTGGAGTGCTCAAAATTGTGAATATGAATGGGAATATACTTCAGAGATATTTTACTCATAAGAATTTCTAGGGGTGCCAATAATTGTGTCCAACGCTTATTTGAGAAAAACATTTATTTCATAATGATATTTCCCCCCATTTTAAATTCTTATTATCCAAGGAAAGGTTAGATTTTTGTGATTTTTTTTTTTTATAAAAAGGATTAACAATACAGATTAATTTTCACATCCTTCTTTGATCATATTTACCAAGGGTGCCGATATTTTTGACCATGACTGTACAATGCTATTCAAAAGTTTGGGGTCAGTACATTTTTTCGGTCTTTTTTCTTTAAAAGAAATTAATTAATTACTTAATTACTTTTATTCAGGAGGGATGTGTTAAATGAATAAAAAGTCATACTAAAGACTTATATTGTTAAAATAGATTTCTATTTCGAACAAATGCTGCTCTTTTTAACTTCGTATTCAAAGAAAAAAGTATCACATGTTCCAAAAAAATGATATGAAGCAGCACAACAGTTTGAACACTCATAATAAATCAGCATATTAGAATGATTTCTGAAGGATCATGTGACTGAAGACTGGAGTAATGATGCTGAAAATTCAGAGCGGCGTCACAGAAATAAATTCTAGTTTAAAGTATATTAAAATAGGAAACCGATATCATAAATTGCAATAAGATTTCACAATATTACGTTTTTCTTCTGTATTTTTGATTGAATAAATACAGCCTTGAAACTCCCTTAAAAACATTAAAAATGTACTGATCCCAAACTTTTGAGCAGCGTGTGTATATATATACAAGAAATAAAAAAATCCTTCATGTCTGCAAAAATGTATTGATATTACTGTCATGCCTTGTTCTAACTAATTACAAGAGCTTTTCTTAACCTGATAGCACTATGCTAAAAGGCTAAGCTGTTAACTTGCTTACCAAAGGCTAACTGAAAACAAGAAAAATGTTTAATTTGAACAATTTTAGAGTTGGTAATATGTGATATTACAAAATAATGTCTTGATTTAAATGGCATTAATGAACATTTTCATTAATAAGTCTAAACAAACGGAGAAACAATGAATGGGAATGCTAATAGACAGCTATGTCCAGGTACACAGTATAAGCCTTCCTGGTTCTGAAGGCCTAATATTACATACGTAAAAGTCAGAGTTCAGTGGACTTGTTTGTAATCCAGTGTGCCATGCCTGTGTACAATATGACTGTGTATATGCACTTCTGTTTATCGCTAGGCCCGAGAAAAAGCAAAGGAGGCCGCATGCCATTAACGTGTACTACCCAACTCCCACGTCTCCTTCGGCATGCACTCGTAGCCAAACTAAACACCGTGTTATCCTCAGCCAACACGTGTCAGCCGCCTCACCTGTAGATCAGCGCTTCCATATGACAAGTAAAAAAAAAAAAAGCACCACTTTGTCCCTCTCTGTCCCTTCCCCTTAAGGAGCGGTGCGTGAGTCAGATTAAATAATCATTGGGACCGGGGTGCGTTTCACCTTGGGGACATATTGTCCCCTGTCAGTGGAACCTTCGGGGACAGAAGGCGGCTCGGCGGGGGAGCGTGGTGGGGAGCGCTCCGCTCTGATGAAATGGAGCTGGCTTAATGAAGGCATGGCCCGTGGCTTCCGCAGCTCTGCCATATGTTTCGCCAAATGCAAATGGCCCCCCAATTCAAACAACTTTTTCATCTTGATCTATGCAAATGTGTTTATAAATACGGGCTTATAAATATGGCATTTCACGTTTTAAAGAGCGAACTAAAAACTTCGATACCCCCCTCCCTCACCCAATGAAAATGGCCGACGGATGTGGGACGGATTAATGGCGTCCCGTGGGACGGGTATGGACTGGTGCACATGCGAACACGTGAGTGCAGAAACATGCATGTTGTCGGTGCATTAGTTTAAACAGTTGTTAATGGGGTCAAATAGTTAACCTGGTTTAAAGTTTTTAAAAAAAATTAATTTCTCTACAAACATTATATGTCACTTAACTTTAATTTTACATGTGCTAATCGTTTTACAGCAATTTATGGATTTAATGTCTTTATATTTCTGTGTAATATAGCATGATATAATTCTATATAAAGTTAAATAATTATTCTATTAAAATCATATTTGACTTTAGTAAATTCTTAAATTTGTTTTTAACTGCACAGATTTTACTTAAAGGTAATTGCAAATATTAGCTATTCTTATAGTTTTATTAATACCAAACAAAATATTTTCTGAAATTATACAATTTTTTTACTCTCTCTGTGCAGTTGGCTGGCACAGAGGTGATCAGACTGTCTGAAGATGCCGCAGTAACAGCACCTGAGGCTCCGTCTGGGTGCCAATGTCTTTGTCAAAACCCTCCTGCCCACCTTGTGCCAGTCCTGTATCCAACGACAAACACATGTAATATGGGAATTCATCCAGAAACTTGTACCAAGTACTTGTGCATTTAGAACTACAGCCTAGCAATTTTGAAAGACTCAGCATAATGGAGTTTCAAAATGACAGAGGCTTATGAGGCCTAAATTCTGATGATATCAAGCTGCGACACAAAAAAGCACTAATTGCAATATGATTAAGCAGAAAAAAAGGCTACAGTGTTAAGAAATGCTGACACAATGACTCAAAAAATGACTTATTTTGTTATGTCTGACATTCAGACCTACAGTACAAAAACTGGGGCTAGTTGTCACACAGGGAAATAAATATATAACTATATGGTTGTGACTCAAAAGTCTGGATATAAAAATGCAGGCTTTCTCCAGCAGTTTTGTATTGTTCTAGTTCAAATACCTCTTAAATTAGTTTTAATATTTTACTTTTTTATACATTATGTCCTTCAAAACAGTGTGTGTATAAAAGGTTCATATATGCATACGTTTATAGGCCTATTGCCGTATATATCGGCAAACTGCGGTTAATGGACAATATTGATATTGATCCTGAAAATATTTCTAGAGAATACAATTTCATAAAGTTCTACAGTTCATTAAATAGCATACAATTTAACACTCATTGTGACAACTTACCTCATACAGTGTGACAACATGCCCCTATTGGCCCGAAAGGTCAACATGTGCTCAGTGAATCTTTTTTTCCAGTCCAACAATGATGGAAATGTTCAATAGCTTGTTTCTGACCCTATACATACAGTAACTGACTTTCAAAAATAAACCAGAGCAAAAGTGTGACGAGTAGCTTTGGTCTGACTCGGACCTATTAAATTATCAGTAAGTCTAACATTGTTACAACTTTTACGCGCAACTGTAGTCCGTTGCGCAGTCTCTGAGCTGGGTCTGATGGAGTTATTGTAACCTACAGGATCACAGTGAGCTCATTAGCCCGTGTGCTCCGGCGTTAATTTGGGGGGTTACGAACTGGATGTTAATTAATCACGAGGCTGGCAGAAAGCGATGGCCTAGCGTGCGGCTGTGAGCGTGCATATCAAGCAGGCTGCCGCGCGCACGAACAAGTGTTGTTGTTTGCGCTGAGCGCGAGAGAGAGAGAGAGCGCGCGCGCTGCAAGCTGCGAAGTGTTATTTGTGTAGAGCCAGACAGAGAGAGCAAAACTAATTTCAGGCCGAGATTATTTGCAAAGTTATCTAATGACATGTGGCCCTGTAGTTATTTTAATATTTTTGGTCACTATTCAGACTTTGTATCAATTCAAAGAATATAATCCATCCACAAATTATATCGAAACGCAGTATATTTTCAGTAATCAGCATAAAATCAAGCAGTCATATATCATGTTTTAGCTATATATTAAATACACTTTTGACTATAATTTTTTTGTCAGAGTTGGCGTGATGCTTTCTTTCGAGGCGCAATGACGCCATCTAGCGCATAGAAGTGCGCAGGCGCACCATGGAGCCTAGTGTTTTATAATGCTATAAATATTATTGTCTAATATAATAATATTAGCCTATTATGTTATGTACGTCAGTATTTCTCTGTTTGATATTGAAAAAATCTTATTAATATTTGTAAGGGTATTATAACTAAGTAATAGCCACACAAAAGCTGTAAATTCAAGACAGTTTGGAAGTGACTTAACAAGTAGTTCTTTATGATCGGCAACCTACTCCGCATTTAAAAATAAGAGAAAAGAAAACACTGATTTAGTCAGTAAAGGCAAATATATTGCTTACCTGATCATCTGACTTGAGGAATGAGCTACCAAATATATTTTCTGTCCAATAGATCTGCAAGGGAAAAATTTATTAATTATAAAATAATACAAATTAAATAAAATGAATTAATTTACATCAGAAAGGATGAGGAATATGCAACTTTTTTTCCACCCAGAGTCCCAATAAAAATAATGTGATAATTTATAAGCTAGTCACAGTTTATTTTGTCAATTCAAGCACGTCATTGTTCTCTTAGACAAATTAAAGTGTGTTTAAATTAGATTTTCCCTTTTAAAATTAAAATTTTAAAAGGGAAAAAAGGGTAATGGTCTTAAGAATTAACTATAGGAAAAACAAAAGTGGCTTAATTGAAAAGTATTCATCCCGCTGTGTTTTATCAACCTAAATTGGGGGAAGAAATCAATTATCATGGGAAGTCACACTAAAGATGTTAACAAGGTACACCTGGTGTTCATTTCAAGATCAACCTATGCTCAATTCATGAGTACAGTAAATATTACTCCCTCATAACTAAAACATGGGTTTCATAGAAAGAGAATGTTGGAAAGGTTTGGGGAAAATACAGATGCTACAAAAATCACACCGCATCAATTGTAATGGGAGAATATTACATCTGGACACTTCAGAGCTTCACAGATTCATCTTCTTTGGAAAGCTACAGAAAGCCACTAAAGCAATTTGGAAGAAAACTGAGACTTTCATGAGACTAAAGCTGAACTCCTTGGCTTGAAAGCAATTGTATTCGGCACAAACTAATTATAGCACAACAAAGTAGCACCACCCATACTGTTAACCATTGTGGTGCACATGCTGATTTTCAGGAGGAGAACCTGGAAAAGCTTGTTTCCATCAAGATTTTATATATATCTTGATGGTAACAAGCTTTTGTATATATATATATACAGTGGGTATGGAAAGTATTCAGACTCTTTGTTATATTGCAGCCATTTGCTAAAATCATTTAAGTTCATTTTTTTCCTCATTAATGTACACACAGCACCCCATGTTGACAGGAAAACACAGAATTGTTGACATTTTTGAAGATTTATTAAAAAAGAAAAACTGAAATATCACATGGTCCTAAGTATTCAGACCCTTTGCTGTGACACTCATATATTTAACTCAGGTGCTGTCCATTTCTTCGGATCATTCTTGAAATGGTTCTACACCTTCATTTGAGTCCAGCTGTGTTTGATTATACTGACTGGACTTAATTAGGAAAGCCACACACCTGTCTATATAAGACCTTACAGCTGACAGTGCATGTCAGAGCAAATGAGAATCATGAAGTCAAAGGAACTGCCTGAAGAGCTCAGAGACAGAATTGTGGCAAGGCACAGATCTGGCCAAGGTTACAAAAAAAATTCTGCTGTACTTAAGGTTCCTAAGAACACAGTGGCCTCCATAATCCTTAAATGGATGACGTTTGGGACGACCAGAACCCTTCTTAGAGCTGGCCGTCCGGCCAAACTGAGCTATCGGGGGAGAAGAGCCTTGGTGAGAGAGGTAAAGAAGAACCCAAAGATCACTGTGGCTGAGCTCCAGAGATGCAGTCGGGAGATGGGAGAAAGTTGTAGAAAGTCAACCATCACAGCAGCCCTCCACCAGTCGGGGCTTTATGGCAGAGTGGCCCGACGGAAGCCTCTCCTCAGTGCAAGACACAAAAAAAAACACCTGAAGGACCACAAGATGGTGAGACATAAGATTCTCTGGTCTGATGAGACCAAGATAGAACTTTTTGGCCTTAATTCTAAGCGGTATGTGTGGAGAAAACCAGGCACTGCTCAGCACGTGCCCAATACAGTCCCAACAGTGAAGCATGGTGGTGGCAGCATCATGCTGTGGGGGTGTTTTTCAGCTGCAGGGACAGGACGACTGGTTGCAATCGAGGGAAAGATGAATGCGGCCAAGTACAGGGATATCCTGGACGAAAACCTTCTCCAGAGTGCTCAGGACCTCAGACTGGGCCGAAGGTTTACCTTCCAACAAGACAATGACCCTAAGCACACAGCTAAAATAACGAAGGAGTGGCTTCACAACAACTCCGTGACTGTTCTTGAATGGCCCAGCCAGAGCCCTGACTTAAACCCAATTGAGCATCTCTGGAGAGACCTAAAAATGGCTGTCCACCAACGTTTACCATCCAACCTGACAGAACTGGAGAGGATCTGCAAGGAGGAATGGCAGAGGATCCCCAAATCCAGGTGTGAAAAACTTGTTGCATCTTTCCCAAAAAGACGCATGGCTGTATTAGATCAAAAGGGTGCTTCTACTAAATACTGAGCAAAGGGTCTGAATACGTAGGACCATGTGATATTTCATTTTTTTTTTTTTTTTATAAATCTCCAAAAATGTCAACAATTCTGTGTTTTTCTGTCAATATGGGGTGCTGTGTGTACATTAATGAGGGAAAAAAATGAACTTAAATGATTTTAGCAAATGGCTGCAATATAACAAAGAGTGAAAAATGTAAGGGGGTCTGAATACTTTCCGTACCCACTGTATATATATAGAGAACGCAAAGTTTTGCGAGGTAACGCAAAAGATTTGAAAAATATTTTTTCCTCCCACCCCGAATTTTTTTCACCCACCCCGAAATCTTTCCACCACCATGAGCTCTAAGGGGCTCCGTAGAACCCTGACACTAAGTGAAATACAAAAAATACTCTTTCTACTTCAAAATTTGTTACTTGCCACTTCGTTATTTGTGAAATTTACTACACTGTAAAAAAAAATGTTTTTAAGGCAACCAGCTTCAGCAGATTTTTGAGTTTTCTCAACTTGTTTTAAGTTTATACATCAAAAAGTTGAGGATCTCCTACAAAAATAAGTTGAGAGAACTCAAAAATCTGCTGAAGCTGGTTGCCTTAAAAAATTTTCTTTTCTTTTTGTTTTTTTACAGTGTAGCAATTTCTGAGTGAAACTTTCATTACCACTAATTTTGTGGTGTAAATAAGTTAAATGCATATTGAGCAGAGTAGATGTAGATGGCAGAGTTTTGTTTACTTTTTAAATTGTGTTTATTCCTGAGCAGTGATTCAAACACACTATTTTCTATTAAAAAAACTAAACAAAAAAAACAAATCTATTTGATACGGTTTGTGCATTTCTTGCTGTGTAACCTGACAATAATCATTGACAACGAACATTCATGTCAGCTTATCTAACCAATTATTCTTTCTTTGATGTCACCTTTTTTCCATTTTGAATTTTTAAACCTACTAATCAAACAATATTAATACATGTTTTCTTCCCACCTGCTTTCAACTGCAATTAGAAGAAAGTAATGACAACTTATCACCAATAGGGGACAATATTCTTAAAGGCACTTTATTCAATAAAAGAAAATTCAATAAAAAGTTATCCTATTCATAACACATTAGAGGAGAATAACAATTACATGTGTAATCAAGAATAGTCTCATGAAAGCAAGACTAATGGCAGACAAAACACTTATGTTTTATCGCCTAAAAACGGTCTTTTGAAAGACAAAAGTTAAAAGTCTAGCTGTGAGGAGTCTGTAAATGCGGGTTAAACTGTACTGCAGCAGTGACGTTGACAGTCTAATCAGCCAAATTAGGAGGCAAAAGAAGCAGAGAGATGTAATCATTATTAGCATATAGCATAATTGCTGTGCTGTAGGGACTCTGCAGTAACTTTAATCCCTAGAGGATGTCACAGCGCACTGTTGAGACTGGTGAACATGTTTGCCCATGCTCATGGCTTCAAAGCGCACAGCACTAATTATGTCCTGAACAAAATCAACATTTATTACACCAAAACTGCTCACTGTAAACAGGAGACTCGGGTCTCTGGGGGGTCTTTATCAGAGCTGAGGAAATGTGGTTGTGTCTGGATCCTGGTAGCCTATGGTGCTCGCCGATCAGGCCTACACTGTGTAGCCTATAATTCTGCAAAGAAAATATTTGATTGTTAAGTACATCTTTTACATTGCTTTAAAACATGTTGGTGCTATATCAAAAAAAAATGGAAAAAAAGCAAGCTACAAATTGCATAGATATACATAGATCCATGTGTGTTTTACCGAACAACAACATTCCACCGCTTTCCGTGGGAAAGTTTAAGCAGAAGAAATCCCACTTCAGAAAATACAGTGGGTACGGAAAGTATTCAGACCCCCTTAAATTTTTCACTCTTTGTTATATTGCAGCCATTTGCTAAAATCATTTAAGTTCATTTTTTTTCCTCATTAATGTACACACAGCACCCCATATTGACAGAAAAACACAGAATTGTTGACATTTTTGGAGATTTATTAAAAAAGAAGAACTGAAATATCACATGGTCCTAAGTACCCACTGTATATGGAATTCTTAGTGTCACACAATTATGCCATATGATACATAAACTGCTTAGGAGTTTTTACTGAGTGAAACCAACCTAATCATTGTCACATGATTTTTCTTGTACAAAAACAAACATTTAAATTTTCAATATGATTTCACTTTACTGTGTAAGTTCAAATTTGTTAATGCATTAAGCACTCTGAACTAACAACAAACACATTTTATAGCTTTGGTTATGTTAATTTATAAATACACCATTGCTCAGTGTTAGTTTATAATGCAAGTAATATTAATGTATACAACTTTAAATGTTAACAAAAATACATTAAATTATGTAGGCTAGAAAATATTATTTAATAGGCCTACTACTAAAATTGTTGGTTCATGTAATTGTTGTACTACTGTATTAAAGGAATAGTTCACCCAAATATGAACATTTGCTGAATGTT
Organism: Barbus barbus; assembly: GCF_936440315.1. Lineage (NCBI taxonomy): Eukaryota > Metazoa > Chordata > Actinopteri > Cypriniformes > Cyprinidae > Barbus > Barbus barbus. The sequence goes on from NC_136762.1 coordinate 7,594,365, forward strand.
TCTGATAGAAATGAGTTTGTTTGTTTATCAGAACAGATTTGGAGAAATGTACAGCATTATTAACTCACTTGCTCACCAGTGGATCCTCTGCAGTAAATGGGTGCCGTCAGAAGGAGAGTCCAAACAGATGATTAAAAACATCACAATAATCCACAAGCTGCGTGTTTATAATATACAAATCAATCACTAAGACATTTTTAACTTCTGGCTATTACTTCCAGCTAAAATATGAGTCCTCTATACATAATATTGATTTCACCAGAAAAAAAGATAATCTAAGCAAAAAGAGTCCAAAACAGTTCTAAACAATCATGTTGGTGGATTTGATGTGAGAGGACAACAGGGACTTTTTTACTGGAGGAAGTGTTATTATGGACTATGGGCTCATATTTTGGCCATAAGCGACAGTTAAATGTACTTAATGATGAATTTGTTTCTTACAAACATGCAGCTTTTTTGCATTACAAGAGATTAATTGATGTACTGAAGTTGTGTGGATTACTTGTAGATGATTGTGATGTTTTTATCAGCTGTTTGGACTCTGACGGCACCCATTCACTGCAGAGGATCTATTGGTGAGCAATGAATTTATAAATAATACATTTCTCCAAATCTGTTCAGATGAAGAAACAAACTCATACATATTGGATTTTGTCAGGATTCTCATAGTTGAATATAGCATATATGGTACTACATATCAAGCTATATTTTTTAAAATAATGCTAAATTGACATTCTTTTTTATTATGTTGAGGTTACAGCTTACTGGAATGAACTGTGTCCCTTGTGAAGGTACTTTTAGTTTTCAATTTTAGCAGCTGCATCCTCTCCAGTAAGGGGAAAGTATACTGAAGGCACTGTGTACACTGTGGGGCGTCTGACAGAACATCATGTCAGAAGTCTCTTTCCCTTAATTGTATCAGAGTGTGTGAGTGTGTGCATGTGTGTGGCGCTAATCAAGTCATGTTCACCACGTGTAACATCCTCAAAGGAAATGAGTCACTGGTAATGAAGACCCGTTAATGGGGTAATGGGGGAAGTCGTGGCCTAATGGTTAGAGAGTCGGACTAGTAATCGAAAGGTTGCGAGTTCGAGCCCCCGGCCGGCAGGAATTGTAGGTGGGGGGAGGGAATGTCCAGCGCTCTCTCCACCCTCAATACCACGACTGAGGTGCCCTTGAGCAAGGCACCGAACCCCCAATTGCTCCCCGGGCGCTGCAGCATGGCTGCCCACTGCTCCGGGTGTGTGTTCACGGTGTGTGTGTGTGTGTGTGTGTGTGGATTTGTTCACTACTCACTGCTGTGTGTGTGCACTTGGATGGGTTAAACGCAGAGCACCAATTTCGAGTATGGGTCACCATACTTGACAATACGTCACGACTTTAACATGGCAGGATGTTGCAGAAACAGAGGATCAGAGTCATTATGTAAAACTGACTGATAGGGATGTTTTCCTCCTTTTTGTTTGACATTTAGAAAATAGGGTTAAGAATTGTGTTATGGCTGCATGGTCACTGTTATTGGTGTTCACGTGTCTATCACTGGTTATTGTGAGAGTATCAGACTGTAGAAAGAAAATACTATTTCATTCTTTCTGTATCAAAATTTCATGTTTAGTTCAATATTGCTTGCAGTTTCTGAGTGAAAATAATTTTTTTTAAATCCTACACCATTTTTTTTTTCGTACTTTGAACAGTAAGATGGACAATAAGCCTTGAGCAAGGCACCGAACCCCCAAATTGCTCCCCGGGCGCTGCAGCATGGCTGCCCACTGCTCCGGGTGTGTGTTCACGGTGTGTGTGTGTGTGTGTGTGTGCATTTGTTCACTACTCACTGCTGTGTGTGTGCACTTGGATGGGTTAAACGCAGAGCACCAATTTCGAGTATGGGTCACCATACTTGACAATACGTCACGACTTGACTTTACTTTAAAAAAAATTAAATGTATATTTACAATCATTCAAAGATTAATTTAGTAAATTATTTTATTCGAAGCAACGTAAAAACATGAAGGACATAATTGTAATATTATAAAAAGAACAAGAAAAATTTTACAATAAGGTCTATTAGTTAACATAAGTTTATGCATTAATTATCAACGTTAGTAAATATTAACATTGAGCAACACATTTGTTACTGTATTCAATCATCTTTGTTAATGTTAGTCAGTAATACAACTGTTCAATGTTTTTTTTATGTTAGCTCAGGTCAGTTAAATAACATTAAAACACAACTTTTGATTTTTATAGTCGTTAAATAATTATAAATTTTTTATTGTTAAATCATATTTATTGATATAGTTACTGTAAATAATATTTACAAATCTAAGCAATAAATAATTTAATACCTAAAATTAATATATTTCATTATTAATATCAAAATGATATACCATTTAAATAATTATTAAATTAATATAATACAACAAACAATAAATAAATCAAATACATTAGATCAATTTGTATAGACGAAAATAAATTGATTTAGATATGTTGTATCAAGTAAAATTTTAAAAAGCTTCATTAAGCCTAAAAACATAATTTTCTAATATCTGTAGTGTCACATTTCTGTTTTAACGGAAGATAATTACTACCTAACTATTCTAATCTTCTCTTAGTCACATATAGGCCCTTGATAAACAAACTCATTCCAGAAAATTCAACTTCCTTTAATGTTATCAGATGAGAGATGAGATGAGAATGCAAACTGGAAGTCATGCAGTCATGAAGATTATTTACATGGCAGATCATTTACAAACAGAGTCTTTATTTACACAGGCCATGTGACCAATTAGCAATGGACAGGATTTCCTCCCTATAACAAGGCAGTTTTAGATAACTTGACCTAAAGTGCTGATGTGCTGACTCCAGGTAGGTTCCACTGACCTTAGATCAGCATTTAGGGCAAGCGTGTATCCGACAGAGCAAGATTCCTGTTATCCATGTGATCGCTGTTTATTCTTCACTGAAAGAGTTGCTGATAACACAGTGTTTTTCAGGACACCTCTGATTTCCTCAGAAGGAAGCACCTGCACTCTGTGGAAAAAAAGGTTTTGCAACAGCACACAGAAACTCACAACAGTGCCCTCGTCACAGAGTCCCCCAAAGGACTCTTGGATTTTGTTTGCACAGGCAAGCGAGCTCAAGTAGCTCACAGCTCCAGAGGTGAGAACAGCAGTCTGTTCCTCAGGGCTGGAAAAGACCTGCAAACAGCTGCGCTTTAGAAAGTGAGAGAGAAAACATTGTTGTTCTTCAACTGAGTGGTCTAGTTAGAAGGTAAACATGATATACCCTTTGAGAATAGAATATACAGAACAAAGATACGCTGTACTTTTGGCTTGGATGCCTGAGTTCCTGCCTTTCCTGTTGCTAATGAAGACGTCATTATACACACTCTACATAAGGCAGACAATGTGTTTATGATTTTATACAGATATCTGCATTAAAATTGCATGATAAAGCTACATTATTCACGCAAAAATAAAATTCTGTCAGTTACTCACCCTCATGCCATTCATGCCATGATTTCTGGAGAATATCCAATGTTTTTCCAATGTAATGAAAGTGAAAGGGTACTGGGGCTGTGAATCTCCAACATGACAAAAAAATTAAAATTTAAATAAAAAAATCCACAAAAGTAGACATATGACTGTATTTCTCTGTAAGTCTTAAGCCATTTCAGAAAATTCTGAAAACATCACAAAGTGATTTAAAAACAGACAATACCATTTAAAAGTTTTTCATTTTTACATAAATTAATGCACAAACTGATTAAAACAGTGAAGACACGAAAGGTTTTTGCTTCTAAAATTTTTATTAATTTTTAAAAATGTAACACGGTTTCCACTAAAATATTTAGCAGCACAACTGTTTTCAACATTGATAATTAATTTGTTTTTTTTATTTAAATCAGTGTATTAGAATGATTTCTGAAGGATCATGTGACACTGAAGGCTGAAAATTTTGCTTTGCCATAACAGGAATGAATTACATTTTAAAATATATGAAAATAAAAAAAAACATTTAAAAAAATATTTTCAATTGTAATAATATTTCATAGTATTACTGTTTTTACTGTATTTTAATCAAATAAATGCAACCCTGATAATACACTTCTTTATAAAACATTAAAATATCTTCAAAGTTGGCTGTGAAAATAAATCTGTATCATTAATTTGATCTTTTATTTAAAAAATGTACAAAAATCTAACCTTTCATTAGAGAATAAGAAATTAAAATGGGAGAGAAATCTCATTATGAAATAAATGTTTTTCTCTAATACACATTGGTCACAGTTAATCATATTTTATTCAATACTTTTTGCAACCTCCTTTTGCCACGATAATAGCTCTGAATCTTCACCTATAATGCCTGATAAATTTGGAGAACATCTGACAAGAGATCAGAGATGATTCCTTCATCCAGAATCAGCTCCATGTTGGTGCTTCTTCTCTTCAGTTCTCCTCACTCATTTTCTGTTGGGTTCAGGTCAGAGGACCGGAATAGCCATAGCAGAAGCTTGGTTTTGTTTTCAATGATTGTGATCAATGATTAAGGGAATTTGGCCTTTGTGTTCCTCATATTTATAATCCTGTGAAACAGGAAGACAAGGCAGGACGATTTCAAATTCCTAGTCACCCTTGTGTGATAAAAAAACAAAATCCAAATATGAATGGGAATATACTTCAGAGATATTCACATTGACTCTATTGTAAAAAAGGCCCAGCAGAGGCTGTATTTCCTCCGCCAGCTAAGAAAGTTCAACCTGACACAGGAGCTACTGAAACAGTTCTACTCTGCCATCATCGAGTCTGTCCTGTGTTCATCTATGACTGTTTGGTTTGGCTCAACTAACAAAACAGACATCAAGACTACAACGGACAGTCAGGACTGCTGAGAGGATTATCGGTGCCCCTCTACCCAACCTCCAAGATCTTTATATCTCCAGAGTGATGAAAAGGGCTAAAAAAGTCACCTCTGGTCCCCTCACTCTCTCTTTGAACTGTTGCCCTCTGGCCGGCGCTACAGATCCCTGAGCACCAAAACAGCCAGACACAAGAACAGTTTTTTCCCGCAGGCCATATCCCACCTGAACAACACATAACACACCCCAATACTGCACATCTGTAAATAACTCATCAAACCTTCATCTGTACATAGGACATATGCTTATTCACAGTTCTGTCTATGGGCATTTTTTTCTTTTACTGTATATTTTTATTACTGTTGTTATTTATAATTTATTGTCTATTCTCTTCATTATTAGTGTTTTTATTACCTTAAGTATATGTTGTCTGCACTATGTTTGTACTTCTGTACTGGAAGCTCCTAACACCAAGACAATTTCCTTGTGTGTGTGTAAACATACCTGGCAATAAAGCTCATTCTGATTCTGATATATATATATTAGGGCCGGGACTTTAACGCGTTAATTTAGATTAATTAATTACACAAAAATAACGCGTAAATTTTTTTTAACGCATTTTAATCGCACTTATTTTTGCACCGCGGAACGTTTCTCACTGGATGAGTTTCGGCGGACCGATTATACTGGAGCACCAACTAGCGTTCAGACAAAAACAAACCACAGTGAACATGGACAAAGAAGCTGATGAGACCGCTTTGGTTGGCCCTGTGGATGGGAAATTTAAAAATCCATATGAAAAAACTTACTTCTCACTGTTCTCAGGTCAAATATTTATATGCGATTAAAATGCGATTAATTTTGATTAATTACAAAGCCTCTAATTAATTAGATTATTTTTTTTAATCGAGTCCCGGCCCTAATATATATATATATATATACACACACACACACACACACACAGGCCACTTTATTAGGTACACCTGTTCAATTGCTTGGTAACACAAATTGCTAATCAGCCAATCACATGGCAGCAACTCAATGCATTTAGGCATCTAGATGTGGTGAAGACGACTTGCTGAAGTTCAAACCGAGCATCAGAATGGGGAAGAAAGGAGATTTAAGTGACTTTGAACATGGAATGGTTGTTGGTGCCAGACGGGCTGGTCTGAGTATTTCAAAAACTGCTGATCTACTGGGATTTTCACGCACAACCATCTCTATGGTTTACAGAGAATGGTTAGAAAAAAGGGAAAATATCCAGTGAGCGGCAGTTGTGTGACGAGAATGCCTTGTTGATGTCAGAGGTCAGAGGAGAATGGGCAGACTGGTTAGAGATGATAGAAAGGCAACGGTAACTCAAATAACCACTCGTTACAACCAAGGTATGCAGAATACCATCTCTGAACGCACAACACGTCGAACCCTGAAGCAGATGGGCTACTGCCGCTCCTGTCAGCTAAGAACAGGAAAGGGAGGCTACAATTCGCAGAGGCTCACCAAAATTGGACAATAGAAATTTGGAAAAACGTTGCCTGGTCTGATGAGTCTCTATTTCTGCTGTGACATTCAGATGGTAGGGTCAGAATTTGGCGTAAAGAGCATGAAAGCATGGATCCATCCTGCCTTGTCTCAATGGTTCAGGCTGCTGGTGGTGGTGTAATGGTGTGGGGGATATATTCTTGGCACACTTTGGGCTCCTTAGTACCAATTGAGCATCGTTTAAACGCCACAGCCTACCTGAGTATTGTTGCTGACCATGTCCATCCCTTTATGACTACAGTGTACCCATCTTCTGATGGCTACTTCCAGCAGGATAATGCACCATGTCACAAAGCTCAAATCATCTTAGACTGGTTTCTTGAACATGAGAATGCGTTCTTTACTCAAATGGCCTCCACAGTCACCAGATCTCAATCCAAAAGAGCACCTTTAGGATGTGGTGGAACGGGAGATTCGCATCATGGATGTGCAGCCGACAAATCTGCAGCAACTGCGTGATGCTATCATGTCGATATGGACCAAATTCTCTGAGGAATGTTTCCAACACCTTGTTGAATCTATGCCACGAAGAATTAAAGGATTACTTCTGTCAAGGCTGTTTTCATTAAAAAAAACATATTTTTTTGACTGAAGAAAGACATACATAAACATCTGGGATTACATGGGGGTGAGTAAATTATCAGGAAATTTACATTTGAAAATTAACTAATCCTTTAAGGCAGTTCTGAAGGCAAAAGGGGGTCCAACCCTGTACTAGCAAGGTGTACTTAATAAAGTGGCCAGTGAGTGTGTGTGTGTATATATATGCATGTATATGTGTATATATATATATATATATGTGATTGGACAGACTGGTAAACATGAGGTGGAATCTCATCATGACATTCCCTTGAAAATTATCTCAGATAAAGAGATTGTACAAGCATCCAAAACCCTTTGATACACATACCTGTGGACTATTTTAGCACTATGTTTTGTGAAATGATTTTGTTGTATAAAAAGCTGATTGTGTAGGTGTCAGCATGTTTCTGCATGCATGCTGACTCATTCTTAAAGTTAATTTCTATTGCAATATATTGTAAAATACTTGGTATTGCTGAGATTCGTTGAGACCTGTCTACTGCGCAGTCTTATTAACCAACAAAAGAAAATGATCAGTTTATTATGAGTTCTTCTGTACTTTAAAAACATTGCCACATTGTGAAAGTAAGGTTATGTGCACATCTGATTTCCATGGCAAAAGTTCTCATGTCATTTCTTTGATAACATGCTTATTTAACTAAACTTTTGACTTATTTTGAACTAAAGGTCCATAAATATACTGTAATTTTAGAGACTGTGTCACTTATCAGCTAAACAAATTTTAGCAAAAATTCTACATAAACAGCGAGGAGGAAAAATAGGGGGGAATGCACACCACAAAAAGAACATTACTCTAAAGAATAAAACTAGTCTGACTAGACCAAGTTGTTCTTTTACTCACAGGAGGCTCTGTTTGCTCAGCTATTCTTTCCTTAATGTGCACAAATACTTTCCTCATACTACAACTTTAATTCATCATTTAAATGCTTTTCAGAAATTATGTGGCATGACAGATTAAGTAACTCACAGTCAAGAACATCTATTATTATCTAGAAACAAAGGCAAATGCAGCAGAGGTATACACCAAATAAACAACTATTGCAAAGAAAAACTTCCTTAATTTAAAATATGGAAATACTGGAAACACTACACTTGCTGAGTGAGACATTTAAGAGTATGGATATTTCATGTTGTAAATGTTTATGATATGAAAAGAGACTGAGGCGGTCAGGCAAAAAAAATAATAAGAAAAATTAAACTTTGCCATCATAGGAATAAATTGCATTATAATATATATATAAAATATATATTAAAACAGTAAACAGTCATTTTAAATTGCAATGATACTTTGCTGTCCCATTTTTATATCTAATACAGATAGTATAAGCTTTCAAAAACAAAAACAAAAATCTTACTGACCCCAAATGTTTTACCGTTACTAGCCAAATAAATATTTCCAAGGATTAATATACCTTGAGGGGGGAAAAGATGTGTAAAAAAAAAGATTTATTTATTTTTAAATTGATAATTTTCATGACTTTCACAGGACAGGAAATCATGATTTAAAAAACTTTTCCTTGACCGTGGGAACTCAGTCACCAATGATTCTTTGAGGCAAGCACCAGCTAGTTTCTCAATGCAGTACTTTATCGCTGAAGCTGGATCAGACATGGCTGGACCAACAAGCATCAGGATGAATACAGTCCTAAAGCCATAGGGATTAAACACAATCAGTATTTACCATGCTAAACATGCTTAAGATCTTTGCAGTGATCACATTATCTGTGGCAGCACACTGATATAAAATAGGGTTCTGTGGTTATAGAACACAATATTTACTTGGTTCTAAAAGACCGAAACATTACTTATTTAGCCCATAAAATCTCCTAATCTAAAAATGCTTGTCAGAATGAACACTTGACGAGGTCTAATAAGAGTGCAGCACCCTTTTGAATCCACTGAGAAATTATTTTTCATACAAAAGGACAGAGGAAAAACAGTTAGACCCCCATCTACCCCCGACCTCATCCTTCAAGTTGGAATGAGATAAAAGCAATCTGCCAACACACTGTCATCAGATACAGACAGGGGGAGTGAGGGGAGCCTTCATGGAGAGCCAGGTCGCTACACCTCTTTCTTTCCCACACAATCTCATAGACTGCACTGCAGGGTTTCTGAGATAAACTGAACACAACAAGCTCATAGTTTTCCTTGAAACAATGTCTAAAACTGATTTCAACCCGTGAAAGTACCAACAATCAGTTAAAAGCAACAAAAAGCATTGTGAATTTCTAGAAAACTGCCATGTATCGAAACAAAAAAGACTCCCTCTTTCTGTTAAATTGTATTCTTTTACAAGCAGTGGTTCAGAGAAAAGAAAAAAGGGCATTAACATAATCTACTCCCTTTTCTCTCTAAACAAAAAGTTGCAGAAAAATAGATCTAGCATAAATCTGCACTACGGACCTAGTATGGAAGCTTATTATAAGGTAATTATAACTTCTCTCATTGTTTTACATATTTCATCTCACAATTCTGATGCTTTCCTTGACGTTCTCACAAAAAAAAAATTCTGAATAGTTCCATATAATCTTAGACTTAGAATTAAAATACATAAACTCAAAATTGCAATATATAAATGCAGAATTGCAAGATTAGGCAATTCTGAGAAGAAAAAGACTTGCAACATAAAAAGTCACAATTACCTTGAAAAAAAAAAACAACAGTTACAAGAATTTAGAATTTAGGGCTATAGTATTATAAAATATGAATGCCATTACATTTGATACAAAGTAAACAAATACACTTTTCAAGCAAAATATTAAAAAGATTGTTGGTTTTAAATGACAAAGCAACAGAATAAGTATTCGGAAACCTTCTGGCTGTCAAACTTTAGTCAAACATGTTCACAGTCAAAATAAGTGAAAATTACTCACAGTTAGTTTGAGAAAATGTTTGCAGACATTTATGTGCAGATGCTATTTGTGTTGCCCAGCCAAAAAAAAACAAAAAAAAACAGCTAAAGTCAGTCTAGACCAGGCTGGATGACCTAAGCCGGTTGGCTGGTTTTAGCAGGTTTTTTCAGCAGGGTGGTATTTTATTAAATAAATGAAATTCATACATTGAAGGGTTAGTTCACCCAAAACTGAAAATTCTGTCATTAATTACTCACTCTCATGTCGTTCCAAACCTGTAAGATCTTCTTTCATCTTCGGAACACAAATTAAGATATTTTTATCAAATCTGAGAGCTCTCTGACCCTCCATAGACAGCAATACAACTGCAATGTTCCCAGGTGCAGAAATGCAGCAAGGACATCGGTAAAATAGTCCATGTGACATCAGTGGTTCAACCGTAATATTACGAAGCTACGAGAATACTTTTTGTGTGCAAAGAAAACAATAACATCATTTATTTAACAATTCTTCTCCCCAAGTTACCGTCTTCTATCATTTTGGAGAGTACCCCAGAACGTTATCAGCGTTGTTTACGTTCAGCATTGATTACGGTTTTCTTTGCATACAAAAAGTATTCTCGTAGCTTTGTAAAACTACGGTTGAACCACTGATGTGACATGAGGGTGAGTAATTAATGACAGAATTTTCATTAAGTGTTATTGAAGTGTACAGAAGTGTTTTTAGGGCCACTACTGGGGAACCTACAGGTTTCCAAATCCTGCAGGTGCGATACTGACTTGTGGTTCAGTATCAGTCTAGTGAAAGTGTGGGAAAGGAAACTGCACAGCAGATTTTTTTCCAGTTTGTCACCATCCCAACTCAGAATTACTGACATCAATGGAACGGGGAGGTAAGAGTCCCAGTCGCTCTGGATTTACAAGGCAGGACTGGAATTTAGAAGAGCATGTGATACACAGATAAATCCTACAAATCCCTTCCAGTTGAGCTCTTTCAGTGTTTCTGATGCCTGCAAAGGTGGATACATTATAGGTGAAGGGTCATTTCTTATCTGATAACAACAGACAGAGGGGCCTAAGGTCTTGTAATGTACGATGCAGAGGAATTTGCTTTTTATTCTCACCTTAGTATCACTGAACCAAAGAAGAATGTGGTGGTACAAGGCTCCAAGTACTGTTTTTTAAAGGGATGTGTTAAAGGAACAGTTCACCCAAAAATAGAAAAATAGTTTCCTAATCAACCTGTATGACTTAGCCTACTTCATAACAACATGAACATAAAATAATCTAAATAGGTTTTCATTCACAGATTTTTCATTGTTGGGTGAGCTATTCCTTTAACATGATAGTGCAAGGAAAAATACCTGGCCATAAAATGGCATAATATTTGGCAGACGTATGTGTTAGAGTACTGTATTACATGATGTGACAATTTAGAATAAACAAGCCATTTTATTGCAAATAAACAATCTAAATAAAACCTCCAACAAGAATCACCTTTCAGTGTGATAAAAATATATAAACTTAATATAAAGATTTTTTAAGTCTATGACAGATAGTAAACAACCAGAGAAGTAAACAATGAGAAAGTAAACAACTAAAGTGCTTGATGGTTCTAACCAACTCTGGGCACCTAAAAATTAAAATTTGCAACTATCAACTTGCATTGTCCTTTTTTCCTCCTTTTATTTAATACATTTATGGTCTATCTTTTCTGTTTTTGCTGTTTGAGCATTTTTCTTCGTTTTAGAATCATGTCATGAAGTCTTTCAAGTCCCTCTTTGAGACCGTCACCAATGATGGCGCAAGTGGGCTGCAGATGCCACGGCGTAGAGGGTCCCAGTTCATTGAGTGCCAGCATGGTCTCTATCTGTGAGAGTGACAGAGCCTGTCTCAAGTCCTGCTTGTTAGCAATAATCAACACAGGTACTCCTTGATTTTCCGAGGAGCGGGCGATTTTGTAAAGCTCCGTCTTTGCCTCTTCCATTCTCTCAGTGTCCAGAGAGTCCACAACAAACATGATGCCATCAGTGCCGCGTGTGTACGACTTCCAAAGAGGGCGCAGTTTCTCCTGACCACCAACATCCCAAAAGTGAAACGTCACTGTTTGTGAGTCCCCAACAGCTACTTTGACTTTCTCTGCATTGAAACCTTTGGTGGGGACAGTGTTGACAAACTCATTGAACTGCAGACGGTACAGGACCGTCGTTTTGCCTGCAAAGTCCAGACCCAGAATAGCGATGTGAAGAGAATTACAGAACGGGAGACTGGAGAGAAAGTTGGGTTGGTCTGATATTCCGTTCCCCATTTCCCTCACGAGTATGAGAACAATATGAGTTTAGGATGATGTTCCATAGGTCCGAAACCCCAGATGCACATCCAATGCTTGCCTAAAAGTTCACACATAGACATATGGTGTTTTTAAATGCCTTTTGAAAGATCTAATACAATTTGCATGGCTGCAAAATCACAATTAATTATTTGTGAGGGTCTGTTTTAAAAACTTACCATTTTACATGCCAAACAAAATGATACTTTCTAGTAAAGTGGATCATTTTTAAGAACTTCTGATAGATTATGTTTGTTAATCATACTGTTATGAACTATCATGGTATAGACAATATCATACAATAGTTACAGCTTTCAAGTTCTACTTATCATCGATCCACTAGATAAAAGAATAGACTACCAGCTGGTGGGGCTGAGACTAACAAGACAGATCTTGATCAAGCTGGTTAGAGCTGGAAAACCACTAGTTTACACCTAAATAGCCAGCTACAATGTTCCTGACCACCTTAAGCTCTTATGGCTTTCCAGTAGTAACCAAATTCCAACGTGTACCATTTTTGATTGCAAAATAAAGACATTTGTAATATTTAAATAACGTTTTTAAACCTTTTTTATAGTTAAAGGTTTATAACATTCAAATTGTTTATATGTGTACATTCAAATTAATAAACATTATTTATATATATTTACAATACATTTAGGAGGATACAGAAAAAACTCAGAATATAAAGACTCAAATTTCTATAAAGAGCGCATAAAGAATATAAAAACTATATTAATATGAATGCGAGTCTGTAAGCCCACAGGAACCCAACAGGAATGAATCATGACGCACTGACAAAACTTGTTTTTACCAAAAATAAAGAGGAGCCTATATATTCCTTATTGTTAGTTAAAATGTTTAAAACTAAACTCTTACCACAGTCGCCCAGTTAGCTCACCGTTCAGACTCATTGATTGAAGCTGTGCTCTGCGTGCTACTGACTGACCCAGCGCGTCTGCACGCGCACACACGCCGCAGCTCATTTGTTTACCTTTAAAATGATTGGTGAACTGAGGTCATGAGCCCATTATGAATGCAAAGAGATACAAAATAAGAAAGCTACAAAACTGCTGCTATTGTTGCCTCTTTTTAGCTTAGTTTTCTCTATAAATCTATTTATTTATTTTATTTTTATAATTAATAATTCAAACATTTAGTTTGAAAAGTAGCATATTTATGTTTTTCTTTTAATGCAGTGCTAACATTTATTTTGCGTATGCAATACAAAAAACAACAACAACTACTTTGTCTGTTTGTAACATCCATCTAGCAAAAAAAAAAGAAAGCTAAAAACGAAAACGAAGACAAGGGAAGAAATTAAAAGAAAAGAAAAGTGTATAATAATGATGAGGGGTTCTCCATTAAACAGCAGGACTCATTAGACAAAGCAGAAAATTGATGTTTAAACTAGCTTTATCTGCAGTCCAGAACAAAAAAAAAATCTATCTTTTGTCTTAAAACAGATTCATTTCCTCCAAGAGTTGGCCAGCTTTTCTTCAACTCGGTCCATTAAGGCACTATATACTCCTCTTCTGCGGCAATGTCTCTATAATACATGAAGTAAAATGTTTTCAAGGTTAATAAACTGTCTGTTCAAGGGCAGAAGGTAAATATGATTGTTCTCTTTGTGCTCACTGTATAAGACGCAGATTTTGGAGGCCATGGCATCTTTGGTAGTATGAGCCTTGTGTCCCATTTAAGCTCTGCTGGTTTGAAAGTGTCTATTTTGCTTACTGTGTCTCTGTGAGAAGGGTTCAGGTCAGGATGGCTGTCACTGACTGTGAAGACATTGAAATAAAATGCAAAGCTTTATCAGTAATACATGTAAGGTTACTGCGTGGTTTCAAAGCCACTAAGTATCTGACCTTTGCTCTATAGAATGGATTTTATGACTGTTTGATAAGTCACCATTTCCGGCATTCCCTCAGCACACTGCAATCGAATAAGGAGTGTTTAAATGTCTTATAGGTCCGTGTACGTTTTGATAGTTTGTGTTCCAATTTGAAACGAAATAAGCAGAAACGAGAAAACGGCACCTTTATTCGTTTTTTCGTTTTTTTGAAAAAAACGAAAAAACGAGATTTCGGCTTGATTTTTCGTTTTTTAGTTCAGAGGCATAAAACGAATAAATGACTTCAAAATTCGTTTTCCACATGTGGGCGGTCCTGAGACGCCCCCTTCCGCCGATTGGTCAAGCAAATCCGAGCATGTGACGTCATCAGTAGTCGCTCAGGTCTGTTCAACAAAATAATAGTCCTCTAACGTTACTATGGCTACCGATTCTTAAACTGTACAGGGCAGGTCCTGTTGGGCTTTCTTCTGTGCAACTTTACGCGTTTCACAGAAATCTTTACATCAGAAATATTAAATATTAGTCTGCCACCAGCCCGTTTTATTTAGCTGTGCAGAGTTAAATCTGTGTGATGAAGCTGCGCTAGACAGCGCCGAGCGAGAGAGGATCACTCATAGATATATATGGGATCACTGACCAGTGTTCAGTCAGCAGTCAGAACTTGGGTACCGTCGCGATGATGGTCAAATACATTTGTACTGAAAATGACCCGCGAGTATGATTGACAGGACGATAGCGGAGGCAATTAAAAGCGCAATATAACTTCTGTTAACAAAAACATAAAAAAAAATGTTTTTTAATATAAGTGGCTTTGTCTTTGTTTTAATCAAATAATTGTGAACCACAAACCGAGCCTTCGTTTTAAAGGGCGATTTCCAAATATATTTTATTTATTTGTTATAATATGGGTATTTTATGTCACCCGTCTTATAAGTTTGATTATAGTAGGCTATACGCAAGTTTTTTTATTGTACTATTTTACTGTTGTTTTTTAATTAACAATATATCATAACAACTTATAAAGATCAAAATCTACAGAAGAGATTAACAAATAACATTGGTGTTGTCATAAGTTAACTAATCAATGGGAAAATTTCCTCACCGGCACAACCCTATTCTTAATGTTGGCTACATGTTACAGATTTAATGTTGAGCACATAATGTTCAAGGCTTCTTAAATACCATTACACTCGGTTGAAGAGTCAAGAAGGATGTGTTAATTTACTGTAGATTTCAATCTGTCATTAGTTGGTGACCCGGTGTAATTATAATAGCATAAATAAAAACAAATACACGTAATAGGCTTTGTATGCCAATAGGCAAAACACATCTGCTTTTCCTCTAGATCACTTTACTATGGAAGCCCGTTTCCGCCAATGAATAAAAAATAAAACAAGGTAACTGCGACTTTTTATCTCACAATTCGGACTTTTTTTCTCGCAATTCTGATTTTATAACTCGCAATTCTGACTTTTTTTCTCACAATTGCGAGTTTTTATCTCACAACTCTGACTTTCTCGCACCATAGCAAACCACTCTCCGTGTAAGGCTTTTGGACGCGGTTGGACAGTAGCCTACCATTACCGCCGGGCTTTCAGACACAACATTCTTCATTTCTTTATAGTTCTGAGTTTGAGGCAGCTTCTATCACGTTATTTTAATAACAGCTGTCAAGTAAAGCGCGTATTATTGTAACACGAGAGTGGATATATATGAATGCACGCAGGTGGATTTCCTTCACTCTCGCATAAAGCGCGCTTTCATCTCTATGTTCTTGCTATAGAATTATCTTATCTCCTGTATCTAATGTTGTAAGATATCAAGCAAGACATCCCCAATGAAAATTATAAATAAATTATAAATAAATGAAAATTATTTAGTCAATTATATATGAAGAGTTCAGATGCAAAAGCTTAAATGCCATCTGAAATTCTCTTCTAAAATTAGTATTTTTCGTTTATATTCAGTTATTTTAATTTAACCCTCTGATGGTTTAAATCTCTGTACCCTATAGTTTTTTGGGGGTCTCCAGAGACCCCAGACAATAACATTTAATTTTGTAACAAGATAATAGTTTTTTTTTTACAAATGTAATTTTACTCTGTTTGTTAATGTTTTTACTCAACATTTGTGCAGTTTTTGGAGGATTTATGATATCTTTTAAATTTCTATAAATAAATAAATATTTATTTAAATTACAAATTTACAAAAAAACAGCATTTGATGTAAAATTCACTTTATAAAAGGCCCAGATTTCTAACTTTCATTCATGGGGATAACATGGATCATTTTAAATGATTTAATGTAACATTTATACCCATTTTTGGAAAATGCAGTTTTAAAATAAAAAAATATCACTTTAACCACTAGATGGCCATAGAGCTCCACTATATGCTATTTGCTATTTGAGAGACCTGAAAGATATCTTTTCACAAGTTGGATTCAGTTGGATTCATATCTAAATATTATAAAATCACAATTATAACAAAAATAAAATATTTTTTGTCAAAGTTTAGTATTTTTTGTACTGAAAAACACCCAGTTTTTCAATAATGTTACATTATGATTAGAATCAAACCTGAACAAAATGTTACAAAGAGAAATGTTGGAGTCTTAAGATTTTATCATTTATTTCAATTATCTATTTTTAATATAATTCTACAATTTTAATCAATATTTCAGTTACTAACTGTAACAGAACAAAAATGAACAGAAATTAACAGTTATATTACATATGAACACATGAACTGAACAGCAATAACAAGTGAGCAAATAAAGCAGTAAAAAGATCAAATTTAGTAAAAGAAATCAAACAACGAGGAACAATAAGTGTGTGTGTGTGTGTGAGTACACATTGTCGGTGTCAGTGTCACCTCTTTATATTTGTGTTGGTTCTGCATTTTGGATGATTTTATTTGACAAATTATAGCCTTACAAATGTGTGTGTGTGTGTGTGTGTGTGTGTGTGTGTGTGTGTGTGAGTGTGCACATTTTCAATGTGTCAGTGTCACCAATTTATTTTTGTGGTGGTAGCCTACTGCATTTTGGATGATTTTATTTTACAAATGATAAGAGAACAGTTTTTATAGTCTCAAAAATGTGTTCCTCTATATGTGTGTGTGTGTGTTGTGAGCAATATAATTTAGCATTGTGGATGTTTTTCGCATTGGTGGAAGTGTGCCACTTTATTTGTGCCATTTCTGTCGATGTGTTCTGCGTTGTTTCTGATTTTGATGATGAATTTTGTCTATTTTGATTGCGGGGTCTCCAGAGACCCCGGAAGCCACGAGTGTCACAAATTTTGTCACGCTAACATAAAAACAGATATCATTCCAATTAATTTTTTTTTGTAGATCTAGAAAGTGTTGAGAGCCATAGAAGGTTTCATACCATTTGGACAAAGGGAACATTTTTAAAAAATTGAGCAAAAGTCATTTGGGGTAAAAAAAGACCCCGTAAACAATCAGAGGGTTTTAATGACAATGAAAAGAACCTGTACCTGAGAAAAATGCTCATTTTAGAATAAAATTTCAGATGGCACTTAGGCTTTTGCATCTGAACTCTTCATATATAATTGACTAAATAATAATAATAATAAAAAAAAACTTATTTCAAATTAATGAATCCTTAATTTATTTATAATTTTCATTGGGGATGTCTTGCTTGATATCTTACAACATTAGATACAGGAGATAAGATAATTCTATAGCAAGAACATAGAGATGAAAGCGCGCTTTATGCGAGAGTGAAGGAAATCCACCTGCGTGCATTCATATATATCCACTCTCGTGTTACAATAATACGCGCTTTACTTGACAGCTGTTATTAAAATAACGTGATAGAAGCTGCCTCAAACTCAGAACTATAAAGAAATGAAGAATGTTGTGTCTGAAAGCCCGGCGGTAATGGTAGGCTACTGTCCAACCGCGTCCAAAAGCCTTACACGGAGAGTGGTTTGCTATGGTGCGAGAAAGTCAGAGTTGTGAGATAAAAACTCGCAATTGTGAGAAAAAAAGTCAGAATTGCGAGTTATAAAATCAGAATTGCGAGAAAAAAAGTCCGAATTGTGAGATAAAAAGTCGCAGTTACCTTGTTTTATTTTTTATTCATTGGCGGAAACGGGCTTCCATAGTAAAGTGATCTAGAGGAAAAGCAGATGTGTTTTGCCTATTGGCATACAAAGCCTATTACGTGTATTTGTTTTTATTTATGCTATTATAATTACACCGGGTCACCAACTAATGACAGATTGAAATCTACAGTAAATTAACACATCCTTCTTGACTCTTCAACCGAGTGTAATGGTATTTAAGAAGCCTTGAACATTATGTGCTCAACATTAAATCTGTAACATGTAGCCAACATTAAGAATAGGGTTGTGCCGGTGAGGAAATTTTCCCATTGATTAGTTAACTTATGACAACACCAATGTTATTTGTTAATCTCTTCTGTAGATTTTGATCTTTATAAGTTGTTATGATATATTGTTAATTAAAAAACAACAGTAAAATAGTACAATAAAAAAACTTGCGTATAGCCTACTATAATCAAACTTATAAGACGGGTGACATAAAATACCCATATTATAACAAATAAATAAAATATATTTGGAAATCGCCCTTTAAAACGAAGGCTCGGTTTGTGGTTCACAATTATTTGATTAAAACAAAGACAAAGCCACTTATATTAAAAAACATTTTTTTTTATGTTTTTGTTAACAGAAGTTATATTGCGCTTTTAATTGCCTCCGCTATCGTCCTGTCAATCATACTCGCGGGTCATTTTCAGTACAAATGTATTTGACCATCATCGCGACGGTACCCAAGTTCTGACTGCTGACTGAACACTGGTCAGTGATCCCATATATATCTATGAGTGATCCTCTCTCGCTCGGCGCTGTCTAGCGCAGCTTCATCACACAGATTTAACTCTGCACAGCTAAATAAAACGGGCTGGTGGCAGACTAATATTTAATATTTCTGATGTAAAGATTTCTGTGAAACGCGTAAAGTTGCACAGAAGAAAGCCCAACAGGACCTGCCCTGTACAGTTTAAGAATCGGTAGCCATAGTAACGTTAGAGGACTATTATTTTGTTGAACAGACCTGAGCGACTACTGATGACGTCACATGCTCAGATTTGCTTGACCAATCGGCGGAAGGGGGCGTCTCAGGACCGCCCACATGTGGAAAACGAATTTTGAAGTCATTTATTCGTTTTATGCCTCTGAACTAAAAAACGAAAAATCAAGCCGAAATCTCGTTTTTTCGTTTTTTTCAAAAAAACGAAAAA
Organism: Barbus barbus; assembly: GCF_936440315.1. Taxonomy (NCBI): domain Eukaryota; kingdom Metazoa; phylum Chordata; class Actinopteri; order Cypriniformes; family Cyprinidae; genus Barbus; species Barbus barbus. The sequence goes on from NC_136762.1 coordinate 7,613,698, forward strand.
ACGAATAAAGGTGCCGTTTTCTCGTTTCTGCTTATTTCGTTTCAAATTGGAAAACAAACTATCAAAACGTACACGGACCCTTATAAAGACTGTCATCTAGTGTTGATGTAGTGCAATGCAGATGAAGTCAGCCGTAATCTTAGTAGAATCTTACAGGTCTGAAGTTATGAGGTTTTGGATCTTTGTACAGCCCCACTGGATACATTCCTGCTTTCACAAACAGCAGTTTGGACTCTAGTGAGTCTGGTGGTTTGTAGAATGTGATAAATGGTCGTGCTTTACATCCCTTTTGCTCAAGTCCAGGCAATATCGAAGGAGTAACATCATTAATCCTTCTTCACTATTGTTTGATTTAACCAGGTGAATGTCTTTTCTCTTGATCCGAGGCAAACCCGAAGATCTGTACAGTTTTGGGGTGAAGTCGGGGGCTTTTATGTTCCATGGATCAACTGGAACTACTGGGTGTGGTGGGATGAGTCCACAACTCCTGCTTGAGATCAAGTTCTGACTCACAGAAAGCTTTCTTCTGAGGTCAACAGACATGGGCGTTTCCAAAGGCTCAGGAAGATTCATTGTGAATCAGCCACATCTTATGCTCAAAGCGATAATCTGAGACCAAACCATAAACAGGAAGATAAACCATAAATATTACTGGAGTACAACTTGCAAGAAAATAGCATTTCAGTCATTACACTTCACATTTAATTCAGTGTGTTACTTGCATTTTCTTTGTACTTTGAGAATTTATAAGCAATTTCTGTTGTATAATATAATGTTGTATAAAATTGTTACATAATCTTTTCATTAGCATAAATTCCATTTAATCTTAATGAAGAATCTATATAAATGCATATTACATATGCAAAAGGTGCAAGATTTAGGTGATAGAAATGTAATTATATAACATTATTTTAATAATAAGACATAATACAACATCAAGAATGAATGAATAAATAAATTGAGCAAGACCTATCAGCTTTACAGTACATTTCAAGGGAAACAATTCCTAAAATCACTTAAAATCACTTATTTTTCTTACAGCAGGGTGGCTGTCATTGAGCCATGACAAAGTAGACAGTAAAGAGTTCAAATTGCTGTGTTTGATTAAAAAAAAGCATGAGAGCAGTGGATACAACAAGGTTGCCAGGCAGCAAGAGTTTCAAGTTCTCATTCAGAGACTCTGCCTGTGGACAGAGCACAGTGGGGACATTGTTGAGGAAACAAAGAGACGTCTTAGCAACCATCAAACTATGAATTAAAGTCAGTTTAAGTATGAGACTTTGTGGAACATTTTATATCAAGAAATACCTATCTTCAGACATATATTCAGTTATAAATGACTTAATTTATTATTTCTAATGATTTTAGCAAATGCAAATGCTAATTTTATTTCTTTCATGCTCATTTTGGCTTTCTGAAGGAAATTACTCCTGTTTAAATGATGTTAAGTATTTTGCAAGATGCCTTTGTGTTTAATAAGTTGATGCAAAAGTTAAAATTGTACTTTCAAATCAAAACCAGCAGAGGTCAGCAAACAACTCATTTAAAGAGACCAACTCTCGATTTTCCGTTTTGTAATCAAAACTAATCCTCTTAAACATCTACAAAACCTTAGTATTACATGATTTATAGAACGGTAAAGCAATGACTAATCGAGATAAAGCATACTTTTGTAGCTTTAATAAATGTAGCAGTCACTGGAAAGCAATAATTTGCTGTCATTTTTATTTTTGCATCTTAAGATCAAGGTTGGGGATGGGAATAGATGAAGAAAACAGATAAAGCTAACATACTGTGAATACATTACGAGCATATAAAATTTCACTAACAGACCAGAAAAAGGTTTCTGAAAGATTAAGCTCTTATAATAATAAAAAGCCTTCAAATCTGTACCATTAGAGTGGAGGGTATTGACTTGACCTTAACTATGATTTCGACGACATGCTCTATAAACTTTACATGACAGTTCCAGACCAGAAGAAAAGAGCTGACAGAATCAAACTCAAGACTGTAAGTGGCTGAACCGGTAGGTCAAAGGTCACAGCTGGGATTTATGGGGTCATGTTTTAAAAGAGCAAAAGCTCTCAACACAAACTGTCCATTGCACATTGTCAGACGTCCAGCTGGAAGGACAGGCAGGTTGGTCAACCCTTTATAAACAGCTGATTGGTCTTGAGGTACAATAAGAACATGATGAACAATGGAAAAGTTAATTTTAGCTTAAAGAGCAAGAGCACCCTTGTAAAAGTTTACAATTCACACTCCTCTTAGTTCTGTCATATACAAAAAACGCATAAATCATCATTTCAAGTGACTAGATGGACTATTTAGTCCTCTGCAATCTCAGAGGTTTATGTTCTGTTTACAAAAGCCTCAGAAGACCACATTAGCTATTACTAATATTGCTGTTTTGTTTTGACTTTCCATCTTCTTTCATTTTAAATGTACTTCAATTTACAGTATTACCTTTGGAGCATGATCACTGTCATTATATGGGAACAAAAATGTTCATTTTATATTCCAGAATTAGAAAATAACTGCATACAGTTTTAAAACCACATGAAGATAAGTACAGTATTGGGTGAACTATTCCTTTAAATCATTTACTTTCCTGTTTCCAACACTTTAGTTCTTTTTTATACATTTGCAGCATTTAGACTTTGTGTTATATTGATTGCTAATCACACCTTTAGATCATGGAAAAGTCTTGCCACTGATGACTGTTTGCCATCTGCTTTTCTCATTAGGTGTCACAGCTGTTTTACTGCATTAACCCCTTTTATCCATATCAAAGTAAAAACACTGGGAATATGTTGTGGTTTCGTTCTGCCTAATGAGTATCGTTCAGTAAAAATATACAGTTTGGAGGAAGAATTTAATGATTTCATACAGACTGTCAACACCTCTTGTATAGAAACATATGGTGTTATGCCAGTGCTCAATCTTCATCCCGTGAATGTTATTCACATCTTCTTTGAGAAGGAGTGGCATGCCCTTGATAAAAACAGTTTAACAGATGGCCTCTGGTTATGTGATTCCTTCACAAAGTCTCGCAGGCATCACAAAACAGATTGTGTTTAACTTTCTCAGAGCAGAACTTTGGCTGATTATCATTATGTTGATATAGCAATGGACAGTCAGTGAAGAATAATTCTTGTTAATGCTCAGTAAGGTCAGTGTTTAATTAAAAAGCTGTTGATCAACATAAGCAGAGCTATAACTTGTGGATTTTGGTAGCTTGCCATAATAATTCAACTAATAGCAGCAGATATTGCATGAACTTAAACCTTTACTAGCCTATGGTACAAGATGGACAATATTACCATCTGGTTCTCCAATCAGACTGGAAGGAAGATGAATTCTGCAAATCACAGGACAATAAAATTAATTGTTATTGTGTTTCTTCATCTGTGGGCACTTCTAGCCCTGTGGACTTTTAGAAAACTCTTTTGAAAACGCTTTACCAACAACAAACAAAAGTCACAGACATTTGCACTACATCTAAATTTTTCTATTAGCCTATATTCATTTTGTGGTGAAAATGACATTTTGAACATATAGGCTAGGCCTTAAATGCTCCTGCCTCCTTTGTCTTGCTACGTCTAATTTCATATGTTGTAATTTATGTTTTTCATTGAAGACTGTTATAAAGCTTGGTTGAAAATAAATACATAGGCTATATATAATAAACATAAAAAATATCACGTCTCATTTCATCTCAAGCATAGCCTACTCTTCATTATACAAGTAGCCTACTCTTCACTTGTAAACTCCTGCTGTAAAAAACAATAGAACCCTGCCCAAAACACAATAGAAAATGTAATGGATTTATTGGTTATAATGGGAATTGTATTGGTTTTAATGGAAACTATATTGGTGTCTACGGGTATGTGATGGATTCTATTGGTGGGATGTTAAATCCTATTGGAAAAATGCCCAAAACACACTACAAAAAGGAATTTTGCAATGGTTTTACTGGAAAAAGCTAATGGTTTATAATGGTATTTTAATGGAAACCATTAGAATTTCTGTGATGGTTTCTATTGAGCTTCTATAGTTTTTTTAGCAGGGTTTTTTTTTTAAAGAACTTTATTCGTGCCAAAATTATTCGTATTTGAGGAGGAAATGCCACAGTCGCCAAAGTTAGGGACGTTTACAAATTCACATTCATCATAGTCATATCAACACACTACAGTACACATGTATTAGTAGATTTAACTGAAAAGGTTAGGATTAAAATATGTAGAGCATGTGTGTAATATTAAGCGAAGACTGCAGAATGGGACAGTTAGCTCGAGATGCTCCAGCAGGAGGAGGTGTGTGTGGTCTGGACAGGAGCCCATGTTCGCCTCACAGAGCGCTGAAGACATATCAAATATTCTTTTTACCAGCTTTCATTTGGCGATTTATCGTTCGGGATATTAATCTGGATTGAGTTACTGCTTTGGCTACGCTCTTAGAGGTTTTCTAAAGAGACGGAAATGCGTCTAAACATCTGTGTGGAGTTTTTCATTGCTTATATATTTATTATTTTTAACAAAACCATCAGTTGCCAGAAAGGTAAGTCGATCGATAAAAACATTCTGCCTTGACTAAGCTGTGGTTACGTACAGTTTTGGTTGCTTTATTTCTGAGAGCAATGAGAGTAATTTATTCGAATTAGAAAATTATATTTATTATTAATAAATCAAATAAATGATTGTATAAAAAAATCTATTTATGAATTACCTTGTATGATCACACTTAATTAAAGGTGCCCTCAGTACATTGTTTGCTAATTAAAAAACTTTTACTCAAAAATTAATCGGTGGTAATTTTGAAAAATATTGGTAAAATTATGTACATTAACATGAGATGATGACAAAACTTTTAGTCTTCTAAAAAAAGGGATTTTATTTGTTGACATCACATGACCTGCCATGTCATGCAGTTCCTTGCGTTTTATGCATCGCAGGGGCCTGTTTCATAAAACAAGTTTACCATATAAGCCAGGCTTATTTCAGTTAGTCTGATTTATTGTCAGTTGATTTGGTTCAAAATAAGTCAGACTAACTGAAATAAGCCTGGCTTATATGGTAAACGTGTTTTATGAAACAGGCCCCAGATGTGTCCTGCTTAGTTTTAGGTTAGGCAGATACAACAATATCTTCATAATTGGGTTCAGAGACTTGCTGGCTCCTCAAGTAGACTGGAAGCACTGGTAGCACACCGCATCCAAGTCGTACAGTAAATATATAGAGAGCAAGCACAGTGTAGTCCAGATCCATCTTGGATGTTCAAGCAGCACGTTGTCTTTGCCGCTGAGCCTGGCTTGTCATCTGTCCTCTCTTTCTAATGCCAAAAAGAGATTGGTGAAGATCTCAGTATCTCATTGGGCTGCAGTGGTAGCCATCACGGGGCTGAGGCCATTAAGAGCTTGAATTACTCTCAAATTCACTGTTGGTTTCTGCTAAGGAGATGTTTCAGTCATTCATGTTTCAAGTGACATGAGACGTTTGCTTTGAAATTGGCACTAGTTCTGAGAAAGGAGTGTCTTTAATTTGCAGATGCCATTTGGTTTTATGTTTTTTTTATTTAATGACGTTCATGTAATTTAATTAGATTTTTCCAATAATTCATTTTTGTGACAAAAAGTGTGCAATACTTATTTTACCTTCATTACCATTGAGTAAGTCAGTAAGATTTAAAAAGTTAGAAATGTTGTACTTTCTTTAAAACTTTTTAACTTTCTATTAATCAAAGAATTATCAATCAACATAATAATAATAAGACATGTTCATTGAGCACCAAATCTGCAAATTAGAATGATTTGTGAAGGGTCAAGGAAAATTCAGCTATGCCATCACAGGAATAAATTACATTTTAAAATAGATGAAAAGCAGTCATTTTAAATTGTCATAATATTTTCCAATATTTACAGTATTTTTAATCAAATAAATGAAGACATAAGAGACTTTTTTCAAAAACATAAAAAAAAAAAAACTCTTAAATTTCCAACCCCAGACTTTTGAGTTGTCTAAATAAGTTTTTAATGAAGATCAGATTTTTCGCTTTGATTTAATTTTATTGTCTCAGTGCTCTGGTATTGGCATTTTTTTATTTTGTGTATTTTTGAGCAACACTAAGTGTGTGATTGTGTGTATTTTTGTAGTGGAAATCCCTGAATGCAGTCGTGGGGGTTATACTGTTCTTCAGAGCCCATACCGAAGCACCAGGTTCAGCTCCCAGCAGCTGCTCCAGTCTGCCCTGCAGGAGCTCGTTTGTGATCATTCACTCTCTCCAGGATGGTATCAGTTCCAGATCTTTGATAAGCCGGCCCGTATGCCCACCAAATGTGTGGAGGTACAGTACAGTGCATATGTGTAATCGGTACAGCCTGCTGAACAATGTCTCCTTTATGTTACGACTTAATAACCCATGTTTCTATATGACGGTAACCCGTACAGGTGAATCACTGTGGAACACAAGCCCCAGTGTGGCTTTCCCTGGCCGAAGGAGAGACTCTCCCTCGCCCTCTAGAGGTGAAGCAGATGACAGCCTGCGCTACCTGGCAGTTCCTCGGAAGCGCTAGTAAAGACTGCTGTCTTTTTCACCTGCCTGTCACCGTCCGAAATTGCGGGGACTTTTATGTGTACTTACTCCAACCAACGCAAGGATGCATGGGATATTGCGCTGAAGGCAAGTCAATAAACTTCAATGAGTGTCTGAAATTGTGAGATTCACTTTATTAGTATTATTATCCATGGTTCTGTATCATGCATCCTAAAGGCCGTGAAATATCATCCAGAAATCATCATTTTTTAAGGTTTGGTAGTGTTTCAACAAAAGCAACAGAGAGTTCAGAAAGATACTTCATGAAGTTTTATTATATTCGCAGAGATGTCCGTCTCCAATCAAACCAGCTGTGACGGGAAACAAAGGAATAGTGATGGAACTTGCAGTGGTAATCAGTCGAGACCTGTCTACCAATATGCATCTTCAGAAATATAAAACACATTAATGTTGAATGACTCACCAAATGATTTTCCGGTGTTTACCCATCTATGCATTTTGAAATGCAGTAAAATGAACCAGACATATCTGAAAGGTTTAGAGTTCTCTATGCATCAAAACAATTTAGAGTTGGCAATCATATGGAACGTTCTGCCCCCGTCTTCTCGGTGTTAATGTGTTTTTGATGTTTGTGTTTCCACTTGGAGTGTCACAAGTGATCCTTCTCCTGATCATAGGCACCCCAGTAGAGTCTCTCACCCACTTTTATTTAATCTAGTGGAACCCTTCAAAACACTTACTTTAGCTGTGTCCCCTTCATCAGGCTTCATAAAAATAGAACAGGTTTTCACTAATGATTAAGAGTTTGGCCTGAAATCTAGGTATTGGGTCACTCGTTTGTTGTTTTAAAGCTGGAGCAGCACCAAACATTTTTTATTTCAGATAGAATGCCATTTAGCATTTTGGTCTGATGTGAACAGCTACAGACATACAGCAGAGTCACTAAATCCAAAAAGGCACCGTTAAACATTTCCAAAATCTGATAACCTTCTCTGTTTCACACAAATTGGCTTTAATGTGCTCCAGATTCTCTCTTTTGATTTGTAAAAGTTAGCAGTTACAGATATGTCTCAAAGCAGCTTTAGATGTAACCAAAATCAGTTACCCTCCTCTATTTCACACAGAATGGCTTTAATGTTCTCTAAATATATAAATACAAATGTATTTCTATAATTTAGATATTTAAAGTATATTGTTTGAAGTATATATTAGTTGTATATTTGATTTTTGGATTACAATATTTGTCATTTATTCCTCAGAACTACAGCCCCCTTCTTCTGCAGTACCTCTGATTGTTGCTGAGCTCTCCGGCAGCAGTGTGCTCCTGAAGTGTATGTTTGCTGACAGTAGTGGGAACAGCTCTCTGGGATATGTGGTGACATGGTGGCGACTCTCGTCTGAGGGGACCAGAGAAGAGCTCAGGAAAGACACTACAATAGAGACCTTTGCTTTCATTGAGCTGGATGGAATTAACCTGCGACTGGGAGACAGGGTACCCACTTTATATTCAGTATTCACATTTATTCAAATTCATATTTATTAAACTTAACCTATGTATTTTATGTCTCAGATCCATTGCAGTTGCACTAGTTTTTTTCTGGAGTCTCCCGATATACAAAGCCTTCCTGTGGAGAGTGAAGAGTTTTACGCAGGGATCCAAGTATGTAGTTCTAGAGGATATGTTGCTTAAAAGATATGTTTTCCACTAGACTTATCATATTTGTATGTATATTTTCCAGATGAAACCACAAGCTGTCTCTATTTCAGAAGATGGGAGAGAGTATGAACTGACAGTGGAGAGCACAGTACCTTTACCATGTTCCTCACAGAGATGCACTTTGCCTTTGCATCTTACCTCTAGTAATCAAGGTGGAGTCAAAAATAATATTATAAAGAAAATAAATTATTATATTAATATAAATTATTATATTTTTAGACTCAGATTCCTATTCTCATTACTGTATGTGCAAATATTACAATATTTTTTCACAATAGTATTTGTTTTAATACTTTTTAATATGTTCTCATTTTAATTAAAAACAATTTCAGTTATGGTTTCCTTTAATACAATAATTAATTCTTTAAAATATTATTCAGAAATGTCCCTCAATGCTTTGAAAATCTGCAAATAGTAAATATTATTTTACATACTAAAATGTTAAATATTTGTCTCCAATGGCAGATGAGAAGGACCTGGGCGTTGATTTAGTCCTGTCCTCCTGTGAGGTGGAGCTGTCTCAAACCCCATGTCATAATGGAGTCTGCGGTCACGCATCTGTGCACTACAGTGCAGTTACTGATATCTGGAAGGATGGAGACAGAAGCACAGAAATACACATCAAACCCATAATCAGCACCAACTTCCTGTGGAACGCCTACACGCCTCAAAGTGTGCAGGTGGGCCAACTTAGATTATATATGCAATAGTTAAGCATATGGTTTATGAATATACTGTATTGTAAGACAGGGTTATTATGGTTACCTAAAACTAAAATCATAAAAAAAGCACTTTTGTTACTTGCAATAAATGTTAACTAAAATAAAATATAAATAAAAAAATATTTTCAAGATATTTCTCGTTTTTAGTTTAACTTGAAGTATTAAAACTAAATAAACTAAAACAAATAAATCTAAATATAGACGTATTAATAGAAAACTAATAAAAATGACAAAAAGACAACAAAATTGTAAAATCTTTTCGGTTTATGCAGAACTGGGATCGCTTTTGTAGTCTTTTGAATGGATAAAATATAGAAATCACTTTAATTTTCAAATAAATCTAACCAGTTGGAAATTAAACGCCGTCCCCCCTCGAAATTCACTCCCCAAAATCCAGTATCTCAAAATATTAGAATATTTACATTTGAGTTTCATTAAATGACCATCCCTACAGTATAAATTCCGGGTTCTCTTGTTTTTTGAAACCACAATAATGGAGAAGACTGCTGACTTGGCAATGATCCAGAAGACGAACATTGACAACCTCCACAAAGAGAAGGTCACAGAGGGTCATTACTGAAAGGAGTGGCTGTTCACAGAGTGCTGTATCAAAGCATATTAAATGCAAAGTTGACTGGAAGGAAGAATTTGGGTAGGAAAAGGTGAACAAGCAAAATTGTTTTGCTGACCATGACATTACTGTGCTTGATTGGCCAGCCAACATGCCTGACCTGAACCCCATATGGAATCTACGGGATGTTTTCAAGAGAAAGATGAGAAACAGGGGATCCAACAATACAGACGAGCTGAAGGCTCAATAGTGCCTCAGCAGAGCCACAGGCTGATCGCTTCCATGCCATTCCTCACTGATGCTGGAGTTTGTGCTAAAGGAGCCCCGACCAAGTATTGAGTGCATAAATCAACATACTTTAAAGAACTTGAACTTTTCTGTTTTGCAAATCCTTTTTTTGATTCATTTTAGGAAATATTCTAAAATTTTTAGATACTGGATTTTACTTTCATGAGTTGTAAGCTCTAATCATCAAAATTAAAACAAAAAAACTTTTGAAATGTATTACTTTACATGTAATTAGTCTAGAATATATGAAATTTACAGTTTCTGTAAAAGTTACAGAAAAACGTTTTCACAATATTCAAATTTTTTGAGATGCACCTGTATATACATACACATATAAGATGTTCTTCTGTTCTTTGTCTCAGATTCTAGTAAAGGACGTTCCATCTGCTCACTGTTACACTTTTACGGACCCCCACATCATCACATTTGACGGCAGGTAATAGCTCTACAATCAAAATGTTGTCAAATAATAAAAGTTGCTATAATAAACCCATGTTTTGCTGTGGAATTACCAGTGAACACTTTTCAATGCAAAATGCAGTGAGAATCACATAATATTGTTTGTTTGTTCACAGGAGGTATGATAATTACCAGATAGGCACCTTTGTGCTGTTCAGGAGCACTGCTCGGCCGTTTGAGGTGCATGTGCGACAGTGGGAATGTGCCGGCATGACCGCCCATCCCACCTCGTGCGTCTGTGGCTTTGCGGCCAGGGATGGTGGTTATGTTGTCGCTTATGACATGTGTAACGGACTGGTGGGAGAGACAAAGCCACGTCTCTCTGTGAAGAACGGAGACCTGCTAAAGAGTGGAATCCGTGTCGCTGAGTCCTACCAAGGCCGCAAAGTCACTGTGAGTGATATTAGGTGTATATTGGTATGCATTTGTGATGATCTAGTAAAGTCTGAGAAAATATGATAACTAGAACATGTTCAAGATAGTAGACTTGCATTAGTAAGTATAAATAATGAATGTAAACTTTTTTTTTTTTTTTTTTCAGATTACATTCTTGTCAGGGGCATTTGTGCGTGCGGATGTGGCTGGCTGGGGAATGAGCCTGACGGTAAGGGCCCCGGGCTCTGATCAAGGCCACACTGAAGGCCTGTGTGGAACTTTTGATGGAAAGCCAATGAATGAGTACCACAAAGAGGGAGGACAGGCTGTGGAGGACAGCACTTCTTTTATCAACGCATGGAGGTGAGACTTGCAATAGATTAAGACGTAGTGCTTGGGGTTTAAATTCATCATTTTAGTGGTACTTGCCTTAGATTCTTTTTAGGGATGAACCAATATCAAAATTATGGTTGATAATGGTAATTGGCCAACAACCAATAAACAGCTGATAAGCCGAAAAGTCTATATTATTTGGTATAATACATTTTTTAAAATAAAACCAATAAAAAAAAATCTATAATTTTAAAAGCTGCAAATACATTTAGCCCTCATAATATTATAATTATTAATATATTTAACAGTGCTATTAAATTGTTAGTTTTTATTTATTTATTTAAAGTATTTTATGGTCAGCAAGGATGCATTTATTTGATCAGAATTACAGTAACAATTGTAATATTATGAAATATTATTAACTTTCAAGATAACTGTTTTCTAGTTTGATATATTTTAAAATGTAATTTATTCATATTTTCTTCATATTTATTCATACTTTGTCACACGATCCTTCAGAAATCATTCTGATATGCTAATTTAGTACTCAAGAAACTCTTTTGTGCTGCTTTTGTTCTTAAGTGTTTTTTATTTCTATCCTTTGTTACATTATGAATCTCTTAACTTTCACGTTTGATCAATTTGATGCATCCATGCTGAATAGTAAGTATTGATTTCTTTTAGAAAATATAACTGGCCCCATACATTTTACCACTAGTGTATGTCCAATATCTATTGATAAATTAAAAAAAATCTGTTAACCAATATGGTGTTGATTTATTGTGCATCCCTCCTTAATATGGATTATTATGCTTCCTAAACACCAGGTTGGCACCCAGTAGCAGCTTGTTTGACAAAATCCCCATTTATGAAAGCAACTCCAGTCTTCCTAAGTACTGCCAGTGTCAAGAGAAACACCTGTCATCCAGCGGAGCATCACCTCAGTCTACCGTTTCCTCCAAGTGTTCTTCTTCTACCCGCGTCCAATCTCCCTCCATCATCCCTACACTCGACGTAACAGCTGAGTACATGAAGTCTGCACAACTTCATAGAGAGACATCCATCCCTCCCCAACGACCGACGCGACACCGTCCAGCACAGAGAAGCAGAACAAACACTCAGAGATCCCAAATACAGAGACGTGTTATGAACCCCCAAAGATCCCAGAGTCAAAGACGTGTTGTAAACCCACAGAGATCCCAAACTCAGAGACATGTCCCAAGCCGAAGCTCCAGATCATCTCCACAACAATCAGACCTTGAGGAGTCCACGTATCATTTCCCAGAGGACCATTCTTCATGGAATTCACCCGAACCACTGGTACAATCCTGGCCTACTGAGTCAGGACTGACAGAATCTGTGGCTCGGCGGCTCTGCGAGGGAACCCTGAGGAACTCCACTGTGGGGTTGGGTTGTGGACATCTCCTGGGTGAGATTTTGGAGCAGGCGTTGGAAATGTGTGTATTAGACCAACAACTGAAGGATGATCAGACCTGGATAGGAGCCACTATGCCCCTCCTGGAGAATGAGTGTGAGAGGAGGGTGGTAGAGGATGTTGGCAGGAAGAAGGAAAACCAGGACATTCTGGCCTCCCTTAGGTGCCCGAGCTTGTGTAGCGGGAACGGACAGTGCACAGAGTGGGGCTGCTCATGCTTCCCTGGATTTGGCTCTTATGATTGTAGCCAGGTGTCTGGTGAGTCTGTCTGTATATGCGTAGTTGATATAACTGAAGTTGTGACATGCTATACTCCATATAAATGTAATTTATACAACATTTTTCATAATTATTATGCATGCAGCTAGTATAAGTAAGTTTATGTGCTTGTCTTTTTTTTTGTTTATTCATTTTGTATGTTTCATTTAGCTTTAACTTAAGTTTAATTTGAGTAATTCTTTAGTGATTAATTAAGTACTTTTAGTACTTCAACTTTAACTTATTTTATTTTGATTATTTGCCAAGACAGAATTTCTAACTTTTAGATATTTAAGTTTTTTTTTTTTTTTTAAGTTTTATTTTACTTCACCTTTATTTATAAAAACACCCTGAAAATTATTTTTAATCATTTTAGTTGCAGTTTTAGTTAACAATAAAAATCCTGCACCACAAGATATTTAAAGTGAACTAGAGAACTAGTAAAGTCAAAAAGGTTGACAAATGAAAAAAATTGAGATCAGTTACGGCACCTGAAAAATACACTTCTCTTTATGCATTATTCATGAAATCATTATTTTTTTCAAATTAAAAATAAAAATGTTAATGGATATGTTGTGCATCAGTTCCTCAATCTAACAAGTAAAACTGATCTCAAGAGGAGAGCAAAAATGAAAATAAGGTGAAATAAATAAATATAATAAAAATGGTTAGCTCTGCGTGGCCTTGAATTGGACTGTACAAATTAATTTTGCATATAAGTATGGGGAAATTGAAGTTGATGCAGATTATTTTGACCTGCATTTCATTTGTTTTTAGTCTGTTTTTCAGTTAATCTGTTTTCCTGATGCAGATGAGACTCCAGAGATCACAGAATTGGAGAATGGAGGACTGTGTGATGTCCGTTATGGCGTCTGTTCCTCTGTTAGGGTTCTTGGTCAAGGCTTTAAAAAGTCCTACAAGCTGAAGTGCGAAATTGTGATGGAAAAGGTAACAAACCACACAAGCATCGAATTTGGCATAAATATAAATATTAGCTTGAATATATATTGTTCTGTCTGCATAGATAGTAGATGGCGAATGGTCATTGGATGATGCTCGATTGGTGCCCGCCTCCTTCCAGAGTTCTTCCTCATTAGAGTGCCAGCTCCCGGTGGATGACCCACAATCCTCCACCACTGCTCACCAACCAGTCTTACGCTGGCAAATCAAAGTGATTAAGCTCCAAACTATTATGTAAAACTAAAGTGTATTCAGTATAACTTACAAACTGGTTGAAAATGACCTGTTTATTCAATTTCTAGGTGTCTAATGATGGACACAGCTTCAGCAATGCAAAGATACTGACTCTTTTTGATGGCACATGCCAGATTTGTACGATCAGCACCTCGGTTATCTGTTCACTAAAGGTCTGTGCTATCCATTCTCATTCACTTTTTTTGGTTTTGGATGCAGCACTCTCTTGATACAAAGCTTCTGATTATATTGTCAGGTCCCAGTCCCATTAATCACAAATCATTAATAAAGTCCATATTGGAGATTTAGATGTCCAGAACAAGATCAGTGTGTTGATAAGACACTAGAAAGACTGTATCTGCTGCGTTTCTCCTGTAGCCATCATTAAACTACATTTCTCAACAGGAAAAAAAGTGTTCACCATGATCTGTTTGTAATTTGGTTAAATAGTGTTTCTTCACATTTTAATGATACGGTGACAAATTCAGTGCACAATTTTTTAAGTGTTCACATGCGCTGTTCATCATTTATGTGTACAGTCTCTTAAATACAGGAAACAATTTAGCATTCAGCCCTGTAATTATGTACAGAAAAATAATTTCAGGTCAAGATCTGCCAAACAAAGCTAGCGTTGTTTAGTTTTCTAAACCTGGGGCTCTCTCACACGCTATGGTTAAATCCAGGAAGAAATTTTGTGATGAGCATGCAATTGGTTTAAGCAACCACAAAAAAATCTAATAATAATGGTATTTGTTGCAAATAGTTTAATAGCTTTCCCTAAATATCTCCTCAGAACAGAACATGTAATATTGATGGTCTGTGTTATGGAGAGGGGGATCACAGCCCGAGCAGTCCGTGTCTGACATGCAGACCGGATCTTTCCACGTACAGCTGGTCCATTGCTGAGAGTATGTTCAGTCATATTTCAAATTAATGTTTTGAACACTGATCATAAAATCTGTAAAGCTACATTTTAGTTTTAGAGCAGTTATGTATTTTCAGAGGTTGTTTTTACAAAAGCTGGAGAACTTACATATTCTGCTGTTGAAAAGCCTTCCTTCACTCTTAAAAATAAAGGTGCTTAAAAGGTTCTTCACAGCGATGCCATAAAAGAACCATTTTTGGTTCCACAAAGAACCATTCAGTCAAAGGTTCTTTAAAGAACCATCTCTTTCTTACCTTTTTATAATCTGAAGAACCTTCTTTCGCCACAAAGAACCTTTTGCGAAACAAAGGTTCTTCAGATGTTAAAGGATCTTTATGGAACCATTTAGACAAAAAAGTTTCTTCTATGGCATTGTGAAGCACCTTTATTTTTAAGAGTGTTGTTGAGTCTTAAGTCATATTTTTCCATAAAGACATGTGCTTGCATAGTATTTGGTCCTGTTTGATTTTTTTTAAGCTGTTCAAGGAGTATTTTCACTCTTCTATAAATGATGAAAAAATAGTTAGTGTATTTTCCAGTGTACATTAAGCTGACTGATGTTCTATGGTTAAAGTCATGCCATAGTCCATGTTCTGATGTTCTGTGTTTGATCGTAGAAAACGAGCCACCTGTGTTTCACACTGATCAGTCCAGTCTGAAGACATTCTATAGAGAGGACTTCATCTATCAGTTCTCAGCCACTGATCCAGAGGGCTCTGCGGTTCTCTTCACACTCAAGTCAGGACCCAGAGATTTTGTTCTCTCTCCAGCTGGCCTGCTCATCTGGAAAGCTCTGTCCACCACACCGGTGACCTTTGAACTGGCTGTAACTGATGACTGTAATGCAGAGACACGTGCAACGGTGAAGGTGAGATCTAGAGGCCATCTGGTAAAATGTTGCTTCTACACAAATATGGTCTTAAAATTCATTCTGAATACTATAGATTGCTGGAAATACAGTTTTGGGTCTCCGTTGTTGTCCACAAGGGGGTGCCAAATGGCTTCCAAAAACATTTCTGAAGCCTTAGATCAGTATAACAGTTTCATAATATGTATATTGCAATAAATAATTATATATTTAATAGGTACATATATAAGCCACTTGGCATATATCTTTTTTTTTTTATTACGCAAGGATGCATTAAATAGATTAAAATTGACAGTAAAGACATTTTAATGTTTTCTGTTTCAAATAAATGGTGTTCTTTTGAACTTTCTATTTTCTAATATTTCACAAAAATATTAAGCAGCACAACTGTTTTTAAATTACAAAAGTTATTTTCGATTGTAATAATAATTTCATAATATTACTGTTTGTACTGTATTTTTTCTTATTATAACTACAATACATAAATATAGCCTCTGTGAGTATAGACTTTCAAAAAATTCAAAAACATAAAAAAATTGTATCAACCCCAAACTTTTGAATGAGAGTATGTGTGTGTATATATATATATATTTGGTACAGTATGTATATGGTTTCATATTATGTTTCCCAGGTGTCAGTTCACCCATGTGACTGTGAGAATGGCGCTTCCTGTGTGACCAACATTAACTTCCCCCCGGGGACTGGTGAATACCTGTGTGTTTGCCCTGCTGGTCTGGAGGGGGTCAGGTGTGAAGTCGATGTGGATGACTGCAGGTCAAACCCATGCTTCTCTGGAACATGTGTGGATGGACTGAACTCCTTTACCTGCCACTGTCCAGAGGGCTTCACGGGTCAGTTCACTTATAGCCATGTGATCATCTAAAAAATATTGTAAAAACAATTTACTCATTTAAAAGTGGATTTACTATAATATTGGTGTAGTTGTTATTTGTACCCATCTGAGAGCCTCCTGCTGGCGTGTTTTACAGGTGTAATCTGTGACGAGGACATTGATGAATGCTTATCAGCTCCATGTTACCCAGGTGTTTCTTGCAGAAACACGATGGGCTCATTCTTATGTGGGCCCTGTCCTGACCACCTCACTGGAGATGGGACGACCTGCAGCCGTACGTTTATATCTTATAAATTTAGTCCATTGAAAAAGTTCCTTAAGAGGCAGAGAATGTTTTTTCTTTGTGAGGAAAATTACAAAAGCATTTTTTGTAGTAGCATGCAGAGTTTGGTGAATGTCAGTTTTCACTTAATTTGACTTTAACCCTTTCAGAATCAGAAAGAGCTTTATTACCGAGTATGTTCGTACACACAAGGAATTTGTTTTGGTGTCAGAAGATATTAAAAATAAAAGTAAACATAGGTGAATAAAATACACACATGTATACATATAAACAAACAAATAGACAAATGTCCATGTACAGGTGTGCTATATATATATATATATATATACATATATATATATATATATAATAGAATAGAATCTATTCTTTAGTTTTTCTCAAGTGACCTCCATTTTGTAAATGCTGGAAAGTAATGATAACCTTATATTGCTCTAAGACTAGTAATTTACAGCTGTTTTAATATTATGTACAATAAATAATGTTGTGACTTGTAGAGTAATCTTGGGACTGTCTAGTAATATTCAGAAGGATTAATACTGTGGAAGCCCATTTCTGCCACATAAGAAAAAAAAATCATGCTTTGGTAAACCATAATTATGAGATAGTAAGTCATAATTATGAGCTAAAAAGTCAAAATTATTAATTATACAAAGTCACAATTATGAGATAAAACACCAAGTCAAAGTTGACATTAAAACAATTAAGACATAAAAAGTCAAGATTATGACAAATAGTAGAAATTGTGAGGTACAAAGTCATAATTATGACATAATTGACAAAAACAATTATGACATAAAAAGTTGAAATAGATATAAAACTTGATATTGAAATGAAGACATGAACTCATTAAGTTGAAACAACAACAAATACAGTAATAATTATGACATTAGTTCATGACAAAACAGCTTTGACCAAAAAGGTAGAAATTATGAGATCAAAAGTCATAATTATGACATAAAAAGTCAAAATTATGACAAATGCAGTCATAATTGGCTGAGTCAAAAATTGACCTTTTATGTCATAGTTATGACTTTTCATATCAATATGACTTATAATTATTGACATTTTATCTTGTTTTATTCTTTTTCTTTAATATAGAAAAGACAGTGGATGAAACTGATGAAGACAGTCATGGAATTACTTCAAAAAGTGAGGTTAACCTCAGCTCCTTCAAACCCAAGCTTCTTCCAGGTGGGAATAATAACGAATAACATGTTTTTTTTTTTACCTCTAAAATGCATTGTGCATATGTGATGATTGTAAATATATACATACTTTACCCTCTGAAGGGCAGAGCCCATGTGCCAGTCGGCCATGTTATCCAGGAGTCCAGTGCTTTGGGAGCACATACACATCAGCTGGTTACATATGTGGTCCGTGTCCTCCTGGGCTCAGCGGCAATGGACAAACATGCTCGTCAAGGACCACAAACAGTCAGTTGCTTCTCTTTATACGAACATTATCATTATGAGTAACATTCTTACAGAGAAACCAGGATACATAGTCTTCAGGCTCGACCTTCTAACCCTTAGTGTCTTGCAGGGCAGACGCCATTAAGGGAGGGTGACAAGCTCTCTGATGTCACTTCCTCTTTGGCCACACCTTCATCCACTAGGAAGTCAGCTAAACGTCCTATTGTAGCTGAACCATTTCCTCCTAGGAACAAGTGGACCTCATCTATTGAAAGGAAGACCACCACACACACCCTAGACCAGATCAACACGAATGCAAAAGCAAGCTCAAGTAGAGAGCAGCTGAATGAAGAAGAATTTAACCCTGAACACGCTGAAGATAACAGAACCTGTGCGGACTCCCCGTGTTTCTCTGGAGTACCTTGTGAAGCTGCTTCCTCTGGCTCCTTCAGATGTGGAAACTGTCCACACGGCTATAAAGGAAATGGAATTACGTGCAAACGTGAGCTGTCTTATGATGCATAAAAAACATTGTTCATTATTATAGTTAATGCTAATGAAAATATAAAAAAATGTCTGGGTCATATAAAAACAACAATAATGTTAAAAAAGGCAATAAAAATAAATACAATTAAATTCAATACTTTAAATCCAGCCTACCATGATGCATACAATATATTTTGTATTTTGAATGTATTTAATGCTTTATTGTTTTAGTAACATTTTATGAATAATAAGGAAAATATTCATAACTTTGCATGAAAGTAATGTCAAAATGCATATTTTTTGCTAAATATATTTTTTTATATTTTCTGTTGACTTAAGCACAAGTATTTTTGTGAGCTTGACCTTAAAATATTATTAATATAATGAATTTATAAAAAAAAAATTTTTTTTAACAAGATTTAAACATTGCCTGTGTTTGTGTGTGTGCAGCCGTGTGCCGTTACCCTTGTGGTCAGAATATGGAGTGCTCACAGCCCAACACTTGTACTTGTAAAGAGGGTTACACTGGATACAACTGCCACATCGGTCAGTTCAGCTTGGCAGACATTTCAAGATTTGATTACTCATTTTAATTATGATTTGTTATTATGACTCATTTCAAAGTCACACCAGTTATGTCGTCTTCCATCAGCTGTGTGCCGACCGGACTGCAAAAACAAAGGGAAGTGTGTGAAGCCCAATGTGTGTGAATGTCCTGCAGGGTACAACGGCCCCACCTGTGAAGAAGGTAAACCTTCTCTGCATAACTATTTTCAGCTTTACATAATATGCATGTTTTGAGGGTTTCAGAGGATATTATATGAATTTACACATCTTGTCTCTCAGCCAGCTGTGATCCACTTTGTCAACACGGTGGCCGCTGTTTGTCCAGAAATTACTGCACTTGCCCTTACGGCTATGTGGGACCAAGATGTGAAACTAGTGAGTAGACACTTCCAAATTTCTAAATACAAAGAACTTTTTTCATAATTATTGTGTGCCAATACCTTTGTGTTTTCTCAGTGGTCTGTAACAGACATTGTGAAAATGGCGGCGAGTGTGTGTCGCCTGATGTCTGCAAGTGTAAACCCGGCTGGTATGGACCAACGTGTAACTCAGGTGTGCTTTTTCATTCTTAAATTTGATCACAAATGTCTGTAAAAAAAAAAGAATCAACTTGTCTTCATTTTAAATCATGTTTATTAAAGTGATAGTCTACACAAAAATAAAAATGTGTCTTCATTTACTCATTTTTATGATGTTCCAAACCTGTATGGCTTTCTTTCTTCGGTGGAACATGTTTCAGTTTCCATTGACTTCCATTGTATGGACAAAGAATGCAATGGAAGTCAATGGGAACTGAAACTATATGGTTACCAACATTCTTCAAAATATCTTCTTTTATGTTCCACCAAAGAAGGAAAGTCATACAGGTTTGGAACATCATAAGGGTGAGTAAATGAAGACTGAATTACAATTTTTGTGAAGACTATCACACTAAACGCGATTATAACAAATTCCTTGGTTGTTTTCATTCTCAGCCGACTGTAAGCCTTTGTGCTTAAACGGGGGGACTTGTATCAAACCAAACATCTGTGCTTGTCCTAGTGGCTTCTATGGTTCACAGTGTCAGATAGGTACAACCCATTTTTATTTCATGTAAATAATGCTGTACATTTAATTCATGTCCTTAACTATGTGTCATTTTTTTGTAGCTCTGTGTAGTCCACCATGTAAAAACAGAGGCCAGTGCATGAGAAACAACGTGTGCTCCTGTCCTGAAGGATATACTGGGAAGAGATGCCAGAAAAGTGAGTGTCACTGAAGTCATTTTCTAAAGAATCTAATTTGTTTCTAATTTTGTTTCTACATTCAGCATGCGTTCTATCATATAATCTGTTTGGACATGTTTATGCCATGCTTTTAGGTGTGTGTGACCCCATGTGCATGAACAACGGAAAGTGTGTCGGCCCAAACACCTGTTCCTGTCCATCTGGGTGGAGAGGAGAGATCTGCAACATCCGTAAGAGCAAAATTAAAAGAAGCCTTTTATGCTCACCAAGGCTGCATTTATTTGATCAGAAATACAGTAAAAACAGTAATATTGAAATAATGTTTGTTTTTATCTACTACTACTACCACTGTTCAAAAGTTGACCTTAAAAATTTCAACTGTAGTATATGTTCTATATGTGCCAGTTTCTGTTGGTACACATTTTATTGTTTATTAAAGCCCTGCCTTTTGCAACATAACTTGCAGTGTTTTCTGTACGTGTATATTCAGCGGCATGTTTACAGAAATGTAAGAATGGTGGAGAGTGTGTGGGGCCAAACACATGTCACTGTCCAGCTGGATGGGAGGGTCTGCAGTGCCAAACTCGTAAGTCCTGATCAATCCTAAATGCTCTTAATGAATTCTCACATCTTGTCAGTGTATTGAAGTCACATTGATCAGATTTTTACTGTTAAGGTATAGTTTGATCTTTGGCTTGAAGAATATTAGAATATTAGTTTAAATATAAATTTAATTTTAATGTTTAATTTTATTTTCCTAACAGCAATCTGTAAACAAATGTGCCTGAATGGAGGGAGATGTGTGTTTCCAAATTTCTGCCACTGTCGTCAAGGTTACACTGGACCTTCCTGTGGTACTAAAGTAAGCATTTCTCAAAAGCATTGACATTATTCATTTCATCTTTAAAATGATCTTTGTGCAGACATTTTTGACTTCATTTATGGCCATAAAGATGAAGTGATTGTAAACTTTGTATTTACAGACAAGGTGATGAAGATCTGAAATTGAAGACAACTCTATCACCCTGTAAAAAATTAATGGTGCGAGTGTGTGTGTGTGTGTAAGTATTAGTGCCCTAAAAGTGAAGGATACTTGTATTGGACTTCTATTAGAAAATAGCAGACTTTTATTAGACCTTGTATTAGATTACTACAGTATTTCAAGAGTGTATGTGGGTATCTAAATCTTTTACACAGCTTTATTTGATTCATTTGTGTGTGTGTGTGTGATTTACTACTGTGTGCACATTTTATAATATTAATAAAACATGTTCCTGTTATATTATAAATTGCTTATTAAGAAATAAAATTAAAAATTCAGTACATTTGAAGTCATAAAAATGGATCTTAGTGTCATTTTCCAATTAAAAAGAAGTGGTCAAAAACAAAAATGGGTCACAGTCACATTTCTGCTTTAAGTTTACACACACACACACACACACATAATTTTAATTTTAACTTTAATTACTTGTACGGTATGCTAAAGAAAATTCAACAGTCATCCTAAACACACTGTTTGATAATACAAAAGTCATAATGTCATAAACATACAATGTTAATGTAGAAAACACATCACACTCCTCCCATTTTCAGTTAGGGTTCAACAAACAAACAAGTAACTTTAGCACCAATTTAAGGGACCGTGGAGGTCAGAGGTCAGACTGTTCTGACATCAGTAGAGCTTCTTCCTCTCTTCACACTGCGGGCCTGAGAACGGAGCTCGACAGCGACAGGTGTTAGGAGACACACACTTCCCCCCATTCAGACACGGCTTTTTACACACAGCTGCAGACAGAGAGAGAGGTATATGATTTCATTTTTAAATTTGAGTAAACTCTACACACTTACCATTTCAATAAAGTATTAATAGTAACGGCACAACAAAAATTTACTTCTAGGCAATCTGAACAGTCTTGTTCATAAATCTGTGTGGTCACGCACCTGTGTGGCAGGCTCCACCTATCCATCCCCCTGGACAGCTGCAGATTCCAGGAGCCACACAGCTGCCCCCGTTCCTGCATCCCTGTGGACAGATCGCTACGGAAACAGAGACAAATTATCAACATGTGATCCAGATACCACACTAACATCTGTGCACATGTAAATGATAATTAATTCATGAAAAATAACTGCAAAACACATTCATATGGGTTTATAAGTATATTTTATATATAAAAAGTGCTTAGACAAGTCATTTAAATATTATTTAATATCACTGCATCGTATTGACTACATTAGGTTATGCAAGGGAAAAATATACCCATTTGCAGTGTAAGTGTAGTATTTTATATACTTTTATAACATTTATTAATATTTTCAATTAGCTTTTATTTTTATATTTAATATTTCTATTGAGCTTTCGTTTATTGTTATTTTTGGTTTAATTAATTTTTTTTTTTTAGCAATTTTAGTTTTTCAGTCTAAACTTATTTTATATCAGGTAGTTGCCAAGGCAACATTTATTTAGTTCATGTTTCCCACCAAATATTTATATTTTATTTCTACTTGTTTTCAATTAACGAAAACAAGACATGAGGGACAAAAAGTAGTTCGACAAATGTTGTAAAAATGTTTTGCTATATTAGGGCGTTTTTGAGCTCTTAAGTCTATTTAACAGAAACACTGAAAGACCAATAATGTCAGAACCAATTATAATTATAATTCTTCTGTTTTTAATGAAAATTTCAGTGATTTAGTTGCATTTATTAAAGATATACACTCACCTGCCACTTTATAAGTTACACCTGTTCAATTGCTTGGTAACACAAATTGCTAATCAGCCAATCACATGACAGCAACTCAATGCATATAGGCATCTAGATGTGGTGAAGACAACTTGCTGAAGTTCAAACCGAGCATCAGAATGGAGAAGAAAGGAGATTTAAGTGACTTTGAACGTGGAATGGTTGTTGGTGCCAGACGCGCTGGTCTGAGTATTTCAAAAACTGGTAGGGTCAGAATTTGGCGTAAAGAACATGAAAGCATGGATCCATCCTGCCTTGTCTCAACGGTTCAGGCTGCTGGTGGTGGTGTAATGGTGTGGGGGATATTTTCTTGGCACACTTTGGGCCCCTTAGTACCAATTGAGCATCGTTTAAACGCCACAGCCTACCTGAGTATTGTTGCTGACCATGTCCATCCCTTTATGACTACAGTGTACCCATCTTCTGATGACTACTTCCAGGAGGATAATGCACCATGTCATGAAGCTCAAATCATCTCAGACTGGTTTCTTGAACATGACAATGAGTTCACTTTACTCAAATGGCCTCCACAGTCACCAGATCTCAATCCAATAGAGCACCTTTGGGATGTGGTGGAACGGGAGATTCACATCATGGATGTGCAGCCGACAAATCTGCAGCAACTGCGTGATTCTATCATGTCAAAATGGACCAAAATCTCTGAGGAATGTTTCCAACACCTTGTTGAATCTATGCCACGAAGAATTAAGGCAGTTCTGAAGGCAAAAGGGGGTCCAACCCGGTACTAGCAAGGTGTACCTAATAAAGTGGCCAGTGAGTGTATCATAAAAATGTTTTCGTGAGATCACATATTCTTCAAGTGTCATATTGTGAAGAGAGGCTGATGAATTTTTAAAACGTTTCCCCTGTCTCAGTGCAACAGCTGACATTATGGATTTGTGAAATGTAAAAAAAAAACATATGGGATCAACATACCGTCTTGGCATCTGGAGCCAGTCCAGCTGGAGGGACAGATGCATTTTGCTTCTCCATTCACAGCAATACACTCACCACCGTTCCAACAGCCCCCATCACAAACCACTGACAAACAACACATCCACATGAAGTTAAAAGCTGTGTTGCTTGACTCAAGCATGATTTTGCTCTTATTTTGACCTTGTTTATTCTTTTAAGTGTTCAACTTGCAAACAGCTTCTGTAAACATAAGGGAAATTAATTCTCAGTTACCTTTGTGACAGTATTTTCCTCCAAATCCTGTAGGGCATCTGCATTTTCCAGGTCGAAGGCACTCTCCACCGTTTTTACACTTTGGATAACAGTTTGCTGAAATCAACATGCAAATCATGTGAGTTTTGGCCAATTCAATATATTAAACAAATTTGACACACACACACACACTTTCCACTCAAATCCATTGCAGAGCAAGTATCTTGAAACCTCACCATATTGGCAGGTTTCTCCCTCATATCCTCTTGAGCAGAAGCAGCTATTGTTTCGGATGCAAATCCCGGCATGTTTGCAAGGTGGGTCACACGTCGCTTTGGGGTCAAAGACGAAAGGAAGAGCCACTCCACGGGGCCCATCGGACCCTCCCAGACAGATCCCAGCCAGAGTGGCCAGTGCCACCAGCAAGAGCTGCATGGACGTAGAGCAAAGCACTGCCATTTTCATATCCACACTCTTACAAGGATCCAGAAGGACTGAGAGTGCTGGTGAATGTATGTTTGGACAGCATACTGCATTGTGATCATCTACTGGACAGACATGGTACTACAGGAAGCCACAGCTGGAAAAGTACTAACTGAGGTATGTGTGAGACAGGATTGAGAGACAAACAAGCTCAGAGTGTCTGTTTAGACGAGTGTGTGTGGTTGTCTGTGGTTTATGGCTGTCTTTTGTGAGAAACGTCAGAAACTTCATCAACAAGTGGTCCCAAAAGGTATTCTGACACCAATGACATTATTTCAAAGAAGATGGTGTAATTATTCTTCAACTGAAATAACTTACTGAAATAAAATTACATTTGGTTTCATATGACGCATATCAATAGTTATATCTAAAATATTTATCTAATTACCATTCAAATGTTTTGCCATTTTTTTTATGTCTTTGAAAGACGTCTCTTATGCTTAGCAAGGCTGCATTTATTTGATCAAAAATACATTAATATTGTGAAATATTATTACAATTTAAAATGACCGGTTTCTATTTTAAAACATTTTAAATTTTAATATATTCATGTGATGGCGATACTGATTTTTTTTTTTTTCAGGATAAATGGAAAGTTCTAAAGAACAGCATTTATTTGAAATCAAAATCTTTTGTAATACACTGTCACTTTTGATCAATTTATTGCATCCTTGTTGAATAAAATTAATTTCTTTCAAAAAATAGTGTTTATATAAAATAAGCAATTAAGTGTGCCAAAATATTGGAGCAACTGTAGAAAAGAGAACAATAACAGCGAAAAGAAGAAAATAGAACATTAAAATTGCTGTATAGCATAGCAATTAGTGACTATCTGCAGATTTTATGAAGTCCCGCTGCGTTTTGTTTATGTCTATGTTAATGTTTTTTTAAAAGAATTCTCCTCTCCCATCTTATTCACTTTGCTGATCCCAGGAAATGGATTCTGCAGATGTCCTGAGAATTCCCTCCTCCTCAATGAAATTCCAGCTCCAAGTTTTCAGACCACAGCAAACGTATTTCCCTCACTCAGTTACATGTATGTATGAACTAAAATTTAATTTTGGATCCCTGGTTATTTGTTGTTTTTAGACATCATTGTTAAATGCTTTGTTGGCAAGACTGACTCCAGCATGATACATGTCAAACGTACAGAATGTTCTGTAAGGGACAGGGCATATTGTAACTCTATCTGTCTGAAACTGGTGGTTCATTCATGATAAATCAATGCATGTAGAAACATCTCATGCTCTTTGTTTCAGAGGCCCATTAAAGTGGAACCAGAAGGAGCTGCTGTTCTGGAACATGAGAGGAAGTGAGTAGGAACTTTAATGACATCAACAGATGTGCAGAATCGTTTTTCCTTCAGAAGAAAATGGAAACACTGCACATACACACAGCACATTGAGAACACAAACGGATACAGGTACCATTTGTGCCTGAACATTTTAGCTTATTACAAGGTAACTGCTGAACTTTAAAGATACTGTATTTACCTGCCTAAGATGTAAAAGTGCCACAGCCATAACTGAATTCAGACTTTGGTGGACCGCCATGGATGCACTGCCCAATATTAGTGGTTAAATGTATTTTTTTGTCACCCACCACAATTAAGTGGTTCCAAAAATAACTCTATACTTTAAAAAATATATATATTTTTTTACAATACTAACCTTAGTGGGCATTATTTCAATCCAAATCTCCCGATGGTGTTTTAGCTCACGCTATTCGTGTATTGAAGTACCATATATTGAATACGCCATCATGTGGATTATTTCAGCAACCACACCTGTTTTCGTTTAACTAAAAGCATTAGAGACTTGACTATATTACTAATAAAAAGATTAATAATGTGCCATTTCATACTAACCCATAAAGTAATTAGATATTAAACAGACATAGGTTTTTATTTATTCAGTCCTTCCTAATATAACTCACCACAACTTCAACACTACTGTAATATGATAGAAACAAAACACATCATTTTTAATAAAACGTGATCTTGGCAGTGTGCCTAAACACCCACAAAATATTTTGAGAAATTATATATGGACACAGATTTCTTCAAAGAAATTTAATTTATTGATAAATCATTTCCCGAAGATAACATTTAAATAAAACACCATTTAAAAAGGTTTTGATGTAAAAGTGCCATTCCAACAAAACAAAACAAGCAAAAGGGTTAAAGTGAATGAGAAACACCTAAGTTATCAATGATCTACATCAACACCAAAATGAAGGAAAATTATGGTTGAATTTGACTAAAATGTAACCGAAGAAATGCTTTAAGAACAATTAACGGAAGTCCACTTTTATAATACAAAATAACCTTTTTCATTCCTTTTTTTTCTTAATATGGTAATCCCACTGAGGTATATTTATATTCATTTTAATATATTTTATGATTCATGTTCAACTTTGTAATGGCCTCAGAACGGCCCACTTCATTATTTTCAAAACTGGTTTAGACCTTCATTCTAAATTTCTCTTTGAACAAAAATTGTGTGTGTGTGTATATATATATATATATATATATATATATATATATATATATATATATATATATATAAGGAAAACTCCAACTCATGAACTTCTGAAAGCTGGCATGTTGATACAAGTTAACACCATACTCAAAAAAAAATCTAAAGAGTACCTGCTCTGCAAAGAGCTAAATAACAATAAAATGAGCATGATCTAATGGAAACTGCAGCACACTGTTTAACATTACTAAACAAATCCACAGGAAAAAAGTAAAATTGTAACGGAGTAGTCAAAGTGATTTGAGTATTTGCAGCTCTATGTAAAATATTCTGCTGCTGTCATCCCTTCTCCCAAAATATACTAAAGTGCTTCTGTCTATCCAACCTTCAGTGCTGTGCTAAAGAATCGATAATGGTGTAGAAAGACATCAGTCCTGACGTGTTTTCCCTACAATAGAGACTTCATCTTCTGCCATTTGTAACACTCAGAACAGTGTTTCACCACATGGGAACGTGAGGGACTGTGGTTCATACGGAGGCACATCACTGTATCACACTCATGTGTCTGTGTGAAGACGTGGTGTTTGTTCCACAGTCCACGTACAGGTACTTCTCCTGAGACACCTGCTCAGCGTGGCCAAAGTACATGACAGTTACCGTCATCCTGGAGAGAAGAAAACATAGTATCAATCAAATATAATATTAATTTGTTATATAATATTTTGGTTAATGATTATTTGATCTAATAAAGATCTACCATTCTTTTCAATTGATAAACACTCCATACAATAACAATAAAAGAATACAGTAACATTTTTCTAAAAAACAAATCAGTTTTCTTTCAGTCTGTTCATTTACATAAACTCTTTGAACAATGATTCTTGAAATGAGTCAGATTTTCCATTAAAGAATACTTACTGCATCATGACAACAATGTTATGCACTTTAATTGATGGCATGGTACAGTAGTCACTGTAAAAACAGAGTCAGGCAATCATCACACACATTTATGAAGGTTTTAGTATAATGTAAGGCCTGACTGACAAATACTCACAATATGTAGTTCATCTCATTTGCTATGATGGTGGGAACCGTGAAATCAACCTAAAAATAAAACAGATAATTGACATAGATAATAGTTGTTATCAAAGTAATTACACATGGAGAAGAACTCCGATTACAAAGTCATGTGACTAAATCATACAGCCTTTATTGGGAGGATGCAGGTCACTTATTTATTTCTGTTATCTTAAAGTGTGGCTATAACTGACGTGTTTTTTTTTTTTTTTTAATACAAAAATGTAAAGTACAAAAATTTGTATTCACCTTGAATACAATTTTAGGCTTGAAACAGTAAGGCATTTAATTAAAATTATGAATAAGCATATGTATTAGTACAGTTGTATTATACACTTATGTTTTTAGAGCAGCATACTTGAGCAAACGTTACTTTTGATGCAAAAATTATTTTAATGTTTTAATAATATTAAGTTAATTATACAATTACTACAAAGTTAACATTGTGCAGATAATATATAAAAATTTAGTTTGGGGTTTATAATGAAACAAGCTATAAACACCAAATATTATATTTAAAATATATATAAATTATATTAAATGTTTAATTTATACATAACATGGAAAATTATTTATAAATCATTATTATATTTATAAATCTAAAATTATTCTTAATTATGAAATTTATTTGAATAAATTAACACGTACCTGACGCATATCCAGAGGGGTGATACTGGTGACATTACTGACGATAGACTTTCCAATCACAGTCTTGTAGAATTGCACCTGTGCTGTGATGTTGGCCACGCGTACTGGGTAGTAATTATTGTTGGTGATGTTCAGAGTATTCTGAGAAAGACAAAAATACTCTTACTTAATACAGTTTAATAAAAAACATGGCAACAAAAATAACAAAACACCTGACTTTGCCAAAAGTCCCATCTGATCAAGTACACACAGAATAGAATCACAAATCAAACGGGTAATAATTGGTTAACAAGTCTGAAATACTAATTAAAAGGGTTTGCTGTAGATATTACCGTGATATTTATATATATTATCCGCTGGTCTCGATTGTATGTGACAAAGGCTGACTTCACCCCAACATAAGAGACGTCAATAGTCCGAGGGAACAGGAAGAACACCGCCAAACCAGAAAGTAGCAGACACAGAACGACTGATAGAGACACGTACAATGTCCTGTAATAGTGCATGAATACACAGTCAGTCATAAAATATATAGTGTATATATCCAATGCTGGTGTGAATCGGATATTGAAATGATCTTACGTTCGTCTTGGCTTTAGCCTTTGGTCACTATATGGTATCAAAGCAACTAGCTGGTTTTCTTGGTCTGTGAGAAAGTCCAAGATAGAAAGTACACAATTCCACTTTTACAAGTCCAAATAATCATTTATTCAAGCAAATTATTAATGGCACTTGATTTAAGAATTATTTATTAATGTTAAACGTTTAGTTGCAGCTATATGTTTATATTAGATTGAGTGGTATAAAGTAATGGGTGGGTAAATGGATAGATGGAGCTGTTCTCACCTCTAGGTATCCTCCCAGTCCCTTGACAAGTAGGACAGGTGATGCTGTCTCTGCCTGTGAATTCAACATATGGAAACTGTGACACATCATGTTTATTGTCCTCCGTGTGAGACTCTGTGTTTTCAGTCAGGTTCTCCTGGTCCTCTTTCTGCTTTGGCAAAGAAAGCAGAGACTTCCCCATGGTTGGGCCTGCTTTCACAGAAAGAAAACATGGGTGAAATTCATTTGTCATTTGGCAGATGCTTTTATCCAAAGCGACTTACAATTGGGGAATACAAAAAGCGATTAATCTTGAAGAGGCAATCAGACAGTGCATTGCAGGCAATTTAGGTGCATTGCAGTGCAAGATCATGCATATCTATCTTTATGCTGTGGTGAACTTGAGCAAATATCTTCCAAATGACTGCAGTATGAAACTGCGGGCTATAAAAATATACATTGCGTTAATATCTCATTATGTAGGTCTAATCAACATATTCTGGCTTTCAACAGCTAAACAATGTATTGCAAGTATCCTTCAATCTGGAAAACCTGCTTAATGTTTGATGGTAAACAGATATGCATGCAAATGACGATCTCGTGTTCTTGATATTGATACCGTATAGCAATGCAAAATTAAAATATATTTACCTGACTTCATTTTAACGCAATTAGATCGATGCATTTAAAGAGTATTATTAACATGCACGCTACGAACGTGGATGAGTAAGAGCAAATGGGCCTAAAACAGGTCAAGCACCATACGAGATGACTCTTAATTTAAGGTTCGATATGAAAATCTAATAGATAGGAGAGGAATCAATGTATTTTTACCTTCTTTTGAGGAGTCCTGCCTTCTGTTTGTATAAAATTGTAGTCGCTATAGCGTCGTTACTCTGTCTGCACCAACCATAGACTGTAAACACAGGGCTGTTCTGTTCCCCAACCCTTATTCTAAGAAACCCCGCCTCCTGCATAATTAAGTGGAATGATGATACGTTGTGTGATTGGACGATAGCTACGTGCGACACTGTTACAAGCCAATCATATTGGAGAAGTCGGGATTTGCTACTAAGCCCCGCCTCATTGTTTATAGTTGCAGATGAAGTCTCAAGGCAGTGTGTGCTGTTAAAATACAATGTTTTGCTGTTTTACAATGTTTTAAAGTGCAATGTATTTAGCGATGCGCTAAATATGCTCATGATTAGAACTAAAAATTAAAACATTGCATCTTAAAAGTAAAAGAATTACTAAGGAGGTCACTTGTCCATTGTCTGTGGGTAGGCGTGTCTGTAAGAGAAACATAGATATGGAATATGTATCTGTTTACTTAATCTACATACAAACATAATGATTGACAGCTTTCATCAAATATGATAACACAGGAAAGGAAACATTTGGTTGGACAGGCAGAAAGAAACAGCACAGATATGCTTTTTAATACAAAGAAAAAGCATATAATTATTTGATTCATGAGTTTGTGCAATCAAAATGAGTTCAAACACCAAGTAGGCATGTGGTTAACACTTCCCAAATTGATTTCCTGGTGTTTCATGATAGTTGTCAAAAGACAACTCATCAAAAAAGTTACAAAGTAAACACACACTGAACAGAAGAAATTATTTACAGATATATATGTGTAGGCCAAATCAATGGTTTTTGTACATTTTTTGCATTGAAAAGTTGTCAGCCTATACTATAACTAGCATTCAAAAATAAACCTACATTGAGAAATAATCACAAATAGCCATATGTTCCCCTATATATTTATTATTGATTGATTTTTATAGAATTACATATGCATCTGGGGAGTGCATTAGGATAAACAATAATAATAAAATCAAAGGATGAACATAAATTACATTAAAATGTTTCTTATTTTTCAAATACAAAATAGTTTTTAGATATTGTTAAACTTCTGACTTTAAAATTAAATGAATGTACACAAATCATCAATGTCAGTGCCCCTAACATAACATGATGTGTGTGAGGACCATGGACACGTGGCGAATGAGCTCTTTTGTGTTTTACTAACTAAAAAATCGGTAGTAGTTAACCGAGAAGTAGTTAAATAAGATTTTGAGAATCTAACCAGGTTACTCGCTCTTCTTGGCGATCATTAACCCGGCCTTCAGAGATTGGCAGTGGACTAAACCATTTCTCTCACCAAAGGTGGGTTACAGGGCGTTGTACTAATAAACGTTTTGGGTTAATCTCGTCAAAGCGGATGTGCAGTCACTGAATACTGTTTCACAATCTCGTACATAATTGTTCAAGAATTGAAATAAATGTATAAGAGTCCATATTTCTAAACACGCAAAGTATTGTTATCTTGTGGACCCCTATTATTTACGCGCGTTTTGCTTGATGTGTTGCTGGATGTATCTCACCTGAGTTTCGGGTTACGCACATACCTCACCGCAGAAGGAAGTGGAGGACGCCCCTATCTGAGAAAATACAGCTGCTTTATCGACACTTTGTGGAGGATTTGAGGAAATTAAAGTTTTTAAAGCTCATGTGTTTTAAAAGATTTGAGAAAATATGTCGCAGGGTATAATCTTTACCCTCCTCTTGTTCACAGGTAGGAGCATTTCTTCTTGTTATGCTAATGCTATGTTTTCACTTCTAAATCAATTATTGTATGTGTACAGAAAATATAAATTTATTATCATATTTTATTACAGTCCATATGAAGCCCATATGGACCTATCTACAGTATAGTATATATAGGATTTGTCTCATAATTTATTAAAATGAGTGGTCGAATGCTATAATGATTGTATAATTAATAATTCACAAGTTTTAATGAAATGTAAACCAGCATCTAAATATATACGATTTGAGTACAAAATAAGACATCTATATATATATATATATATATATATATATATATATATATATATATATATATATATATATATATATATACCTAGGTATTCACACATGTTGTGCAATGGTCCCACTTTGTCTTATTTGGTGTTTGTTGTTAGGGGAGCAAGTAAGTTAATGTGGATTGTGTGGGAGGTAGTCATGTTTTAGTAATCCCAAACAATGCTCAAAATGGCCTGTTGTAGTGTTTTTGGAGTGCATGGCTTGTAGAGGCCCTCCATCTGTCATTGTATCCGTTTTCAAGATATTATTAAAGAGTTTTGCTTGAAAATTGTAGCTTCTGTGAAAGGCTATTGTTCTTTGGCCTGTATGTTAGGGGTTTTTCTTTTTAGTTCAGACCAATCAAGTCTAACAAAAGGAATATGCATCTAGCAGTACTTCCTAATATATAATAGCCATAACCCTCAGAGAGTCATGTATGATATATTTTGTGTTTTCACTAAGTATAAAAATACAGTTCAAATGAATATATAAACATGTTCCTTCCAAAATTATGATACTTTTCAGATTTGAGTTTAAAATTTAACTCGTATTCAGTTAAAAATATTACTGAAGATGTTACATTGAACATTTATTGCAATTTTAGTCTCTTAGGGCAAATAAATACAGCGTATCTCCTGACTTTGACAGCTAGAATGATGATTTAAGCACAGCTATTATCATGACTCACTGGTGAAAAACTAGTGATTTAAGTGATTGAAAGATCTTTTTCAAGTGGACCACTTGCTTCCTGAGCATTCAAAATGCTTTCAATAGGTCTAAGCCAAAGAGAAGTCAGTTTATTATTTGAACTGACTAAAAATAAATTTGACATGTTCACTGACACAATCAGTTTTCATGTGGTTCACCTGCTTTATTATAATCTGTTCCCTTGTGTTTAAGAAATATTTTTTTTTACAGGAAATCGTAAGAGCCTTTTAATGTCTTTTGACATGGTTTGAGTTATTATTGCCTCAAAGGACTTTCAGTCCAGTCTGGATGGTATTTGATCTCCACAGTATTCTTAACTCCTGTCTAAATTCATAGGAGTGAATCTCCCTGTGTTCATTTATTTATGGATGCCTTTATATTCAACCGTGTTTTCTCTCCCACAGCCTGCACCACAGCCATCAATGTGATCTGTCCTTCCCCACGATCTGTGGTCATATTATTCCAGCCGGTCACACTGCGCTGTGATTTCACTACATCGGATTCAAACCCACTGATCACCTGGAAATACAAGTCCTACTGCAGAGACCCGATCCAAGCTGCATTGAACCCCAGCAGTGCTGACAATGCTATTGCTCAGTCCAACCCAAACTACAACCCCAACATTGAGTGTGCAGACAGCGCCAGGACCGTTCGCATAGTGGGTTCAAAACAAACGGCGGTCACATTTGGGCCTGCGTACCAGGGCCGTCAGATCAGCATAACAAACAGTAAGTTGACTTTAAAATGTGAAAGTATTTATTTTTATTAATAGCTTTTTTATACTATCTATATTTTATTTATTTATTTGAATTTTATTTTCATCAACAACACACCTGTAAAGGCTGTGCTAGGTTTAGCCTGGCTGCATTTTATGTGCCATAAAGTTTTAAATTATGTAGATTTATGATATGATCACCTCTAAAATGTCACCTATTTTATGTTTTCTAAAATATATAGAGGCAGACCTTAGCATTGGTCAGACCGCGTGGGGTGACAGCGGCGTATACGTCTGTAGTGTTGGTTCATCCCAGGACCTTTCAGGGAATGGCGAGTGTTATACAGAGCTCATTGTGCTTGGTAAGTGTTTACCTTTTCACAAACAAACTCCCATTAATGGACACCCAAACATTTCAATGTGTGATTTCGTCACAAACATTGTTCAACCACAAAATCGCTTGTTCAGATTTTTCGTGTTTGATGGGTATCACATATGTGAGGAATTAGGGCTTTGTTTGATGAGCTCTTGGAAATTGTTTTTTTTGGTAATAATTATGCTTTCAAATGATTAATGGCATCCAAAATAAAAGTTTATGTGTATGTGCTATGTATATTTATGTATATATGGAAACACACATGGACGTATATATTTAAGAAAAGTGTTATGTTTATATATTAAATATATTTATATATAATATGAATATAAATTAGGGATTGGTCACGATTTTCAAATATTCGATTAGTCGATTTATTCATAGAATATCGAATAGGTTGTGCGATTTATATTTGTCTAAATATTCCCCATGTTTTCGGTGCTGATGCGGTGGTGACGCGTAAGCAGAGTTAAGTGCCAATAACGCACCTAAAAGCTGTCAAAGATAACAGAAGAACACACTCTCATGCGAACGCTGTGGACTTGCAACTAAGAACGATGTCAAATAAGAGTTCTGTGCGGACCACAAATATCCCCGACTGGGTTAGAGGTGTGCTGAATCCATACTGGGAAATGCACGGAAAACAAATAACACGTTCTACGGAGCCACTAAAGGGACACATGGTTAGCCGCATGCTAGCGATAGCCTGTTAGATTACAGTACATGCAGTTTCACTTACCAGCAACAGAGTAGGACGATGGCGAATGATTTGTAGGTCCTGAGCACAAATCTAATCTTGTAAAGCGTGTAGTAAGTACTGCCGCTTCATAGTATAAACATGTGATCACGAATCTCCAAAGTGAAAGTAAAACGGTCACACGTGTTTTCAGTGCCCCTCATATTAATAACGGCTCACTGATGCCCACAGTTAATATACGGTATAATTACCCAACGATATAATTGCGAGAGAAAGAATTGGAATATATTTTTTGAGCAGTTGATTTATGCATTTATGCTAATGGACAGTGTTCGGAGTAATGCGTTACAAAAGTAATGCATTACTGTAACAGATTAAGGCAATTTTTTTTGCTGTAACGCAGTAGTGTAAGGCATTACTAATCAATTTTCAGTAATATTTTACTCTGTACATGTTCAGTAACACTTGAGTTACAACACACTTTTAGCCCCCAATTTTTTTAAAACATTTTATTTAAATTCAGACTCTGACTTTTTTACTTCCCTAGGGCCGGACTTCGGGCTAATATTCACGTCATAGTTCAGACACGGGCCGGGCCACGGGCCTGTTTTAGGCTTCTCCTTATGTTTATATTTTAGACATCCATCAATTATTGATGAAAAAAATTGCCGCGCTGGTGCAAACAACACGAGTCCGTGCTGCCGCGACTGTCAAGAGCGGCTCAACGGTGTTTAGTGTCCCGCAGCAGCAGCGAGCCGTCAGCACAGATGAAGAGTTCTGCGTTCAAATACACGCAATAAAGCTTGCCGTAAAGCCCCTGCAAAAGTAATTACCATGAATGTGTCCGGGGGAAATAGTAAGGATTCGCCATCTCCTCATTAGATGTGCCTTTAGAGAGAAGTGCATCTTCACGGATAATGGTTATATTAAAGAGTTTTCGTTTTAATTTCGTTAAGTAGTCATTTTAAGCTTTCTATAGCTATATTTATCATGTCTGTGAGGCATGTATTTGCTGTATTTCGGTTCATTTTTGTGAAGCTCTCCAGTTCAAGATAAAAGCACGACGATTTGTTGATATTGTGAGTGCACACAAATAAAAGCGGACCCTTTACAGTTAGGACTGATGTATTACTCTTATGAGCAAAAATTACGGCGTAATTGTTTCCATTGAAAAAAATTGCAATTGATTGCGCTGGTGCCTCCGTGTCCTGCGCTTTAGCTTCCACTCTCCGCACAAACTACTGGATGCAGCGCACATTTATCTAGGTTTAACATTTAAACATTGTTATATGCTTGAACTGTTTTAATATATCTTTAGTTTTTATTTTAGGCAAGTCGTGATGATTTGAGAAGGCTAAGCCTGCCGGTCTGATGCTGGCCGCTTGGTCGTTACTTTAAGAAACAAAAAACGTATTTAATGAACAAAAAATGCTCCAAATGTTTTTCTAAATGAACATCATAAAAACAAAAAACGAAACAAAATATAAACACTTTGCCATTACATACAAAACTGAACTATTTTAATAGCTGAAACATGAGCCGTTTTGGGAGAAGAAAAAAAAAAAAAAAAGACGGGCTCCGGTCATTAATTCTGATAAACTGTCGACACGGGCCGGGCCAGGGCCTCAGCGTCTCGGGCTAGGGCCTAAATTTGAGGCCTGTGCAGGGCTCTAGTACATTGTCATTGTCACATTTTAGAATGTTAAGTTCTACTTCTGCAGTTATTTTGGTGAAAGTTACTCAAAAGTTAAGAGAGCCTATCTTTAAATGAATTAAACCGTTTGTTATCATACAGATTAAAAGCGTGAATTCTCTCTCTCTCTATTTGCGTGTATATATTTATATTCATATACCGGTAATTGATAAACTCTTTCCCCCGCCGCAAAATTATTTCTTCATGTGTTCATGTTTTATCACCACTTGAATGTAGATAGGTTTCATCAGAAATACAACATTTTGGACAAAAAACTGAGAGAATTTTTATCGATCCTTCCGTTAATGCCGATCATCTTGTATTCGCACCCGGAAGACCCGGAAGTCCTGTAACTCACTCAGGGCATGCACTGGGGCTTTCCTTACCGTAATACACATAAAACATCGATTGCCGTAAAAACTTGTCTTTGGTGGGGAAGCGTTGTCTCTTAATTGAAGAGATATCTCTTCAATGGCAGGGAAAGAGTTAATATATAAACATAACATATTTTTCTGAAAATGCATGTGTGTGTGTGTATATAAATGTGTGTGTGTGTGTGTGTGTGTGTATATAAATGTACATACTGTTTGCTTGTGAAGGATTCAAGTCAATTTCTTTAATGTCATAGAAAGCAGTAGTATATTGATAAATACAAATATTAATATAGTAGCAGTAGAAGTAGAAAAGTAGAAATAGTCTTAACTTAAAGGCAGTTTTTTCTTCTTGGGCTGATGCCGTGAGGCATTTTTCAGTAATTATGGCTTTGTCTTTTTTTCACAGAGAGAAAGTCAAATACTACAGACCTGCTGCCTGGCATTGATTTACTGATCATGGAAGGTAGAATAAATGCTTCTCTCTAGAGGTCTGGTTAAATTTGGAGCTATACTTGAATCCTTCACTAGACCCAGTCAGGTCTTATTCATTACAGCCTTAGACTAGAAAAACAACAACTATAGATCTTAAAGTAGAAGCCATGTATTTTTTTTTCTGCTCCATAAACAAGGTTTTGATGGGATGGAAGAACAATGTGTTCAAACAATGTTGTGTCCCATTGTGTCCCTGAATGCTGTGTCATTGTGTCCTTGAGCGTCCAGCTGATAAAACACTGAAAATTAGGTTTTACAACGTAGTGTACTTCTGTCACTTACAAACTTGTTTTTATTTGTCAAATTAAGTATGTTGTGTCCTCCGAATGACGTCAGTTGCTAATTATTATGCGTCTTATTTGAATTCTTGATTGTTATTGGCAGCATTCTGTGGTTAAATATCTTTGCATAATGCTTGAGATAACAGTTTTCATATCCAGTTTCATATCTCTGTTATCACTCCACATCCTCTTTTTTTCTCACATAAACCAATTTCAGCTCAAAACAATATTAAATATCCATTAATTTATTTGGTAAGCTGTCATGTAAAAAAAAGTAGGGTAATTTACAGTTAGCCAAATGACTGTATATTATTGCCTACTCAGATTTGCATAATACTGTAATTTGGTTGAGACGTTATGGATATTCTAACCGAACAAATGATGATCTCAACTAGAGAAAAATTGGATTTTATTTTGATGGTTTGTTTTCTCCATCAGATTGTGGAATAGTTTCTGAGATCTGCGTTTGCACATGAGTCATGTTGTGTCTGTGCATGTAGGATGTTGTTGTGGTGCATGCTGGAATCAAGCCCTGGCAGAGTATTGTGAGGCAAAATCTGTCCGGCTGGTTTTTCTCTATATGCGTCAAATACTTTTTTTTATTTTTGCTTGCAGAACTGACAGACACCCAAAGATGAATGCCCTCATGCCTTCTCTCCTGACATTTTACTAAGCATTAGGCATGGGGAGGGGGGGTACAAATTAAGTGATGAAACAGAAATAAAATCTCATGAAACAGAAATATAGTCAATATTGCATTTAGACAGGTTTTTATTTTTAGTCCTTTCTGTTTAATGCCCTCATTCTTCTGTTTAGTATCTGATACAAGAGATTTGTCTCTTCTCCCCAACTGTTAATTTTTTTCCCTCCCTCTCTTCTTCTCCAGACTGGTTGTTAGTGGTGTTGGTGGTCCTGGGCTTCCTGCTGCTGTTGCTCCTGATTGGTATCTGCTGGTGTCAGTGTTGCCCTCATACTTGCTGCTGTTACGTCAGCTGCCCCTGCTGCCCGGACCGCTGCTGCTGTCCCCGTGCACGTGAGTCCACACCGCCTTCACTTCCAATTCTCCTTTAGCCAGAAATGTCCTGTTTAGGAGGATGAAACTAACTCAGACTGAATAAAAAGGCAGTAAAATTTTTAATCGTCAGTGTTATTTTCAGTGTTATTTGCATTCTATTATATTTTATATTAATCTTTTGATTTAGCATTATTTTTTTTATTTTTTTTAGTTGATATTTAGCAATTTTGCTTTTTTAATTTTAACTTTTTCTTATTATCATGATTACTTTTTAGAATTTGTTTCAGCTTTAGTTTTATTTCCATTTAGTAGTAAACTTTTTTTTTTTTTTTTTTTTTTTTTTTTTCAACTGATATCTATATTATATTTTAATAGTTTTAGTTACAGTTAACGATAATAACTAACAATAATAACATGGTACAATGAGTTCCAGAAAAGTGTTGCAAAATTCCTCTGTGTGAATCTTTTATTAGGGCTTTCGGTTAGTTAAAAATATATAATCTACAGTAATTAAAAAACATAAGGTCAATTAATAAAATTTTCAAAT
Source organism: Barbus barbus (assembly GCF_936440315.1). Lineage (NCBI taxonomy): Eukaryota > Metazoa > Chordata > Actinopteri > Cypriniformes > Cyprinidae > Barbus > Barbus barbus. Next base: position 7,653,412 of record NC_136762.1, read on the forward strand.
TAGTTGCAAAAATTTTTAATGTATGAATATTTGCAAAGAAAATCCTTTTGTGTTATGTTGTTTTAAATAATTATTTGTGCTAAATTAAAGGGTTAGAAAATTCATTAATTACTCACCCTCACCATCTTCTGCTATTTTGGAGAGTACCCCAGAACGTAATCAACGTAATCAGCATTGTTTACATTCAGCATGAGCACGCTTTCTACTAAACATAAACAGCGCTGATTACGTTGATTACGTTCTGGGGTACTCTCCAAAATGGTGGAAGACGGTAACTCGGGGAGAAGAATTGTTGAATAGATTGTTGTTATTGTTTTCTTTGCACACAAAGTATTCTCGTAGCTTCGTAAAATTACAGTTGAACCACTGATGTCACATGGACTATTTTACCGATGTACTTGCTACGTTTCTGGACCTGGGAGCATTGTAGTTGCATTCCTGTCTATGGAGGGTCAGAGAGCTCTCAGATTTGATAAAAATATCTTAATTTGTCTTCCGAAGATGAACTTGCGGGTATTAGGGCTGGGCGACATGAGCAAAAATTCATATCCTGGTATTTTTTGGATGATTTGCGGTATACGGTATATATCTCAGTATTTTGTATTTGGATTAAACAAATAAACTAATAAAGTGAATGCAACCATATAGGCATATTATGTGCAAAAAAGGTTAAACGTTGTAACATTGCAATCTAAAAACAAAAATAATGCTTTTAAAGCAGAAGTAAAATTTTCTAAATTAAATTAGTCTTCTTAGACTGTTTTCTTTTTTTTTTGAGTAAAAAGGCTATTTTGATTGCCCCATTACAGTCACTTTACAGTTAGCGCTATCATACAAATACACTTACTTGTTTAAAATTCTACCTATGTCTTATTTATTGTCTAACTACAAATATTTCAGCAAAATGTATATTTTAGTCAGTTATTGCGCTCGTATTTCATTGAGCTCTACCTGTTTGGCGCGCTCGTTCTAAACGAAGTCTGTGAAGTTTAGCGGAGAATCACAAAGCAAAAGCTCATGCACCTCTGACAGCAAAATGGAAATATTTCCATGCCTTTCTAACATTTACAGATGGAGAATATACCTGTGAAATGTAAGTTATGCATTTAGGAAAACGGCACATCTCAAACGCATTAAACAGCGCTTCACTGTCAGCGGCACACGCAGCCTTTCTGTCAGAGCTGCTTTAAACTCAAACTATAGACTACTATATCTTAGCCCATCATATAAAGCTTGTCACATGTTTAGAACAAATTGTATTTAGCACTTTCTCAACAGCATTTCAGTCTGTGTCCTCCCTAGATATTTTTTTCACATGCGCTCGTATTAAACTACTGTATATCGATATTAACGGTATTGCTTCATACCGTATCGCTTATAAAAATATATATCGATATATTGTACAAACTCAATATACCGCCCAGCCCTAACGGGTTTGGAACGACATGAGGGTGAGTAATTAATGACAGAATTTCCATTTTTGGGTGAACTAACCCTTTAACTTCTTTGCAGTGTATGAGGCTGGAAAAATGGTAAAGTCTGGCGTCCCCAGTCAGTACGCAGCTACTCTCTACGCCCCAAGCATGTACGGCCAGCCAGCTTATGGAGTTGGCGGAGCTACGCCGGGCATACCCATGCTCTCTATGCCCATGGGTGCCGCTGGTCCTCCATCCAATGGATACGGCAGAGACTTTGACGGAGCCAGCTCAGGTAGACTCGTCCTCTCATCACCTTAAAAACAGCAGTTTAACAGCATTGTTTTTACATTAAAGGAGACACATTATGACCCTTTTTATAATATGTAATCTAAGTCTCTGGTGTCCCTGGAATGTGTCTGTGAAGTTTCAGCTCAAAATACCCCACAGATCATTTATTATATCATTTTGAAATGCCTATTTTGAGTGGAAGCAGAAACACTCTGATTTTCGTGCCTATTTCGATTTTCGTGCCTATTTTCACGTCTGTGAAGCCAAAGGCAGAACAGTTAGCATCTTTGCTCAAACTTTCACCATGGCATTAGAACTGGTACACCGTTGTCACTTGCGAAATCAAAATGACGGCGCAGCGGGTGGAAACTTACAGATTAAGGGGCGGTAATATTATAATGAGATCCCTTTGCCAAGTCACCAAGGGAGCGAAATCAGGCGCACTCGTTTTTTCTGAAGCTTGCAGAAAAAGGCTTACTAAAACAAAGTTATTGGGTTAATCTTTTTCACGTTTTCTTGGTTGGTAGATGCACTGGGGGACCTGATTATAGCACTTAAAACCTGGAAAAGTCAGATTTTCATGATATGTCCTCTTTAAAGGGGTGGTCTAATGGATTTTTTTTTTTGAAGGCTTGATTGTGTTTATGGGGTGCACAGCCACATGTGTGCATGCTTCGTTTTTAAAAATCACATTATTTTTCACATATTTTGCCTGTATTATACACTGCTTTTCAGCTAGCATAAAAACGGCCGGTTGATTTCCTGGTTCTGTGAAGGCCCTCCCTCAGAAATTCGCAATGGGCTCTTGATTGGTTAGATGGCTGAGTGTGTTGTGATTGGCTAAACCGCCTCTAGTGCGCGTCTAAACATCCCACCCCTCACCTCAGCGGCATGTGCTCCGGTTGTATTGTAAACAATGGTGTCGTCTGTTTTGCTTATCAGTTTGAGCCCAGTTGAGACGTAGAGGATATTATTAGTGAAGAGGATCGCGCAGAACCTGTGCAATCACGGCTTTTAATGGTAGGCCTATGTTTTTTGTTTGTTGTTGTCTCATACTTTTAGACACGCTGTTATTATGCTGCTGCTTATGTTAGCTTTTAATACACGGTTTTATCATGATTAAAGCTTTAATACAGTACGACAACCGCATGTATGACGCTTCTCATAGCTGTTTGAAAATAAGTGTATAAATGGAACAGTTCATTGTTGAAGCAGCTGAGCTGATCTGACTGAGAGAGAGAAAGATGCAGAGCATGTGGCGAGCGGCGAGCAGGAGGATGCTAGGAACTGGAAAAATTGAGAACCGCAGCTTTAGAACATTGATTTTGAAACTTGTGGATCGTTAGAAGACAGAATCGCGATTCATACAGTATATGAATAGATTTTTACGTGCACCTAGTTTTCTTCCTCTTCTCTAAAGCAGCGCAGCATGCCCTTGCCCCCTTCGTTGGATGTTCCCGGGGGCGGGATTTATCTGGGTTTAGGATGTCACTAACCCAGAATTTTGTTGTAGTCCCTTACCAGCCGTTTGCTGTAGGCGATGCTATGCTAATTCTGTAAAAGACCATTTCTCCCTTGCATTGAACTTGGAGCTTTGTAACTTTGCAGATATTGTTTATGCTCACACAGCTGCATTACACCCTAACAAAAGTTAAAAAGGTGAAATCGTATTATGACCCTTTTAATAAACCTAATTGGTTGATCATTTGTTCGTCCCGCTGCAGTTGGTCAAGGATCTCAAGTGCCGCTCCTGCAAGACCACGATGGTGGAGGAAGTAAGCAAGAGATCTTCACTACGTCACTACAATAATCCATCTGTAACATATTTAATTGACTTTATCCCTTTGAAACCTTCTGTTTGATATCTAATGTTGGTATGTTTTTCAGACCGTAGTGGATACCGTGTTCAGGCCGACCAAGATGGAAACCCAACTCGGGTGCTTTACTACATGGAGCGAGAACTGGCCAACCTCGACCCCAGTCGCCCAATGAATGCTCCAGGCAAATACAGTCGTCGTGAGTTCTGGAGATGGGCACTATCTTTTATCACTCTGAGGGTTGGGTTATAACAAAGTGGTGTTTAACATGACTTACATAGGACATGTTCCTGGATCAAGATCCTTCATGAAAACAATTAAACCAACAACCAATTTTTGACAGGATTAGGGATTCACAAACATGTCCTACATATTGGTGTGAAAGTCCACAGGCAATCTAAAGGAAATAAACCCTGTTTAAACTTTGTTTCCTGTAGATTCTCAGTTTTTCCAAGGTTAGGGGATTATTTGTAGGTGTTTATTTTATCATAACCTTTTTACTCTTCTAGTCTTATTCTGTTTTTCCCATCTATATCCTCCAGTGGATGGTATGAGTGAGGTGAGCTCACTTCACGGTGGTCCAGACTCTCGAAATCGTGGTCGGGCCAGACCGCCTCAGCTTACCACGGTGTATGATGATGTGGATGAAAACATGAGCACCATCAGCAGCGTCTCTCAGCACGTCCGACGGGATGATCCCAGGCGGGGAGCTGACTCTCGAGGACGTGCATGCTCTATGGAAAACTTGGACGATATCAGCCACAATTACAGAGACAGAGATGACTATTCGCCTCCACGCCGAGATGGTGGGACCAGAGGCGGCAGAAGAGAGTGAGTGACTGAATTGTATTGAATCGCGCTAAATTAACGCATTAAGTCCTTCTTAACCCATGACTTTTCTCTGTCCAGTTCGGATGACGAGTGGAGCAGTAGTGGACGAGGACACGACCGGGTCTTCGATGACCGTCGGCGACGAGATTACTCTCCTGACACTCGTCCTCGGCGTGGAGACTCCTTCCGTGGGGCTGGTTTCCAGGGCCGGCGCAGCCGTAGTCGTGATGACCTGACGGATCTGGAGCATGATCGTGGCCGTGGAGGTCGGGATGCGTACGATGACAGCTTCCTCAGGGAAGCCATGGAAAAGAAGAAGCTTGGTGAGCAGCAGAGAGGCCGCAGCCGCGAGCGGCTCAATAGTGAGAGCGACCGGTTTGACCGCTACAGGGGGCCACACGGCGGACCGCCACCTCTGCCACTCGCCCCGCCTTCCGGAAACCCTAATCGTCATGGAAATCATAGCAACTTCCCACCTCCTCCCCCTCCCTACACTGAGGACAGTGACAGTTTGGCATCGTCCAAGAAGAGCAACTTAAAAAAGGTAAAAGAGCCAGATTCAAAAGTGCTTATTAAAGGGATAGTTCACAACTTAATTACTCCTCCTCATGTCGTTCCAAACCTGTAAGACCTTCATTCATCTTCAGAACACAAATTAAGATATTTTAGATGAAATCCGAGAGCTTCCTGATCCTGCATGGACAGCAATGGAACTGAAAAGATTTATGGCCCAAAAAGGTGACTTTAAAGGTGTCATAAAACAACATAAGGGTAAGTAATTAATGACAGAATTTTCATTTTTGGGTGAACTATCCTTTTAAAACTTATTGGTTTGTCAAGCTGGTCTTTAGCACCAGAAACTACTGGTTTCTTTCAGTGTTGTTAATGTTAACTAAAATTAAACTGATAAAAAAAATCAATTAAATATAAATATTAGATGGAAAAAGTAAACTTTAACCAAAAATTTGGAAAATTATGCCTTGACAATTAATTCAAGTGTGAATTAAGGCCAAATAAAAAATAAAAATAATTAAAATTACAAAATTACATAAATGACTAAAACTTAAATTAAAATTAACAAAACTTTAAAATATAAAAATAAAAACCATTTCTAATATTATAATAGTATCGGAGTTATTTTAGTATTTTTTAGGTATTATTCATATTTTTATATTTCTAATAATTTTTATTAATAGTTGAATTAAGTTGTTTATATTTTCTATTTTCATTTATATTTTAGTTAGTTTTAGTATTTTTCTTTTTTGTGTTAATGCTTATTTGAATTCAAGTAACACTTTTTTGTTTTGTTTCAGTTTTAGTTAACTATAATAACCCTGAAGGGTGTATAAACAATACTAAAATAACCGTTTTATTGTTGTTACCTGGTTGAGTTTAATTTTAATGAAATCAAATTACAAAATATATATATTGTTTACATATATAATTATATATAAACATATATACATTAATAAATATGAGTAAGAAAATGGCGCCGAATATTAAAATATTAAAAAAGCAGGGTGGAGCAGTGATACCGTAAAGAATAGGGCTGGGTATTGTGACCAATTCTGCGATTCGATTCTTATTTTTATGGTTTCGATTAGCTATCAATATTTCATTTAAAATGTTAGTTTTGCAGACATTCAGACATAAAATCGGAGAATCAATATTTTTTACCCAGCCCTAGTAAAGAAACAAGTATGGAAAACGACACAAGGGATCTTCACAGCTGAAGGGCAAGAGTCAACCACAAAATATTGTTTAGTTAGTCAGTTACTTAACTATTTTACAGTATGTGCCTGTGTACAGAGTTCAGCACATCCGGGGTCAAGGACCCAACTGGAAAAAAAAAAACTGGGTCATGGTAGCTTAAGGAGGTTATATTGGGTTTTGGACAAGCTACCATGATCAAAACACACTTCCATCTTTATCTGTAAAAACATTCTAAAAATATTTCTGTTTTATTTTTCTTTGACAGTGTTAAGCCCAGCAGAAGAGAATACGATGCTTTAATATTCAGTCATGTTATATTTTTATACTAATACAAAGTTCTGCTGTGTTTTCTCTGTCTAGAATGGAGCTGTGAGCCGAGAGAGTCTGGTGGTGTGACGCTCAGATGGAAATGGTGTGTGTGTGTCTCAGTGATGCAGCTGTGTGCGTTTCCTCTGCCCTTTCATGTCACTTATGCGTGTTTGTGTTTTGGCTTGAACGCAGAGAGGAATTTTTGTTTATATTCAGATGTCTTGAATTTTTATGGGATATTTTAATGGTAAAAATTGTATAAATTGTAAAAAGTTCACATTATTTCACTGCAATGCAGGCTTGTTTATAAATATAAAATGGCAGATTTGAAACAACCAACAAACTTTTTATGGTTTGGTTCCCCTCCCATGAACATTTTTAACAGCAAGTACTCAAAATATATGACTTCTGTGATGCTCAGCAACAACAGATGTTTTTACTGTGCAAATGTGTCTATCTGTCTTCTGTATTTTAATAGACTTAAATTGGTGGTTATTTGTGTCTTGGAGAAAACTATGAACAATAGCGCCTTACGCGTTTTCAGGTATTGATTTGTAATTATTTTAATGTAATATAAAGAAGTGATCTTTGTATGGACTGAAATCCTATGATTATGCCATCATGCAGTTTCTGCAACTGGATGATTATATAATGTTGTGTTTTTAATTTATGCACATTTACAAATGCAAGAACTTGTATGAAACACCCCTGAGTGTGCTAATTTTTTAATGCTGTTTTTTATACATACAGTAATACTTTAATCTCAGATTTGGTCAGACAGTAGTTTATAATTTTGCTATTTTTGTAGTTTGTAATATAAATTTTCAATAAAGCTTTTCTATTGTATTTAAGTTTTTCTTGTTAGGGATCAATGTGACATACTTTTTTTTTAAATTATTATTATTTTACATTGGTGTTTGTTTTTTATTGTGACCACTAGATGGCACTTTACTATCCATGTAGTACCACTATTCTGTCCATGTGCTTGTGATGTTTTTCTTTTTTTTTTTATTGGTTATCATTGAGGTATTTTATTTGTATGTTTACAATATGAATATGCATTCGATGTTATAACGTGTTCTGAAGTTAATGTTCCTGTTTGTAGCAGCCTGTTTAGATGTCATTAGATGACTAGAACTTTACAGACTAGAACATTTTCTGAACATGTATATAAGACTGCTTTCTTTTAGGTGTTCGCACATCTAGCCTGTTATCTTGTGCTGCCTGGTGGGTTTAACAGAAAAAAGCATCTTTTCTAACCCAGATGGTGAAGAAGGACCAACAACTGCCTCTGTCTCAGAGTGAGACGTAGTTTCTGAAATCCAACGTTGGTGGCCTGCCAAAATCACAGCAGAGAGGTAGCCATCAAAGCTTTTCATCCATCTGGTGTCTTAAAGCAGCCATTCCTTCAGATAGACAGGAAGTTAGGTGAGAGCAACTTTAGAAACAGCATCAGCAAAAGGGCAGCTGAACCCCACAGTTCAGACAGCTGTTTAAAAACAGATCTATTTGCACTTAGGTGGTCTTGTTAAAACATCCGAGTAATAAATGGTTTTCTCTAACAATTACATTGCAGGGTTGAGTGTAGCTCTACATGAGAAGCATATTCAAATCAACATGGACTTGAGGTATGTGAAGATATTTAGGCCAGGATGAATCATAAAATGATTGTTCTTCCAGTTTCTCTTTGAAGTACAGTAACGTTTGTAGTGATTCAGTTTGCTGCAGTGGTGTTTTTCTGTTTGTAGAGTCGAGGCATTACTAATCAGGGTGCTAATGTGAAACCACAATAACAATCATGTGTCAGCATGTGCCACCAGATAGAGAGGGGTGGCAGAGAGAGAGAGAGAAAGGCAGGGTGGGAGGGTTTGTGATTCAATAGGAAAAGAGACTGGCATTGCTCTTGAGTTATCGGCATTCTGTCAGCTTGTTTACACTGAAGACCGTCTGATAAGGTAAGTCTGATCTTTTTAAGACTGCAACCATAAATGATATGCCAAGCGCACATATATGAGATCAAGAAATGTTAGAATATTTATTTGATGACTTTTTTTTTTTTTTTACCATTTCATTTTTATGAAATATTTTAGTGCTTTATTTAATTATATTATTTTTAATTAACTATTTAAATGTTTGATTGTATTTATATAATAATAATGATAAACCTCTATTCCTTATTACTTTATTTAACTTTATTAAATCTGTTATTTTTAACTTTTTTTTTTACGCAAGAGCTGCTCAGTTGTTTGGTTATTCTTGGATTGCAGTACTGTATATCAGAGCATGAGATGTAATGGCACTGTGGACACGGTACAGAGAAGGAATGACGTTTATTCTCACAATAATTATGTATATAAACCAGAGAAATGCAATGAAATCTAATGTTTTTGGTCATACAACTAGAGTCAGTGCCTAAAATGATTTAATATCTGAAGTAGGATTATAATGTTTGCCAGTTTCTCTCTTGGCTACCTGCCAATGAATCAAACCCCACTGTGGATGAATGTCCAATAGTCTCTGGAGATGTGAAGTGTGCTGTCATCTGGCATTTGCACTTGTCCAAGTGCACAATATTAACTGTATGACACATTACTCTCAGTGCCAGCTGCCTCATTTACAATTTCTAGCATGTTTGTGCAGTTTAGTTCAATACAATTAATGAAAAAGTATCTCATCCTTTATAAAAGTAATTGTACTCTTAAACCACACTAACAATGTCATGTAGTGCACTGTAGTAGATTTAAACCACATGGTGTTTACTTTAAAGAAATACAGCATAAAACACATGCTTTTAGCAACATGTTTGTTAGAGTTTTAAAAGATGATATTAAAGATCTTACTATTTGTGCTGTTAACCTGTGTGAACCTCATACATCCACTGAAAATGGGACCTCTTGGCTAAAATTGACTCAGAAAAGATATTTCTGTCAGCATTAATGCATATTTACTATCTCACTATCTCTTTCAATGTGGCTTAAGTGCCCAAATACATTTTGAGGTCACTAGGCTTATTCGTAATAAGCATTATGAAAAATGTTGTAAAATGCATCTGATTCTATTGATTTTAGGCCAGTCTTGTTTTTCAAGTCACTGTTTTCCCTGTATAAAGTTGTTTAAACAAGCTTTGAAGCAATGGAGATTATGATAATCTAGTAGTTACTCGATGGAATATATAGTCAATATTTCCTGCTGTGATTTTTCTTTGTTGATTTGAGTAAAAAAAATATTCCATTGAAACAGGCATCAGTGATGGTATGATAGTGTCTTTATCCGCCATCCTCGTCTTTGTCGGCCCGTTGTTTTAGGCGTCTAATTCTCACCCTGTTTCAGACAGGAGTCATTAATTACCGTCAGAGTCACCCTGTTCCATGACTCCTCATGTCCCATTCTCCTCTACCTTTCCATTGTGTAACAAACCATCTATACTGTCTGTCTCCCCAAAGACAATAGGAGGACAATGGATCCTTTTTTCCCCCCAGTGCTGAGCGCCCTCACCTCATATCTACAGCAGGGCAAGAGCTCAAGCCTCCAGGCACGCTGACCTCATGGCTCGAACCAGAGGCCTGCTGTGGGATTGTGTGTGTGTGTGTGGTATAGTGACTGGTATAGTGTAATGTAATCATAGATGCAGCAGTAATGGGGAAAAGCCTGACTCATGTGGGTGTAAGAAGACCCTGTTTGGGAGGTTGGGGCAGTGGGATGTATTTTGTGTGGATTTGTCAACAGAGTATTCCAGTTGTGTTATAATTATTTTTTTTATTTAGATAATCGAGTGTTGTAATTGAAGACTGGCCTGTTTTATATATTTATATATATATATATATAATATATATATATACTGTGTGTGTGTGTGTATATGTGTGTATATATATATATATATATATATATATATATATACACACACATACATATACACAAATATATATATATATATATATATATATATATATATATAGTGCCCTCCATAAGTACTGGAACAGTAAAGACAAAATTGCTCTGTTGGCTGTGGAGTCAAGACATTTGCAAATATGATTAAAATATGAATATGAGACAAAACTACAGAATGTCACATTTTATTATTAGCCGTTTCAACACATACATGTTTTACCAAATAAAAAGAACAACACTTTTAGAGTTCATCCCACTCATTGATATGAGCATAAGTATTGGCACAGTTGAACATAAGGCAGATATAAAAGATTAAAAGCTATTATTTAGTTGCAGATCCCTTGCACACAATCACAGCAGTGAGTCTGTGACCCATAGACATCACCAGACTCTTGGTCTCATCCTTTGAAATGCTTTTCCCAGCCTTTAATGAAGTCAATTCTAATTGTTGCTTGTTTTGGGGAGTTTCTGCCTTTACTCTCCTCTCCAGCTGGAGAAATTCATGTTCAATCAGATTTAAATCTGGAGATTGACTTGGGCAATCTAAGACTTTCCATTTCTTTGTCCTTATAAATTCCTTGACTGAACTGGCAGGGTGTTTTGGGTCATTGTCCTGATGCAATATGAAGCACTTCCCAATGAATCTGGTGGCATGTTCTTGAATATTGGTAGGCAAGATGGTTTTGTACCCTTCCAAATTCATTTTGCTACTGTCATCATACATTAAATAATCAGTAAAGTTGAGAGGGCCTGTTCCAGAGACAGCCATACATGCCCATGCCAGAACACCACCTCTACCATGCTTTACAGATGAGGCTCATCGGTCCATAAACACAGTTCCAAAACTCTTCTGGCTCACCTTTGTGCTTTTTTGCTAACTCTAATCTTGCCTTTCTATTTTTGGTGCTGGTCAGAGGTTTGCATCTTGCTGTGTAGCATCTGTAATTCTGTGTCAAAGTCTCCTGAGGACAGTAGATTGTCAGAGCATCACCCCAGCTTTCTGGACGTTGTTGGTGATTTTACAGACACGTCTTTTAGGTTTCATTTTCACAGCTTTTATGATTTGTCTGTCATCAACTACTGTTGTTTTCTCAGCCGATCAGGTCATTGTTTGTTGCTGGTGGTTTCCAAACTCTTGATTTCTCCATGCCCTTTGCTTTTGCTAGCGCTCTAACTGACTTCCTCTCTTCTTTTAGCATCCAAATTGCTTGCTTTTCTCTCAAAGTCAGCTCCCTCGTCTTCATTCTGGTTTGTGTGTCATCATCAAATGCAAGATTCAGAATACAGAAATAATGGATATAACTGATACGACACATTCCCTGCTTTTAATATCTGAAGAATTAATGCAACAGGACACAGCTGATCACTTAGAAAGACCTGTGAGGCAACTTTTCCAATACTTATGCTCACATCAGATAGAGGGATAAAACTCTAAAAGTGCTGAACTTCTTAGCTAGTAAACATCTGTGTTGAATCACCCAATAATAAAATGTGACATTCTGCAGTTTTGTCTCATATTCATCTTTTAATCATATTATGTCTTGTCTTGACTCCACAGCCAACAGAGCAATTTTGTCTTTACTGCTCCAATACTTTTGGAGGGCACTGTATATACATTATATATATGTGTATGTTAGTAACCAAACCGTTTTGGATCCCATTGACTTCCATAGTACCACAAAAGAAAGAAATGTATAAAAATTTGAAAGGACATGAGAATGAGAAAATGATGACAGAAATTTCATCTTTGGGTAAACTGTCCTTTTAACCTCAAGTATTTTACAGTCTGTGCCTCCTGTACATTAGTGCTTGATTATGACTGTAGCATCCACGAGAATGGCAGTGAAATGGGAAGCGTGAATGGGTGATTGTTGTGATTTTTAAGACAATTAGCTGTGCGCATCGACTTCCCTGTGTTGTGCGGTGTCAGGCTCCAGCCTGGCCGTTCTGTTCTCTCCCCGGGACGGCCTAAACAATAGCCACTATGTACAGAAGCACAAGGGGCAGGAGTGTGTGTGTGGTGTTTGTCGAGGCTCTGGAGCATTTACGTCTGTACTGATGTACTTATTTCTCTGTTGTAACTGGAATAACTGAACACAATGCTGTTTACTAAATTACTTTAAGCTTGGAATTGACAACTCAACAGGGTTGTGTATTTTAGTTAGTGCTTAGTGGCCCCTCAGTTGTGTTTGAGTTTCTGTTAAGTTAGATGTTACTTCAATTACATATTTATGGTGAAGTGCAGTGGTTAGTTTTCTAGCATTGTAGTAGCTTCTAAAAATTGAGATTCCTGTTAGAACCAAAAAGTTTGTGGACGCCAGATTCAATTTTCTCTTTCTTTTGAAAAACCATCTATGCACTGGTGCTTTCAAGATCTTAGCCAGTATGTTGATTAGAAGAACTTAAAATGCGATCTCAAGAACATTCAAAGAACTATCTTTAAAGGTTCTCTGAAGGCCCCACTTTTTGTTAGGAGCCATTTATTCCTTGTATGGTGTTTTAAAGATGGAATGTTCTTGCGGTTACATTTAAAAGTTCTTTAAAATGTTTTCAAGGTTTATTAGAGCTTTTAAATATTCTTAAGATCAACATATTGGTTTCTGGGTTCTCTTTTCCAAAAAAAAAAAAAAAAATCAAGTTTCCGAAAGGGGTTTTTAGCTGCAATGCCATAGAAGAACCATTTTGGGTTCCCTAAAAATTATTTCAGTAAACAGTTCTTAAAAAGATCAATTTTTTTTTAGTGTGAAGAACATGTTAATAGTCTGAACCCTTTGTGCAGTGGAAGTATTCCATGGATGTTAAAGGTTCCTCATTGAACCATAAATGTCAATCAAGAACCTAAACTATGATAAAGTCATGATCTTCTATAACATTAGGCTTATCAGTTAAACACTCTTAAAAATAAAGATACAGTCTATCATAAAGATGCAGTGATGCCATAGAAGAACCAATTTTATATCCCAAAGAACCTTTGTTTTTTTTATGTGAAGAACCATTTGTGGAATGGAGAGGTTCATGGATGTTGAGGGTTCTTCATGAAACCATGGATGCCAATAAAGAACCTTTATTTTAATAGCTCTTTGATTAACAATGTGTTTCAAAGAACCACTTTCTGTCACAGGAACACTCTCCAAGCAGCGCTCCAATGTAAATGCTTGCATTCCTCTCATGTCATCCATTGTAAATGATGCATGCTAGAGTGTGGGGGCATCTTCATTCTCAGTTGCATTGACCTATGCTATGAACGCTGCCACATCCATGTGCTCTCAGCCAGGAGGAACAGTGCAGTTCATTGTAGGTTGAGCAGAGTGGGTGTCCGTTTATGAATTGCCTGAGTGGCTGGAACAATGCTCCCCGCTCTGAGCCTCTGACATTTTCATATAGAACGGAGGAGAGAAACAAACCCCCACCCCGTCCAGCCTGCCCTGCCTGGAGCTTGGTACAGAAGGTAGCAAGAGGGGCCTCCATCCCATCCGTATGCGTGCGTGTCATTGTGAGTGTTTGTCATGCTACGCTTTTTCTCTGCTGATTAATGCTTCATTTGAGCCGAGAAGGTCTGGAACCTTTTGACTGGTGAGTCTAATTGCATTTTAGACCGTTTTAGGTGATTTTGTTTCGTTATCAATTATGATAAATGTTACTGTATGGGTTTTTGGGGTATTTCAAATGTGTTTTGCTGCACAGATAAGTTATATAAGAGTATATTGGATATAAATAACGAAAATAGAGAAGTAAATCAAGGCTGATTGTGGCTGTGTATGTACTGCTGTGTATGTACTCAGAATAATTCAAAGATTGTCATGAGAAGAACATAGAAATGTGATGTAAATTGAGAGCTGCTCAGGTACAGAAGGGGAGGGAATGATGGTTCAGTCATGCATGGTTATGTGTCATCCTGTGCCAACATTTTCCTGCCAAACACCTCAATCACTCACTTGAACGACGTAGTACGGCTTCATCACATCCCACTTTAGGTTAGCAGCAGAGTGGCGTGATGTTGGATCTGTTCTGGATTACTCATAAACATACTTTGCTATGGAACAACAGCTTTTGTTTATATTCATTGGTGCTGAAAATTTTAACAGAGTTGAATTTTGGTTCATTTTGAAGTTGTTATCAGGGTTGTTGCATTTATATGGTGTAATGTATAGAGCAGGGGTTTTGGAACATTTTGATGCCAAAGATGCCCGAAATGATGAAATAATGACAATGTCAAGCTCATGATGCTCCCATTGCATGTTAATAAAAAAGCCTATTGTATTGTTTCTCGCTCCATAACCAAGGAAAAACTTTATTAATCTATTTTATAGAATCTTAAATGCTCTCTATCTTCTAGATGCTTCTAGAGATTCTCTGGGTTGAAATATATTTTTAGATTTTTTGTAAATGAAGTGTTACAATGCTGCATGACATGCATGTAAAATTTGGCACTGGGAATCAAAAACTGAGGAGTAACTTCAGTGGATTAGCATGGATTCTCCCCAAAGAGAGTGGGACGGCCTAGCCTGCTAAATTGGACCTGGGCCTCTGTCTTCACGGTCTGAATTGTGGACAGGAAGCAGCTATGTGGTGAAGGTAGACTACTGAGACTGCCATCTGCCCCTATGGCTGTAGAATATTTATCTAGAAAGCACAATTGTTACAGTATGTTCATATATACAAGTGTAGATCTTCTATCACATTCAGTTTTATTTACTTTAATCATTTTTATTATATATATTTTTTTTACTTATTTCATGTAATAGAAAATTAAAAATGTCATTATTTTATTATTATTTATTTTTACTTTTACATTTAATCATTTAGCAGATTATTAATTATTATTATTAATTATTTTTATTGTAGATATACAATATATAATCTAAAATATATACAAATTATTTAATATATAAAACTATACTATACACACACAGATAATATACATAGATATACATTTATAAATTAAAAATATTTTTTTATTCAAAAAATGTGTGTGTGTGTGTATATATATAGTCACACTGTATGTGTGTGTGTGTTTGTATGTTGACTACCGTATTTATATATAAATATATATACAAATAACATTTGTAGCTTGTGATTGAACAGACTGGTAAATAAATGTGTGTGTGTGTGTGTGTGTACAGGCACACACACACACACACACACAAATATGTATTAATAAATAAATAAAAATATAAAAAATTATAATGTCAATTATAATATATATACAAACATATATATATATATATATATATATATATATATATATATATATATACACACATATATGTGTGTGTATTTGTATCTTTGTGTACAGTATGTATAAACACACACATAACATTCAAAAATATAAAAAACAAACAATAAAAATATGCATTTCATAAACTTCAATAGAGAGTCTTCCCATTTTTTTATTTTGTGGACGGCAGCACTTCTGACTGATTTATGTATATATATATATATATATATATATATATATATATATATATATAACCTAATAACGCAACAGGATATTGTTGCAAGCAGTGGACATTTTGACAATTGTGTTTGTATGTTGACTACCGTATTTATATATAAATATATATACAAATAACATTTGTAGCTTGTGATTGAACAGACTGGTAAATAAATGTGTGTGTGTGTGTGTACAGGCACACACACACACACACACACAAATATGTATTAATAAATAAATAAAAATATAAAAAATTATAATGTCAATTATAATATATATACAAACATATATATATATATATATATATATATATATATATATATATATATATATATACACACATATATGTGTGTGTATTTGTATCTTTGTGTACAGTATGTATAAACACACACATAACATTCAAAAATATAAAAAACAAACAATAAAAATATGCATTTCATAAACTTCAATAGAGAGTCTTCCCATTTTTTTATTTTGTGGACGGCAGCACTTCTGACTGATTTATGTATATATATATATATATATATATATATATATATATATATATAAACCTAATAACGCAACAGGATATTGTTGCAAGCAGTGGACATTTTGACAATTAGCATCCCCCGTCCTGGCAGCGTTCTTGTGGTCCTGGCTGTGGGTGGGCTGCTTCATGAAATTTTACACACATCCGAATCTGAGTGACGTTTACAATCTGACTCATCGATGGATTGCTTCATACTTTAGTCATTTATGCATTATTGCCTTGCTAATCTACGAGCTGTGTGAACTCTGTTCTGAGGTTTGATGACATGTGGGCTTTATTAATTATCCTAGAGTTGTTACTCCATACTGAAATGATCTCCTGGTGATGAAACTGATAGTTTTATCTTAGTATGTTGTGTGTTTTGACTCACAGGCATTTGTAATCCCTCCCACCGAAATTATGCAAACTACTGAGAATATACCCTACTAAGTGTACATTCATAAACATGAATATTCTCTTATACAGCAAACAGTGTGGGAGGGCCAGCAGTCGTGTTTTGACCACCATCTGCTCCTCTGGTAAATTTAGAGGGTGCCCAGGCTTATGGACGCAGGGCGCGTCGCAGGCTGACAGCAAAGCATGCTGTGAACAGACCTGTTCTGAAGAGATCTATAGCGCAAGATGTACATTTATACAGTGCCGGAAAAAGACTTGAGTGATGTTTAAAGCTGCAGTCAGTCATTTTATTTTCCTTCATTTAAAATGCATCAGTTAATTACTCTTAATTATGTTTATTACCTCAATTATACATAAACAAGTGCAGAAAATCTTTAAAATCATGTTTTAAATGATTGGATAAAGACTCCAATAAATATCCTATCAGTGGTGCAGTAAAAATTTTCATATTTGACATAGAGTGGGTTGCCTCATGGGGGCAGCCATTTAAGATCACATGACCTGATGGATATTACTTACTTACGCTTCTGTAACCGGTCTGATTTGGACACTTTTGGTTGAGAAGTAAACAATCAGCGAATTGTATAATATAATTTGAATATTATTATTGTTATTAAATACATTACAATGGTAATATATTGCTTCAATGATTTGTTTAATTTTTATGATTTAAATGATTAAACATTTATATTATTATTTTAATAATAATAATTATTATTATTATTATTTAAATATTTTTTTTATTTTACATTAGAATAGTAATATTTTTTTATTGATTTGTTTTATTTTTTATAATTAAATCATTTTTAAATAAATAAATACATAATAATAATAATAATAATATAGTAGTAGTAGTAGTAATGTGTTGTTATATAGTCATACTAAATGGTGAAAAATACCAAAAAAAAATATTTTCTTTTTTTATAGTTGTCTTTAGCTGCACTGGCCAATAGCTGTTTCCAACACCCACTTATCTTTTAAGCAGACCATTTGTAGTACGAGACAGTACACCATGGTTCCAATACCACATGGTTTGGGATAAACAAACTGCTGTTTAATATTAGACAGATTTCACTACACAAACAAACTTTTCATTGAGAGAGGGATGCAGTAGCATAGAAAGGTCATTTAGCAGCTTTACTGATGTAAGGCACACATTGCAATTTAAGTGTGTTGGCAATGTGCTATGCTATTCATGTGTGTGTGTGTGTGTGTGTGTGTTAATGGGAAGGTGACGCTTTACAGTGTGTGTTGTGGCGTGTGTGTGTGGGGTGCTGTGGCATGTCGTACGTCTTGATGTTACACAGGCTCACTGTTGTGCATTCGTTCCACACGTCCCTCTTTATCAACTATGGGAGTCCCTGTGGCAACTGTCCATTATATAGAGTATTTTGATTTAGAGTAAATAATATTGATATACAAAATATTGCTAAAAACTTAAAAGAAAATAAAATGGCCAAAAAAATCCCAAAGACATCCACTGTTTTTTTTTTTTTTTTTTACATTTTTTTAACAAATCTCTCATGCTCCACAAGCCTGCATTTATTTAATCAAGTAAAAACTGTAAAAAATTGAATTGAAATATTATTAAAATTTAAAATATTTTATATTTGAATATAATTTAAAATGTAATTTATTTCTGTGATGGCAAAGCTGAATTTTCAGCATCATTACCCAGTCTTCCGTGCCACATTTCAGAAAGCATTATATTATGCTGATTTGGATGCTCAAAACACATTTCTATTTGTTGAAAACAATTATGCCCCCATATATTTTTTGAAGAAGTACAAAGAAGTATAAGTTTTTGTTTGTTTTGTAACATTATTAATGTTTTTACTGGTCATTTTTGGTCGATTGATGTGTCCTTGCTGAACAAAAGAGTGACTGAATGTTGCTAAAACGCTACATTTGATGAAAGTTTACAGACTTACATTTTTTTTCATTTGGAATAACATGCAGTGATAAATCATTCACAATAAGACAAGGAATGTGCATTAAGAAATAAATAGGGTTCATTATGTTTTCATGTAGAGTGAACCACAATGGCGAAAAAATTATATATATTTCACAGATTTAGCTCACAAGGTGAGTCATGCGAAGATGAATTCCAGTCGATTTACGAGATATAGCCTACATGGAGCTCAAAACCAGTCCAAACTCATTCACAACGGTATCATCTGACCCCTAGCAGATATATACCTAAAAACCACGAGGAACAGTGTTACAGGCTGGAATGAGAGGGTTTGACCAGGGTAGAAAGGAGAGATGTCATGGAGAGGAATGTACGATGTGGGCTAGAGAAGAAGAATGCACCGAGGGAAATGTCTGCATATTCAAGGCTGCCCACGGCACACATTTGCCCAGTTTATAGCTAAAAGTCTCCATCCTCTCCTCTCCCTATCTGTCTATCTCCGTCTCCCTCCCTCTTTGTCTTTTTCCCCCATTCCCGCACCTCTGAGGAAGGAGGAAGAACAGGAGGACTTTGAAGAACCAGAACCAGGAGCCGAGAGACCAGTCCTTCCCCTTCAGAAGAGCCCAAGAGTGGAATCTGGATCTGGTATGAGGCAAGTGTCCTGGATGGTTCAAGGCTTGTTTGTGGGGCATGAATGGTCTGTTTGTTTGGCTTGGGAATTGCTTCATCCTTTTTAACGCGTGCTGCCAGGGGTTTCAGTTCCAAGCAACAGCAGTTTGCTGCCTCTTAAATCTTGTGTGATGGGCATATAAATTAGTTCTGTTTTTCTGGAACAGCTGGTGTCATTATAATTATTCAGTTATGATTAACAAGAATAAAAAGGCTGCTTGGGATGTTTGTTTAATGAGCGATTTCCGGAAGGCTTCAATTGTTGCAATATGCACTGTAAAATATTGCCAGGATTAATAGCATTCAACAGTCATTATAAGAAAATACTGTGGTTTTATTTGAGTGTGTGTGAAATATTTCTGAAAAAAAGAATCTATATTTATATGTGACTATATTTATATATACAAAAAGACAATATATTTTACATACAGAAAATGAAGCCTGGTTGTGAGAGCATTTTTATTGCAGATTATTGTTTTACCGTATTTGTTTCTGTCATAACAAAAAATCATATTGCATTAGATAATAATTTTTAGTAAGTAGTTGTTTTTGTTTTAAATCACCATTATGGTGACTAGTCTTGAACATTATTCAGGCCTATTATGAATTCATTTACTTTTAATGAACTGGTTGCATTTTGGTAAATAAAAAAAAGAGTTATTTACAAGAATAGTTCAGCCAAAATATGAATATTTTTTCATAATTTACCCTCATGCTGTTCCATTTGACTTTATTTTTTTCTGTGAAAACAAATTTGCAATGAAAGTCAATGGGGTCCAAAACATTGCATTGATTTTATTTATTTATTTTTAACATGAGGGTGTGAAAATGATAACGGAATGTATTTCTATGGTGACATAAATCTGGTCATAGCTTGATGTGGACTTGTATTGTGTGGTACATTGCAGTAATAGTAGTCCTACGGAAATAATATATTTTATTCATAAGAAATAAGAAGCAGACTGTTTGCCACCACATAGAATTATTATTTGATTAAAGTAAACTGCTACCTGTATCTAGAAATACACTGTAAATTTAAACTAGAGCTGTGTGGGGCACTTTTCGACAATCTTTACTGTTTTGTATATTAAGACCTGAAAGTGTACCTATAAAAGCTTGATGTAACAGTCCTCTGTCATCTCATGAAGTTCATTGGTTCAATAACTGCGTCAAACACGTGAGCTATCAGGGGAATCTTTCTAATATAATAATCTTTGAGATTTCAAGAACAATCCATTTTTCAGCCACCATCTGTAGTCCCCGTCTGCTCTGAAGTCTTCAGGAGATGCCCGTGCGTGTTTGTGAAGCACACACACCACTGACGAGCGCGTGAATAAAGTTAACAGAGGCAGCTGGGTGACGCTGTGTGAGCGTGGATGAATGTGCTTTGGATGATGTGTCATATCATGAACAGTGCTTTCTGTATGCGCGCCAAACACGCAAGGGTTGACGTCGTACACTCATAATGAGCAATTCTCCTCTCCCACACACTGCGGCCCTGTACGGCGTGCGTGAGTCTGTCAGAGAAAGTGTGTCTGTGTGGGTTAAGAGAGCTAATGTTGCTTCTTCATACTGATGTCATTTCTTTGTTGTTGTTTTAAGACACATCAGAAGAGAAGCTGAGTTGATGTGCTGTGAGAGAACGCCCCCTTGTTTGTGAGGGAAGAACAGCAGCGGCTTGTTTACCATTGGAGAGGGAATTAAAGTTGGTTAAGCACACTCTGCCAGGAGTTCAAGGTATTGCCTAAAACAAATACAAACAGGCCCGGTTTCACAGACAGGTCTTAGACTAAGCCAGGATTAGGCCATAGTTTAATGAGGACATTTAAGTAGTTTTTACTGGTGTGCATCTAAAGACAAAACAAAGGCACTGATATATTTTAAGATCAGTCAGGGCAAGTTTCTTTCAGTTGAAACACCTCAGACTTAAATTTTAGTCTAGGACTAGGCTTAAGCCTTGTTTGTGAAACCGGGGGATATACATTTTAGAAGTGTCCAAAACTGTTAGATAATTCATAGTATATATGAGAAGCAGCATAAGACATTTATCAAAAGATATAGATATAAAATACAGGATTTAGGTGAATCAGAAACATGTCCAGGTCACTTTTGACCATAAAATAAAATAAAAAGAATGAAAAATTATGTTCTGCTTAAACAGTTGTTGTACTATTGTTGTTGTTGTTTTTTATTCCCATTATTGGAATTCTGCACATTTCAACCTCTCCCCATCTCTTAAGAAAATAACAAGCACAATTGTGTTAGTAGAGTCTGTTTGTCTCGCTGATGATGCATGTGCTGGTTTTGTAACAGAGGTCTATGGTCCAGAGTTAAACTGAGACCATGAAGGGCTTGGAGCTGCTGCTGTTGCCTCTGCTGCTTATTCTGAAAGGTAACAACTTCTTCTAAATCAAACTTGCTGTTTCTATGGTTTCTTTGGTTAAAGCTGCTAAAGATACCATGGTACATGTTCAAAAACATGATATCACTATAGTACACTTCCAAGAGACATGGTGTTATTTTATTAACTAAATTTCCTGCACTTTTCTCGCTTTCTCTGAAAAGATGTAAGTGCCCAGTGGAATGTATGGATGCCGAGAGATATTTCAGCCATGACAAACTCCTGTGTGGTTATACCCTGTTCATTCACATACCCCTCCGGCATCAGGCCTTACAGAGGGGTCCATGGGATCTGGTATTTCGGCCACCCCTACCCCCAGCTTTTCCCCCCAGTGGTGTATAAGTCACGCACAGATATTGTTCATGAAAGTTACAAGGGACGGAGCAAGCTCCTCGGTGACTTAACACAAAAAAACTGTACTCTGCTGATAAATAATGTTGGCGTAGAACATTCTGGAAGGTATTACTTCAGAGCAGACCTAGGTGGCGCAAATATCTACACTTATCCTGACTTCACAAAACTACAGGTGTTGGGTAAGGCCATTTTTTAATTATTCGTTTTTGATGTGTCTCCAAGTAATAATATTTAAAATCTTAAAAAAAACTGCAAACAAAAATGAAACCGTTGTCATCATTTACTTACCCTCACGTTATTCTAAAACTGTATGATAGTCTTTCATCTGTGGAACTTAAAAGAAGAAAAATGTTCAGAATATAATTTTGTGTTCCACAGAAGAAAGAAATTCAGAAAGGTTTAGAACGACATGAGGGTGAGTAAATGACTAAATAGTTCTTTGCAGTGTGGTTACTAAAACATTGTTGGTCTAGCATATGAAGTCAACATGAAACACATTTGGTCTAGCATTTGAAGTCAACATTTCAACCACAATCAATTTACTTTCATAGTTAAGATGTATTTCTGGATCAAACCGCATATTTAATATGTAGGGCGGGACTTTGGATTGTGGAAAGGTGTTCTGTAGAAGAATGGAGCCAGACCTGAATGCAAATTTGTTAAAGCAATGAATAAATAGCTATTTTGCTTGATGAAAAATGCACATTAAAACCAAAACCGCATATTAAAATGTAAAAATGGTCTGTTTTGACTTAATATTGACTTTAAATATCTCTTCCTCTTCTAGATCAGCCCAACATTGATGTTCCAGAGGAGATTGTTAGTGACCAAAGCCTGGACTTGACCTGTTATGTCCCAGACAATTGTCCAGACATGAGTCCACAGATCCACTGGATGTACACAGACTACCTGCCCGACCCTGTTTTCACCCCTGACAATGTTGAGGACAGCAACACCGCAGTACTGTCTAGCACCCTCACCTTCACACCCAAACCCATGCACAATGGCCAGCTGCTGGGCTGCCGGGTTCATTACGAAAACACCACCTTTTTTTATGAACGCCTCATTTCACTGGACGTCAAGTGTGAGTTCCACCAAATCACTATTTTATAACTGCATATTAATCATAGAGATAATATGTACTGACTTGTTGTATGACTTGTATGTACTCTTATCTGTAGTCGGCCCTCGAACTGTGTGGGTAAATGTGTCTCAAGAGGTAATGGAGGGAAGCTCGGTGGTCCTGCACTGTGATGTGGACAGTAATCCAGCCCCCACAATAACCTGGTATTTTGGAGAAAAAGAGCTGATGTCAGAAGTTGCCTCAAACTCTTCGCTGCCTCTGGACAACCTGACCCCAGAGGAGGAAGGTGTCTATACCTGCGTTGGTGACAATGGCTACGGCAGCATGAACACATCCATGTATCTGGCAGTAAATTGTAAGTAAAAGTTCATGCACTCTTGTGTATTGCAATATAAACCGTTTAACACTACTGTAAGCAATTCTTTAGGGAATGGGGGTGTTTTTGGAAGCAGCCATTGGATATTGTTTTTGCATTTTTTGATTCAGTGTTGTGCAAATATGTTGTATGGCAGCATAAGCGATATGGTAGAATTCCATTATCCATCTGAACATTCTGCATTTCCACATTCTTCTTGATTTCCTGTCAAACTGGAAGATCCACCCCGGGAGCCATGGATGAATGCATCTCTAACGTTGTTGGAAGGATCGTCAGTTTCTCTACAGTGCATCAGCAAAGGAAACCCAATGCCCACGTTGACCTGGCTGAAGGATGGGGAACTGGTGGGCACCATCACAGCAGAGGAGGGATCTGTGCTTGAGCTGCCCAAGATCACACCGCAGGCCCACGGAATCTACCGCTGTCTAGCTGAGAATGAACACGGACGGGCCAGCAACTCACTTAACATTACGGTAGAATGTAAGTCACTGGAAAAGACTGATCAGTTGAGATACTGAGCCAGTAGATTGTGATTATGCTTAGGGACAGTAAATGAAGACATTTTCTCCAAAGAAAAGTTGGTTTTGGCTTGTGTTCAACCTGTGTGAAGCCTTAAAGGGATAGTTCACCCACAAATTAAAATTTTGTCATTAATTACTCACCCTCATGCCATTCCAAAACTTCAAAACCTTTTACACACAAATTAAGATATTTTATGAAATCCAAGAGCTTTCTGACGCTGCATAGACAGCAGCGCAACTACCACATTCAAGGTCCAGAAAGGTAGTAAGGACATTGATATAATAGTCCATGTGATATCTGTGGTTCAACTTTAATTTTATAAAACTACGAAAATACTTTTTGTGTGCAAAGAAAATAAAAATAATGACTTCATTCAGCACCACAGGCATGCGTCATTTTACTCTCGTGAACGCATGTAAACGGACTGACACAGAAGAGAAGAAACTGTTGAATGAAGTTGTTATTTTTGTTTTCTTCATGCACAAAAACTATTCTTGTAGCTTCATAAAATTAAGGTTGAACCACAGATGTCACTTTTTAACATTTTTTTTTTAACGATGTCCTTACTACCTTTCTGGGCCTTGAACATAGTAGTACCCTTGCTGTCTATGCAGGGTCAGAAAGCTCTCAGCTTTTTCTTCATCAAAAAATATCTTAATTTGTGTTCTGATGATAAATGAATGTTTTATGGGTTTGGAACGACATTAATTACAATTACTGAGTAATTAATGACAGAATTTTCATTTTTGGGTGAACTATCCCTTTAAGTTGGCAAGATGAGCACAGATCACATGTGTCAAACTCCACTGTCCTTGCAGGGTGTAGCTCCAACCAGCTCCAAAACACCTGCCTGGAAGTTTCTAGTAATCCTGAAGACCTTGATTAGCTGGTTTAGGTGTGTTTAATTATGTTTGGCAGCAAACTCTGCAGGACAGTGGCCCTCCAGGAACTGTAGTACTCAAGTCTGGACAAGTCCAGACTGGGACTCAAGTCCAAGTCCAGGTCGAGTTCAAATGCTCCTCAAAAAATAGTTTGAGTTTCTTGCAACAGACTTGAGATGTAGTAGTGTGAAAATATTGATAGATATGCCTTTTGAATATTTCTGCTCAATTTTCCCAGTTGCCCCCGTCCTCCTTGACGACTCTAAGTGCACTATAGTCCGTGAGGGCGTTCAGTGTGTGTGCATTGCATCGGGAAACCCTGAGCCTGTGATTGAATTCTACCTGCCTGACCTCAACATCACCATCAACGACTCCAACAGCCTGTTTAACTACCGCACATACTCAGATGGGTACACGTCCACAGGCATCATCAAGCTCCAGGACAAGGGTGAAAGGGGGAACAATGGTGATACTGCTGTCCATGTTCACTGCAGCATCAGCAACATGTACGGCTCCGAGAACATCCGCTTGGAACTGCAGCAGGAGAGTAAGTAGACCTTCTTTCAAACCACATGTGCAACTGTTAATGCGATTTTGATGTATCATCAGTGAACTCTACACACTCTTTCAGAAAAGTTCATGATGGCCGTCATAGTGGGGACTATCGGAGGTGTGGCAGTCATCGCCTTCATCATTGCAGCTGTGAGATACGTGGGTCAGAATAATAAAAAGTGAGTATCCTTCACCAGAAAGACTGGGAGAAGAACATTTAGGTGGAGTTTGTGGGTTGGGACTGGGGTTTGTAGGTATCAAAACACCCAAGCCTAGTCATCCATGTTCAGTTTTGTTTTGGATTTTTTTTTTTTGGCATTTGGTTTTCAAGCCATAACCCACTCACAGATGATCCAATTTGATTGCTTGGTAAACATGCCACATTGTGCATGAAACTGCAGACTAACAAATCTATTGCAGGTTCAATTGCCCCATGCCATTGCTTTTCAGCCTCAAAACCACTGAGCTCTGCAGCAAACACCCTGCTCCTTTCTCATTTTGCAAGAAAAAATAAAACGTCCCATTGAAAATAAAAACAAAACACTGCCAAACTTGACACTGTGGCACAATGCCAGTTTTATTTAAGGGGTTGCAATGATCCCCTTGTGTTAAAATGGATGCCCAGGCTTAAAGGAATAGTTGGCCTAAAAATTTCAATTCTGTCTTTTACTCACCATAAGGTTTTCGTTCTTCTGAAGGAACACAAGCAAAAATATTTTGCTGAATGTCCAAGCAGTTCTTTTCCATACAATGTAAAAGAACAAGGTCTTTCAACCACTGAAAGAGAAAAAAATATATTACATAAAAATGCTCACAAAAAAAAAAGTAAATTAAAAATACTTCACAAAAATATTCATTGGTTTTTGCATGTCTTGTGACCAATAATCATTCAAATCAGTTCAAGCATATCATTTTTTGAAGGTCGACCCCAGTCTCCATTCATTGGATGGAAAAGAGCAGCTTAGACTCAAAAGAATTGCATGGAATAGAGCAGCTAAGACATTCTACAAAATGTCTTGGTTTGTGTTCCACGGAAGAAAGTCAGTCATACAGGTTTGCAATGTCATGAGGATGAGTAAAAAAATGACAGAAGTTTGATTTTTGGATCAACTATCCCTTTAAAGTGTTGCCGCAAGCCAGTTAGTTCACAGCATGGTTGAGTGTGAGACAGAGTCTGATTCTCTGACTCCACCCCCCAGAGAGAATGGTAACCCTGGGCAGGACGTGGGATCTAAAGTGGAGAATCCCTCAATGTTCTACAGCGCAGTCAAGAAGGACAAACAGAGTCTCAGGAAAAAAGTGGTGAGATATTACAATAATGAATAAATCACCTACACAGTATATACAGTACTTGCACACACAGTGATAATGCAAAATAAAAAATATATGCACACCATATAATAAAATAATCAACATTCTGTGGTCTTTTTCATGCATATTTGTGGCAAATTATATTATATACTGGCTCTTCTCTAGTTGTAATTAGCTTTCCACACTTAGCCTTAGTATTAAAACAATCAGGAACCACATATGAAAAATAATTGCTCATATATATAATTTTTAGAAAATGATTCAAAGAGGGAAACATTGCCGTTCACAGACCTGAAAAAGTCATCTGCTATGATCAGAATGGTATGCTAGCTCGCTGTTCACTTAATATTGCACAATATACACTTAATGCTACTATTTTTTTTTAAATAGTAAGTGCAAGAAGAGGCACTATTTCACAACTTAACAAACAGTAGTTTGCTACATTGTTGTGACATTTGCATGCTGGAAATATCCAATTATCATCAAATTCTGATTCTTCATCAAATTTTGTCGATAAATGTCTTGGAAGTCCAATCAAAAATTTAATTAATAAAGAGATGGCTGAAAACCTCCACTTTAATAATTACACTAGTAATGGAAGGCTAAGTGAAACGTTTTGCATTGTAGGATACAGTGTCCTCTTTTGTATATGCAAATTTTGGCAGTATATGTATTAAATGTATTACAGTAGGTCATCTGCATAGTCTATGGCAAAACAAATTGCATATGTTTTTTTGAATATAGCTACTGTCACAAAGCCAAGTGTGGATGGTACGTCACAGCTGAGAGTTCCAGTGTAGGCCTATGCTTAGAGCATTTCCTGACCTCAATTCTCTCCTCTTTCATTGCTTTCTATGCATTCTCTGTCTCTTTTTCTTCCCCTAACATAGCTTAAGACTGAGCTCCTGGGCTCAAAGTTTAACTCCATCCTAGAGGAAGGCACGGTAAGGCTGAAATTTAAGATGAGCATGTAAATGAATGGGTGGAGGTGAAATAAACTAGCATTAGACAACAATAAAAGCAAAATATTTTGAGAAAAAAATTCAGTTACTACAAAAATAATTTAGATTTATTTCTGTTTTAACAATGCTGTTCACTGCTGCCTGGAAGCTAATAGTTCATGCGCTGGCTACCTCATTCTGTTTAGCGGCTAATTGCTAACAGTGCTTTTTGAGTACTTTTATTTCGACATGACCAACGTTTTCCTGCTCTGCCTCCAAATATTATGCTTAAATATTTTCCTAAATAATTTTTACAGGGAGACGACAGTGATTACCAATCTGTTGGCCCGATGGCAGGCATGGAGAGGCAAGAGCTGAATTACGCCGCCCTAGAGTTTCTCCATGGACGACACCGGGAGGGAGGCTTCAGGAGGGCTGATGGTGACGGCAGCGACTACACTGAAATTAAGGCCAAATGAACCGCGATTCTTCCCTGATGCCTTGGCCAAACGGGACACGGTGGCCACTAGCGCCCAATAATTCCACAAATTTTCTATTTCACCCATATTAAATGTGGCCTTTTCAGGGGACAACTGTCTTGAACAGTTAGCGGACAATGAGTCTGAGGTTGTTTTAGATTGCATTCTCTTATGTCTCCAAGGTTCTGGGAATGATATGTTCCTATATCAGTAAAAGATACTTACAATAGAGTTTCTTTATATATTTACTAAAGTTTTTGGTTATTTATACCCATTCTTGACTGCAACCATACCAGATATTTTGTCTCTCAATCAGATATGAGAGGTTTTAGTAATCTCCTGGTTTATAAGACAACACTTTCCAAAAGGAAGGGTCTTTTTCCCAATTGTTACAGTAGGGCTTATAGTTTGAAGCACGCTTACGGGAAATGGTATGGTTTGCAGGTGAGTCTCAGTCACTAGTGGTCCTTCTCACTGTGTCCGCTGTAAGTCGAAGCATCAGGGAACGAGGTGCAATGTGCGCCTTGACATAATGTATAAGCACTATCCCAAATCTGTGTTTGTCTGGGAGGACTAATACTCTCTTCAATACAGCGGTTGTTTTCTGAGTGTACCAGTCTACATGCACATTTCAATATTCATCCACTGATACTTTTATGAGATACCCAGAAGTGATTGTTAAAGGAATAGTTCACCCTAAAAAAAAATGAAAATTCAGCAAACTCACCCTCATTTTGTTCCAACTGCATGTTGCAAGAATCTTCATTTAGTTCTTTTATTACAATAGCTCAGTGACCACAACTAAGTATAAAAACAGACCAAAAACATAATAAAAGTACCATGAAAAACTTGTATTCTATATTCCAAGAGTTCTAAAGCCATCGTTGACATCAGTAATGGCAAAACATAATGTGATGCATTTTAATTCCAGACTCAAAATTGTAATATTGTATATATATATAATATTGAGTCGTATGGACTACTTTTGTGGTGTTGTTATGTTTTTGTTCTTTTTAGTGTTGATTTGTTCCATATGGGTTTGGAAGAAAATGAGGGTGAGTAAATAACACAATTTTCAGTTTTGGGTGACATCGTTATCGTTGGCTTAAAGAGACAGTTCACGCAAAAATGGAAACAAATTGTCATCATTTACCCTGTAGTTCCAAAAATGCATGGTTTTCTTCCTTCTGTGGAACATAAAAGAAAACATTTTGAACAGTGTTGGTAAACAAACAGTTGCTGGTAGCCATTGACTTCCATAGCACAGAAAAAACACTATGGAAGTCAATGGCTACCGTTAACTAAAATATATTTTATTATGTTCAGCAGAAGAAAGAAACTCATACAGGTTTGGAACAACGTGAGGGTGAGTAAATAATGACAAAATGATCATTTTTGTGCAAACTGTTCCTTTAAATTTATACTATTTTTTTTTATTTTAATTTATACTGTATCTTCATTTATTTGTATTTGTACATGAAAACAGGCCAGTAACTGGATTCAAAACTGGTTTATTGAATGGTTGCTGGATTTTGTTTGTCCCAATGACTTTATACCCTTTTATTCAGACATATATTTGTTTTAAATATGTTCCAAATACATTGAGGCGCAAAATCACCCTGATAATAATTCAGCCGTAGTATATGATAATGCCTGATGGTCATCCCTGCCCCGGTACACATTGCAATCCAATATGTTTAAGCTGATTTCATAGAAACAGAAAGTCGTATTAAATAATGGATTGTTGTTGTAAAACTGAATAAGAAATAACCACTGTTTGGAACATATAGGAGGGTATCACTTTACCTAAGGTGCTTGAAATAAATGTAATGTTTTATGTAATCATGTAATCCTCTGGTAAGGTTGTGTCGATAGATGTTTGTTAGATGGTCAGTATATGCGATTAGCCCTTGAAATGCAATTTGACTAACAGATTAATGAGTCCTTATGATATTAAATTAATTGCATCTTACATTTATCAAGCATTCAAGGCACCTTGGTAGGATACCAACGTATGTAAATACTCTGCATGATATATAGTTCTGTGTTGTGAACCTTTGACCACACAACAAGAACATACATTGTGCAACAATGGTGTATATTTTGCAGGAAGTCACACAAAAAATGACATTATATGTGCAATTAGTAACACAGACGGTCCATGTTTGAAGATATATACAGATATTTATTTGTAAGCAAACAGATTCGGGGGCGCATTTGTAGGTCAAACCTAATTTTTCACTTTGAGTGTTGTAAAGAATATTTGTATGTATCTGACTGTGTGATGGCAATAATAATGAACAAAGTAATGTTGTTTCCTTATTGACATAATAATGCAGAACAGAAAACCTCCAATCGTTATTTAAATAATAATTTACATGATGTTCTTTGCTTGCTTTCTTTTTGTTTAATAAAAGTCTCCAGCCTCAAAGTATGCCAGTCTTCTTTAAAAGTGAAACGACAAATAAAGTAAACATAATGATAAACAGGTTAATTCGCTTTATTTGTACGTTCTTGAAGAAACTGCTTTTCCAGAATATTTATTGGAATAAAAAAATAATACGTGTGCATTATAATGCAAGTTGATAGATCCCTCAAAATTAAAGGGTTAGTTCAACCAAAAATGAAAATTAGCCCATGATTTACTCACCCTCAAGGCATCCTAGGTCTATATGACTTTCTTATTTTAGACGAATCCAATCGAAGTTACTTTCAAAATTGTCCTGGCTCTTCCAAGCTTTGTAACGGCAGTGGGTAGGTGTTTTCGTTTAACAGTCCAAAAAGAAGTCCAATAAAAGCGCTTCAATCCATAACAAACAGTGCCACAAAATGGCCTCCTGTAGCGAAAAGAAGCGTTTTTGTAATAAAATATCCATAATACATTAGAAGCAGTTTTCTCTAACTTCCGCTAACTGTTGTATGCAAAAGCCTTTCTGGGCAGATGACGTAGGAGTATGTGTAGCGCATGCACTGGTGAGATAAACTAGTCTAGTGACAGGAGCAAAGGAAGCAAAGATTCCTTACTTTAGTCTCCTCTTGGCTTATATCGAAAACCTCCGCAATTTTTCTTTAGTAATCCTCGTTTTGTATATCTAATTTGTGACCAGCGTTTTGTATTGCTCTCTCCTCCGCGCTTCGTGTTTGTCACTTCTTACCGGCTCATGCGCTATGCATACGTCTTATGTCATCCATCCAGGACTGCTTGTGTGTACGACAGTTAGCGGAAGTTAGAGAAAACTGTTTCTAATGTTTTAAATATGGATATTTTTCTTACCAAAAACACATCTGTTCGCTACAGGAGGCCTTTATTCACCTCCCAGAGACATGTGTGGCACTGTTTATTATGGATGGATGTGCTTTATTGGACTTCTTTTGGACTGTTGAACAAAAAAACCCACCTGCTGCCATTATAAAGCTTGAAAGAGCCAGGACCAGTGGTGGTCAATAACGAAGTAAAACTTCTTCGTTACTGTACTTAAGTAAATTTTTCAAGTATCTGTACTTTACTGGAGTAGTTTTATTTTGAGTAACTTTTACTTTTACTTCACTAAGTTACATTCCAAAGCATAAGATCGTACTTTTTACTTCACTACATTTCATAAAACATATCGTTACTCCTTATCTTTTCAATGATTATAATATTATAATATTCTTTTCAATGAACCAATTTTTCAGTGAAATTGGTTCGCAAATCGCAACAAACGATTCATTCACGATCCGATTGCAGCTGTTCTCGAGTCGCAACTCACTGATTCAAATGATCCGTTTAGAGCGAGTCTCCAGTGAACTCAACTCACTCATTCAAATGATCCGTTTAGAACGAGTCTCCAGTGAACTCAACTCACTGATTCAAATGATCCGTTTAGAGCGAGTCTCCAGTGAACTCAACTCACTGATTCAAATGATCCGTTTAGAGCGAGTCTCCAGTGAACTGAACTCACTGATTCAAATGATCCGTTTAGAGCGAGTCTCCAGTGAACTCAACTCACTGATTCAAATGATCCGTTTAGAGCGAGTCTCCAGTGAACTCAACTCACTGATTCAAATGATCCGTTTAGAGCGAGTCTCCAGTGAACTCAACTCACTGATTCAAATGATCCGTTTAGAGCGAGTCTCCAGTGAACTCAACTCACTCATTCAAATGATCCGTTTAGAACGAGTCTCCAGTGAACTCAACTCACTGATTCAAATGATCCGTTTAGAGCGAGTCTCCAGTGAACTCAACTCACTGATTCAAATGATCCGTTTAGAGCGAGTCTCCAGTGAACTGAACTCACTGATTCAAATGATCCGTTTAGAGCGAGTCTCCAGTGAACTCAACTCACTGATTCAAATGATCCGTTTAGAGCGAGTCTCCAGTGAACTCAACTCACTGATTCAAATGATCCGTTTAGAGCGAGTCTCCAGTGAACTCAACTCACTGATTCAAATGATCCGTTTAGAGCGAGTCTCCAGTGAACTGAACTCACTGATTCAAATGATCCGTTTAGAGCGAGTCTCCAGTGAACTCAACTCACTGATTCAAATGATCCGTTTAGAGCGAGTCTCCAGTGAACTCAACTCACTGATTCAAATGATCCGTTTAGAGCGAGTCTCCAGTGAACTCAACTCACTGATTCAAATGATCCGTTTAGAGCGAGTCTCCAGTGAACTCAACTCACTGATTCAAATGATCCGTTTAGAGCGAGTCTCCAGTGAACTGAACTCACTGATTCAAATGATCCGTTTAGAGCGAGTCTCCAGTGAACTCAACTCACTGATTCAAATGATCCGTTTAGAGCGAGTCTCCAGTGAACTCAACTCACTGATTCAAATGATCCGTTTAGAGCGAGTCTCCAGTGAACTGAACTCACTGATTCAAATGATCCGTTTAGAGCGAGTCTCCAGTGAACTCTACTCACTGATTCAAATGATCCGTTTAGAGCGAGTCTCCAGTGAACTCAACTCACTGATTCAAATGATCCGTTTAGAGCGAGTCTCCAGTGAGCTCAACTCACTGATTCAAATGATCCGTTTAGAGCGAGTCTCCAGTGAGCTGAACTCACAAGTAAACACTGGAGATCTTGTGAGCGTCCGCACGCGCAACTGATGCTGCTAAAAGTAAGTTACTAATGTCGAATTTTAGGATTAATTATTGTAACTGAAAATCATATTTAAGTCAAAACTGTCAGTTGTTTGTGAACTAAATCTGCGATAAAGGGTGATCTATTTAAGCCCACTGAAATGCTTGAATGCACACAGATCAATGTCAGTGTCTCTATGTTTTAGGTCAAATAACAAAACATTAAAATAACACAGATTAAATAAAATAACTCATGCACGTTCATATTCCCCGCTGCTGTAAAGTTAGCAGTTTTATTAAATTGCTATGCATTTAGCCCTATGTGACCTCTGTTTTTATATTGTTTATCAACAGTACACATTTTTATATTGTTTAGATCATCGAGCCGAGCAGACAGATATGAATGTTTATTCATAACCATACTGAAAATAAGTAAATATTGTTAGCTAATGCTAACTGTCTAGCTAACAAGCTTGCTGGTGCTAAGTTGTGAATTTTTTGATATAAAGTCCAAATATTTTTATTCAGCCACCTAGATAGATTACATCTGATGTAAAATGAAAGGATGTGATGTTCAGAACACAGTAACTACACCACAGACAAGGTTTGAGAAGAAAAAAATCATGAAAATATAATTATATTTTCCTTAAAATGTTCTTCTTAACTTCAGGCCTAATTCTCATGTCATATATAACTGACGTTCTGCAAAACAAGAAGTTTTAAAACACTTTTTTTCTTACTGGGGAAAATTAGACGGTCAAATCTGTTTTCTCTCAGGTACATCGCAGTGTAAGCTTCACAGTGAACATCACTACATCATTCTTATCAACGTAGTCCATATCAACAACAAATATATATATCTTGACTCCATATAGTGGTCATTTTGGGAAAATTACAGGTATTTTGGGCAGTAGGATTATAAAAATGTGCTAATATAAAATTTAATTAAGTAGTCTACATAAAATTGCAAAATAAATCTATCAGTACTTTTTTACTTAAGTACATAAAAAAATGAGTACTTTTGTACTTTCACTCGAGTAAAATTTAAAAAGCAGTACTTTGACTTTTACTGGAGTAATATTTTAGTATACGTATCTGTACTTTGTCCACCACTGGCCAGGACATTAATCTCCGATTGGATTTGTCAGAAAAAATAAAGTTATATACACCTAGGATGCCTTGAGGGTGAGTAAATCATGGGCTAATTTTAATTTTTGGGTGAACTAACACTTTAAAGCTTCAGAAACCACGCAAAATGTACACAGAGGTAATCCATATGGAGCCTGTTGAAGCGTCTTCTAAAGCGAAACGATAGAGCTACATAACATGAGATAACATGAGCAAAAAATAGAGACCAAAAGATAGGTAATAAAAAAGTGTAATGTGCTGATCAGATCACTAAGACATTTTGATAGTCTCGTACACCGATTCCTCTCTCTTCATTGCAGTCATGTAGACATGGTCGTCATCTTTTGGTTTCATATATTTTTTTCTCCTCCTGTCAGAATGATAATGGTAAAATGTGTGGAATTGCTGACTAACAAACATTTAAACTACAGGTGCATCTCAATAAATTAGAATGTCGTGGAAAAGTTCATTTATTTCAGTAATTCAACTCAAATTGTGAAACTCTTGTATTAAATCAATTCAGTGCACACAGACTGAAGTAGTTTAAGTCTTTGGTTCTTTTAATTGTGATGATTTAGGCTCACATTTAACAAAAACCCACCAATTCACAATCTCAACAAATTAGAATACTTCATAAGACCAATAAAAAACACATTTTTAGTGAATTGTTGGCCTTCTGGAAAGTATGTTCATTTACTGTATATGTACTCAGTACTTGGTAGGGGCTCCTTTTGCTTTAATTACTGCCTCAATTCGGCGTGGCATGGAGGTGATCAGTTTGTGGCACTGCTCAGGTGTAATGGAAGCCCAGGTTGCTTTGATAGCGGCCTTCAGGTCATCTGTATTGTTCGGTCTGGTGTCTCTCCTCTTCCTCTTGACAATACCCCATAGATCCTCTATGGGGTTCAGGTCAGGCGAGTTTGCTGGCCAATCAAGCACAGTAACACCATGGTCATTGAACCAGCTTTTGGTACCTTTGGCACTGAGGGCAGGTGCCAAGTCCTGCTGGAAAATGAAATCAGCATCTCCATAAAGCTTGTCAGCAGAAGGAAGCATGAAGTGCTCTATAATTTCCTGGTAGATGGCTGCGTTGACTGTGGACTTCAGAAAACACAGTGGACCAACACCAGCAGATGACATGGCAGCCCAAATCATCACTGACTGTGGAAACTTCACACTGGACTTCAAGCAACATGGATTCTGTGCCTCTCCACTCTTCCTCCAGACTCTGGGACCTTGATTTCCAAATGAAATGCAAAATTTACTTTCATCTGAAAAGAGGACTTTGGACCACTGAGCAACAGCCCAGTTATTTTTCTCCACAGCCCAGGTAAGACGCTTCTGATGTTGTCTCTGGTTCAGAAGTGGCTTGGTAGCCCTTTTCCTGAAGACATCTGAGTGTGGTGACTCTTGATGCACCGACTCCAGCTTCAGTCCACTCCTTGTGAAGCTCTCCCAAGTGTTTGAATCAGCTTGGCTTGACAGTATTCTCAAGCTTGCGGTCATCCCTGTTGCTTGTGCACCTTTTCCTACCCAAATTCTTCCTTTCAGTCAACTTTGCATTTAATATGCTTTGATAGAGCACTCTGTAAACAGCCACTCATTTCAGTAATGACCCTCTGTGACTTACCCTCTTTGTGGAGGGCGTCAATGTTCATCTTCTGGACCATTGCCAAGTCAGCAATGTTCCCCATTATTGTGGTTTCAAGGAACAAGAGATACCCAGAATTTATACTGTAGAGATGGTCATTAATTGAAACTCAAATGTAAATATTCTAATATTTTGAGATACTGATTTTTGACTTTCATGAGTTATAAGCTCTAATCATCAAAATTAAAACCAAAAACTTTTGAAATGTTTTACTTTACATGCAATGAATCTAAAATATATGAAAGTTTCACTTTTTGAAATATCTGAAATATTTGAAATGCGTATAAAAAAATGAACTTTTTCAGGACATTCTAATTTATTGAGATGCACCTGTATAGAAACGGCCAGCCAACATCTGTTTCTTGAGTTTACAAAGTTCTTACCATACAACGACAATCAAACAGGATGCAAGGATGACAATTAGAACAAATGAAAGGGTAAATAATATCCAAGGGGTTGACAAACTGCAACTTATTTCTAAAAAATGACAAAAAGGAAATAGAGAATACTTAAGATTTTTAGAATGGAAATGTTTTGGATGATTTGTATAAAATAGACATGATGATTGCCTCCTGCTTACCTTGGGGTTTTTCACCATGATTGTGCACTTGGATTTCCATCTTTGTCGTACCAATGAGATTCTCACTGACACATTCAACGGTAGCATTGACTTTACTAAAACCAGGAATGGAGATGTTGCTAATGCTGATGATGTTCTCTGTTGAAACAGCGCTGCAGTGTTTAGTGGTACCGTTCAATATTGGCCAGGATATCTGGGGTAACGGCACACCACTGCTGACACACATGCAGCTCAGTTCATCACCCCACACGAAACAACTGGAGCTGTTCAGGATTATTGGGGAATCTAAATACAAATTATGATGTGTTTATTTAAAATATGGTGTTTATTGCCTTACTTCAAATTAGAATTTATGATGTGGTATAACTGAAATGATACATACGTCTTACTTTGAGGATGACAGTACTTTCAGTCCGAAAACGTCGTTGAAGTGTCACTGTGCAGGTGAGCTCAGTATTGTGATGTTCAGGTTTAGGATATAAAGTCATTATAGAAAACTCCTTTTGCCAGCCAGGCACTCCACAACTTTTTAGTCTAGTTTTTGTTTTAAGCCTAATCCCTGTCCACACAATATGTGCTAAGGGTTGTGGGCAATCCCCTGGAATTTTGCAGGATATCTCGGCCTTCTCTCCCGCTGTGAGCAGTGGGACGTTTATTGTTGGTTTCTGGGTAAGCTCTGAAAACAATTTATTCTATAAATTAATTTGGATTTGTATGTTTCTCTGTCAAAAAGTATATCAACAAATACACACCTTTAACAGTAATATTTACTGTCTGAGGAAAGATATACATATTTCTTTCTCCCCACTCGAGTTTTAATCTGTAGTCCCCATCAGATTTGCCCTGAACCAATTGGTTTAGCAAAAAGCTGCACTCTCTCTCATTGTGAGCAAATCCAATATTTCTGGAAAAAATAGGAACTTCAACAGATGAGTTTTGTGGATCTCCTTTAAACCAGGTTCTCTTAATGGGATCTGAGACACTTTGAGGGACAGTGAAAACACAGAACACTCTGATGCACAAACCAGCCTCTTCAGTGATGTTGTTTTCAACTTCGATGGAGAAGTCATCAGGGACTGAAAACCAAAATCAAATCAAAAGATCAGACAGACTGACACGCAAGCTTAATTATTTGTCTTCTGCAATGTTTAATGTGTTTTAACTATACAACTATATCAACAAAAAAATGCAATAATGTGTATATTTTGCATCGTCGTCCAGAGCTCTTAACACTCTCATGAGAAATGTCTTATACAAATAGCAAAGTATCTAGATGGTAATCATGTCACAGTACACTAAAGGAATGCTTCTGTTCATGTTCCATCTTTTGGCTACTTCTGAGATTATTTCTACAAATAATACAAATTTGTATTTTTAGTAGCTTTTAACATAGTCATGGGTGAGAAATGTGAGAAGAATGTATTGAAAACGGACGACAACAATAGTACTGGTTCAAATGACAAAGAAATGACAAAAAGTCTGCACTCACGTAAAATCTCACAGTTTGTCATTATAATGACAGTCGAGATGAACAACAGCGTTTGCAGCATCTCAGACTAATGTGCTGAAACAGAAATAATCACTGAAAACACTGTCTGTTAATACTGTAGCACAAATATGACAGTAATATGTTGCTTTTGATTGCTTACCCACTATTTGAAGAGCTCAAATAAACTGATGTGACAGCAGTTACTCATCGTTACCATCAGTAAAGATATTGTTGCGCAATGTTATTACACAATGTTTGGATTACACCACCAATGCTTAACAGTAAACTCACTAATCTAACACAGAAACATTTCTAGCACTGAAAAGGATCAGTGTTTTACTATTTACATTTTTATTACATTGCAAAATCATGTGGTTCTGCCACAAACAAACACCACTGCTTCAGCCACAGTTGCTGTGACAGAAATTCAGAGTAAACTTTCCAGCAGGTCTGAGAGAATTCTTTCTAAAAAAGTACATTTTAAGACAAGAAATATATATATATATATATATAACTGAAACTATTAACAGAAAACACAAGACCTTTGAATACAATCCCAACTTTTATTTAATTAAAATTAAAGTCTTAACATAAGAGATGACTTTAAGATATTTTTTAACTCGTCAATAAGCAACTTGACATGTAAACTCAACAAAGAGCTTTATGTCAGCTGTAATTTGTTGATCGAATCACTAAATCACTTTATAATCGCATCCAAAATAACAGTTTTTGTTCATATAATATATGTGTGTATATTTATTTTGTATATATAAATACAAACACATGCATGTATGTATTTAAGAAAAAAATATGTAATGTTTATATATTAAATATATTTATATATAATATAAATGATATGAATATAAATATATACATGTAAATAATTTCAAAATATATACAGCGTGTGTGTGTCTTTAATAAATATACACAGTACACCCACAACAAAAACTTTAATTTCGGATGCGATTAATCATTTGACAGCACTAATACAAACACACAATTTCATAATACCAATGACTCAAATCAAAGGGAAAATATTTTTACATTCATTTCATTATTATTTTGTTTTCACTTTTTACACCAAGTAATATTTCTGAACCTGGAAAAACAGAATAAGTAATAAATAACTGTAAATGTCATAGAAGATAAGGCACTTGATGAGTTAAAATACAGAAATTAAAACAGTCTATTATTTGAACGCAGTCAAGAGGAACAGCAATGTTTGTAGCATCTCTGACTAATGTAATGAGAAAGAAATCATGTCTGTTTATACTGTAGCACAACTGTCAATAATAAAAATACACACAAAGGGGTGTCGTTCTTATTAGTTACCAAAAAAAAAAACTTCTCAACAACTACACCTTTATTGTTAAAATGGTTGCTTACCTAATACAGGTACATCTCAACATATTAGAATATCATGAAAAAGGTCAATATTTTTTGTCACCCATTTCAGAAAGTGAAACCCATATATTATATAGATTCATTACACAGAGTGAAATATTTCAAGCCTTTATTTCTTGAAATTTTGATGATTATGGCTTACAGATAATGAAAACCCAAAATTCAGTGTCTCAGAAAATTTGAATATTACATAAGATTAATATATATACACATGCACACATACATGCATACAGAAGAAAAAGATGGAAAACCTTCTCTTAACATCTAAATAGTATCACTTTTCTTACCCAACACTGAAAAATCTGAATCTAAATTCTGAAATCTGAATTCCCTCCGTTTAAACCCAGCGACGCATTAGTGAGAAGAGCACAGAAATCATCAATGCGCTCGGCCTTTGTCCTGCAGGTCCTTTTGTCCAAGTCTTTGCTGTCAATTTTGATGCATTTAGTTGTGTAGGTCAAGTAAAACTGTTGATTTTAGTATTGTCTTCTACAGGTTGTGCTCTACAGTGAGAAGTACTGTACCTCTCAGTCAGACACTGCAAAGTCACTTGGAAAGGCTCAGAGAAGCTTTCTAAGGCTCTTTCCACACGGCTCTTATAAATGATGAGGGTCTCAATCTCCTGCACCATCTCCTCAAACTTCTGGTCCAGTTCCTGCCTCTAGAATTTGATGTCCTGGATTCTCTGCTCTGAAGAGGAGATGCAAGACTCGTGGGAAAATATGTAAGGCCAGAATTGTTTACACATTATTAAGGAAATAACTTCTATAACCTCTTAACATTTCTATCACTTGTCTTTAGAAAGTCAAGTATCATCTTGAACTTCCTGTCTTCTTGCACATCTAATGCAGGGCCATTCACCCTCTTTGCATCCTGTCACGTGTTTGGTGTATTGCATACCTTGCTTCTTTTGTGCTTCCTGTTGCATTTGGTTGTGTTTGGTAGATTTGTAGATTTTTTTCTAATGAGAAAAAGTCATTCTATGGTTAAAGTCATTGTTTTATGATTACTATATAATTAACCAACACTGAAAATTATGATGAAAATTGAATTAAAACCCTACTGTTGCCAAAAACAGCTGTCATTAAATTATAATATATAAAAGAGCAAAATACTGACACTTTAGATATAACTGTCAGGATTTCAGTTAGGCCCTAACTGTTGTAAAACCTATTGTTTTGCTCATCAACTCTTATCTTAAATAATCCATTCAGCGTTTTCTTTTTACTAAATAAACATTAAATAATTAGGATTAAAACGTTAAACGTAAATAAAGTGTATTACCTGTCAGATGCCTGTGTAAACACGACTGCTGACAATCAGGCTAAAAAAACCCAGATAAAATATCTTCAAGAAAGTAAAAATCTTAAACATACATTTAGTAATAATTTATAAACAGGATCTCTATTTATCAGCCTTGTTGTCATTATTATTATTAGTTAATTAATACTTTGCTATGAGGATACTCAATAAAATCATCAAAACAAATTTTCATTTTTAATTTAAATAACATTTATTTCATGTCATCAGTAAGCATTTGCAGTGGTTTAAAAAATAAAAAAGCTCTTCGTTTACAGAGAAATGGAGTTTCTTACAGTCTTTTACCTTTTATACATTATAATTTGATACAAATACATTCTATTTATACATTAGCATTAGCCTAACATTATAACAAAAACACTTTCTTAAGCCAAAAGAGGGCATATTTGGTTTGACAAATATGTTTAAGCACATAGTCTGCTTATACTTAACGTGAAAGTAATATCAAACTGTATGACCACAAAAATACACTTCTGCACAGTTATTCACACTCAATTTCAGAGAGACACAAATATTATTATAATACCACTTCAGAATGAGTTATAGACATAAATAGAGCCACAAAGTAAACATGTGCCATAAGATTACTCAATTAAATTGTGCAAAAGCAGCCTTTTCTCGACTTTCTCGAAGTTTGAACGGAATGAGAAAACAAGGACAACAGTAGCAGTAACCATAAACACTCAAATTCTGAAGTACAGTAGACTAGTAAAACATTTTGTTTATAAAAAATGTTACAAGATAAACATATACTAAATGTTTTGAGAATGTGGTAATAGTAAGGCTGAGGTGTGAATTTATTCATTAAATAAATAGTTAATTAAATAAAATAGATGGTATGCTTTTCTTAATTTGTAACCTTTTTTGAGAGACGTTGCAAATTTAAATGTGCTTACTTGAGATACCACAATCTATTTGGGACTGGTCCCATCAACTGGCTGCGATTTAAAATATACTGGCTGTAATTTATAATATTTCTTGGATTAAAAAAAAAAAACACACACTATATCACATATCAGTACAACTTCAAATCAATTTTGGATTAAAATTGCACTTGCTTGAATTCGCAGGTATGTTTGGTTTGAGCTGCATATGACAGCATATAAACCAACTTGCACTTTAAACCTGGTCTTAACTGGCTATAGCTTCATCTAGTTCGTTGATATTTTCAGGCAATAAACCCTCTTCAATTGCCGCTCTGGATTCCTGCACCTTTAAATCAATAGAAAACCCTTCAAAAGCCATAATAGTGATATTTATGTATAAAAATACTATTTAATATACTGTATGTATCGCTCTCTCTCTCTACATACATACACACGCACACACAATATTACTCACCTTAAAAGGTCGACTAATACCCACAATGCACTGCAAGTTGCTGCTATAATAGCACAGCACACATTCTCCTCCAAGAACAGGAATTTCATCTTTGTTCACATAAACCTTTGATCAGAGAAAATAGAATTTACTACTTAGCTGCTTATGTGACAAAACTAATTATTTGACAGTTTTAAAGAAACATAGATAGCAAATGTTGCATACTTGAAAGAGCTCATCAGTGAAAGACACCTGGTCATCCTTCACCCAGGTGTACGTGATATAGTCTGAAACGCTTTTAAAACCAACCTGTGAAGTGACATGCACATGGTCTATATTAACAACACCCTGGATAACATTAGTTCACACTACATTATTCTAGTATCACTACTGTAACCATACACGATTATATAGTAAGTTTGATTTTTGTGAACTTATCAGAACAAACCACATTTTGGGAACCTCTCTTACCTTATATACACCGATCCAGTCCCAGGCACTGGAGGGAAAGGACTGGAGAAGGC
This sequence comes from Barbus barbus, assembly GCF_936440315.1. Lineage (NCBI taxonomy): Eukaryota > Metazoa > Chordata > Actinopteri > Cypriniformes > Cyprinidae > Barbus > Barbus barbus. Next base: position 7,695,995 of record NC_136762.1, read on the forward strand.
TGTAGGTTATGAGGGCATCAAAGTCGGCACTCCACTCTCCCTCAGCGCACACCTGCACCAATGGCGTCTCGTACATCTTTCTCAGCTGGTCTCAGAGAAACAAATAGTCATTCTTGTAGTATTTTATAGAATAATAATGGATATTATGTTAGCCAAACTCCTCCCCACCTCCAAGCGGAAGATGCTGATGACGGGCTTATGGTCGCTGATGCCATACTCCATTTTACTTGTGTAATACTCCTGGCTCAGTTTTAGAGGGAACTCGTCTTTATGTTGCTCCTCCAGTTGTTTCTTTGTATCCTCTTGATTTTGACCGTCTTCATTAGCGTCATCTGACAGCGAGGAGTTGGGCTTCACTCTCCAGAGAATCCTGTCGCACCACGCAGGCTTGCGTTTCTTACCACTAGCCAATCACACAGAGATGAAAACGGTTAAATCGGTTAAAAAATATACAATAAAGTTAGGTGGTTTGAAGCTCTTTTCCAGAATCGTACTGCTTTCAATCGAAAGAACATTGCATGCCATCATTGGTCATCATTCATTTTGTGAAAATGAATTCATGTGGCATGCTTTTTATAAAAATCATGTTTATGTCCCAAACTCCTCACACCAAATACACTAAGGACAGACAAGTGGCATATAGGTCTCTCTGTACATGTACAAAATGTTCTAAAACAGTGCTTTTCAAACCAGGGTAATCTAAGTGATTTTAGGGGGGCTGAAGAAAAGTGAAGGAAAATACAATTATATGAAACATTTTAATGTTGTTTGTTTGAAACAGTATTTATTGCAAACAGCATTATTCAAATAAATTTAAATTGAACTGAAAATATTTCTCAAATATTCCAATGTTAGAAAACAAAATTATTTTAAATAACTAAAGAAATAATCACATTAAAATCTGATACAAAATAAATGTAATATTTTCGTTTTGGGTTTGTAATGACATTAAATATATATACACACTACTTCAAAAGTGTGGGGTCAGTAAATTATTTTTTAAAAAGACATTAATACTTTTAATCAGAAAGGATGTATTAATTCAACTGATCAGAAAAGACATTTAATTTGCATTAATCAAAGCATGCTGAAAAAATTCATCATGATTTATAATAATAAGAATTGTTTCTTGTGTACCAAATCAGCATATTAGAATGATTTCTGAAGAATTGTGAGACACTGAAGACTGGAGTAATGTTGCTGAAAATTCAGCTTTGCATCACAGGAAGTACATTCGAAAATATATTAAAATAAAAAAAACTGTTATTTGAAATTGGAATATTTCACAATGTGTTTTTGATTAAAAAAAATGGATACTTGGTGAGCAAAAGTGAATTCTTTAAAAAACAAACAAACTAATATTACAGCCCACAAACTTTTGAACGGTAATGGCCTTTTATATTATATTTTTGTCAACTAAAAGACTAAATATTTTAGTTGGTCCCCTACAAGAGGATCATCATATTTTGTAAAATATAAGGAGTTTATGTGAGTTCATTCACGCTGCATCTCCTTATGGACACCATAAATACATCCTGTAGGTCAAAAAGCATTTTCACTAAGCGGGCCGAGTTGTCCACATGCTTTATAACCATGTGTGTTGCAAAGATCTGAACAGCTACTAGTACCGACAGCACAGAAAAACAGATGATTAATTCTTAAACATCTAAACTCTTTGCAACACACAACAACTATATCCAAACAGACTGGATCTATATGGAAGTTATTAATGGATTATTTATGGTGCTTCATAGATGAATTGGTGTTACAGGACGGGATAGAGGCACACAACTTCAAATTGTGCTACAAACAGGGAAAGGAATGCTGGTGGAATGCTAGACAAGCAGGGTAGGAAGGTTCAAGTTTAGGAAGCACATGGGAATTTAAAGCTTACTTAAAACCAAACCATGTCTTCTGTACCCTGCAGAGGTGGAAAAGAGCACATCTGACAGTTAAGGAGGAGCTGTGGGAGATTCAGGATATTATGGTGATTACTATTGCTATTCAGGAAATGTACTGGAATTAAAGTCAACATGAAATCCAATTGAATTCCACAATAGAAATTTATGTATGAGTGAAAAAAAAAAGTTGAGCACGACTTGATTTTATCCATCAGGAATTGGCTGTGTTGTGAAAAGTGGTATTTTATTTTCTTATTAAAAAAAGACATTTCAAAGGCATTACATTTAAATGAAAGATTGTTTTGTAATAATGTGCAACAATTAAATCATTCACAATAAGACCTTGAATGTGCAATAAAAAAATTCTTATTGACTTTAAAACCAATGACTACAAAATACAGCAGGATGTACTGTAATAAGCCGAGTCATTTACCTTGTGTCATAGTTATCTGAGTTGAAATCAAATTTATAGGTGGGCTGAAAGTCTAGAGGGCCCTCTTCAAACTCCCTCAAAGTAGCTTCCTTCGGCTTCATCATGGTGAGCTGGTGAGATATTGACATGCACAGACACAAACTAACATTATTGTATACATTTAAGTGAGTTACTAATTCTGGATCAGCAAATATATGATTCATATGTTAGTACATTTTTCTACATCTATTTATCAGTACCTGATCTTTAGGCCAAAGAAGATTATAACGCTGGCTGGTGATGCAGTTCCGTACAAAGAGCATCCCGTGGTCCTCGATACGAAAATTCAAATCCCCAAACCAGAGCACCACCCTAGAATTCATGTGCGATAAAGAGCAATGTAGATAAATAAGGAATAAAGAACACAATCAGCCAAATTAAATCATTCACAGAAGACTGTTATGTGGTTATTATTCATGACCGGAACTTACTTGTGATCCAAAATGCGTGGCGTGTTTTTGGTGTCAAAGGTCTGAGCATCTAGAATATACTCAAACTCATCCACCCGCTGAGAGGCGTAGTTCATGTGGGCAGTCAGGTGACAGTTCAGGAAGCAGAGCATGTGACCGTAGAAGGACAGACGGATGGACACTCCTCCTTTATTACCCTTTAATTTTAAGAAAAGAAAGATGAATTTTCCTGCACAACAAATTTTTGTTACATTTTCATTAGGTTTATCAAAAGTTCTTCTGAAAACTATCACTAACTTGCATTGCCATGCTCTTACCCAGTAGCCGTAGAGTCCTGTGCGGGTGTAAGTGACCTGAATGTCTCTGATAAAGGGGACGTGCTCCAGCTTAGTAAAGAAAAGCAAGAGCAGACCTTGCATCCGTATGGAGGACACCTGAATGAGCCACAATAAATACATTTAAATTAAATATTTAAATAAATTACATAAAATATATAAAATGATAATAGATTTAATAAATAATAGATTTAATTGTAATTATAGATTATATCTACTCATTATAAGTCCATGGTAAAACTTTATTTTAAGGACCAATTTTCACTATTAACTAGTTGCTAATTAGCATGCATATTACTAGCATATTTGCTATTAGTTTTTTATAAAGCACATATTAATGCCTTATTCTGCATGACCATAATTTAGATCCCTTAACTTAATAACTACCGTACTAACTATTAATAAGCAGAAAATTAGCTATTTACTGAGGCAAAAGTGATAGTCAATAGTTAGTTAATAGTGAAAATTGGTCCTTAAACTAAAGTGTAACCAAGTTCATTATACCACATTTATTCATTCATTATAGGTTCATTAAGTCAAATGTAGCAATGTAATGAAATATTGGGTACACTGTAATAAAATTCAGTGTCAATAACCCACATTTCTGCCACAATACCGTGGTGCAGTGAGTGTTACTACAGTAAATCCATGGTAAATGATGGCAATGTGCATTTTGAATTTTGATCCGAGTGGATAAACGGTGTCACGGTTCAAATGAGTCGCGCTGTTTCGTTCCGCTTTTGGCGCATACACATATCGAACATTTATCGAACTCTTCATATCGTTTTATCGAGGAAAATTATACCGCGATAATTATCGTTATCAAATTAGCGCCCAGCCCTAATTTCAATTTTTTAAATGCATTATTTATTACTTAAATATATAATTATATAAATTATAATATAATTTATATTAAATATATAAATTGATTAAATAATTGGGTAAGACTTTATTTTAAGGTGTCCTTGTTACACGTTACATGTACTTACTATTATAATAACAATTAATTATGCATAATTACACACAAATAACCCAAAGCCAAACCCTAATCCTGACCATATAGTAAATGCATGTAGCTAATTATATTACTCAGTACTTATATGTATAATTACATTGCCTTAATATAAAGTGTAACCAATAATTATAATTACAAATTATATGTATTAAATATAATTATAAATATAATTACATATAAATGTAATTAAAGTATATATATATGTAATTACATTTCATTATTTAAATTAAGTATATAATAGATTCTAAATATATAATTTAAAAAATTACATTTGTAAATCAATAAGTAAAAATAAATAAATATAATTTCCCACGCATGTATACCCGTCACTGCTGCTCTATAAATCACTAAGAAATCAGTCGGTCCATCAGGTCAATGGTATAATCCACTGGTTCACAGCGAATCACATAATTAGTATGATAAGGAACAAAAGCATGCTTGTATGAGTCAGCTAGAATCAGCACCTTGATATAGCCCAATGGAGCCAGCGCGTTCATGAAGAGGTGACTCCAGGAGTCCTCGAAGGCCAAATCTGTGACAAACTTGAGAGGGGCAGCCTTCACCTCCTGCAGCCTGGACAAAAGCAGCATCGCAGATGTTAGGACACTCAGAGCACATACTTCTGAGGTAAGATAACTGTCATTATTTACTTTATGGTCTGTCTCTCGATTCAAATACTGAAACTCACCCGATCACATAGAGGTCGGGTTTCTTTAGGGAGCTGAGCTGAAGCAGAGAGTTCACATCGTCAGGAGGCTCGGCTGTGGCCACATTCCACGTGACAACGTACAGCCTGTGGGTAAAAGAAAGAAAGACTCAGGTCAATAAAATAATAGTTCTGCTTGTGTAACTCCTGTCCTTACATAACTGATCAGAGTAACAATAACACCAATTCAAGAAATTCTAAGCATATCACACCGCAGCTTAAACGGCTCAATCCGTTTAACCATTTTTAAGAACCACAGGCTAACATATAAGGTTTAAAATGTCTCATCCCCTGAAGATCACTAACTCAAATACACTAAAACTTTCATTTCTCTGGAAGAACAGATAGAAAGGTGCACAGTCGCCACGAAACCAAGCTAGACATTTGCAGTCAGGTTTAGATCTGCCAGACTTGACAACAAGAGAAGTGAAAAACAAAACCTGAACTGGTCTTTCTTAGGTCGGCCGGCAATCTGCCTGCAGACGAGAAAAGCCTCATCTAATGTTTTAGCCATCTAGGTGTGGAGGTTATCGTCAGGGTCCAGATCGTCCACGCAGGTCATGAGCATTGCCAGACGCTGTCGCACATACAGACAGCTGCTGGTGGACTCTGTGCCAGTGCTAGCCACGCTGTCAGAGCTTGGGTTTCGCTAAAATATTCAGACATTTCCTCCATGCTGAGCAACAGTGGCTAGTCACATGAAACAAATTGCACCTGCGTGTTATTGCGTGTCTTGATTGATATTTCATCTTGAGTTCCAGGGAAGGAAAGTCAGTTGTTCCAATAATTAATAATGCAGTAAAGTGTGTGATATAGGCTGTAGGGGGAGTAAAAGGAGGCTGTAGTGTAGGCGGACTTTTAGATTTAAAGATTAAAACCCTAATCTGGTTTAACAAGGGCCTACTTGACCCACCATATATATAACTTATTTAGGACAGTACTAAAGAAAAAATAACATGCAATTTTCATGATCCCTCTTATTTTGTTTCAATTATTAACATTTTGCACATTCTGCAAGGGGTATGTAAACTTATGAGCCCAACTGTACACACACACACAAAACCGTATTAAAAATTATAGTTTGTGATAAATAAACATTCTTGCATCATGGTAAGTATAGAAAGTATATTTTTATGTTTCGCTGTATAGTTAAGAAACTAGAGGCCAAAATGTGAAACCATAAAACAGTTTGGTTTTCCATAAACGACTGAAATCCCCCACATGAACAGAAACCTGTTGTAAAACCAAAGAGTGTTAAGAAAGCTAATCCCAATGTGCTTATCCCTGCTTCATGCGTTCACCATTTCAGCAAACAAGAGACTAAACTGTTCAACTTCTAGAATTCTGGATGTGCTTTAGGTCTTTAATCAACAACCTTGTGACAAGCTTACAACCCATGTTTGCGCTCCATGAGAAGAAAATCTGAATGCATAATTGTATAGCAATTGACATGATGACAGAATATGGTAAAATCTTAGTTTTGCTTCAACCCAAATGGGATGATTCTTGATCACTATTGCGGCTTCTATAAGCCACTTGCAATAGTAAAATACAATATCAATCATTTAGAATAAGAAAGCACATTCTAAATAAAGAATAAGACAGGATATTTACCCAAAAGTGTTCATCTTGCTGTCTTTCTGCTCCAGACTGACAGAATTCAAAGCCTGTGACAAATCGTCCTGCATCCTCTCCATCCTGTCAAACATACGAGCACATGCTTTTCTCAGGAACCTGCTTTGCATTTCATGTGCATCAATATTCATCGTAATAAAACCACTAATATTCTCTTTCAAAGCACATAATCGGTGCTGTAAATGCAACACGTGTAAGTCAAAATGTATATAATAATAAAAATACATATTTGAAGTATAGAGTATGACGTCAGGATTATAGTCAGTGTCAAAATAATGATGCATTAACTACTCTCAGTAAACGACAGATTAAGGCAACACTTTTCATATCACAGTACGTTACATGCTGAAATGTCAAAAATGATGGAACGTATTAATGAGAAAATCTAGGATCAATATGTTTGAAACAGTATTCAAACTACCTGCTAAAACTCGTTGTCTTCGCTTCCGCAGTCTCAAAGTCTCTGAGGTGTTAAACAATTAGTGGAGACAGAAATATCCCGTAACATCTCGAGCTGTGCACTGTGTTTACATGAGAGAGGGAGCGCGAATCTACACGCAAACTTCACTCAACAGTACATGGCTGCTGGGAAACAAAATAAAAGTCCTCGAGAGCTACTTTTTAGATTATTTATTTAGCATAATCCTGTTAGAAATGCCAATTTGCAACAAAATAAATTTGTACTCTACTGAAAATGACACAACTTGTATTTTGTTACACATAATACATTAAATAATAAAAATGCTTCTTTCATTCATTCATTCATTAAATTAAATAATAAAATAAATCATTTTAAATATATAATTTAATTAAAATTAATCTTAAAATAAAATACAGATAACAACAATTTTGCTTAGTACTTAAAAAAAAAAAACAGTTGCTCATTATTTTGTTATATTTCGTTATTTTATTTAGTTGAAAACTATTATTTTGTAAACAAATATATTTTGTCCAGTATGCAGTGCCCTGTTTTTTTTTTTTTTTTATTATAATTTTTTTTTTAAGTTAACCATTTACGACTGGTGCTGGCAAAATAAGTCACAATGAGCACATTTTCAAAAATGAATTATTTATATTCTCCATTAAAAGACGGGAACAGGGCGGGATTTACGAATTTCAGAAAAAGAAGGCGAATTCCAGCGCAAGCGTTTACCGCGTGAACGCGCAGTTTAGAAAGAGAGCCAGGTAAGACTGAAGTAGAGAAGCATTAATAGTTATTTGACAACTTTTTTTTTTATGACAGAAATGTTAAATACGGAGTCATTTATTATTGATTAATAATTCCTAACAGAATGTGATGAGACACTAAACGACACCCCCACCCCCCAACCCAATGATAAATACATAGTTTTTTTTTATTATTATTGTTTTTTTCCAAATATACAGAAGTACTTAACTTCAAGCATAACTCACATCCAAAAAACAAAAAAATCAACAACAAAAATAAATAAGAACATGGGGGATACATATAACAAATATATATGATGTATGATAAAATTACATTTTACAGATAACATTTTTTAATATGAGAGATGTTTTAATACATTTCTTGTTTCTGGTAATTGAAGTCAGTGAGTCATAAAATATATTATGCTCTTTACAAAAAAACTTAAATGAGGGACTAATAGATGTAATTTTTGCTTTATGTATATGGAACTTCCCAAGAAGAATTATCACCTTTAAAGTGTTATCAAAAGTCTTCAGAATATTTACAGTTACAAAACAAGTGTATAAGTGTTTCATTTTCCAAGTTACAAAATGAACATTTTGGTGAGACATCTATTCTAAACTTGTTAATAAAAGTGTTACAGGGATAGTACCTATGCAATATCTTAAAATGTAATTCCTTTACCTTATTTGGCAATAAAAATTTATTAGTCGCTGACCAAATGTTTTCAGAGGAAGGAATGAAGTAAAATTGTTTCCACTTACTAAGTGCTTTTGGATAACAGCTGACATCCCGAGTAAGACATTTTCTAATGTGTGAATTATTACACTTAATATCCATTATATTAACACCTCCTATAACAAGGTTTGGAATTTGTCGGACAGCTGAGTTATAACAGATGTATTTAAGGTGAAGCAATTTATGAGAAATGCATTTCACAATCAAATTATAATCTCTACAGGAAGATTCAATCCCTGAGAAAGAAAGAAATTGCTGATAAGTATAAATCTCACCATCAGCATTCATTAAATCTGAAAGAAATATAATCCCTTTATCAAACCATTCTTTTTAAAATATACTCTTGTTTTTGATAACACAAATTGGTTATTCCATACAGCTCAGAGTAATCCAAGAGGCCTAAAACAAGACGAATATTATTTGAAATGTGTCGACCCTTCATGAAGCCAGATTGTGTGAGTGAGATTCTTCTTCTAAACAAGGTTTTAGTCTCCTTGTGTCAGTCCTTGTCTTGTGTTTCCCCTCCTCCCGTGCCCATATTTGGCCTTCCTGTTCCTGTCCTCGTTTGTTTTCATTAGTTTAATTAGTCCCTAGCCCTGTGTTTGATTAGTCCACACCTGTTCCTTGTTTTCCTAGTGTTCTTAAACCCTGTGTTTCCCTGCCTCTGTGTCCAGTCTGACCGTCAAACCCCTCTCTTCAGTTGATGTCTCCACGGTTCCTGTGATTCCTAAGTTTGCTTCATTAAAGTCTGTGTTGAAGAGAAGTTGCTCGCCTCTGCCTTTCCCTGCTCCCAGAGGGAGCGTGACAGAAGACTGGACCTATACAACGTAACTATGGCTGAAGACAGGCTTTGGTGTCTGCGGCAGGATGGTCGGGATTTGGTAAGGTATGTTGAGGAGTTTCTTGAGCTTTCCAACGAGGTGAGCTGGATTGACGCCTCGCTCGGTGTGTGTTTTCGGTTTGGGTTGGACAAAGATGTCATCAGCTGCGATATCCCCACGTCCAGTTTTTCCCTTATCGGGCTGATAAATTATGTCCTCAATGTACATGGCATTGATTTCGAAGTCGAAGAATGTCAAACCGATCTTCGTCCAACCCAACCCGAGAACAACCCGGCCTCACCAGCTCACCGCTCGCCAGGACCCTCCACATGCCCTGCCAAATGTTCCGGCCACCCAACTCTTCCCAGCACTGCTGCTGTCCTCAGCCCAGAGCACCCCCGCAACCCCGCGCTTCAAGAGCGCCCTCCTGAGTTCCCGCTGGTTCCGTCCAGCCCTCCTGAGTTCCCGCTGGTTCCGTCCAGCCCTCCTGAGTTCCCGCTGGTTCCGTCCAGCCCTCCTGAGTTCCCGCTGGTTCCGTCCAGCCCTCCTGAGTTCCCGCTGGTTCCGTCCGGCTCTCCTTCGTCTCCGCTGGTTCCATCCAGCCCCGCGCCTCCCGAGCGCCCCCAAGTGTCCGCGCTTCCAGAGCGCCCCCAAGTGTCCGCGCTTCCAGAGCGCCCCCAAGTGTCCGCGCTTCCAGAGCGCCCTCCCGTGCCGGCTCCACGCACGCGCCCTCCCGTGCCGGCTCCACGCACGCGCCCTCCCGTGCCGGCTCCACGCACGTTCCCGCTGGTTCCGTCCAGCCCTCCTGAGTTCCCGCTGGTTCCGTCCAGCCCCGCGCTGCAAGAGCGCCCCCAAGTGTCCGCGCCTCCCGAGCGCCCCCAAGTGTCCGCGCCTCCCGAGCGCCCCCAAGTGTCCGCGCCTCCCGAGCGCCCCCAAGTGTCCGCGCCTCCCGAGCGCCCCCAAGTGTCCGCGCCTCCCGAGCGCCCCCAAGTGTCCGCGCCTCCCGAGCGCCCCCCAGTGCCGGCTCCACGCACGTGCCCTCCAGTGCCGGCTCCACGCACGTGCCCTCCTGAGTTCCCGCTGGTTTCGTCCAGCCCTCCTGAGTTCCCGCTGGTTCCGTCCAGCCCCGCGCTGCAAGAGCGCCCGTCAGAGTCCGCGCTGCAAGAGCGCCCGTCAGAGTCCGCGCTGCAAGAGCGCCCGTCAGAGTCCGCGCTGCAAGAGCGCCCGTCAGAGTCCGCGCTGCAAGAGCGCCCGTCAGAGTCCGCGCTGCAAGAGCGCCCGTCAGAGTCCGCGCTGCAAGAGCGCCCGTCAGAGTCCGCGCTGCAAGAGCGCCCGTCAGAGTCCGCGCTGCAAGAGCGCCCGTCAGAGTCCGCTCCTCTGTGGCTCCCAGGGGGGAGCCTCCCCAAGAAAATTTTGGGGGGGGGTAAGAGGGTCACAGCCTGTGTGGCCGGGCCAAGGGCCAAGGCCACAGAACCCCTCGGGCCTGAAAAAAATAGGCCGTGGCCTCCCGAGTCCCCTGACCCGCCGTGGCCTCCCGAGTCCCCTGACCCGCCCTGGCCTCCCGAGTCCCCTGACCCGCCCTGGCCTCCCGAGTCCCCTGACCCGCCCTGGCCTCCCGAGTCCCCTGACCCGCCCTGGCCTCCCGAGTCCCCTGACCCGCCCTGGCCTCCCGAGTCCCCTGACCCGCCCTGGCCTCCCGAGTCCCCTGACCCGCCCTGGCCTCCCGAGTCCCCTGACCCGCCCTGGCCTCCCGAGTCCCCTGACCCGCCCTGGCCTCCCGAGTCCCCTGGCCTCCCGAGTCCCCTGACCCGCCCTGGCCTCCCGAGTCCCCTGACCCGCCATGGCCTCCCGAGTCCCCTGACCCGCCATGGCCCCTGGAACGGGCACCGCCCTGGAGGCCTCCAGAGCGCCCACCCCCCCTCCCCATTGGATGGTGTTAGGCGTGAGGACACGCCTTCCGGAGAGGGGCGTAATGTCAGTCCTTGTCTTGTGTTTCCCCTCCTCCCGTGCCCATATTTGGCCTTCCTGTTCCTGTCCTCGTTTGTTTTCATTAGTTTAATTAGTCCCTAGCCCTGTGTTTGATTAGTCCACACCTGTTCCTTGTTTTCCTAGTGTTCTTAAACCCTGTGTTTCCCTGCCTCTGTGTCCAGTCTGACCGTCAAACCCCTCTCTTCAGTTGATGTCTCCACGGTTCCTGTGATTCCTAAGTTTGCTTCATTAAAGTCTGTGTTGAAGAGAAGTTGCTCGCCTCTGCCTTTCCCTGCTCCCAGAGGGAGCGTGACACCTTGCAAATAAAGAAGCTAATAATTTATAATCAGAATTAAGCAAGGTTATAGGGCGCCAATTATCTAAAAACTGTTTATCTTTATTTGATTTAGGTATTAAAGTTATTAGGCCTTGCTTCATCGATTCAGATAATTCACCACGGTCTAAACACTCTTTGAAAACATCCAAAATAAGAAATTTGATATCATTCCAAAATGATCGATAAAATTCAAATGGCAAACCATCGGGGCCCGGACTTTTATTAAATGGAGTTTTTGTGATTAAACTATCCATCTCTTCCACAGTTATCTCATCCTCACAAACGGCATAATTGTCTTCACTTATATTTGGAATAAACTGTTCCACCTCAAAGAAAAAATTATTAGATGACTCAGAATGAAAAGAGGAACTATAGAGTTGCTTATAAAAGTCAGCTACAAATTTTGGCTTCGTCAGAAGTGAGAATACCATTAATATCAAGGGCTGAGATTCTTTTTAAGTCACCTCTTCTTTTCTCTAAATTAAAAAAATATGTTGAATTTCTTTCTCCAAATTCTAACCATTTTGCCCTTGATCTAACAAATGCGCCTTTGGCCTTCTCTGCATAAAGAACATCAAGATCTTCCTTCAATAAATATAACTTCTCCTTGTCCTGCTCACTAGGAGAGGACAGACATAAAATATCATGAATGAATGAATGAATGAATGAATGAATGATCATTCATTCATTCAAAATATCATTTATTTCCTTTATGATTGCAGAGCTTCTTGACTCCTTTGCCTTAGAAAGCTGTTTGCCAAATTGTATAGAAAACCTCCGACACTCGTACTTAAAAAGTTCCCATTTTGCAATAGCAGAGCCTGAATTAACTTTAAATTTCTCAACTATATTTTTAATACCTAAACAATATATAGAGTTTTGTAATAAAGACGTATTCAGTTTCCAGTATCCTGGACGCCTCTTAAACTTATTATGCGTCTCGGATATTTCAAGATCGATACAAGCATGATCCGTTAAAGGGGCAGGAGAAATGGTACAAGAACTAATAAAGGAAATTAGACAGTCAGATATAAGCCAGAGGTCTATTCTAGATTTTTGTGACATGTCTGCTTTAAACCATGTAAATGAGGAGACATTGTTTCCATGGACGTGTCTGTAAGCATCTAGCAAATCAAGGCTGCTACAAAGATCACTTATAACTAGATTAACATTATTGACATTGAGTCTTGGGGGGGGATCTATCTAAATGCAGATCAGGGGCCTCATTGAAATCTCCCCCCACAATAACTGCTGCTGAAGGAAATTTTAATTTTAAAGTGATCAATTTATTAGATAAAGTTTGAAAAAGAATTTGGTTTAGATTTGAATTGTTAAAGCCATATACATTACAAAAAATAAAGACAGCCTCTCCAGACTGAACTATAGCAATTATTCATCTGCCCTCTTGCGAAAAGTGTGACTCGAGAATCTTACCATTAAAATTATATTTAAATAAAATTATAACTCCCCCAGAATGAGTAGACCCATGTGAAAATAAGGCTTTACCTCCCCACAGACCAAAAAGACTCCTCATTAGCAGTAGAGTGAGTTTCCTGTAAAAAATAAACATCTCTTCTTTTAGAACTACAAAATAAAAATAAGGCTTTTCGTTTAGTAAGGTCGCGAATCGTAAATACATATTTATGGCCGTGATTTAATTCAGTGTAGCCTACATCTATGGCGCATTGTTCCTTCCTATCTAACCTTACTTTACCAATTGTAGCCTGTATATTTTTTAAAGTAGACAATGTTGTCATAAGGTCAGCAATTTAATCATTTCCAGCAAATAAAACTTTGATCACAAGTGGGTGGTTCCTTTACCATTCCTCATAATTCATCCCTGCAGATGTCTGACATGATCCACATTTTCAACCTGGGAAATTCCCCTTGGTCTCATTTTGACATGATTCACACTCATTCAGCATGTTTGCACATATAGTTCTGTTATGGCTCAAACTCCTAGTAGGATGCCATCATTGTTAATTTTGAAAAGTTTGAAAATTTTGCAGTGCATCATAGACATCATGTCATTTAGAGATAGAGAGTATCGTAATGTATTCTTAGCTTTTTATCATAAAAATAAGGATTGAGAGGATAGATTAATATAGACCTCAAAGCAGGGCATCAGGGGTTTTTTCTGTTTCCACTGAAGGACCTGATCTCAGCTCCTGGATTTGATTGCTCATCAGCTGAGAACATGTAGGAGTTCATTACATCTTCATGTTGTTAGCCTGTAGATTCTGGCCCCGGGTTATGATAGGCTTGAATCTATCGTCCTCTGGTGCAACATTTTTTCTTCTTTACTCATTGTTTTTATTGTACATGTCTCTGCTTGCTTCTTTGTAAAAAGAAAAAGATGAGCAAATAGAATTTGAATCTTTATGGTCTACACTGAAATAACCTGAAATTAACATCCAGAACACAGGGGAAAGAAACAGAAGCTATTCACCTTATTAGAAGTCAATGAACCATCAGAATGGTTTTAAAAATGATATTTCAAGATAAAAAAAATAAATAAAAAAAATGCCCTTAGCTGTTATAAATTCACTGTAAACCACAGCTTCTTGAGGATTATTGCTTTATTCACAATCCCACTGTTTGCTCAAGACATTTTGTATAGCTGGCAGAAAAAAAATATATAAGAGATTAGATAATGCCCACTGTGCAAATTTTTACATACCTACATACAATACATACGTATTGTGAAGTTGTTTTCTGCACATCCTTATGTCTCAAAGTGCTTTTGGCCAGTGATTTTATTTACAAACCTTCTGTCAAATCAGTGTTATTAGAAAGCTAGACACTTGTCTGTTTAATAATGTGTACTTTACAGAGGTGTGGACAGCAAAGTCACATTTGAAGAATTCTGTCACTCTGTTAGTTTGTTATGGGTGACAGCTTCCATTAACAGGACAGGCCTGCACTTGCAGCCCTGAAAATATTTTGCTCGTTGCATCTCTGGGCCTAATAATACATCTTAATGCTATTTTGTTTTAGATAGATACATATAAAGGTCATTTATAGTTAATCTAATATTAACAGCCATTAATGTACAGTGTACAGTACTTTTCCTTGGGCCTTTTAACTGGCTGCACCACAGGAAAACCAACTGTTTTTCATGTGATGACGCCGCAAAGCTGCAAAAAAGCCCCTTACAGCTGTGCAAAACATGCAGAGCATTTTGTTTTTGATCAAACAATAGACCTTAGTCAGTCAGTTTTTGACAGGAATAAAAATGGGGCTGTGAGGAACAGAAGTACTGTGCGTTCAATGGGCTGTACTGTTTATTTATATTTAATTAACTGCTGACAAAACGTCTTTCCAAAAACCTTCCAGTTGACAGAACTCCACAAAACAGTTTTGAAATTTGTGAGAATTACATGATCCTTTATAGTGTGTGCAAAAATAAAGTACAATAAACTAATATTGTAACATATTCAATATTTGAAGATATCGTAATATACTTTATACTTGTATAAATTAAAATGTAGTAATAACAAAGATGAATAATTAATTTCCTTTAGTGCTGTCAAACGATTAATCGCATCCGAAATAAAGTTTTTAATTTACATAATATATGTGTGTACATTTATTATGTATATTAATACACACATATATTTTGAAAATATTCACATGTATATATTTATATTCATATAATTGATATTATATATAAATATATTTAATTTATAAACGTAACATTTTTCTTAAATATATACATGCATGGGTGTGTATTTATATATACATAATAAATATACACAGTACACACACATATACTGTGTAAACAAAAACTTTTATTTTGGATGCGATTAATCATTTGACAGCACTAATTTCTTTACAGACTTTTTAACAGTAATAGTGTATGTTGTAATTCATTTTGATCAATTATCAGCAATTAGTTTTTGTATTTGTGCGTATTATACAGTATTAGTAATTGTGTAGTGAAAGATGTGTTGGCAACACCCGTGTTGGTGTCTGTGTATACCCTATATCTGCTAAATTTCCTCTGTCTTAACGTCTGTACAGGTTTAGAAGTCATATGTCAGTCTTAGTCAAAAATGAACGGCTATGATTCATAATCAAGAAGTCTGGAAATAGTCACCTTGAAATGAAGCCAAGGGAGATGGCATCAAGTTTTGCCACCATTTAGGCCTAAAAATAGATTTCTTGTGTATTTTTTAAATCACACATGAGCAAGTCTGAGATGTATGTTGTACTAGGGCTTCTAAAATTCTAAAATCACACAAGAAGTACTAACATGATTTTATAACCTTCCATTACTCATGCCCTTTACCAAAATGAGTCAACAAATCATTTTCAGCCAAAAGTACCACAGCAGTGATATCATTGCTCACTCAGGTGTCCTAAAAGCAGTTTTTAACCACATTCTGCTGGCTGTGTGCTTAGAGGAAGTGGCGGTTTGGCCAAGGTACTTTTTACATGAATCACAAACAATTTTTGACAGGACAGAGCACTATATAGACCCCAGTCAGACTGAGCAGAACATCATCCGGTCAACATGGAGCTCACAGCTGTGGTATTGTTGGTGATTGCTGCGCACGCTTTAGCAAAACCTATTGCAACTGAGGAGAAAGACAAGTTGTTATTAGCTGAGGTAGGAAGTGCATTTTTCTTTAAAATCTTATAAAAGATCTTAATGTGTTTTTATTAATTAATTTATTTTTTTGTAGAAATATCTTCAAAGGTATTATGGCATGCCAGCTGGTCTTCAGGGAAAAGGAAAAGTGTCTGATCTCAAGCACCAGAAGATTCGAGAGATGCAAGCGTTCTTCAAGTTGGAAGTGACGGGAAAGTTGGACGACAACACCTTGGAGGTGATGAAAATGGCTCGCTGTGGAGTTCCAGATGTGGCTGAATATAACCACTTTCCCCGAGACCTCAAATGGAAAACCACAAATGTGACCTTCAGGTTTGTGTTTGTACATTAAAGAACTGAGTATGGTAAAAATACAGTATAGTTATCCAGCTTTTATTTACAGGATTCTGAACTACACTCCTGACCTGAAGAAGGCAGATGTGGACAGAGCTGTTCGAACTGCTTTTAACGTCTGGAGCAAGGTGACACCACTGAGGTTTAAGAAACTGCATGAGGGAAATGCTGATATCATGATCAGCTTTGGAGCAAAAGGTACTAGCACTTTTATTATACATTAAAATGAGGATAAAATGCAGGATATTTCTTTCTGGTTCTCTTTCTGTCAATCGCCATAATTATTTTTGAATGCAAATGACAGAGCATGGAGACTTCAACCCGTTTGATGGACCCGAGGGGCTTCTTGCTCATGCTTATCCACCTGGAAACGGCATTGGCGGAGATACACACTTTGATGAGGATGAAACATGGACCAAAGACTTTCACGGTACAAAAAATATATATAAATACATCAAATAAAATTATAGTTGGGAAGTAAATATAACTTTGTTCACTCACAAAGGCTGCATTTAGTAGATCAAAAATACAATAAAACCAGCAATATTGTGAAGTATAATTGCAATTTTAAATAACTGTTTTCTATTTTTATACATTTTGAAATATAATTGATTCCTGTGATGCAAAGCTGAATTTTCAGCATCATTACTCCAGTCTTCAGTGTCACATGATCTTTCAGAAATCATTCTAATATGCTGATTTGGTGCTAAAGTAAGAATAGCATTTATTTAAAATAACTTAATGTGTCCTTGTTTATTACAAGTATTCATTTCTTTAAAAAAAAAGGTAGTGTATATAAAGTTTGATTACTAGTAATCTTTTCTATGTTCTTTGCAGCATTCAATCTCTTCTTGGTTGCGGCCCATGAGTTCGGTCATGCTCTCGGTATGGCCCACTCCTCTGACCCAGGGTCACTGATGTACCCGGTGTATTCCTACGACGGGGGTTACCCTCTGGCTGAGGATGACATTAAAGGAATCCAGTCTCTCTATGGTGAGTAATTTATCATTTTGACCAAAAGATCATTCTAGAAGGCTTCATAGTCCTGATTCAGCCTTTGCTTTTGGGTTAACTGCAGGTGAAAACCCAGACCACGGAAGAGTCAAGCCTAAACCAGACGCTCCAACCAAGTGTGACCCTGAACTGAGTTTTGATGCCGTCACTGAACTCCGTGGAGAGACAATCATTTTCAAAGACAGGTGCAAAAATAGTCCACGGTTCATTGTTGTGATAAAACTGTTCCTGGCTGCAAATTTTTCAATTCTGATATAATGTATTATTTCCTAATATAGTTCCCTTTTTTGTTGTTTCTTGTTGTTGGCAGGTTTTACTGGCGACTACATCCACAAATGCCTGAGCCTGAACAAACTCTCATTAAAAGTACCTGGCCTGAATTACCAAACCAAGTAGATGCTGCCTACGAGAACCCAGAGAAAGATATTGTCATCATATTCAGTGGTTAGTTTTGAGATTTAAATGATTAGTCATGTTATTTTATGTTTATCTTTGTTTTGTAAAAGTTGTCTTTACCAACACTTATTTATATACTATTATAGTTTTTATTCATATTTTCATAGCTTTTATTAAAAAAAATTCTGTTTTCAATTTAATTTTGGTTAGAGTTAGTAATTATGTTGTGTTTTTGTCATTTGGATTATTATTTATGTATTTTGTTTTAGTTTAAATTTTTAGTATTTAAAGTAAATGAGAAGTGTTGCCTTAGCAACATTTAATTCTATTTATAATGTTTATTTTTTTTCAAGTTATGACATTTTTTTAATTGTTTTTAGTTTTAGGTAATGTTAAAACCCTGACTTGGAAATAAATTGATTTGATTTCAATTAGTTGCCAAGGTAACATTTCTCATTTTCATTTAGTTTTAAGTTAAAGTACTAAACAACTAAAAATAAATATAAATAAAAACTATAAGGGGAAATTAAACAGTCATGTTTAAAAAAAACTCATATAAATGAGAAAAACACAACAAAATTACTAAAACTTTAAAATTAGAACAAAATGTAAAATTAAAAGCTAATTGAAAATATTAATAAATACTGTAATATTTATGTTTACGTTTTTAATCTGCTATTTATATTTATTTTATCTCATCAGTTTTTTGATGTTTTAGTTTTAGTTCAAATTAAAAGTACAACACTTACAGATAATTTTTTTTTAGTTAAATTAACAAAAATATTTTTATGACTGAAAAAATATTACAGGTATCAGAATGTGGGCTCTCAGTGGCTACAATCTGGTTGATGGCTATCCAAAATACATCCACAAACTTGGTCTCCCGAAGACTGTCCGCAAAATAGATGCAGCAGTTAACATCCAAGACACGGGCAAGACTCTGCTTTTCGTAGATGAAGAATACTGGAGGTATGTTATATATCTTGTGAACCCCCCCCTAAAACTTCCAAATATTTAATTGCATTTTAAGTATTTTGAACCCTGTACACAAATCCAACACTCAATAAAATGCCAAAAGCTAATGTGAGCTGCATCTCATCTCCAGTTATGATGAGGAGAAAGGCACCATGGACAGTGGATACCCACGATCCATTGAGAAAGACTTTCCTGGAATAGGAGATGAAGTGGATGCTGCTGCATATCATTATGGTATGTTTAAATTAATTATGTTGCATAACTTTCTCATCGTGTCAGGTAGTGTATTTAAACCGATTCACCAAAGCATGAATGCTTGAATAAAAATAATTGTTTTCTCTATTTTTTAACAGGATATTTGTACTTCTATCATGAGCACTTGCAGTTTGAGTACAGTTACAGCTCTCGGAAAGTCATGCGCATCATGAGGGCCAACTCCATACTCAACTGTTGAGCGCGTATAATGTGGCTGTGCCATAAACTGTCAATCATTATCAACTGCTGCGAAAATTAGCATTCATTTTTATCATTTTTTCTCTACTGAGCTGGTAAATCAGTAGAAATTCTCCATTCTTTTAAAATGTATTTATAGACCATGATTCAGGGATCATATCTGGGATATTTTGGTCAAATTAATTTCTGTATGATTCTGTATATGCATCCAATGGGAAGCAAAGAAATATATATTGATTGAACTGAAAACTGTAAATGTGTTATGACCTCTCCAATACTACTGTTAAAATAATAAACAGAAAAATTCTTATGAATATTTTTGTGGTGAGTTATTAGTATGAATTTGTCACATACAAACGGACACATAAGTGAATAAATACAGTTGAATAAACAATTAAAGTGAATGTATATGGAATAGAATGAATAGAATATAAGATAGAGTATGTAACTAAATAAACAGACTGAACTTACTATCAGCAAAATTAAAAAAAACTTAAATTTGCCATCCAAAAATGATTATTTGTCTCTGCCATGACTAATAAACACATGAAAAACATGAGTTCCTTCATGGTTCTGGGTCAAACTATGGACACATGTTTTGTTTTTATTCTCTCTTCCTATCATCTGACCCAGTTGATGGTATCTATGACTAGACTAAATGCTTTTGGCGATGAGATGACTGAAAACATTCTCAAAATCTGCTCTGAATTACTCTCACCAGTCATGGTGTTTGGCTGCCTGCAGTGTTTACATGGGATTTCAGTTAAAAACCCACATACCACCACATTTGTTTGTGCCTGCAAATTTATCCTGTAGTGAAAGAGAGCAAAATTGTGGATTTTACAGCAAAACACAATATTTTGATGGTCATCAAAAATGAAGATGAATTTGAGAATAAGTCAGTATTTCTGGATCCCTGTTCAGTATTTAGTAAATAGCAAATAGGTGAACGTTTTAGCTGGTTTGACTCTTTAAAACTTAATAAAACAATCCTTTGTTCATTAAAAAAGTTATGAAAAAGGGAATAAAAATATACTATATTGCTGAATCCCAATGTGCCTACTTATACTAAGCCCTTAAAGTATTTACTCTTTTGGTGAAGAAAAAGTACACACTTTTGAGTGTGTAGTAGAAGAGTAGGCAAGCTTTGGGACACACTTATTGTAATCTCACATACTATTTAGGATGGATAGTATGGTATCATCTTTCATTATCATGTGTTTGTAATAATACCACAGTAAATATAGAAATGAAGCCCAAACCCAGCTTGAAAAGGACAGAAATGCACTCACTCAAAGGCAGTTTTGGGTTAGTTCAGTGGTTTACATTTCCGATAGTACAATTACAGGATGATCTGGCGATTCCGCTTCCTTATGCATATTCCCTATGTGTGTATTTTGTATGTTAAGTCTTCCTTCAAAACAAATATAGTTTTGGCAGTTATTTAGATCAGGTGGGTGATTCTTGTAAAAATGGCTGACTGTGTGGACACACACTTCATGTTTCTTCACAGAAGAGGATCTAAGTGGTGACTGACACATTCTGTGGTTAAACTGGAGGAGCACACTGAGTTTTCGCTTCTGGTTTAAGTGAAATTTGTAATCATACTATTTTTGTTGACAATATCCTACCAATACACTGAAACATGCACAGAAATGTAAATGACAACATAAGCTATAATCATATTATTTCATATCACGTACAATATTTTTTATTTAGGAAGGGCCCATTAATTTGATCAAAAGTGACAGTAAAGGAATTTATCATTTAAAATGTATGTTATTACAAATAAATGTTCCTTTGATCTTTATATTCAGCAAAGAATCCTGAAAAATGTATCATGGTTTCCACAAAAAAATATTAATCAGCAGAAATATTTTTAACCTTGTTGATAAGAACTGTTTTAGAGCAGCAAATGATTTCTGAATGATCATGAGACACTCAAGACTGGAGTAATGACCATCATAGGAATAAATTATATTTAAATATGCGCGTGTGCATTTGTGTATAAAATGCATATAAAAATAGAAAAAAAATATTTTAGATTATAATAATATTTTACAGTGTTTTTAATTTATTTGCAGTTTTGATAAGCATAAGAGACTTCTTTCAAAAAACATAGTTTTATTTTATTGTGAGACTTTTATTTTGAACTTTCGTACTTCCCTTTTGTGGTGTTGTGCGTCTAGGCTGCTGATTTCTGGCTACGCTATAGGCCTTTTTCACGCTTCCGGGTTTTCGAACGCGGAAGAGCCGTTAGTTGTGTAAAGCGATTTCCGGTCAAAACAACAATGGCTGAAGCAACATCGAGGTGTCACTGTAGCGTCCCTCATTGCTCAAACAATAAGCAGAGACAACCATATTTGAGTTTTCACGCATTCCCCAGCTTTGAATATGACAGAAATAAGTGGGTGCATGCTATTCGACGCGATCAATCTCCGACGTTTACGATCCTCAGAGGTAGTACTTTTGTTTGTAGCCGGCACTTCACTGACGCTGATTACACTTCCGCTACCGGTCGAAAACGTCTCAGAAAAGGGGCCGTTCCGTCCCGATTTCTTTGGAACAACTGGGGAGAAACATCACGAGGGTCGGTGTACGAAAGAGTTAGAGCTCGACACGGACTTGACGCTTGTCTCATCCTTTCCTCTGACGATGATCAAGAAGACGACGGCGACATCCTTCCTGAGGCAACTGCTGGAGCAGCAGACCATGACTATGCAGTCACTCCTCTTCCAGGTATGTTTGCATTCCTGAAAGCACAAAGTACATTTTCCTTTAAGCTTTATTAGAAATATATTACTCTATAATATTTTTTTTTTTAAGTAATTTCACTTTCAATCTTAGTTTTATTGAATTCATGACAATTTAACGTTCAACAACAAAAAAATAAAAATAAACAAATACACAATGTCACACAACTTTACACATTTATGTAAACATATCAAGTTGAATGTCATTATATAAGCATTGTTAAGATAACACTGTTGCTGTTACTTTAATGAACTGAGTTGGTGAAATTTGTAATATTTGTTCATTTAAATGAGTAATAATTGTTTAATTATTTTAATCTATTACTTTTTGTGAATCTAGGTGCACAGGATGCATCAGCTGCACGTATACAAGAATTGGAAGCTGAAGTCAGAAGACTGGAAACTGAGGTCATGCAGCTGAGAATAGGCCACTCTCTGTCACAGTACCAGAGATTTTGTGCTTCAGATGAAGATGTACGTTTCTACACCAGGTTTCCATCTGAAGAGGTCTTCCAAGCATTCTGGAAAGCGATTGAGCCCTCTGCATCCATGTTGATCTACTGGTCTAAAGCCCAGAAGAAGGGACAGACAGCTGGAATGGAAGCCTCTCAAAGTCATCACCGCAGCTTGCCACTGATTGATGAGTTTTTCTTATACTGCTGTCGTGTTTCTGCAGGACTGAAAGAGAAAATGTTAGCTGACATTTTCAAAGTTAGTATCTCCACTGTCAGCCGCATCATCATAACGTGGGCTAATTATCTTTACCTTATCCTTGGATCTTTACCGATATGGATGAGCAGAGGGGAAGTGAATTCCACCATGCCTGAGAAGTTTAGGCAGTTTTGTCCAGAGGTGAGGGTCATCATTGACTGCACAGAGATAAGGTGCCAGAATCCATCTTCGCTTGTGCTCCAGTCTGAGGTCTTTTCGTCATACAAGAATATCACCACCTTCAAGGGGTTGATTGGTGTTGCCCCATGTGGAGCAGTTACATTTGTATCCAGCTTGTTCACAGGTTCCATCTCCGATCAAGAGCTGACAAAACAGTCAGGGATTCTTGACTTGTTGGAGCCAGGGGATGCTTGCATGGCTGACAAAGGATTCACAATCAAGAGCATGCTGGCAGAGCGAGGGGCCAAACTCATCATGCCACCTTTTAAAACGGCAGCTCAGTTCAGCAAAGAAGATGCAGAGAGAACACAAGCCATAGCACGCCTTCGAATTCTTGTTGAGAGAGCCATCAGAAGAGTGAAAGAGTTTCACATCTGGGACACCACTGTGCCTTTGACCATGTCTGGAACAGTTAACCAGCTGTGGACTAACTGCTGCCTGATGAGCAATTTTCAGTGGCCGCTTGATGTTAAAGGTCACAAATCGGCAAGTGCATCATAGCAAGTTAATTCTAAAGTGTGGCTTTATTGTAATATAATGTATTATACCTTTATCTGTTGTGTGTTTTGTATTATAAGAGGATAGTTTCGGCCCTTGATTCTGATTGGTTGAGCTGCATTTGAAGCTGTTGTAAATTACACTACAAACCTACAACTTTGTGTGTTCACAAATGTTTCAGAGGAACTACATTGTTTGGTGGAAGAATACTGTTTTTATTAATGATTACACTATTTGCGGTTTTCTTTTGTGAAACCTTACTACGTACATGGAATAACCGTTTCATTAAAACAATACATTGAATAAAATAACTATACAAAAAAATATACAAAAAATTCCAGACTCAATTTTTTTTAACAGTATTAACATTTTATATATTTACACAGTGCATGAGTCATATTAAGCCTATTAGATCCCACCCTTAAGATATTCATCCATGTATGTACAAAAATAGTAAAGGTCCAGGTTCTCTCTCATCTGAGTTATCATGACACTGTCCCTCCACACTCTTTCGACTGTTAAGTCCTCTTCAGTGTCAGTGATGAAATCACACCAACTGAGTCCAGTTACAGCCAGTTGACCTTGAACCTGCCAGTAATATTTGTGGGATTTTTTTAGGGTTGCCTGTCCATTCACAATCTTAATATGCCTAGCCTCAGAAACTGTATGAACATCAGGGCATTTCACCTCAGCAAGTCCGAAACAAGGATCTGCATTAGGGTCATAAACTTTGGCATCAGGACTGGCACCAAGGTAGGGAGCATCCGGGTGTACCACAAAACCACAAGGTGAGACATTAACATTAAACAGATCAGAGTAACGTTCCAGTACCTCAGGTTCCTTGTCAAGGCCTGTTTTCATTGCCTGAGTTTGCTTTGTACCCTTGAGTATCCGTCTTGCCAGGGCCTGGCCAGATGTCTCCCCTCGCACATGAGAAGCCTCATGAAACCTGCTAGCTGTCACTCTCGGCTTGCGCATTTCCTTCCATAATGGACACTCTGATTGGTCTTGAGTTTGCTCCTCTATTACAGCTGCCAACTCCAGTGAGACACTTAGGCTCTCCAAATGGAGGAACTGGTGGCAGCTTGGGACGAAGTGCAGACTCCTTGGAAATACAACACCATCAATAGGGAGTTTTGGGAACAAAGGAGCATCTGGGTGTTTCACCTTGTTTTTGGTCATGAGGGGAGGGCACTGGTAGGAGATCACGGAACCTCGGGGCACAGGACCGAATCTGGAGTCCACTAAGGACATTTCAGAGAAGTCATTAAGCACACTGGAAATCAGAGGTTGGGGAGTGAGTCCTTTTACAGCTTCTCCAACAGCCAGTACAGTTGGGTCAGGGAGGGGACCTAAAACCAAATAACATGTTCAGGAAAGCAATTCAAGACAAAACTATAAACTGTTTTGTGTTTGAGAAACATTTTATGAATAAATATTTTTATTTTGAGTACTTTAATTGCTTTTTCTGAATATATATAATATTTTTAATTCACATGAATTAGGTTTTATGCATGTAAATGTGGCTATGCATGTGTGCATAGTGTCTGTTCCATTAATTATTATTGAGACTAATCTCACTCCACAAACTCCTGCCTCAACAGGAACATTATTCAATCTCTACTAATGACATTTTTCTTTATTACCTGTGTATGCTTTGTAGAGAGTAGATTTGCATACACTTCTGGAAGAGATCCTCGGCTTTTTCACAACCAACTGATCCGTAGTCTCTGCAGCAATCCCCTGAAAAACAACAATAGAAACTCTGTAGATTTCCAATTACCTACCATTATTTTGCAATACTAGTGTGTAGCTTGGCTTGTGGTTATGCTACCTGTGTCCTTGGTCTATGCCATGTCTGTAGCATGCTTGTGGATGCCATAGTTGGTGGTATGGTCTGCAGCTGCATCATGCTGAAGTGGGCCGTTTGGAAAAACATAGCTACAAGATGATTGCACAGTGCTTTGCCTGCAGTGCATGTGCAAGACGAGCTTGTGAGCTCAACAGGCACTGTGTCAGCTTTTAAACTGATCTAAAGTTTAAAAAAAAAGCGAATATCAGTACATATTTATAAAGTGAGTCTTATACTTCAGAGAGAACATTGATGAGAACCATCAAACAACATTTTTAGTGAAAGGAAAAACAACCTCAATATAGAAATCTGCAACCGCAGCATGAACTATTTAAAACTATCCCTTACACTATAAGCATTAGTTTTTCAATACTGTACTGCATTGCAAAATGCAAACAGGGATCGTGTCATGTTAAGCGTAGAATTTCTTAACTTCTAGTGTAAGAGATTAGTTTTATAAACAGGTTTTTCATTTAAGGTAACCTGCAATGAATGTGGCTCCTCGCGCTTCCTCATCGACCTAAAACACCTACACCTCACGATAATCTCCCTGTTTCTCACACTCGAAACTGAACGTTGCATGACAAAAATGAACATAGTTATACATATCACATTAAACATCATCATTCCATATGGTATGCTACCTCCTTTGACTACTCTTATCTGTTTTAAAGTACCCGAGCCTAAAATTTGATAAATGTAAGCATAAAAATATAATTTACAGTATCACGTTAGCTAAATGCTAATTTATGGTTTGTCACTTACCTTCGTAAAAAAAGATGTAATTTTCGTGGAAGAACTTATATCCTTTGTTGAGTTTTGAGTGCGGAGCGATTGCATGGAGGTCCACGAGACGAAAAACATCCGCTGATGTAAATGCTGGTAAATTTTTCAAGGAGGATGTGAAAGCTAGCGCGCCTGACTCCATTTCGCCGGAAGTATCTATCCACAACAATCGCTGTACCGGATGTGCGTTCGAACGTCCGTGAAAAAGGCCTATTAGCAGAAATGTCGATGATCAAAACATTTGATTAACAAGAACATAGTGCTTACAAGTTTTAACACACGTCAGGTAAATCTTTTCACCGTAATTTGATCGATTATTAAGAATGATCCGTAAAATGTATAGGTATTGAACCTCATTGTTTATAGAAACTGCTTCGGACATTGTAAGTAGTAACGTTAACGTATTTTATTAAAGGATGGTTGTCAAGCAAACCGATTTAAACGTCTGTACAGTTTTATGACTAACTTGTGATCAATAATAAAAAAGTTGGCCTGACTATTCCATTCATCTTTGTAAAAAATGAATCCACGAATTGACATAATATTGCTTTACTAAGTGGTTTTATTGTTGTTTATAGATGCCAAATGTCAATGCCAGTGAATCTACTTCTCCACCTGATGGTGGAAATGTAGAGGAACGATATGAAAACACACCACTAACTCACTCAGATGGTGTCAGAGTGACACCAGTGGCTAAATCGTCCAATAACCAGACAAACAATCAGACTGAATTTGGTTTATCACCTGTTGGAAGTCATTTCAAGACTCAACAGGATGTGACTCCAGATGGTGGAGAACTGGATCCTTCAACACAAATACAAACAGACACTAATGAGAAAGAAGTTACCAACACATGTTCCAGTAAGAACACAAGCCAAACAGAGAGAGAGAGAGTCGTTAGAGAGCTGGCCATCACTAGTACTTCATTTATTGGGCCTGTGTGTCGCCCGGAGCCATCCATCGAGCAGGAGCTTTGTGAATTTTACAAAGAGCTTGAGGAAGTTGATAAGGTTGATGTCAATGCGGACACCAAAACGGTTGAACAGCATGACTTCCATCCTTCCAACAAGCCCGAAAACGATCAACCAAACAGTACAGATATTCCTGTTGTCGTAACTGATCACGGCAGATCCTACAGACCTTACCCAGATCCACACGAACGCAACCAAAAAGATCCAAAAAGATGGAGACCTCGCTTACAATGTAATATGGATGTCTTTAATAGAGGAGGATATCCAGAGCCGTGGTATCCTCCTCCACCATGGGTTCCTCCACACCCAAGGGTGCACTTCTTCCCTGCCCCAACCTCTGGAGGTGCTATCATGTTTCCTCTAGACATGAGACCTCAGGAGAACGTCTTCCACAGTTTTCATGCCAACAACAACAGCTGGGGCCCATGGGAAGGACCACCATTACCTTCAAACAGGTGGCATGAACAAAACAGGGTCTTCCAGTCACATGAACATCCTGGATTCTCTGAGGAATATCAAACATCTTCAGCACACCGGCAGCAGCATTATCATGAAAAAGACCAATATCAGCATTATAATAACTCTGCTTTGGTGCTCATATTGTTGAGGGGAGTACCAGGATCTGGAAAATCCACTTTGGCCAGGTGAGCAAAACTAAATATGTAGAGAAATGACCTCATTGATGTTTTTGCAGCAAACCAGTGGTCAAATGTTTGATTAAATAATTAAATATTACAAACTTGGACTGATTGGTTAAGTTGTACCAACAGCATGTTTTCATTAGTTTAGGTAAGAAGAGAAATAGAGATTTTGTAATATTTGACTGTATGTCTCTCAGAGAGCTCCTGTCCACTGGTCCCAATGGATTAATACTGAGCACAGATGACTACTTTTTCCAAGACAACAGATATGAATTTGATTCCGCTCTGCTTGGTGATGCACACGACTGGAACCAGAAGAGAGGTGAGGACAGGCTAAGTAACATCTTTGTAGATATGGGACATTTATCAAATACATAATTTACAATTAGTTTGGTGACTCCAGGTCATATTTCAGCCCAGAAGAAATAAGTTATTTATGTTTTGATACATTATATAAAGTAAATGAACCCTATTTTAGAATGAACCCATTCACTTGATTACGATTGCTTTAATGCAGTCATTTTCACCATATTACAGTAAAACATGAATTAAATAAAAATGTAATAATTTTATT
The DNA here is from genome assembly GCF_936440315.1 of Barbus barbus. Lineage (NCBI taxonomy): Eukaryota > Metazoa > Chordata > Actinopteri > Cypriniformes > Cyprinidae > Barbus > Barbus barbus. The sequence continues at coordinate 7,724,253 of NC_136762.1, forward strand.
TATCAAACACGTCAATGATGTTTAAATAAATATAATTCAATTTGAATTACAGTGGTACACTGCTGATTTTGTACATTTGCCCACTGACAAAGAAATGATCAGTCTATAATTTTAATGATCGGTTTATTTGAACAGTGAGAGACAGAATAACAACAAAAAATCCAAAAAAACACATTTAAAAAAAGGTATAAATTGATTTGCATTTTAATGAGTCAAATAAGTATTTGATCCCCTATCAATCAGCAAGATTTCTGGCTCCCAGTTGTCTTTTATACAGGTAAGGAGCTGAGATTAGGAGCACTCCCTTTAAGAGAATGCTCCTAATCGTTATATGCATGTGTTAATTTTATTTTATTTCTTTATTTTCTTAAATATGTGGGTAGATAGTATTTATAGAGTTGTAACTTTTTAGTTTTAGTTACTTTTTCTTATTTGTAAGTCGCTTTGGACAAAAGCGTCTGCTAAATGACAAAAGTAAAAAAGTAAAGAGTGTAAAGACCATGGACTCTACCGTGCGACTCCACCGGGCAGGGACACCGGCAAGGGATAGTAGTAGCTTTTTATTTAATTTTTTCATTGATATGTTTATTATTGAAATGTTGTTGTTATATGCATGTGTTAATTTTATTTTATTTCTTTATTTTCTTAAATATGTGGGTAGATAGTATTTATAGAGTTGTAACTTTTTAGTTTTAGTTACTTTTTCTTATTTGTAAGTCGCTTTGGACAAAAGCGTCTGCTAAATGACAAAAGTAAAGTAAGTAAGTAAAGTTACCTGTATAAAAGACACCTGTCCACAGAAGCAATCAATCAATCAGATTCCAAACTCTCCACCATGGCCAAGACCAAAGAAGCTGTCCAAGGATGTCAGGGACAAGATTGTAGACCTACACAAGGCTGGAATGGGCTACAAGACCATCGCCAAGCAGCTTAGTGAGAAGGTGACAAAAGTTGGTGCGATTATTTGCAAATGGAAGAAACACAAAATCACTGTCAATCTCCCTCGGACTGGGGCTCCATGCAAGATCTCACCTCGTGGAGTTTCAGTGATCATGAGAACGGTGAGGAATCAGCCCAGAACTACACGGGAGGATCTTGTCAATGATCTCAAGGCAGCTGGGACCATAGTCACCAAGAAAACAATTGGTAACACTACGCCGTGAAGGACTGAAATCATGCAGCGCCCCCAAAGAACACCATCCCCACTGTCAAACATGGAGGTGGAAACATTATGCTTTGGGGGTGTTTTTCTTCTAAGGGGACAGGATAACTGCACCGCATCAAAGGGACGATGGACGAGGCCATGTACCTTCAGCCAGGGCACTGAAGTCGTGGATGGGTATTCCAGCATGACAATGACCCAAAACACACGGCCAAGGCAACAAAGGAGTGGCTCAGTCTCCAGACCTTAATCCCATAGAAAATCTGTGGAGAGAGCTGAAGGTTCGAGTTGCCAAACGTCAGCCTCGAAACCTTAAAGACTTGGAGAGGATCTGCAAAGTGGAGAGGGACAAAATCCCTCCTAAGATGTGTGCAAACCTGGTGGCCAACTAAAAGAAACATCTGACCTCTTTGATTGCCAACAAGGGTTTTGTCACCAAGTACTAAGTCATGCTTTGTGAAGGGGTCAAATACTTATTTGACTCATTAAAATGCAAATCAATTTATAACTTTTTTGAAATGCGTTTTCTTGATTTTTTTGTTGTTGTTATTCTGTCTCTCACTGTTAAAATAAACCTTCCATTAAAATGATAGACTTTCTTTGTCAGTGGGCAAACGTACAAAATCAGCAGGGGATACATTTAAAAAAAAAAATTCCCCCACTGTATGAAAACAGGATTTATATGTATTACATTAAAGAGAAATATCAGAAAGTTATATTTATAATTAAGAGCATGAAGTTCTTTTTCTAAAACTAATCTGAATGCTAATGCTTTATGGCTTTGTCATTTCTAAGCCGAGCAGTCGATGTTGGAGGGCCGCTCGCCCGTTATCATCGACAACACTAATGTTAAAGCCTGGGAAATGAAGCCTTATGTTCAAATGGTGAGTTGGAATCTTTAAGTAATGCCTGGGATTGGAATATTTTTGTAAAACGCAAGTTAGGCTTTAACTTGGCTCTGAACACTGGCTGAAAGTTTTATTAGCAGTGCTTTAGAACATTTCCATATGTTTGCATTCAGAGATAATACAAGGATTTCTCCAGCTATTTGCTAAATGAACTATATCTGCTTACTAATTAGTAACGCATTTTTATTCATTTACTTTATTTCACACAGGCTTTAGACAACGGATACAGAGTGGACTTTCTTGAGCCAGATACCCGCTGGAAATATGATCCTGCCCAGTTAGAAATGTAAGTCTGTTTATAGTTTTGGTTCTCAGGAACACAGTGACTTTTATTAATCACTGAATGAGAAAGACTATTGACTTTGGATCAGGTTTTGGCTTACGGTACAGAGGTAGAGATTTCAGTTGTGAGTAAGTGGATAAAATGTTTTATAGTCTAGGATCAGTAAGTATCTTTCATATTCCCATGAATAAGACCAGCTTAAGAGTCACTGTTATTTTCATTTATTTGTTTTATTTACAACTGGCTTTGTATAGCAGTCTAATAGAGCTTGCCTGTCCTGGTAATTTCCTGTCTATTAATTTAATCAACAGGAGGAACAAGCACGGAGTCCCTCGAGAAACAATAGCAAAGATGCTGGATGGTTTCGAGCGGCCAATGAATGTTGACATTGTGATGAATTCTGTGGTGCCTCCCCATAAAAAGAAAGGCAATTAACAGAGAACCGATGACATTTAGCTGTTCTTGAAATAGAAATATTGTCATGTTATCATTCTGAATGATAGTGGGTATGTATACACACACACACACACACAAACATATATATGTGTATATATATATATATATATATACATTTTAATAATTTTAATGCATACTGATGCAGCTAAGGATGTTTTTAATGACTGTATGGTGATTTTATTTTTGTAATGGCCATTGGAATATCATATCTATTTATTTGAAATACTAAAATCATTTTACAAAAGAAACCTTTTTTTAAAATATTATCACTTTCTTTTGTATTTTCTGTAATTATGCTAAGTGCAAATATGAAAATGTTTTTTTTTTTTGCTGTTCCATTGTAATATAAAAATGTAAATCATAAATTACCACAATGATAAGTGTGGAACATTGTTAGGATAAGACCATTGGAGTCTTATAAGTCCTTCGACTTTTAGACAGTCTGACACATAAAATAAATGCCGAGGTTCCAGATAGAAGACTAAATAATTTACATTTTTTTTTAAGCATTCTCTGTCTTTTTTTTTTTTCTTTTCAAAAGACCGGCAGCTCAAATCTAGACACTGATCTGATCTCAGGGTTTACATTTTATGAATACGCTGTACATTGTTGATGGCTCATGTACTAAACGAGACACTGTTTTCTAAAGTGCTGATTATTTTTGTAAATAAATGTTGATTTGTTTTGATAAAATGGAAATTATTTCTACACTTGGGTGCCTTTCAATGTGGGCTTAAAAAGTTTCTTTCTTTATTTCTTACTTTAACTATATTTTACGTAATTTTATATTTTAATTTGTTGGAAAGCAATTCCCAAAGCAGCATTTGATTTATTTTATTATTTTTTTTAATAATAATTGCTAAAAACCATTAGATTTCTACATTATTTTACTATATAAGTTCCCAATCTCAGGGACATAAATGTTGCCTTTTGAATAACAAAGAAAGTAAGTTCAAATTTAAGTCTATTCGTTATTAATGATGTTGACATTTTGAGTCATCTCAATTGCTTCTGTGAATAATATATTTCAGGAATTCAGCTTTACTTGTATGATGATAAAAATGTTAACATATACATTTTATGATGAATCCTTGACTCTTAAAAATTACTAGGTTTCATTTTTTCGATTTAAAAAGGACCCCTAGTGTGTGTGTATATATATATATATATATATATATATATATATATATATATATATATATATATATATATATATATTAGTGCTGTCAAACGATTAATCGCGATTAATTGCATCCAAAATAAAAGTTTTTGTTTACATAATAAATGTGTGTGTACTGTGTATATTTATTATGCATATATAAATACACACACATGCATGTATTAAGTAAAATATATTATATTTGAATATTAAATATATTTATAAATACTCTAAATGATAAAAATATAAATATATACATGTAAATATTTTCAAAATATATACTGTATGCGTGTGTATTTATATATGCATAATAAATATACACAGTACACATATGTAAACAAAAACTTTTATTTTGTATCCGATTAATCGCGATTAATCCTGTGACAGCACTAATATATATATATATATTTAGATTTTTTTTTTCATGTTTAATTTATTTTACGTAATCTTATGTGTTTTTGTCATTTAATGATTCTACATATTTCTATATAGCTTTAATTTTACTTCAGTTTTTGTTTGAGCAGGTTTACCTCAACTTAAACTTATTTCAGTCAGTTGCCAAGGCAACATTTCTGAAGTCTTCAAAGTTTGAATTTTCCATCTAATATTTATATTTATATTTTATTTCATTTATTTTATCAACACTGGTGCAGTACAGGCGGAGACCGCTGTCATACCCCTCATGGCCTGTAGGTGTCACTGTTACACCACACTCCAACCCGCTATAGCGGCTCAACATTAACGCTCTAGCCATTTACATCACTATTATAGCAGTTTATTTCTTTTTCCAACCCGCTAATATAACCACAAAAAACGAGTCATGCCCTTAAAAAAAGAGTCATGCCCTTAAATAAATAAACTGGAGCGGAGGAGGGAAGAGAAGGGTCTGTATTGAGCGGAGCTGCACTGACTGGTGCAGATAGGGGCAAATTGGCGCCATTTTGAAGCCGACAGGAGGATCGCAGCGGTGGGAGAAGCGAGTGGAGCGCGCACTTTTTCCAATAAGGTAGTCTTTTTTCATTTAACCCGTAAGCGAGTGGAATCGTCCCGCGCCGATTTGAGTCCATTATTGGGAATTATTATTTCGTGGCTGTTTTAGTAGGTGCTTTTTCCTTTTTCGGCGGTTGGTTGTCTATTCTTCTGTTAACCCATGCGAGGATATCTCTCACTGTGTTTCCCCTCAAATTTACTCGTTCTCTACTCAAAACGCAAACTGCAATGACAGTTGTTGTTGGTTTACGTGTAACGTGTGTTTTCGTGGCCGTTTTCATTGCAAAAGAGGGCCGTGTACGTTACTTTCCTGATGCCTCGTGTGTGTAACGTTACATGCATACGAGTGTTTGTGTTTTAGCTGTTAGCTTAGCTTAGCTGCTCGTAAACCGCGTTTAAAATCTGATTCAAAACACATTTCAGATTCTACTGCTGTAGTTTGCACTCGTTTTTCTTATGGGTGCATTTAGTTGGGATATATTGAGATGGGACGTGCTGTTGTGCGTTGGATGTAGATAGTAACAGGGGAGCTGTAGTGGTGTGCAATGAATTTTAGCTTGTAAACACCCCCTTAGGGGTGTTATCTCGGTTTCTATGGGATAAACCACTGTCAAAGGAATGAAATGACAGCTGCTGTGTGATCAAGACTGTATTTTATCCTGGTTGTGCTGCACAAAGGCGTTAATTCAGAAAGTTAACCTGCTGTCAGACTGTAAGCCTCCCCCCCCCCCCCCCCCCGTGCAAAATCGTTGTAATGGTGTCTGTAAATAGCTGGAAATGCGATGCATTGTTTACTAATTGCATGCATAGAGGTGTTGTAAGTTGCTGTATGTGTTTGTGATTGTGAAACACTTGGACTGTGTTGAACCTGCTTAGAAATTACACATATTTTCACCTGCATTATTAATTTCTTGCGTAATTGTGGTGTTATAACTTTATGGATCGCTCTTAGGGGGAATGTAATGCACCTATAATGCATTTATTTGCATTTTGACTATTTTATTCTTCTACTGTGTAATTAAAGACCGCATGAAATGCAATTAATTAGAATGAACTATTAGTCGTTATTTTTAAGTTATAATTACGTATGGTGTATATAGTGTTGTGTGTGTGAGTGTGCATACACACACACGCACATATATTGGTATATTTTTCTGTTTAAATATATTTAAATTTTATATATTTCCACTTATTACTGCAGATTAAAATATTATTTTGTTTTGTAAAGACAAGTATTTTGTGAAGAGTCCGCATGAAATAAAAATGGACCTAATTTGTAAATTCATATTATAGATATTATTGTGAATGATTCATGCATGTGTATTTCTCTTTTATTTATTTTTTTCTTAATTCAAATGTCATAATTCGATCTTCTGTTTAAAAACACACTTTTCTCTATATGCTGGACTCCTCTGTTCTTTTAGAACACTTAACCTCTGTAATTGACTTTCAAGATCAGATTATTTTTTGAGTGCAGCCCCACATTTTAAAATCCAATCAACTGGTGCATAGTTCCAAGCCTACATTTTTTTCCCTAATGATCTGTTACATGCAGATATACGTCACAGTATGGAAAATCTATCAATGCTTCCATTTCATCGCAAATGTAGCGAAAAACGTTACTTTCTATTGTACACATTAGCAGTTGCTTTTTAACAGATTTGCATTAACGTTTCAAATGTACAGTATTTTTCTCTTGGAAGAATGGGCTGAAATATTGACAACTCCTCTTCCACAGTATATACTTGTTTTTTTTTCTGTCCAATCAAAGCAAAAAAGTACAAGCCCTTCAAAACATCTAATTTCCTGTTGAAGGATTTCATGGGCTCTTTCCTTAATTTTTACTCTTCATTATGTCAGTAGGCTTAATTTAGCTGTTTATTATTATGAATTACAGCTGATGATTATGTGCAACACTTATTATGCAGTTGTTTTGATTAGCATTTTTGTCTTGTCTCTTTAGATTAGTCTGCTTGGTATTGTAATTCATGTGTGGGTGTTGTGTTTTAGTTTGCTAATCGGTAAAACCTCTGTGCACATCAACTTGAATTGAAAGTATAGCATTCCTTTGAATTTAAATGTGCCTGTTGACACTGCTCTTTAGCGCCGTCAATATTTAACTGTCCACAGGAGGTGAAGTTTTGGCTGGTTTTGGCCATTTTTGAAAAACAAACTGATTTTGCCTTTTTTTATATATAGGTGTAGTCAAAGTCAAATCCATATTCAGTATCCACCGGATGATTTCTTTAACAGCACATTCTTTTCCAAAAAAGTGATTGATGGAAATTCCCTGTCCACTTAGTGTTGTGGGCTGACACATTCATGTCTTTTTTGGTTTGACACGTTTGCAGCGAGCACTGATTGGAGAGCATGGCTCACTCCAAGAATCGAGCCACGGATGGCAAAATCACCTACCCGCCGGGGGTGAAGGAGATCTCCGATAAGATCTCCAAGGAGGAGATGGTTCGGAGACTGAAGGTGAGGAGCAATCTGTCATTCACCCAAGTGGAAAGAGCTTATCATAAGTGCTGAATGTTTTTTTTTCTGTGTAATTACAATGAATAATGAGTACTTGTCCGACTCTTCAGTTATATATTCAGTTAATATTTATGTATGAGTATATAAATCTAAATGTATAACATTGTAATAGCTTTTTTATAATATATATTTTTAGTTTCCATGTGTTTGATTTTCATTTTTTGTAATATTTCTATATGGCTTAAATTTAAGTTTTAGTAATTGAAAATTGTACTAATTTTATGTTTGTTGGCTATTTATTTAAAATAAATATTTAACTTCTTTATTTCAGTTTTAGTCATTTTAGTACTTGAACCAAATTTTTGTAAAAATTTTAGTAATTTTTTGTTCCGTTGTCATTTATATAAAAAAAAGTAAATCAGTTTTTTAGTTATAGTAATTTTAGAAACTAACAAATTTTGTAAATTTCTGTAGTCTAACATTTATATTTTCATTTATTTTTTTATTTTAATTCATCTTTATATCAGTTAACAAAAACGATTTTATAATAGTTTGAGTTTTATTTAGCAATGTCTCAACTTTCAGTAACCAGAATGAATATTTTATTTGAAGTTCTATTTATAGATTTTAGTAGATTGATCCATATTTGTGAAGAGTTTTTGTTTTTCTCCTTGGGGTTATTTTAGCAGAAATATTTAGTGCAAAACATTTCCTGTTTAGATTTGTTCATCTTTAAACCTCATCTGAGGTTTTATCACACAGAATGAAATAATAATTTTTCTGCTCGTATTTCAAGCTGTTTCTTTTACAGTTTGTTGATAGCGTTTCCTCCCTCCGTGGCTTTGTCACTTATTTTTATTTTTAAGTAAGACTGCCAAGTGAAAGTGTGTTTCCCATTAGAGTGTCTTACATCACACTGTTAGCTGGATGCGTGGTTGACACACGGCTCTATGGTGCTTTTCAAAATCAGATGGTGGTGAAAACCTTCATGGACATGGACCAGGACTCAGAGGAGGAGAAGGAACTCTATCTGAACTTGGCCTTGCATCTCGCCTCTGATTTTTTCCTCAAACACCCAGACAAAGATGTCAGACTACTCGTGGCCTGCTGTCTTGCAGATATATTTCGCATCTATGCCCCTGAGGCACCGTACACATCACCTGATAAACTTAAGGTTGGGAAACTCAGCATCTATTGATTTGAATGCAGTGTTAGTTCTTGCATATGTCAGTGAAGAACCATGAATGTTTGCATCTATAATTATTAAATTCCCACCATGATGACTACCATGTTGAGATCACATGACCAGCCCAATACTAAGTCTTTTATGGCCCAGTTAAGTAAAATCGTGGTTTGTTTTTGGGAAAGAAATATTTAATTGTATTAGTATGAATTAAAACCGATGTGCAGAAATTTTGAAGGTGATATGTTTTTCTTCACCTTGAACAAAAGACGGCAAGTTGTTCAGCAGAAAATACTAAAATAACCCTGCTGTCTGTCATGCATTGCCTTCACAGGTGCTTAAAATATTAAAACTTTCTGCTTTTCTTTTCCACTCAGGATATTTTCATGTTCATAACTAGACAGCTGAAAGGGTTGGAAGACACCAAGAGCGCCCAGTTTAATCGATATTTTTATCTGCTGGAGGTAGGACACCCAACTACTATAGAAAAGCAAGGTCTTACAATGGTTTTTGAACCAGCATCTGACCTTGTCTTTCCCTTCCTGGCTCTCTAGAACATCGCTTGGGTGAAGTCCTACAACATCTGCTTTGAATTGGAGGACAGCAATGAGATCTTTACTCAGCTCTACAGAACGCTGTTCCAAGTGATCAAGTGAGTCTGTTGTTCATGTTTGTCCACTCAAGAGTTCAATATAGCCAAAAAATAAATTTTATACTTTTATGTTTTATTCGTTAATATTATTAATTACATGTGTATATATTTGACTCACTTGATAATTTTTCCAAGTAATCAAGTTAGTCTATTGGTCAGGTCTGTCTATTCAAGAGTTTGATATAGCCGAAATATAAGTAAACATCTATGTCTTTTTGCCGATATTTTGTATTTGCATCATTTTAGTGTAAAACATTTAAATATGTATTATGTTTTTGTTATTATTATATTACAATATATATGTAATATAAATAAAATATAAGAAACAATGTTTTAAAAAAATACTATTACTATTTATATTATTAACATTGATGTTAATATAAACATTAACATTTTTATATTTTATTTGTTTGCATATATATTACGTACACAAATATATTTTGTACACAGCAAAAACCTGTTCGACAGTCAGAAAAATAAGTCTAGTTAAAAATAATGCATGTTTTTCACTTTTTTCCAATATAAACAAGGCTAAATATTTAATAACTTTAAAATTATATAAAATGATGATTTTATTAAACTAATTATGTAAAATATGAAAATACATAGTCATATGATAATATATATAAGTACAAACATATATAACATATATAAGTAAAAAGTTTTAATACATATTAGACAGGTAACTTTTAATGATGATTCAGATGTTGCTTAATTGCCAATAAAACACTTTGTATGGCAATATTGCCTAATTTTATATGACCAAAAATGTCATTGTATGAAATGTATCACCTAGTCATTTTTGTAGTCCTGTAATAGTGCTGCCATTTGGTTAGAGAGCTCAGTGGTGATTCTTGCTATAGCGACTGTCATAATTCAGTAAAGTGTCCCCGTGGTTTACTGTTTTCTGTCTGAGATGTAAATGTGAAGCTGCAGCCTATTTGTTATGTCCTAATGAGCTGTCAGCCTCCTGCTCGCTGATATTATTTCCCTGCATTCGGTCAGATGACAATGATGCGTGTGAATCCCAGGTGGAAACCCTTCATTGCATGTGCGCTATAAAGGCTGCATATGGGGGTGATTCATCTCAGCCAGTGATGTTCGCTCAGTCGGAAATGTCCTCTATGAGCGGGACACTGCAGCGCTCAGCTCTGATGTGTAAATGGAAAAATGTAGAAGTGTTTCTGTTTTCTCTGCCCCATTGCGTTTGCTTCCCATCTTCCACTCCTCTACTTTGACTGCCTGATGCACCTGATTTTAGGTCAGTTCTTGTTTACCATTTTGTTTTTTTTTGTTTTTTAGCAATGGACACAACCAGAAAGTGCACATGCATATGGTGGATCTCATGAGCTCAATTGTTTGTGAAGGCGATTCTGTCTCACAGGAACTCCTGGATACTGTTCTGGTTAACCTGGTCCCAGCACACAAGGTACAGAGAACAAAAAAAATGTCCAGGTCACATTTCACCCAAGGAAAAAAAAAATATATATATAAAGAAATAAAATATATATCAAATATTGTAATATAATAAATATATGCATTATTTAAAGAGCAGGGTCTTCAACCTTTTTATAGAGACAGATCTGTATATTATGTACATATATTGCATTTTAAGCCTGGCTTATAATAGCCTACTTTTAATAGTGTATTAGCGTTACATAATTTGCATTGCTTAATCATTTAAGAAGTCATTACTTATGAACAGTCATATAATTGTACATTACATTTTAATTTTATTTTTATGTAAATAACTTCAACCTCCTTAGTTTAGTTTTGTTTGGAGTTAACTTAATATTTCTGTTTAATGTATATTTAAATACAACGATTTAATTTTTAATGCATCATTTAAATTGTAAAATATTTTTTACTTGTTGGTATTTATTTTACAGTCTTTTCTATTTTTATATACTTTACACCAATAGAGTTTAACAATATATAATATAATATATAGAGCTTATTATTATTATTATTTTTTTAGCATTTTCTTGTCAATTAAGCCCCCAATCTAATTATTGTTTAATGTTGGATTATCATTAATTATTTCAATGCAGTAGTTTTTAAATGTATAATAATACATTAAAGTCACTACAAAAATACTACCATAATGTGTAATTATTTTACAAATTATTTTTATTTATTTATTCATTTTTGGCATTATGATAATTTGAGAGGAATGGGTAATGGAAAATATCAGGAACAAAATGAAGAAAAATGGCAAGTTTACAAAATAATTTTAATGGCCTTTAAAATAGGTTTTATTATTTGAGCAAAACATATTTTATTTATTTACAGGAAGACTAGAAAAAAATCTTAATTGCTCTAAATAAATAAATAACCAAAATATGATTTTTATATATTTATTTACATGACAATAATGAAAAATGGCAAGATATAAAACAATCTTAAAAGCTCTAAGCATGGGTTTAATTTTCTTTTTATTTAGGTTTTTTTTCTTGACCGGTTTCATGAGATTTACACAAAACAAATAATTTTTTTATTGCTCGTCTTGTCTTTCAGAACCTCAACAAGCAAGCGTACGATCTGGCCAAAGCCTTGCTGAAGAGAACTGCTCAGGCCATAGAGCCGTACATTACCAACGTGAGTAAACGTCATGACGCATGACGTCATCTGGCGACATTTAGCGACTTTTCAAACTGCCTTTAGCTACTTTCCATCGAAATAAGTTGGCAACACTGGTTGAACCCCTGATGTCACGTGACAGAATTTTCATTTTTGGGTAAACGAATCCTTTAAAGGTGGGGTAAGCGATTTCTGGAAGCCAATGTTGATATTTGAAATCACCAAAACAAACACATCCCTACCCCAAAAGGGTTTCGCCCCTATTTTGAAAGCTCCGCCCCACACATGTAACCTACACAACCCAGGCAACGATTAGTTCTGTGATACAAAGCAAAACCAATGTTACACCGTGTCTACACTGGACGTGACACTCCGATAGTAAACTGCTGCCGCGTTGTATTTATGACGTGCTGACACAAATTTCAAATGGTTTTCAACGGTCGATTTGTTGCGTCTGGTGTAGACACAGTGTTACTCACCTATCGAGAAGAAACAAAGCAACCTCAGCGTCCAATCGCAAGCCTTCCGCTCCTTGAGTCCTCTCCAGCACTGGAAAGCTGATCCGATATTTACAAGGGTCCTACTTCTTGCCTTATCTTTCCGCAGATGTTTTCCTCTTGTTTTTTTTTTTTATCCGCCATCTCTATCTTTCTGTCGCTCGGCTCGGCTGTTCACTGAACACTCTCTCCTCCACATCATGAGTAGATCATCCCGACTCAGTTTTCTAAAGCGTTTTTGAAAAATTACATACCCTACCTTTAACTGTACATAGGATATACACCAAATAAATATTGTGCCAAAATCATGCTGAAATACAAGGGTACAAGAAAGGTCTTCTCATTTATTTAAATTGTGAATAATCCCTAATGAACCTCCATGATTTGACTCCAGCCCTTTTGCTTTTGAAAACTCGTTGAGGCTTGCAACATTAACCGGAGATCAAGAGCACCTCTCCATGCTCAAACGGCATGTTGAGCTTAAACACATTCATCAGCAACACCCGCAGGAGCATGCAGCTCTGTTATGCTAGGAACTCTACTCCCTGCAGTGCTCATTAAAAGCGCTAGAGATAGTGAGAATAAGTGTGGAGTAGAATCCTTCTCAATAACTCTAATAGATCAGCAAGGCCTGATTTCTATTTCTATTCCTCTTTCTATTCTGTACAATCACTCTGTTGGAGACAGCCTCTCCTGCCCATAGATGAAGCCATTTTTTTATTTCAATCTAATTCCAGCTTCCTCACACTAATCTCTAATCGACTATGTTAAGTGCTGATGCCAGACAGTTATGCAGTGAGTTTGAAGGGGTGCCATTTTCCAGTGACATGCAGTAGATGCTGATGGTTGCAGCGTGTGACGTACAGTTTGGTGTCTCTCAGTTCTTTAACCAGGTGCTGATGCTGGGGAAGACTTCAGTCAGTGATCTGTCAGAACATGTCTTTGACCTAATCCTGGAGCTCTACAACATCGACAGCCATCTACTGTTGTCCGTCCTGCCGCAGCTGGAGTTCAAGCTCAAGGTAAAATGGCTTATTGATGATACATAGTGTTATGTCATCTTTCGGGGTCTTAGATAAAACTGTCTTGAGTGTTTTTGCTTGAGAAAAAAATGCATGATTGATTTGATGATGATCAAATTTTTCACAAGTTTCCCTCAGTTCTAAATAGGGTTCCTACGGGGTTTGGAAAAGTATGCAAAAAATAAAGCAGAGTATGGAAAAATATTTGTGTTTCCAGACTTTTGCCCCTATTTAGTTAAAAAAAAAAAGAAAAGTAAGAATTTAATGAAAATAAATGTATTGTACAAGAAGCAAGGTTTCGTGTCAGCTGTTTAGTGATTGTTAAATAAGACTGAATGAATTCAAGATGCACTTTTTCATTATGCAAAATTCAGGTTATAAGCATTTTGGGTTTCTTCTCACTATATTCTTAGCACCATATTACATAGCATTAGGGACCTTTGCAAAAATATACAGACTTTTATGTGCGCACAAAAAACCATTAAACTTAGCATAGGACAATGCACACTGATCCAGCTGTTGTGCCATCAGCCCATTTCACGGTGTGGTTTCTTGGCTGCCACAGACTATGCGTTAAAGAGACCTGAGGCCTTGAAATATGGCATACTGCCCTAACGAAAGCCAAATTTTAAATACTTTTTTTTTACAGTACCAGTCTTTTTTATAGACCCTTGAACTTGGCAAATGTTATGCCATCAGCCCATTTTGTGTCATGGTTTCTCCGCCGCCACAGAGGATGTGTTAAATTGGACATTAGGCATTGATATTAGAGGTACTACCATAAGAAAAGCCAAATTTTGAGCAAGCAGATCTCCGTAAATTCATGTGCATCCATGCTCTCATTTTATTCATAGATATAATTCATGGTTATATAAAACTAGAAATTGTAATGCGTAAGCATGCAAAAAAATTCTCATGCCCATGTAAATAGTTTCTTGAGGGCACACAAAAGTTTCTTGTGTGCATGTAAAAGTCTGTATTTTTATTTATTTTTTTTTGTTATTTTAGGGGCTCTGCATGTTGTCACTTTGAGAAAAAAAATATTTTATAAAATATTAAATACAAATATATAAAAAATATTCAAAGATGATAAAATATTTGCAGATGATTCTACTATATACCAAATATAAAGCTGAATATAATGCTCTATGAACCATTTATGTTAAATATGGTCTGAAAACGCTTAATGAAACGCTTTTACTCAAGGGATGGACGATCTGACGCAGACAGGATTACCTCCGGTTGAGTGACTCACATCTAACGTGTATAGTTAAGACAAACTCAGCAGGCAACTATTCTTACAGCTACATTATTATTCCAGCCATAATTAATCACAACAATGTATATACAATTACATATGATTGAGTAGGGCTGTGTATTGGCAAGAATCTGGCGGTACGATACGTATCACGGTACAGGGGTTGCGATACGATATATTGCGATACTGTAAGCAAGGCGATTATATTGGGATATTTCTTATTTTAGGAATAGGATATATATTTTTTAGGAAAGCTGTTATTAAGAACACACCACCATATGCAAACCTTAGCAAAAAATAAATAAATAAAAATAGTTTAACCAGAACACACTGCAGAACACACTGGGATCTGTATTTGCAATAATCAGTCCCTATAACATTCAACATTATTGAACCACTTTTTGTGCAGTACGAGTAAAGGGGGAAATATTCAAGTGCTTGCATGATTCTTTAGTTAAATGTATGTATAAAATGTATTTTAAAAAGATAAAAATATATATTTATAGACTCTACTAAAGGTTCACAGTTTGAGTTTACAATTGTGACATGCAATGTCATAACATTTGATCTGAACAAAAAATTAAATCTGGTTAATGTCAATGAAAATTGAAGTGCTTGCAGGATTCCTAAAGAAAACAAAATTTCACAGGTTTTTCAGTTTGTATTTATGTTCCGCGTAGAATCGCCGAGACCGCGACGCGAGCACTGCCCCAACTGCACAAAACGCCCCCGAATTACGAGAGAAAGCTGCAGCTGCGCGACGACTCTACCGCGCCCCGCGCAAAGGCTCTTCAGCACGGGACGCGGCAAGCGGCCGAACCGAGGTTGCGCTCGCGCCGCTGTCCCGGGGCAGACATTACCACAAAAGCCCAAATGGCTCCACACTTCAGCTTTGTACATCGAAACGAGAACTGGAACAATTTTATCATCCTCCATTACTAGCAGCGAACTATATTAACGCTAACATTAGTGGAATGCCCTGATGCTAGTATTTCCTGTCACTGTTTAAGTTCAGAGATGAAGACTAGCGGTTGGGATATGAACACAAAACGAAACAACTGCCATGAATCTTGCATGATTTTTTTTTAAATATATATCGATATTCCGTTTTGGAGAATCGATACAGTATCGCCAAACAAAATATCGCGATACTCACGTGATTCGATATTTTCTTACACCCCTATGAATGAGCATATAAATCGTCAGTGTGTTGTTTTACACACATGCACACAGACATTATTTCATAGATGACATGGTGAGATGCATAAGAAATCTTTAGATGCGCCCATAACAACAAAAGACAATACTTGATTTAACCTTTTCTGATAAGAAGTGTGCGCTGCAAATGAGCACTTTTGACAATCGTTTCTGTCCAGTCCGCTCGTTTTATCTCATTTAACCACAGCTGTCGTCGGTTTTTTGTCTGGCAGTGGCATCAGGTATGCCTTAATTTCAAATTGGAGCCTCTACAACATCGATTCGGGCACCCAACATCACAACAAGATGATATTTTAAGCTCCTTATGTAGCCGAATCTGCGCTGGTTTGAATGGGCCGCCTCCAGTGACGTCGGCCCTATAATTAATAGTTAATGTGATTTTACAGTTGATGTGAATTTTACTGCTTAAAGTTGGGTGTTTCTAATAAATGGATATGCCATTCCCAAGCTAAAAGATGCTGACACACTGCATGAAATTGATTACACTTCAGCCGAGTCAACGATCCTTTCTTTTGTTTTCTTTCACATGAGATTTAATCCAGCGTGACCTGAAAGCACAGTTAGCATTTTTCAAAAACCAGCAAAGGCGATTACTTTCTTTTGTGTTGGCTGTGTTATTAAACTTGTATACATTTTGGCAAAAGCAAGTTGAGTTTGCGATTAGTGTATGAATGAATGTTATCGGCTTATTAGGAGCTGCCTGTTCCATGTACTGTATTTGATGTCATGCCTTCATCTTTTGTTTTTATGCTAAGCACAATGACGATCAACTAAATGGGTTCTTTCAGTGCTTGGGCTGTAATTAATGGCCACAGGCCTCGCTTTCTGCAGTTATATCACCGGGAGACCCTTGTGTGTTTTGTAGAGCAATGATAACGATGAGCGCCTGCAAGTTGTGAAGCTCCTGGCCAAGATGTTTGGTGCAAAGGATTCAGAGCTCGCTTCACAGAACAAACCTCTCTGGCAGTGCTACCTTGGGAGGTACATAATTACCTGTTTCTCTGTGTACACAAACTGGAAAAAAAAAAATTCAACAGCAAGACCAAGCTGAAAGATTTTGACTATCTGCGTTTGCTGTGGTTTCTTAGGTTTAATGACATCCATGTCCCTGTTCGACTGGAATGTGTAAAGTTTGCTAGCCATTGCTTGATGAACCATCCAGACCTGGCAAAAGATCTCACAGGTACAAACTGTTACCCTTCTAACTTTGACTACTCTTATATTTCACGACTGAGCATAAAAGTCAAATGAAACTGAAGTTGACCTTCTTATCTTTCTTAATAAATTTTTTGGTGTTATTGTGCACAATTCATTGTGTTGTTTTAAAGAAAAGCGGTTATCCTAAATAAAATAACAAAAATGACAGTTTGCTATTTAGGTATTGTTTAGGGTTATACAACCTGGTACTAGTCAAAAGCTTCTTCAAAACTTGGTGCTGGTGATGTTTCAGGAAGAAGTAGTTGCCACAATTTATCCACTTTAAACATGCTTTTAATTAAAAAAAAAGAGAGAATTTTGTATGAAATATATATGTCTATATATAATATATACATATATATATATATACACACATACAGTATCTCACAGAAGTGAGTACACCCCTCACATTTTTGTAAATATTTTATTATATCTTTTCATGTGACATCACTGAAGAAATTACACTTTGCTACAATGTAAAGTAGAGTGTACAGCTTTATAACAGTGTAAATTTGCTGTCCCCTCAAAATAACTCAACCCACAGCCATTAATGTCTAAACCTCGGGCCACAAAAGTGAGTACACCCCTAATGAAAATGTCCAAATTGGACCCAAAGTGTCTATGTTGTGTGGCCACCATTATTTTCCAGCACTGCCTTAACCCTCTTGGGCATGGAGTTCACCAGAGCTTCGCAGGTTGCCACTGGAGTCCTCTTCTACTTCTCCATGATGACATCACGGAGCTGGTGGATGTTAGAGACCTTGCGCTCCGCCACCTTCCGTTGGAATACTGCCCTGCGGCCCAGTCTCTGCTTCAGTATGTCACAGTACATGTTGGCGTTCATGGTTCCCTCAATGAACTGTAGCTCCCCAGTGCTCTTGCAGCCCCAGATCATGACACTCCCATCACCATGCTTGACTGTAGGCTTGCACCATGCAGACAGATGCTTGTACTCCTCACCTGGTTGCCGCCACACACGCTTGACACCATCTGAACCAAATAAGATTGTCTTCAGCAAACTGTTTGCGGGCTTTCTTGTGCATCCTCTGTAGAAGAGGCTTCCTTCTTGGACGACAGCCATGCAGATCAATTTGATGCACTGTGCAGCGTATCGTCTGAGCACTGACAGGCTGACCCCCCCCCAGCACTCATTTGTCTATTTCCCAAACACAACTTCTGGATATGACGCTGAGCACGTGCACTCAACTTCTTTGGTTGACCATGGCGAGGCCTGTTCTGAGTGGAACCTGTCCTGTTAAACCGCTGTATGGTCTTGGCCACCGTGCTGCAGCTCAGTTTCAGGGTCTTGGCAATCTTCTTATAGCCTACGCCATCTTTATGTAGAGCAACAATTCTTTTTTTCAGATCGTCAGAGAGTTCTTTGCCATGAGGTGCCATGTTGAACTTCCAGTGACCAGTATGAGAGAGTGAGAGTGATATAACACCAAATTTAACACACCTGCTCCCCATTCACACCTGAGATCTTGTAACACTAACGAGTCTCATGACACCGGGGAGAGAAAATGGCTAATTGGGCCCAATTTTCCCTTAGGGGTGTACTCACTTTTGTGGCCAGCGGTTTAGACATTAGCTGTGTGTTGAGTTATTTTGAGGGGACAGCAAATTTACACTGTTATACAAGCTGTACACTCACTACTTTACATTGTAGCAAAGTGTCATTTCTTCAGTTGTTGTCATATGAAAGGATATAAAAATAAATAAATAAATATATATATATATTTATATTATCTTATTAATTTATTTCATATTCTTAAATATTTCATATATTAATTTAATTTAATTTCTTTAATACATTAAATGCATCACAATGCCAAGAAAATAAGTACACATTAAACCAATTTTTTTAAGTAGTCTACTGCAAACCTTTTTTAATGAATTGAATCATTTTATCTTAAATATAACTGTTTGTGTATTTAATTTATTTATTTAAAAATGTATTTACTTAACATTTACTTAATTGTAATACAATTGTTTTATACATTGAATTCATAAGACAATGAAAATTATGCATTTTTAACATTAAACCAAATTGTGCATGTTTTTTTTTCTTCTCCTCCAGAGTATTTGAAAGTAAGGTCACATGACCCAGAGGAGGCAATTCGACACGACGTCATTGTGTCCATCGTGACAGCTTCCAAAAAGGACCTCTCTCTCGTCAATGATCACCTGCTGAACTTTGTGAGGGAGAGGACTCTGGATAAGAGGGTATGTGCCAGGCTGTCTTTATGCTTGCTTGTTTGCTGTCTCTTAAACATTCCTTATTAGTGTTGCAGTCATTTTATTTCATGCATAATATCCAAGGGCATTTTCTCCCATTAGTACCCCAAATGAACCAGAGACTTTGACATGACCGCATTCAGGGCAGAGCTGAGCTGGAATACATTAGCTTCTTGTTTCTTTCCAGACACACTCCATTTCTTCTCACTATAATTTAATCAACAGTCTCCTTTAGCCACCCGAGCTAGAGGGGATGGAATAATATAAATTGGACTATAACTCTCATATAACCATTCCTCAGCCTTTTCAAAACGCTTTCAGGGAGGAATTTAATTGAAGGCCCCTCTGTGTTCCTGGACAAATGACACCGCAGCAGTCAAGGCGTATCTCTATCTTTTCCTATTACACCTCGTTTGCTTCTGCTTGCCATACACAAGATTTGGTTTTATGCAGGAACTGTCATATCAGGCTTTTCAGCTTCAGCTGTAGCTAAATGGATGTTTTGTCATGTTTATGTCTTGGTAAAACCTCAAAAGATTCCTTTGACATATTCATGTTGAGGCGAAATGTGACTACAGGCTAGAAATATGGTTTCTCTTCTTTAATGTCTCCCTTTTTTTCTGTAACACAAGATTTTAGTAAGTGGCCCATCTAGGCAACATTGTATTTGGCATGTTAGGGATACTTTTATGAATTTATGAATTTAAACTGATACTTACTTTTTTGTAATGATTAATCAAATGAACTTTAACTGTTTTCATCACAACTGCACAACTGTTTTCAACATTTGTTATAATAATAAATATTGCCTGAGCAGCAAATCAGCATATTAGAATGATTTCTGAAGGATCATGTGACGCTTTGCATCACAGGAATTATTTTTTTAAATATATGAAAGTTTAAAACATTTGTTCAACTGTAATAATATTTCACAATATTACAGTTTTTACTGTGTTTTTGATCAAATAAATGCAGCCTTGGTGGGCATAAGAGACCTTTTTTTTTTTTTTTACAAGAATCTTACAGACCCTAAACGTTGAATGGTAGTGTATGTTTTATTCAATACTCAAGTGTTTCATTGTACTGTTATGGCTTACTCGGTTATATCACTTGTAGTGCATCGTGGGTTGAGTAGTTCTTGTCTTGTGCTGTCTAATGGTTAATCGCTGTTAATCGCATCCAAAATAAAGGTTTTTATTTACATAATATATGTGTGTGTACTGTGTATATTTATTATGTGTATATAAATACACACACACAGCATATATTTTGAAAATATTTACATGTCTATATTTATATTCATATAATGTATATTATATATAAATATATTTAATATATGAACATAACATATTTTTCTGAAATTTATACATGCATGTGTGTATTTATATATACATAAATATACACAGTACACACACATTGTGTAAACACACTTTTATTTTTTGATGCGTGATTAATCGTTTGACAGCACTAAAAAAAATTATGCCTAATCTGTTAAGTAAATTTTGCTTCAGATAAAAAACAACATGTACCTATAAAATATGTTTTCTTTCTTGCATGGGCTGCTGAGCAAGTTGTTTTTTATTACTTCTGGCTCTATTCGTATGATTTTTACACCAGAACATAATAATCTGTTCCCGTTGTGTTATCTTGCAGTGGCGGGTCCGAAAGGAGGCTATGATGGGTCTGGCTCAGATCTATAAGAAGTATGCCTTACAGGCAGAGGCAGGCAAAGAGGCAGCCAAGCAGATCTCCTGGATCAAAGACAAACTGCTTCACATTTACTACCAGAACAGCATTGACGACCGGTGAGTGAAGCTGATAAGCCGGCGGTCTTTCAATACTTGTGTGACATCCTTTGCTATTTTAAATTCAAGCTTTATATATGGTTTAAATTGGGTCAGTAGTGAATGCTGCTTCCAGTCAGTACATAGACATTAAGTGGAAAATACATAGATTTCTTGGTAGAAGTGGTTTTTGATGGTTGAGATATTATGTACATGGTTATGTAATTGTAATTAATTAAAATACTGTGAAATGTATTAAAAAATGTGAATTGAATTGCAAACAATTATTTATTTATTTATTTATTTATTGTGGCGCTATCTACATTCATTGAGAATTATGAAAATTAAAAAGTACTTTTTTTATTACTTTAGTGTGTACTAAAAATGTGCCTGTTACGTGACTTATCACTGAACGTGTGTCCTGAGATATCGTGTCTGTCTCTGCAAAGGCCCTAAGCTCTGTAAACCGTGAAAAAGTTTTAGCATCAAATATTAAATATGCTTCAGTATATGAAATTACACTTGGGTGGCTGCCTAAAAATAAAAAAATCAAATGACAAGATTCTGTAAAAGTTTCTGTACAACCAAAACATTGACACAATTTCCTGTAGTTGCCGTTTCAAAAGCGCTGCCTTGACTTAAGATGCTATTGAAAAAGATGGCTGGTGTCTGACAGGCTTTGAATGAGGCGTGAAGCCTGTAAGAGTTTGTTATAAAACAGAATCTGCTGTATGAAGGAGCTCTGTTGTGTAATTGGATTTTATAAGGTTGTTCGCAAGCTGTTGGAATTTAAGGACCACTGCTGGACGGAGGATTTGTGATGCTGCTGTTTACAGAGAAAAGTTCTGCGATGGTACTGATGTCATGACAGGTGTCAAAAGTCTGCCAGTTGCCTCCTTGACGTTAAAAATCCAGTCATTTCTTTAAGGCTTTTAGATGCATTGACAGCCAGTGGGGTTGTTTCTCAAATGAGAATATTGAAGAATTTCCTCAGAGAGACTGTGCGCTTTGGCTGAAAACAAGAGAACTGTGAAAATCTATTGATACAAAAAATGTATTGAGTGATTCTGCAGAGCTGCCTGAACAGAGGGCTAGTCGTAAAGAGAGAACAGTGATGTCACCAGACAGACGCTTGCTAATGCAGATTTATTAACGCATTGCTTGGAGCCTGTTTATATAATGCATTATAAAGACATCATACTGCACATTTTGTGTATTGTAATGTAATACATGATCTCTTTTTATAAATGTTGTTAATCACTGTTGTAATACGTTATCAGGGTTCACAAGATTGTTTTTTTTTTCTGCTGGTTGATTATACTGGCTATATTTTTAATGGTCTGACCACCAATAATATCTAAAAAATATATATTTTTATTAGTGCTGTCAATCGATGAAAAAAAAAAAAAAATTAACTAATTAATTGCACTTTTTTTCTGAAATTAATCGCGATTAATCCCACCTAACATTAAAGTTTTTAAATATACTTTATATTGCAATAATTTCACATTCAATCTTCAAATTAATGTACAAACAACATAAAGGCAGTATATTTGTAATATTTGTTTAATGGCATCTTTGTTTGTGACTGAAGGCCAGTATCACTGAGACCAATTAATACTGATTTCCCTATAAAAATGTTTCCCCCTAATATTTAACCATTGACTAAAGCCGTTCAACATTACATTATAATAAGAGCTACCAATTTTAACATTTATTAGACTTTAAAAATAACTTCTAATTTAAGTGAAATTAGAAGTTCTTCACATAAACCCATTATAATAAATGTCATATTTAGCTACCTGTGCCCCTCAGCAGAAATATACAGAAATTGAATAAAGTTATCAAACACTAAATTCTAAACTAAATACAGATGAATCCTTAAAACTTATATAAAAGTTATTGATTTCCTCTTTTTTTCTTTTGTTCTTGATGAACAGAATCACAGCAGCTGGTTAGGTTGTTTTGGCTTCTATTACTTTAAGAGCTGCTGCTGCAGGTCTGACACGCATAGTATTTTCTCTCAACTCTACCATTTCCGACCCATTTCAGTCTCTTCTAATGAACTGACGAGTTGAATCAATGGTGTTAGATGAGGGAGACAGCGCTAGGATGCTCCAGAACAGTTTTGAAAACTATTTCAGAGACATGTTCTTAATGTAACTCATATATAACATATTACATGCATGCACAGTTTTATGGCAGTTTTAATTGCCTTTTTGGTAATTTCATGACTTAACTGATCATGATATTGCATGCACGTAGTTTCTTTCACGATTTGATATGAAATGATACAGGTTATGCGCACACCGGCGCTTTTGTGCATGCAATTGAAGAGCGTGTGCTGCAAGCACAGTACAGTTTCTGCGCTTGTTAGACTCCCGCCTGGCGCTGAAGTGAAGCTGGAGCACGCGCCTTAAATGTTTCCTGTTGATGTGCTCATAAAAACGTTCTGCGACTGAATAAATGCACTTCTTGTCAAGAAAAAAGAGACCGAATTAGCAGTTATATAGGCCCCCTAGGCCCCGCCCCTGCGTTAACGGCGTTAAATAATTTGAACGCGTTAAACTGCAAATATTAATCGCCTGTGTTAACGCACTAATTTTGACATCACTAATTTTTATTAATTTTATTATAAATGTAAATATCGGCATCTGCCCGATATGAAAAATTATGCCGATATGTCTCACCGATAAGAGGAATACGTTAACTCAAATGTGCTCAGGGTGTGCTAGCGATTAGATCATGTCAGCAGTGTGGCTCATTCTTGAAGCAAGGTTTTGTCTGAATGATGATTAGATTGACCGTTTTGGATGCTGCATTTAATCTGTGAAAGCATGCACAGAATGACGCGTTCGGTGTATGACAGACTAGAGTAAACCGTAATCGCACGTGCAGCGGCAGCCTCCCCCGGGTCCTAACGCCCATTCGGTAAGGAGTTTTACTCTATAGGGGGCGCTGTTGCCCTACTTCTAATTCAATTAAAAGTAAAATAGCCTACACAAATAACATTTAGACTGTGTTTCTAATTAAATAAAGCAGTAACTGATGTCATAAAATGAGTATGTTTTGATTTAAAGGTCAGAAGCTATAGCTTACATGAAAAAAAAATCACAAACATAACACTTGTAAATTAAATAATTGTGTATATATACTGATTTATTCATTATTGTGTAATGTTTTATTTTTTTAAATCTTAAAACAAAATGTTAGGGATAACCCAGCATCTTTCTGGGGGGAAAAAATGCAACATACTTCATTTATATTTATTTTCAAAGCTTCAATGTACTTTCAAAAAAACCTTCATTATTGTTTATTTAATTCTAACAAATAAGTTATTGTTAAAAACTAATCAAGATTAAAAAGATTTTGCGTATAATTTCTGCACAGGAGAGACTTGGTGTTGTTTCCAAACAAAAGGAAACATATCGTATCGGCTAAAATGAGTTGAAAAATATCGGATATCGGCAAAAATCCAATATCGTGCATCACCACGTGCATCATCGTTATTAAAAATCCAGTAATATTGTAAAATATTATTACAAATGAAAATAACTGTTTTTATTTGAATATGTTAAAAAAACTATTTATTCCACTGAAGGTAAAACTGAATTTTCTGCAGCCATTACTATAGTCTTGAGAAATGTGCTGCTTAAGAAACATTTCTATTATTTTGATTATTCTTCGAATTTCTGTAGTGGTGTTTAATATTTTTGTGGAAACTGTTATGCTTTTTTTCAGGATTCTTTGATGGATAAAAAAAGTTCAAAAGAACAGCTTTTCTTTGAAATATATATTTTTGTGACAACACTATTGACCAAATGAATGTGTATTTACTAAATAAAGTAGTTAATTTATTTAAAATAAAAATCAAACTGACACTGACTTTTGAACAGTAGTATATTTACTTCAACAGAATGCATAACAGCAAACCAAATTTTTTAATTTGCAAGGTGCATGTAAATAAGACGGTGCAGTGTTGGCCAGATAGGTGACACCAGTCTTTCAGCCATCTTTATTTTTGAGCA
This sequence comes from Barbus barbus, assembly GCF_936440315.1. Lineage (NCBI taxonomy): Eukaryota > Metazoa > Chordata > Actinopteri > Cypriniformes > Cyprinidae > Barbus > Barbus barbus. Next base: position 7,749,346 of record NC_136762.1, read on the forward strand.
CAAGGACAGGTCCATAAGGCACAGTGAATGCATTATAATGCACAAAGAACACCTTTTGTAATGTTTTATTATATACAGGCTTCAAATAAGCTGTTACCATGAATTTGCCCCACACTGAACCCAAGATTGGAGCCACAGGATGAGAAATGCAGAAATGGTCACAATTTGTGGCTCGCAACTTCTTTCATTTAAAATTTAAATGCACTTTTTTTTTAAACATTACTCTCTATCCTGTCTTGTAATAATTTCTGACCTTGTTGTTGTTTTTGTGCTTTGCAACGAGCAGTACTTTTCATATTCGAGCCTTCCTTGTGTGTTGCATACAGCTTGTCCACGTGCCCATTTTGAAATCCTCACTGATGAGTTGGTTTATAATGTTATTCCATCATTAAAGCATGTAATGACAACTGTGCAAATGCAATTTCATGTTATGATTGGGTCATCAATATGAGATTTGAGCTCACTTGAATGCCGTCTAAGATCATTTAAATTTGGGTAATAAAATGTCAAAGAAAACAATGTGCAATGTTAAAGGAATTTAAATGAAATATAAAAAATATATAAAACTTTTTTTTACACTAGGCTGCTTGTGGAGAGGATCTTCGCCCAATATCTTGTGCCTCACAATCTAGAGACTACAGAGCGAATGAAGTGTCTGTATTACTTGTACGCCACATTGGATGGAAATGCTCTCAAGTAGGTGCAGTAATTCTTGTTTTATTGCAAAACAGAAATGCCCAAACCAAGGCCTGTAGTTGGTGCCTGGTGACCTTTTTTTTGATCAAGTTTGATTTTTGGCCCTCTGTATTAAAACGTTTGGGCACCTCTGATCTAAAACTTATGCTTGTGCGGAAATTGAGTAAATGATTTTGAACCATGCAACCTGTAAACAAAAAGTCCTACTCTGTTAAATATTGTTTGACTTGGAAATATGTCATATAATGGAGAGAATACAGCTGTTTCATGGTGTGTTTAGTTATTTTAAAAGGTGCTTATGGGTCTGAAAAGAGACTATTGGACCTATAAAGATGTATTTGCAGACTTGGAATGTTGATTGTGGTTGTTGTGGTCCATCTCTCCTGTAGAGCTCTGAATGAAATGTGGAAGTGTCAGAACATGCTGAGACACCACGTCAAAGATCTTCTGGATCTTATAAAACAGCCAAAAGTTGGTTTTTCCTCACAGTTGTTTGGTTTTGGTTATTGCTTTTCTAAATCTTCTTTATTACATTGTTTGCATGTTTAAACATTCTTGAATATTTTTCTTATTCCCCCAGTCTGACTCTTATAACAAGACTGTGTTCTCAAAGGTCATGGTTATCACAAGTAAGTCGTGTTGTCTCCTCTGCAGTGCTGTTAAAATTATTCTCCTGTCAAGTACAAGCTGCCTTTTATGTAGTAACAAGAAAGGTTCTCTGAGAGGGAATCATCTCTCCATCTTTGTGTTGAAGGAAACCTGCCAGACCCAGGCAAGACGCAGGACTTTGTGAAGAAGCTCGCTCAGGTTCTTGAGGAAGACGAGAAGATCAGAAAGCAACTGGAGACTCTTGTGAGCCCGTCCTGCTCGTGTAAGCAGGCCGAAGTCTGCGTGGTAAGTAAAAATCATGTTGTATCATGTCATGTCTTGCTGTAAAATCATGTTTTTACCAACGCAGTTGAAGTTGTCTCAGTTTGTGGCCGTGTTTACAACCCACAGAAAGAAATCACCAAAAAACTGGGCAGCCCCAAACAACCCAGCAATCCTTTCCTAGAGATGGTGAAGTTTTTATTGGAGAGGATAGCTCCTGTTCATATCGACACAGAATCCATCAGGTACATTAAGACTTTTAAATAGCGGGAATAAATGTACTATCATTTGCACACAGTCTCACTCCTTCATCTCTTTTTGCAGTGCACTTATCAAACAGGTAAACAAATCTATAGAAGGAACTGCTGATGATGAAGATGAAGGAGTCCCGACCGAGCAAGCGATCAGAGCTGGCCTGGAGCTGCTGAAGGTAAGTAAATCTGTAGACATGTTACCCACATTAGACTGTCCGTGTTGGCTTTATATCCATTTGCACGGATACTTACATTCATGTTAGATTTAAAGTCAGAATTTTTTAGTTGATTTGTTGCTGTTGTATAGCTACATTTTATTTTATTCAGATGAACCATTATTTTAACCAAACAGTTATTGTTTGATTCAAAATGTTAAAAATATGAATTTAAGCACTTTGAGTTACCAAAAACATCTGGTATCATTTATAATACAAATGAATTGGTCAATCAAGTTTTGAATCACTTTATTGATAGTTTATAGACAGTTTGCGCTGATTGATGGAAACGAGTCAATCTTTCCAGTGATGTAGCATTGTTACTACTGAACTTTAAATCAAAGACGCCAATAAAGTTTTTAGAGAAACGTTTTTTAGGCAGCTTGGCCCAAAACAGTGAGAGCAGACACTATCGCCCAGCCCCAATACACATATGTAAAAGCACAAAGTAACCTTTTTATTATTAGTTTGATGTATGGGTTTTCTTTAGCTGTAAAATGTCTTTACGCTCAGGTCCTGTCCTTCACCCACCCTGTGTCATTCCACTCTGCTGAGACCTTTGAGTCTTTGCTGGGCTGTCTGAAAATGGACGATGAGAAGGTTGCTGAGGCTGCGCTGCAAATCTTCAAAAACACCGGCAACAAGCTGGAGGAGAGCTTCCCACACATCAAATTGTAAGTTTGAGTCTGTCTCACGGCCCACACTGATCAGAAAAGCACATCTGGGTTTTATTCAAGAGGAGTGACGCTCCTTGATTTGTTCCATCAATTTAAAAGTTTCAAACATGCTTATGTTTATTGAAGTCTGTTTCTCATTTCTTGATTTCTGAGATGCTCTGTCACTTTTAATGAAAACCAATTTCTATTTTGCTGTAAGTCATCCATAAAGTTGGATGGTGCCATTCACTCCAGCCTATTTGACCTCCTTTTGCCCCCTAGAGTCCTTTTAGGAGTACTGCAGCACAAAGCTAAGAAGGGTCCTCCTCGCCAGGCCAAATATGCCATCCATTGCATCCATGCCATGTTCTCCAACAGAGACACTCACTTTGCACAGATATTTGAGGTAAGATTGTTAAGGTCCAAAAAATATCTGGAAAATGTTTTATTTTTTTTGCTGTGCCTCTGAAATGAACTTTCCTTGGCACACATAACTTTCCATATTCATTTGAAATCTTCTGGCATTCTAACCAATTGCTTTCTATCTGCTGCAGCCTCTGCATAAGAGTCTAGACACAGACAACATGGAACAGCTCATCACCCCTTTAACGACGCTGGGACACCTGGCCATGCTGGCCCCGGAACAGTTTGCAGCTCCACTCAAATCTTTAGTGGCCAATTTCATCGTTAAAGACCTGCTAATGAACGACCGGGTAAGTCATAGCATTGCTTATTACGGTTTCGCAATACAGCCTGAATGTTGATGAGAAGACTGCAATCAATGTGATGCACTGTGTAAAAATGCACATTTTTATGTCTCGCCTTCTGGTGAAGTAGTGCATTACGCGAGCACTCAAAATGAACTCACACTTGATCTATAAAGGCCTCTGGATTTCTCAGGTGTGCATGATGTTCTTAATGTGCATTGTGAACTGTAAGTGCTCTTTTTTTTTTTTTTGAACATTTGTCTATTTTGGCTGTTTGGGATGTTTAGGTCACCAGACATCACCAGATTTTCTGCCATGATTCCAGTTCAAAGCGAGCGTATATGTTCCATACAAAGGGCATTAAAGTGTGCAAGACGTGAATTTAAATTGTATTTATTTACAGAGGTATATTATGTTGCACTTCTCTAGTAAGTTTCATCTGTGTGTGAAGACACTGCCCAGCGCAAATCCGTGAATGAATGTTCTGAAGTGAAGTAAACTTCAACGGATTTTCCCTGCTCAAGGAGTAGGGAGCAATGGACACTGGGTAGGGAGCATGTCAATCGGAGCACAGTTCATGCACGTAGCTCGAGCACGAGCTGGTTATCTGAATTAGGTGTGTTAACTAAGCGGTCTACATCGTGTGTCATTCACCGGTGAGAGAACTTTATAGCACGGTTAGTAAAAGTACTACAATACCAGGAAGGAAGATTGGGTTGTTGATGTTTGTCTGCCATTCCCGCTCTGACTGCACACACTCAGTGTGGGTGAATGCGCTGATGATGTATCATGTCTGCGCGAACAGGTTGCGCAGAGGTATGCAAATACATACGTTGACAGGCAGGTAGGAAAGCCAATTAAAATGCTCGGACCGAACGTTTTGATTGAACGAACATTTCTTGGTTCTACGCCTTCCACAGAATATATAAATACATTTAAATAAACTAAGTATTTAAATGTAAACTACATTTAAATAAAGAAATACACTTTTAATCTAAGCTAATTTTTAATTTAAGATTTCTATGATGTATGTGTATAAAGCTGTATTAAAGACATAAAAAAGAAAGAAAAATAATAATAAAAGCATTAGACATTTTAAATCATTAATCACAATTATTTACATAACAATAAATCAGCCAAAATGTCATGCTTGTGAAAACCCCACTGATAATGGATATCATAGCTGGTCGAGAGAACAGCATTAAATATGCATGTTTATTTGCCTGTACCATTAACTAATTTGGACTTATTGAATTCATGTGATTTCATGGGGATGTGCTTGCTTAAGGCTTAAATCAATCCAGTATAATTATAAGAGTAAATGGGTGAGAAAGTTTAAGATCCTGTTTACTGATCTCATTTGGTTGACCTTGTGGGTGTAGCTTAATTTCATTTTTCAGTGGGTTTAAAGCGAGTCATGTGCTCTAATATACATAGACGTGTGACACATCATTTGTCTCCTCGCTTGTATAACAAGAACTGTTTATTTTTAGTTGTAACCTTGTTGGCAAACTGTTAGACCAAGTAATAAAGGATTCTCCTCACTCGGGTTTTGAGGCATCTGATACTGATCTAGATTTTCTTTGCTGCAAAGATTGCTGGCAAGAAAACCACCAAGCTGTGGGTCCCGGATGATGAAGTCTCCCCTGAAACATTGGCTAAGGTAAGACGCAGCTAAGATTTGACTTGCCATTTTTTACTCATTTTTATTGAAGAAAGTACCAGAGTGATTCACATCTCAGCCAGTGTTGCATTGGTTCCCTACAGATATGGATAGACAGGTTCTTTTCTTTTCTTCTTTTTTTCTCCTTTGCATAGTAAAAAAATGACACCAGAGCTTGCACTCACAGGAGATGATGCTGTAAAGTGTATTCAATGCTTCTTTATCTCTGTGTGTCTCAGATTCAGGGTCTGAAACTGATGGTCAGATGGCTGCTCGGCGTGAAGAACAACCAGAGTAAATCTGGCAACTCCACTCTGAGAATGCTGACGGCTATCTTGAGCAGTGACGGGGATCTGACAGAGCAGGGCAAGATGGGGTGAGTGACATTTGCTTAGTTTCAAACCCTTCACTAGCAGTGATGGGAATAACTGGGTTATAAATAAACGGCGTTATTTTTTTCAGTAACGAGTAATCAAACAAATTACGGTTTCCCCTGTTACAACGCCGTTACCGTTACTGACAATAAAATGTGGCGTTACTATAATTTATTAAAATATTATTCAAATTAAATTTTTCAGTTCATCTGAATGGATGCGCAGTGTAGCTGTATTTGACGTACCGTAAACTCTAGTGTGAAGGCGCACAGCTCGCCATCGCTTCGTCTCACATGCACAAAGAAAGATACAGAGCAAGAGAGTCTTTCATAACATGCAGAATTGACGCGCTACATGTAAACAATATTCTTTGTTGTATTTTCCTATCAAAGTAATGGAGTTCCTTTGGAATTCTTCAGCTTTTAAGAACTGCCAGGTTCCCTGGTAGTGGGCGGAACTAATGTGCAAACGACAATCTCATTGGCTGGCGCTCACCTATTATCGCCCCTGTTTTGATTTCAGCAAATCAATTCGAGCGAACACAGACAACGTGATTAATATTCATGAACCCAGCAGCTCATTAATGCTTAGTGTGTTTTATATTGTTATTAGATTTAGTAGTAGAATTTTAAAAGCCCTGAAGATTATTTGTAAAGTGTTTACATTTGACAAAATAAACATACCGTTTAAAAGTCTGGGGTCTGTAAGATATTTTTCTTATGTTTTTGAAAACTCTCTTTTGCTCACCAAGCCTGCATTTATTTGATCAAAAATACAGTAAAACAGTAATATTGTGAAATCTTTTTACAGATTAAATGATAGGGCTGTGTAATTAATCGCATGCGATTGTCATGCGCATCTCGGCTGTAAATCTCCATCACCTGTTTTCGGATTGGAGCGGCAGTTAATACACAGAGCCGTAGTTCACTGACAAGCTAAACGATATCGCGTTCATAATCGAATGCGATTCATCTGCGGTATTGAACGCGATATTGCCTAGCTTGTCAGTGAACTGTTTTCTATTTTAATATATTTTGAAATATAATGCATTCATGTTACGGCAAAGCTGGATTTTCAGCATCATTACTCCAGTCTTCAGTGTCACATGATCCTTCAGAAATCATTCTAATATGCTGATTTGGTGCTCAAGAAACATTTTTTTATGATCAGTGCTGAAAACAGTTGTGCTGCTTCATTTCTTTACTGTCACCTTTTGATTCATTTAGTGTGTCCTTGCTTAATGAAAGTACTATTTACTTTTCTTTGTTTTTACTGACCCCTAATCTTTAAACAGTAGTGTATTTAAAATATGTAGATTGTATGGTTTTATTTTTTTATTTGGAAATTGTAAATGTATAGCTTTTATAGGTATGGCTTAATATTTACTTGGAAATACAACAAAAAAAAAAAACTATACTTTTTTTCTGAAAATTATTTTATTCCATTTAATGATAATTTTAAAGAAAATTTACAATAATAACTGAAAATCATACTTTCAATTATATAGGAAACTTCAACATTACACTAAATGTTGCTATAAAATGATGGCATATGTGACACATTTTATTTATTTATATATATGTCTGTAATATGGGAGCATTTCATGTGCCGTTTTTCTGTGTGTGTAGTAAGCCGGACATGTCTCGCCTGCGGCTGGCAGCCGGCTGTGCCGTTCTTCGTCTCGCTCAGGAGCCTTGCTACCATGAGATCATCACCCTGGAGCAGTACCAGCTCTGTGCCCTCGTCATCAATGTAAGACCAACCACCGGCTCCTTATCTGACTCCATATTGCCCTGATGGACTTATCTTTCATCTTAATGTCAAAAAGAAGATCCTTAACATAATTTTAATGGGTTACTCTGCTTTGACTAACAGACTGGTTGTCTAGTGATTCGCTGTGTTCCTGGTCACCAGTCACACTTTGAAATCTGATTTTATCGGTCAGATAAACTGGACATAAAATTAGAAGTCTGCTTCAGTACCCCAGATTAAATCCATTGAAAATAATGCCTCTCCTACTGCAGAGAGAGGGTAAAACCTCATTCACTACTCAGTTTACTTCTATAATGTTTTCGAACTGTTTTGGAGTACAAAAGGATGTTCAACCAGAAGAAAATGGCTGTGAATTATTTAGATTGCTGGAAGTGGGTGATTTAATATTAAAATGTTTGGAAAACCAATGCTTAGGTAGGCTCTGCAGGCTATTGAATAATGTTATTAACCGACAGCCAAAAAGAGACGTCAGTAGACAAAATAGTTTCAGAAGAACTGATTAATCTTTCAAAATAAGATGAGAAATGTGCAGTAAATGGGGATCAGTTTGGATTTAATGTTGACCTATACAGGAAACCAAAAGGTTGTAGTGTCAAACCCTAACAAAAAGACGATCCAGGAGTGGTCAACATTGAACAAGACTGATGGTGGCACTTAACCCCAGGTTACTCAAGGGTTACAATCCTTGAAGTGTTTTGTAAGCCACTGAATAAAAGCATCAGCTGAATGACTCGTTAGGAACTAATGAATCCTCTTGTTTTTCTCAGGATGAGTGCTACCAGGTGCGACAGGCCTTCGCCCAGAAGCTACACAAAGGTCTTTGCAGATTGCGTCTGCCGCTGGAGTACCTGGCTGTGTTCACGTTGTGTGCCAAAGACCCGGTGAAGGAGCGCAGGGCGCATGCCCGCCAATGCCTTGTCAAAAACATCAACCTGCGGAGGGAATACCTGAAACAGCATGCAGCAGTCAGCGGTAAGGAGTGCCAGTGAAAATCCTGCACTGAAGGCAAGGGCTAGGAATCGAGAACCAGTTTAGATTTAGTTTAGATCTTTTGTGTATTCAACAACAACTATGCGTCTTGTGTTTGAATTAGCAACTCTTCTGAGCTAATTCTTTAATCTGTACAGAAAGAATCTATTCATTTTAGGGAGTCAAAATCTGACTGATGACTATCAATGCATCATAATCTTTTCAGCAACAGCAATTATTAGTAATTAATGTAAAATTTATTAAGAATTAAAGAAGTGATTCTCCAGTTCATATACTTTTAGGATATTCGCTTTATTTTGTAGTAAACATAATTTTTGGTTTAACTCTTAACAGCTCGGTTTATTTAAGATCAGTGCAAAATACACTAAAAATACTCGATGATTTTGGTCACACAAATAAGTGTTATACATCAATCGAAACTGTGAAGTGTCTACTTTTATTTGTGTACACTCACAATAACAACAAAACTGTCTTCTCCGTCTCTGCGAACTGCTTTTAGAAACACGTCACTAAAATTAAGTGTAACTCGGTGAATACTCAACACACAGAAATGGGAGTTATATCTATAGAAAGCTTGAAGTGTCTACTTTTAAATGAAGTGAACGATTTATAATCGAAAACAAACATTCTGTGATGAAGTAATCCGTATGAAACCAACACGATGTTCAGTCTTTCCCGTCCAACTCATTATCATTATATGTAGGGCTGCAACAACTAATCGATAAAATCGATTATTATCGATTATGAAAATCATCGACAACGATTCTCATTATCGATTAATCGGGTCTGTCCACAGTGTACGTCCAACTTCAGCTGGTTAGTCAAATTACGGCACTGAATAATGCATTTCTATGGACAAAATGCATCTAAAAATAGTGGAGGAAACAGAATGAGATTCTGCCGGAGAAGCACGTGATCCAAGCTGCCCAAAACATGATAATTCTTTATTTTAAGCTTTAAGTTAATGCATAAGAGTAATGGCTTGCCCTGTCAGGCGCTTTGACAGATGCATGTGCGTCCTCAGCGCAAAAACGTTCAGTTTACGGTCATATCCTTATCTATAAATGCCACAAATTCACGCGAGCATTTCCATTTTTGCATAAAGGTCCGTCCTGACAGTCTGTGTTAAGTTTAAAATACCGAATGAGCGCCGGCGCGGCGGGCGCGCGCACGCGCGTCAGACGGACAGAACACAGTAGAGAGGGAGACAATTAATAGGCTTTTCAGCGCAAACATATCCACTGTGCTGAATTATCTGTTGTTGAAAGTTAATTTAAGGTTTAAAAGTCAACATGCAGTGCGAATATTTTATGAGAGTAGGAACTTTAAAGGGATAACAGCGTGTAATTGTCTGTCTGAATATAAACATGAGACGCTCCATAACGGCCTTTTACAGGATAAAGAAATGACGAGGTGACTGTGATCAAAGTAGTTCCTGCAGAACATTACTCTTACCTTTTGGTTAACACTGAGTTTGTGTTTTTATTCGTCTTTATTATTATCTTTATTATTTTAATTTTTAATAGAGGTTTAAACTATATTCAATTTTTACAATGCTTAACAAATTTATGTAAGTTTAACAATGTGTTTATGTAAGGTTTGTGCCACTGCTGCTCTAAAGTAACAGTATTGGTGATAACCAAAATCATTTTTCGGCTTTCTGTACTGGTTAGTACTCCAATATGTGTAAGCTCTTTAGTAACAGTAGTAGGCTATTTTTAATGCTATAATATCATTATTGCTGTTATCTATGAAAGAAAACCAGAGCACTTATTTTTTCTTGTATTTTTTATTTGAGTATTTTTTTTTCCGCGATACCCAATTGCAGTCAAAAAGTACATAAACAATACCAGCAAGAATGCAAGCTGTTATGAGGCCATTTTTTATTATTATGTCCAATAAATGACAATAACATTTTTTAATTTAATTTTTTTTTTGACAAATTTCTAAAATATGTTTTCTCTTTATTATGATAAGTGGTCTAATAAATTAAGCACTGTATGTTTTCATAGCATTCAGTTGTCACGTTTGTTTGTAGAACATTGGGCAGAATGTGGAATAGTGTTTTTTTTGGTCAATATTTTTTAATCCGATTAATCGATTAATCGAAAGAATAATCGGCCAACTAATCGATTATCAAAATAATCGTTAGTTGCAGCCCTACTCTAATGCGATCCCACCCCCTCGTGGCTCGTGCCGTTCATATGTAAATATCCACGTGAGCCACGTGCACATGGAGACGCCCAACACAAACAAAGAGTGAGGAGATCGTTCATCGCGGCTACTGTTCGTTTCTGGAAGACAACACACTGAGTAAAGGATGGATTTCCCTCAAAAGAAGAACAATATTTCATCCAGTAGTGGAGATCAATCTGATGAGTAAGTAATGTTTCTTTTTTGCATTAGTTAACGTGTTATTGTGACATAAACTTGAACGCATTTAGTTTGGTTTTTCCGAAACTACAACATGATGAATGCTACACATCTAGCAATGTTTAGAACATGTTTATTATTAATAGCCTACTCTGTTCAAAAATAGATTTTAATAACGTGCTAAACAATAATTAGTTTCTCGGATATAAAATGTATTTTTTTTTTTTTACTATAGTACAAAGCATGCGTGAGTCTATGGCTTCAAAACATATTTATAAATATATATATGTATATGTATATGTGTATATGTATGTTTCTATATATATATATATATATATATATATATATATATATATATATATATATATATTAGACAGATGCTCCTGATATTAACATGCTCACAAATGTTTTTTGTATTTTATTGAATCCGATACCTGCACCACTGATGACTCCTGATGACTTTCTTCAAACTGTCTTCCTCTGAGAGCGCTGTACCAACATCATGTTCAGCTACACTGATATTCTATGGTAAAACAAGCTCCTTCACTACTGATTATGTTTTTTTCTTCTTCAATCTATGGGAAGAAGCAGAAACACTTAAATAACGTGCGTAAATATCAGGTATGATTTACTTGTTTCACTTGTTGAACAGAATCTGTTGCAGGAATGACTCAAAGTCTGTTCACATCTCTGTGGTTAGATCAGTGTGCACAAAACTGTGTCTTTGACCTTCATTATGTATGTTTTGATTATACTGTGTTGTAAATAAAATACAAAATTTAAAAAACCTATTTTTTCAATCTCCTCACATTCTCTCTTACCTGCCTCAAAGTCACAGTAACACTGATGGGCCATTAGGGGAGGGCCCTTTGTCTCTCATGTGAAAATCACTTAATATTCAAGGCCATTACCACTCCCTCGCATATAGGCTTTCAATCACAAAACATGTCTTTAAAAATTTAAATCAATATATTGTTTTCTGTGAATAAGTAAGCAGAATGATTTTCACATAATTTTGAAGTAAATATTCTAGCCTACAAGACTGATTACTCAAAAGTCTTATTCAGAACTATTTAGTGTGGGTTTTATGGCCTTATTTCAGCTACTTTTTTTTTTTCTCAAAAGTTACTAACCACGCATATTTTTTTTCTAAAAATGCAAACGTACATCCATCTTGGTCACATATTATTGTAGCACAGTCTGTGCTGAATACAAAAAAAATCACATGTTGGTCAATAGTATGTTTTAAGTAGCTGAAATAAGCTCAAATATCAGGGTATCTCAAGGGCCCCAAAATTACCTTAAACCTCAGAGGGTTAAGTGTGCCGTTTATCACCATGATTTCAGTCAGCTGATATAGACTGTCAAATGTTGTCGTTTAAAATTGTGACTTTCTTTGGGTTGATTCGAAAGAGAATCACAATGAGTCCATCATTTTGTTTAGTTATTATCAGGTATTTGAGAGGTGAGTCATTCAAGAATCAGAAGCAGAATCAGATTCCCTGTTAGAGGCTTTGAGGTGTATTTTGTGCTAGTGATCTTTATTAGTTAAAATTCATGCATCTTCCAGTACAATGAAATATTTAGCTGCTCAGTTGAACTGTTCATCAGGGTCATTATGCAAAAGAGGCTGTTGTTATGTCTGTCCTGTCAAGTGCATTCGCCGGTCCATTGAGTTGGTTTCTTCATCTGTTGCTTTTGGAATGAATTCTTTGCACGTCAGCCTTTTCAGTTGTGATTTGTTAGTTTCAGACCTTTGGAGGATGCAAACCTTTTCCAATTGTAATTCATATTCATGAGCCACAGTACAAACCGGGGCTATTGTAAAACATTGTGGGTCCTGGAATATGCGCAGATTTTTATAACACTCACATTATCATAAAAAGCATTTATGTGTGTACTGCAGAAAAGCTGATATCGCTCCTGCCAGAGTATGTGGTGCCATATGCAATTCACCTTTTGGTCCATGACCCAGACTACGTGAAAGTCCAGGACATCGAGCAGCTCAAAGACATCAAAGAGTGAGTCGACACAAACTCCTTCGGCTTCTCTTCCATCTTTAATTGGAGAATGTTTATCTCTTCATTAGGTTGTCATTTCAAGCTCTGAAAATGTCAGATGCGCAATTTGGATGAGATATTCGTTACCAATATGTTGCCCTTCAAATGTTCATAAACAGTGGAGAAAATCTGCAGCTTGTTAGATGTTTGGCTGGCTGCCGAAAACACTGATAAATGGTGTTCCATAGCTTCCATCTGCCTTTAATCTTGAAAATGATGTTTCTCTCTCTGTTCCTCTCTCTCTCACATCTTTCCTTTTCCTTCAGGGCTTTGTGGTTTGTTTTGGAGATCCTAATGGCCAAAAATGAAAACAACAGCCATGCGTTCATCAGGAAGATGGTGGAAAACATAAAACAGACAAAAGATGGACAGTGTCCAGATGATCCCAAGATTAATGAGGTCTGTCTTGTTTCAGAGTGATGCTTTGTTTTTCTTACATTCAACATTTAAACTTTGATTATTTAAAAGTTTTTCTAACTAACAGCATATCTAGGGATTTTAAATATAAATGATTGTCAGAACTGGAAATACATTACTTAATAACAAAACATGGAAATGTCTACAGTCAATATGAAAATTTTCTCACCACATCCCCCTCCCCCAAGACAGCCATCTGTCTATTTAGGATTTATTATAGACATATCTACACTTGATGATCGTCTAAATTTATTCAAAAGATTGAAAAAAATACATACAAATATAATAAACATGTATTGTAAGAATCCACTTTATGGAATAATAATAACATAACATAAACTACTGTTCAAATGTTTGGGGTCAGTACCTCTTTTTTTTTTTAATTAATCAATATTTTCTAATTCAGCAAGGAGGCATTAAATTGATCAAAAGTGACCGTCTTTCTGTAATCTTTTAAAATAAATTGTTCTTCTGAACTTATTCAAAAAATCCTTTCTTTTCAAAGAAGATTTCCGCAAAAAAGCAGCACAATGTTTTCAACATTGATAATTGTTTCTTGACCACAAAATCACTGTTACAATGTTTTCTAAAGAATCATGTGACACTGAAGACTGGAGTAATGACTGCTAAAAAATCAGCTTTGCCATCACAGAAATAAATTACATTTTAAAATAGAAAAATATTTAACAGTATCACTGTTTTTACTGTATTTTTGATCATATTAATGCAACCTAATTTCAGAAATATTGTCAAATCTTTTAAAAGATGAAAAATACTTTTAAATGCATGAAAAATTGGAAGTCATTGAAATACACTGAATGCATTTAACCTTGTTTTATATTTACGTTACATTGTCCTGCTGTTGTTTTCTTATCTGTTGTTTTCTTATAGTATTATGAACAGTTGACAATATTTAGTATCTTGCTCTGTGAAAATGATCATACATAAATAGATTTTACACTCTTCTCAATTCTCTCACTCCTTGCAGAAATTGTACACCGTGTGTGATGTAGCCATGAACATCGTCATCTCCAAGAGCACCACATACAGTCTAGAGTCGCCTAAAGATCCCGTACTACCTGCGCGCTACTTCACACAACCGGACAAGGTGCTTAACTGCTGCGGGACTTCCAGTTATAGAAATATCAGGGATTTTTTTTTTTACTTAAAAAGGGACTGGAAAGTGGATGGAGAGAGAGAGGCAGTAGGGGATTATGACTGGATTTGAACCCGTATCTCCCATGAACAGCAGCTCTTTATTTATGTAACATTAACACTACACATTTTTAGGCCTTGAAAAGTTGCAGAAATTTATGAACCGTTAAACAGTCATTGAAATGTCTATAGTGTATAACATTTTCTTGTTAAGCCCTAAAAATATATGTTCTTTTGCATGCTATTTCTATAAAAATAAAATATTGAAGTCTTGATCTAGTCAGAAGTCATAGAAAGTGATTGGTCAGCAGGTGTGGAAGCTCTGCTGTGGGTACAAACTCAGTTGGCAGGTCAAATCGGAATTTCAAACAAAATGTTGGTTCAAATTGATTTTTCTCCCAGTCGCTCACTAAATCTGTTCTTGCTGCCTTTCAGAATTTCAGTAATACGAAAAACTATCTGCCTCCTGAGATGAAGTCATTCTTTACCCCAGGAAAGGTACATATTTGCCCTCTATTCTTTGCTCTTAGCCTTCTTGGGTCCGACAGGACTGTGAGATTGACTGCCTGATTCTCTCTGCAGCCTAAGGCGGCAAACGTGCTGGGCGCTGTGAACAAGCCCCTGTCCGCCACAGGAAAACTGCAGACCAAACTCTCACGCATGGAGACCATGAGCAATGCCAGCAGTAACTCCAACCCCAGCTCCCCTGGCCGCAGTAAAGGACGGTTAGTGTCACAAACTCACACACACGTGAGCTTATTGATGTACACTACCATTTAAAAGCTGGGGTCAGTATGATTTTTTTCAGCAAGGACGCATTCAGTTGCTCAAAAGTGACATTAAACATGTTTATAATGTTACAAAAGATTTGTTTCAGATAAATGCTGCTATTTTGAACAATTTCTATTAATTAAAGAATCCTGGTTTCCACAAAAAAATAAAGTGGCACAACCTTTTTCAACATTGATAATTATAGGAAGTTTCTTGAGCTCCAAATAAGCATATTAGAATGATTTCTGAAGGATCATGTGACACTGAAGACTGGAGTAATGATGCTGAAAATTCAGCTTTGCATCACAGGAATAAATTATATTTCTAAATATATTAAAATAGGAGAAAAAGGGTATTTTAAATTATAAAAATATTACTGTTTTTACTGTATTTTTCTTCAAATAAATGCATTGGTGCGCAAAAGAGACTGTTCAAAAACATTTACAATTATAAAGAACTCTGTATATCTAATAACTAATGTTATTTACTTTCAAACAGTAGTGTATATGGAAGATTATATTGTGTTTCAAGAAAATTACATTAGTTATTAGTTATACAGAGTTGTTCATTTTTGTGAGGTTTATAAAAGCGATTTGGGTAAACCCATAAATTAATAACCAACTTAAATGAACGATTTGTTCAGTAATCTGACCTCACTATTGTTATATTGAAAACACCATATCATGGCTTTCACATTCTAATCTGTGTGCCGCAATCGAAAATATGTAGTTTAGCACATCCCTAAAAACTGCATATTTGTAGCATAATCTGTTCAGTGGCGTAAATTTGTTCCAGATGTCCCATAAAACCAGTGGTGGTGTGCATAAACACAAGCATTATAAATAACGAGACACACTCCCTCTCCTAAAACTGTAATATTGTTATGAACTCTGAGATGTCTGCAGTCTGATCACAAGCCTTGTCTGAATCCATTTGGGATGCTATTAAAAGTAATTTTCATACTGCAAAATCTGGCTGTGGTATTATTAACATCCTACAGTGGGCTAAACAAGCTCTTTTGAGGTCACGGTGCTCAATAATTATAGTGCCTTTCAACGTCCCTGCATGAAGGGTAGGCATGTGATGGTCGTCTCAGAGACGCTCGGTTTCTGAATAGCTGTCATTGAGATTCTTTTGAATGGAGTGTTTCATGGATCTGCGTCACGAAAGCACAATAATTGCCTTTTACCTGTGCTGCATCGAAAGAGCACTCTGGGGATGTACCGCTCGATGGCATTGAGATGACTCATGCTGTTTCTTGAGATTTATAATAGCCAAGCTCGTAGGTGTCTTTATAATGTGACCAAGAAAAACAGCTGAAAAATGACTTGAAGTTTGTCGCTTCAATTAGTAGATGGGCTTTCAAAACATTTCTACAAAAAATCTAAATGCAAAGTTATTTGTCTTGCACCATATGTGCTATGTACATGAATGATGGCTCAATGTAGTTATTTTGTTATTTTTTTTAAAATATATTTAGATTTTTTATTCAGTTATCAATATAGGTTTAATAATTAATTTAAATTTATTAACAACATTTTATTTCTATATGATTTTTATGTGTGTATTAGTATTATTTTTATGAATTTTATTCATATAAGTTTTTGTTATTTTTGTGATATACACTGTAGAATTTCTAAGTTTAGTAAACTTGTGAGTATAAAATTGCAGCTTTATTTTATTCTTTACAAGAGTTGACTATTTAGCAAGAATATTCTAAACAAAATAGTTGATTGTTTAGAAATAATATGCTACAAAATATCCCTAGACTTACACTGACACCCTAGCAACCACCCAAAGTAACTTTGGCAACATGCCAGTAAGTCATGCAAGGGCTTAAACCTAGATTTCTTTTCTCAACCCAGGCTGGACTCTGCTGATGTGGACCACAGTGAGAATGAAGACATTTCAATGAAGAGCCCATCTGAGACAGAAAAGCCCAGCAGGGGGCGCAAGCGGGGTGCTGCAGCCAACCAGGACGACAAGGGTCAGGACTCCAAGCCCAAGCGGGGCCGGAAGAAAGCTGCCAATACGAGCACTGACGATGCCGAGGACCAGTGGGGTGAAGATAGCAGCATGGCAGAGGCCTCCATGGAGACCGAAGACGAACAGAACAGTCCGCCCAAGAGAGGCCGACGAGGACGGCCCCCCAAATCAGCAGCCTCGAAGGATGAGACACCCAGCAAGGGCAGGAGGGGTCGCAAGAAGACAGCTCCACCTGCAGATGAAGAAATTGAGGAAGAGCAAGAGGAAGAGGAGGACGATGAGGATGACGCTGGCAGTGAGAATATGGAGGTGAAGCCCAAAGGCAGAAGAGGACGTAAACCAAGGTTAGTAGCTGCCTATATATATATAATATAAATATGTGTGTGTGTGTGTGTGTTATCATTAAAACCGTATTCGATTACCACGATCTGAACAACTGACGATAAATAAATACTGTCCAGCATAAAGCAGAGTGTAACAGTCTCACGCGCGCACAGCAGCAGAGTTTCATTCTGAGTGAAAACAGGGCGGAAAAGCTGGGAGGTTTTAAAAGAGTGCTGAGGGAAGTATACAAATGAATATATCAGTGAATTAATTATATGAATGTACCTCTGAAGGATCTGACTGTCTTCAGAAACGATTCGATGGCATTTTGTTTTCATCTTCGCTCCATGTAATACCTAAAGGAAGTGTTCTTAAACGCAATACTGCTTTGTTCGCGGAGTTCACAGGAATCAGCTGTAATTCAGCTTTTCCATATAAAGCGCCACCTGCTGTCAGAGAGTGGATTTACAGACACTTATTTACATTCAGCCTGTGTGCAGTTTCTGTAAATTGCTGTAACCGGTTGATGAAAAACAAGCTTATGTGGATTCTACACATTTAAACAATTCAGATAGAATTATTTATGGAGCAGATAAGTGGATAGAGAGTTGGACTTGTAACCTGAAGGTCGTGGGTTTGAGTCTCAGGTCCGGCAGGGATTGTAGGTGGGGGAGTGAATAACCTACACTCTCTCCACTCTCAGTACCACAACTGAGGAGCCCATGAGCAAGGCACCGAACCCCCAACTGCTCCCCGGGCGCCACAGCATTGGCTGCTCCGGGTGTATTTACATTAGCTGACGCTTTTATCCAAAGCGACTTACAATTGCTATATATGTCAGAGGTCGCACGCCTCTGGAGCAACTAGGGGTTAAGTGTCTTGCTCAGGGACACATTGGTGTCTTACAGTGGATTCGAACCCGGGTCTCTCACACCAAAGGCATGTGTCTTATCCACTGCGCCATCACCACCCTACATGTATGTTCACTACTGTGTACACACTTGGATGGGTTAAATGCAGAGCACCAATTCTGATTATGGGCCACCATACTTAGCCACACACCACTTCCCCTCTCCCCATCCCCTTATTAATCAATTATCATTTTGGCTTAACTCTTTTCTTTAAAGGCTGAAATGTGAGGTTTACCTTTATATAACTTTTTCAAAGCTTTATTTGAACATTTACATTATTTATTTGAACATGCTATTAAACTGGTGTCAGTCAAGTTGTCATTTAAAATCCAGACCTCATTGGTAATGTTATTGTTTTAGTGATTATGCAAACAAAAAGTCATTTTATTTGCTGTTTGTTGATTTTTAAGTATAAAACTTGGTGAAGATATTTATGTATCGGTACTTTTTGAACATCTCCAGCACACTTTAAC
The DNA here is from genome assembly GCF_936440315.1 of Barbus barbus. Taxonomy (NCBI): domain Eukaryota; kingdom Metazoa; phylum Chordata; class Actinopteri; order Cypriniformes; family Cyprinidae; genus Barbus; species Barbus barbus. Next base: position 7,768,014 of record NC_136762.1, read on the forward strand.
AATACCGTGATAATACTGATAACCGTGATAATTTTGGTCACTATAATCGTGATGAGAAATTTTCATACCGTTACATCCCTAATATATATATATATATATATATATATATATATATATATATATATATATATATATATATATATGACCTTAATACAGATGATCTGGTACTGAACGTCCTGAATACCCGTAAACCCTTTACTCATAACATGTGTATTTGCAATGGTTATTCTCAGAGGGGAGGCAGAGCCCGCTAGTGATTCTGTGGAATCCACACCTCAGAAAAGGAGAGGACGACCTCCAAAGTCACAGACAGCAGCTAGGAAAACCAGGTACACAGACTCGTGTTGCTAAAAGCTTTCTGACATTTTCCCTTGATGCAGACTGTAGTCTTTACATGTGTCTGGGTCTGTTTCATGGGTTTTATTTGACTCATACAATCTGTTTCAGCGGTGGGAGATCAAGAGCTGCTGCCAACCAGGAAGAGGAGTCTGAAGAGGAGATGGACCCAGCCCAGCAGAGTGAGGAGGAAGAGGATGAGTCAATGGACGCTTCACCTAAAGTGAGTTTCCTTTCCCCTGAAAACCCATAGTTATGGAATACCAAATTAGCTCATTTAAAATAAAAAAGGGCTTTCTTAGCCAAATTATTAATTGAACCTCATTCAAAATGTAAAATCAAATATCTTCCATTTGGAGACGTTTGTAGTTGAGGAGTATTAAAAAAAACTAAATATTTATCTTGCAATCATGAATGATTTTAAGCCATAGAAATGTATTGGGTTGACATCTTCAAAATTATAATAAATATAAATATAATCATTGTATTAATTCAACACAGAAATCTGCTCTGTAAATCTGTATGAAAATTTAAAAAGAAATCTTTATCAAGTAATCATGAATGATCGATCTGAAGTCATATAAATTAATTAGGCAGAAATCTTTAGATTTCTAAAAAGAAAAAATATAATTAGTGTTTAAATATGTGAATTCCACAGAAGTTTGCTCCAGGAGTCTATATGAAGATTAAAAAAATTGTAATCTTTATCAACTAATCATGAGTAACTTAAGTCATAATCTTTAAATTTATATATATATATATGTATGTATGTATGTATGTATATAAAATATTTTTATCTAGTAATCGTGATGGAAGGTCATGAAAATTCATTGGGCAGAAAATGATACATTTCAAGTATAATAATTGTTTAAATGACCTTAATTCCATGTAGAAATCTGTTCAAGAAAACTGAATGAAGGATTAAAAATCTTTCTTATAACCATGAGTGATGTAAAGTCATAAAAATTAATTCACCTGAGATCTTGAAAATTATCAATTTAAATACATTTCATGCATAAATGTTTTAAAAAGTTTGAATTTTTTTTTTTATTTATCTTGCATTCATGAATGTTCAGAAAAATAATATAAATTCCTTAGTAAGAAATCGTGAAAGTTCTGAGAATGTGCTAATATGTTTTTGTAGGTGCGACGGAAGGTGGGGAGAAGAGACCGAAGATGAGTGCTTTCAAAGACAAAATGCAAGATTGATTGGAGATTGCTATAAAAGTCCGATGAACAGAGTGAACTTGTGGAAAGTTTGGACTTTTTGGAGCCATGCATCTGCTTCAGCTGTATTTTGCCGTCTTTTACTGCCGTATGCTTCTGCCTCACCTGTCCACCATGACTCGTGGTTCGTTTTCCATTATGTGTGCCGACCATGTGATCTTAATCTTATGAGAAAGAAAGTGTAAATAGTTTTTGGGCTCTTACTTCCCCCCCCCACCCAAGGTTAGGGAGACGACTTGTATAGCTTTTACCTCCAGCTTTAAATATATTGCACCAGCTGATCTGTCCAATTAAAGGAAAAAAATCTGAATAACTTTTAGCAGTGCTGTATGTGTCCCGTGTGTCTTCTGTATATCATTCTGTACTGTGCTACATGAATAACCATTTTGTAGTTCCCTTTATTATTTGTTCGTCATTTTATCCTTTCCTTTTTTTTAACCCTTCTCATTTGTGTAATTCTTGTGTGCATATGGTTGTGCATGTGCAAATGTGCCTCTGCAGATAAAAGAAACACTGGTCTGATGATAAATTCATGTGTTTGTTACATTTTACAGCCCAGTATTGATTGAAACAGGGAGGAGATGGTACAGAGCATTGGTTTTTAATATTGGCTGTGTTGGGAAACAATTGAAGATTCTCCCCCACCATCCAAATCAGTTTTTTCAGTCTGCTGAACCAATAAAATATTCTGTATAAATAACTTGCATATTTGTTTTTGGTAATGTTCATTTAGCCAGGGATTTTCAAATGTTGTATGTAAAAGTATTTCAAAATATTATGATTAAGCTTTCTAAAATATAAAGGCAGCAGTATATTTTCATGTATATGCATTTATCTGATATACATGAAGGTTTATATTTAGTAAAATACTATATTTAATTACTTTTTTCTACCCACCATTACAGTACTTTTAGATTATTATTATTTAGTCATTTAGCAGACACTTTTATCCAAAGCGACTTACAAATGAGGAAAACAGAAGCAATCAGTTGTAGTATTAAAACTAAAAACAGATCCAAAACTAAAAGCTAAAACTTTATAAATACTACCAATACACATTTTAAAAATAAAGAAATAAAAATGACAAATGCATACAACAAAATTTCAAAACTTAACATTTAAATGAAAAACAAAAACAAATAAAGCTAAAAACAATTCAAGATATTAAAGAACAAAAGGTAAAAGAGTATAATAATGATTCTAACATAACACTAAGCCAAACACCAAAAAAAACAACTATATATATGTACAACCACACACACATACATGCATACATAAATATATATACATACACATTTATAAATTCAATATATATATATATATATATATAATTTCATTTCCATTTAGTTTGTTGAAGTATTAAAATAAATTAAATAAAACTAAAACTTGATAAAAGACCCATACAGACATAATAAATTCAGACATTTAACTAAAATTAAAATGGATAACAAATACAAATCACGACAGTATAGTTTATAAATATCCTAAGAAATAACACTGCCAAACACACATGCTAAAAACAACAACTTACTTACACATACACTGAACAAAATTATAAACTCAACAGCTTTTTGCCCCCATTTTTCATGAGCTAAGACTTTTTCTATGTACAAAAAAGGCCTATTTCTCTCAAATATTGTTCACAAATCTGTCTAAATCTGTGTTAGTGAGCACTTTTCCTTAGCCGAGATAATCCATCTACCTCACAGGTGTGGCATATCAAGATGCTGATTAGACAGCATGATTATTGCACAGGTGTGGCTTAGGCTGGCCACAATAAAAGGCCACTCTAAAATGTGCAGTTTTATTACACAGCACAATGCCACAGATGTCACAAGTTTTGAGGGAGCGTGCAATTGGCATGCTGACTGCAGGAATGTCCACCAGAGCTGTTGCCCGTGAACTGAATGTTCATTTCTCTACCATAAGCCATCTCCAAAGGCTTTTCAGAGAATTTGGCAGTACATCCAACCAGCCTCACAACCGCAGACCACGTGTACTCACACCAGCCCAGGACCTCCACATCCAGCATCTTCACCTCCAAGATCATCTGAGACCAGCCACCCGGACAGCTGCTGCAACAATCGGTTTGCATAACCAAAGAATTTCTGCAGAAACTGTCTCAGGGAAGCTCATCTGCATGCTCGTCATCCTCATCGGGGTCTCAACCTGACTGCAGTTCGTCGTCGTAACCGACTTGAGTGGGCAAATGCTCACATTCAATGGCGTCTGGCACTTTGGAGAGGTGTTCTCTTCACAGATGAATCCTGGTTTTCACTGTACAGGGCAGATGGTAGACAGCGTGTATGGCGTCGGGTGGGTGAGCGGTTTGCTGATGTCAACGTTGTGGATCGAGTGGCCCATGGTGGCGGTGGGGTTATGGTATGGGCAGCCGTATGTTATGGACAATGCACACAGGTGCATTTTATTGATGGCATTTTGAATGCAATGCACAGAGATACCGTGACGAGATCCTGAGGTCCATTGTTGCACCTTTCATCCACGACCATCACCTCATGTTGCAGCATGATAATGCACGGCCCCATGTTGCAAGGATCTGTACACAATTCCTGGAAGCTGAAAACATCCCAGTTCTTGCATGGCCAGCATATTCACCGGACATGTCACCCATTGAGCATGTTTCAATATCCAGCAACTTTGCACAGCCATTGAAGAGGAGTGGACAATCTGATCAACTCTATGCGAAGGAGATGTGTTGCACTGCGTGAGGAAAATGGTGGTCGCACCAGATACTGACTGGTTTTCGGTCTTCAAAAAATGTGAAAAGACTTTTCATCAATTAAATCATTCATATTTAGGAAAAGTGTAACGTGTAGTTTTGTGAAATGTGCTATTTTTAATAATAATGATAGTAAAATAAACTACATGATCAGTCCTCAGAATATTAATTTCAGGGCTTTCTAATGTGTCCAGAAGATCCAGTTACAAGAAACTTTACGGATGATTGAGGTGATTACACAAATAAATTAATTTTACAGAGGGTCGACAGGATAAAAAAAAAAATTCTCATGCAATACATTCTTAAAATGCAAAAACAGTTTCAATCCATTCAAATGCACTTAAATCAGATGACAGCTGACTCTTGTGCTTTCAGTGTCCTTGCCGTTGCTTTATAAATCTGCATCATTTTCAAGTTTGAGGACATTTGGTTTTAAATGATCACTTAACAACAAATTTTTGTAAGATGTAGTGAATATTGTTTTTTATGCACCATCTGCTGATCAGCTGCTGTGGCATTTACTTCAAAACTGGAAATCCATTAGACTGCATTCAACAGCAACACGAAGCAGTTTTTCTATTATAACAGCTTTGTGGAGAACAGTAATTTGCATGTATTCATACACACCCACACTATAGAAGAACTGCAACTGAAAAATAGGAAATAAGACAAACAATTCAGTGTTGGTATAAGCAAAAACTCTTAATGACCATTTACACACTGTCAGTAGTCTAGAAATTATTTATAAGGAGGTGTTAATTTATGTTTAATATCTATAAAATATCCTATATCTATCTATCGTTCTGTCATTTTACAGCTTTTATAAATCACTGTTGGGTTTTGTTAAACTATTAAACACGCTGTAGTAAAAGTCTGAATCATCATTAAGTAAATGGAAATCCTGCTTATCCTGTTTAGCCTCAATCTTTTGCCATGTGTTTATTGTATTGGGGTCACGTGACTGTGCCGACCAATCGGAGTGGCAGATGTTAGGCCTGTGTTCCCTGCACTCTCATTAAATGCACTCATGCGTCTAGTAAGTTACATAGGGATATGTGATTCATTTAAGCGAGTCGATTCGTTTGGACGGCGTGTTGAACTGTGATTCATCGCAGAGTTCCATTAAGTCTCACAAGTGGCATTTATAGTTACGTTTTTGGCTAAGTTTAATAATTATTCATCCAGTCTGATGCAGTTTGTAATGTGTTTTTCCAATCTGCTTGAATTATATTATGCCAAAAGCTGCGTTTAAGGCGCCAGTTACTCATCTCTCTATTTTTTCTCTACTTTTACCTTTACTATAAACAAAGTGTACTTCCAAAATATACTCTGGAGAAATTGAATCATTTGCGAATCGGTTCGACTGAATCATTAAAAAGAACCGGTTCAAAAGAATTATTCGTTCGCGAATCGAACATCACTCCAGACTAGGGGTCGAGCGTAGTGAGCATGTATTTAATAACACATCCCCAGTGTGCATCCTGAGCCGGTCTGTTGCACACAGTCAGTGTGGGGTGTCGATGTTTTATCGCTGTCTGACATTAATGTAATGTCGTGAATTAAAGAGACAGCCTCCCGTCGGATTTGATGCCTCTGCGACTGCAAGCTCGAGAGAGAGGTAGGTTTTATTCAGAGAATGTAACTATACGACGCTAATTCTCGTGTTGCATACAAACATGGGATAAAACTTTCAATTGGAAATACATAGATTTGTATCGCATCGCGTTGAAGGACAGTTCTGTGTGTAGTTTGCGCGTGAAGATAAACAGTAACACCAGTGTGTGAAATGCATGTTCATTTAACGAGATTACATCTATGAAGAAGCTTTCTGTTGGCGTTTTAAACTTTATACATCAACATCAAGGATCTTGTGTCTCATAGTGTAATGATTCCTGAGAAACATGAATGAATGAACAAGTATTTCCTGTTATTTATGTAGCTGAGATCATAAATGATATATATATATATATATATATATATATATATATATATATATATATATATATATATATATAAAACAAAACACACACGGACGATTATTATATATGTAAACCAGTTTTATGATGTATGCATGCTATATATGTACAAATGTGTGCTTGTTTTCTAAAATATGTATTAATATATATATATATATATATATATATATATATATATATATATATATATATATATATATATATATATATATATATATATATATATAAAATAAATATATTGCCTATTTTCTATTGTCCATAGCCTATATAAAATGTTTACTGCTTTAATTTATTTGTAATAATTTAATAATATAATTTATATTATGTCTATTAATAAAACCACAAATATTGTTTGTAGTAAATAAAATACATAATTTATTATAATTGATTATTGGTACAAACAATTTGTTGTAACATCAACAAAAAAGTAATGTAATTACTATAGTTAGATACCTTCTGCTATTCATAGAGAATATTCAATATAGATGCAGAAATAATGATTGTGACACGTATTTGCACGCGCGTGTGTGTGTATGTGGGAATATATATATATATACACACACACTCTGCTGCATGCTATACTACTATCAAGTTCTTATTTAATAAGAATAAGCAGTGGTTAAGTTTAAAAAAGTTATTTAAGTTAAATCTGCTCCATCAGTTATGGGAAACTTGTATGTAGTAGTAAGTATATAAACGGATAAATTACTAAACATTGAAAGTCTTTATTGTTCATAGTCAGAGCCACTGTTTCTCTGTAAGAGAATAGTGGTCTGGTGGGAATAGCTTGTTTCTAAATTTAGATGCTGCTGTTCAGTATTCTCCCAACATCCAGCTTGCAGCTGCTTACATAACGCTTGTCGAGTTGAGCATTTTAATGAATTGAAGGGACAGTCTGATGCGATCTGAGTCTCATCAGGGCTGTGCGAGGTGATGACACCGTAACGCTTCTCTCCCATCCTTCTGTCAGCGGGTGCGATCTTAAAATAGTCTCGTAATGAGGGACCCTCAGAGTTCTCAGCAGAACGTAGCCGACTGCAGGGTCCGAAGGGAGATGAAATCATAACGTTTTGCTTTGACAGAGGTTTGATATTTTCTAAAGGTGCGTTGGAGCAACACCAAGCAGTTGACATCTTTCAGTGAGGTAACATATCTAAGGTCGTCGTCCACTATCTCTTTATTTGATGCAGTGCGGCCTTGATGACCTTTAATATTGCTTGCTTGTTGACAAGACTCTCAAGGCCAGAGAGCCAGCGCAAGTCTAAAATGACTTCTCAGAAAACAATTGTGGTGAGGATATCTTGCCATGGAGAGAGAATCTATGCGAATGCAGCCCTTGCAGTTATTTCTTGTATTTCATTACCAAAAGGGCCCGTTTGAATATTTTATGACCATTAAAACTAAAGGCTATCTTTTCTCTGTAGAAAATCTGAGAGATGCTTACCTATGCCAAACTCATCACCACAATGACTTGAATGTTGCAGTGTGGTTTCTAGGGTATTCTTCATGGTTTCTAGTAGACGTTTACTGGCCAAAGTCAAAATATATTCTTGTGGAGTTCTTGCACTCCAATTTACTTCCTTAAAGGGATCATTCACCCAATAAATGAAAACTCTGTCATTTAATTACTCACCCTCAGCATTTGTAGTCGTTTTCGCGGATCTATGTAAACAGGGATCGTTGTTGTCTGAACATGAAACATTTTAAAACGCAAAGGAAAAACCTTTCTGTTTTTAGCACAATCATTGTTGTGTAAACATACCCTTAGAAAAACTTTGCGTGACTTGACATTATCAATCTGGATAGTGAGAAATTAAAAATTACATACAGTTTACTAAAATAATCACACAAAGCACACAAAGCTCTGTGTTGTCTTTTTTTTTAAGGAATAGTTGACCCAAAAATGAAAATTGAGAGAAATTTGGCCTTGCATCACTTACTTACAATGGATTCTCTTCACTTACTTACAATTCACTCTGCAGTGAATGGGTGCCGTCAGAATGAGAGTCCAAACAGCTGATGAAAAACATCACAATAATGCACAGACCTGTAAAGTGAAAGCTATGGTTTGAAGTTAAAAACATCTTAATGAGGTTTTGTTTATTACAAACATGTTTTTATCCGCTCTTTGGACTCATTCTCACGGCACCCATTCACTGAAGAGGATCCATTAGTGAACAAGTGTTAAAGTAGTCTAAATTTCTTTTTAATTGCGATAACTTACACCAATGAAACATTCACAATAAGTGCATTACAAAAGCAGTTTTGATTTTATTTTAACTTTAAAAGATCTATTGTGCAAGATGCTCCCCAAAACAAACATCATCTTGCTTGGAAATGTACATTTCTGTATTATTTTCTTTATTTTGGCCTGCACAGCACACACCTTCTGTCAAGTCGCACACATACGATCAGCCCACATGCTGCTGTGTTGTCTCTTACGGCTCATCTGTGATTTCAGCAGTGGAGCTTCCCCTTTAGGGTAATGTGATTCAGCTGAAGAGCTTTCTGTTTTTACATAACAGTCAGCAGACTACATTTCCAAACAACTGAGGCATTATGAAATAACAAGATAATTTTGTTTTCATTGAAATATCCCAAAAGCTCAATTGCTCATTCACAATGGCTTTGTTATACAACCCAAAACCACTGTTTATAGATTCTGGTTATTTGTTTAGTAATAGTGAAATGGAATAAAATGGTCATCGCATTGCATTCATACTTTGCAATGTCTAAACCCTTCTGGCAGCCAACATGAAAGTCTCATCGATTTGCTGGCCGAACCATGAGATTATTGACCGAACGTTGTCGTTTGAAATGCAGGAGAGTAGATCACCATCGAATGTGGATTTGTTTCAAAATGTTCTCTTATTGATCCGTGACTTCAGTTCTCCACTTGCAACAACTCAACCAGCTGAAAGGCAATTAATCTGGTTTTACAGCTGAATGCAACACCTTTTTCAAATGCATCTGGTGTTATAGGTCACATACTCGACAATAAATAGATACATAAAGCAAAACCTGTAAAGCTGATGCATTTAGTTTCAAGAGTAGCAGTTATATGACAGCCGAGCCTTTGAAAACAGATCAGAGATGGCAGCACAGTTTAAAAAGCATCGTCCACTCTGCATTTCAATTATGCTGCGCGGGCTGCAGTCTGCAGTGAGACAAGCACAGAAATATCCGACTGTTTCTGCTTCAAAGCTTTGTTTGAGACATCCCTGTTGAGGAAGATGTAGTGTGTGTTTGGAGGTGGGAAATGATGAACAGTCATGTGTTGTTTGTGAAGCATGATTCTGTTATACTGGACATCTGGTAAGTGATGTGCAGCTGTGAGAAGGCGTACAACCTCATCTGTCTGTGCTGTCGCAGTCAAGTGGCAGAAGAGCAACAGTTTACTAAATTATTTTATCATGGAAAAGAGGCGAACAAAGAATTCATCAGAAACGCTTCAGCCAGTCATTTAGTTCTCATTGTGAATATATGCAATTAGTTTCCTTGAGATTGCATTTATTATTATTATTTTGTTGTTGTTGTTTTTGCATGGTGATATTATGACCATTAAGCATGTAATTTTTTTAGAATTATTATTTATAAAATTTGTTTTAAATCCCACACACACACACACTTTTTCAAACAATTATAATTAAAACAGAATTTCAATGCATTTAAAAAATAATGAATATATTACACACTTTTTTTTTTTTTTTTAATTGGATTTTTCAATAAAACAAAACAGTGGTACTGGTGTCCAAATGCACCAGAACACCTCAGATCTTTGATGTTAACTCTTCCAGTGGTAAAAGAGGGGCCGCCTGACTCTGGTACCTGAGCAGTTGACCATAATAATAATATTATACTTATTTGGTCACTCCTAAAGTTCCTGCTATCTCTCTAATGGATTTGTTTTGTTTTTGGAGCCTAACAATCATCTGTTTCACTTGCACGGAGAGCTCCTTTGACCGCATTATGTGGGTTCACAGCAACAGTTTCCAAATGCAAATGGCACACTTAGAATCAACTCATTTAGTTGCTTAATTGATGTAAAAATAACAAGGAATAGCCCACATCTGTCCATGAAATGGCTTTTGAGTCAACTCTCCAATTACTTATGGTCCCTTGAAAAAGTGGGGATGTACTAGGTATGCACCGAATGTTTGGCAACCGAAATTATTTGGCTGAAAATAGCAAAAAAATCTTTCGGTGAATAAGCGAAAAGATCAAATAAATTGTACTGAACAATGACGTGACGCGATCAAACAGAGGTGCGCACTCTTTATAATTCAACAAGCATGTCGGCAGTGTGGAACCATTTAAATAAATGATTATTTAAATGATAAATCATTATAAGCACTGACAGCGAGAAACTGTTTAGCACTGCATCGCATGTCTTCGATGAGAAGAGGAAGGAGTGGTTGTTGCTGGTTACTGTATGATGATTGAAATCGCGAAATGCCCTTAAACAATTAGTAAATAAACTGCAGAATATTATGTTTTCTAATATGCTCAGGAATAACATGTAATCTGACAGCACTGCAGGAGCTTGTGGCGTTATCTGCTTGTTAGCCAGGGTTCAAAGTGCAAAACACGAGGAAAATCTGCACTGAAACAGTGTTACTCGTCAGTTGCTCAGTAACATTTTTATGAATTTTTACAAGGCTGTTGTCAAAAAGAAGCACTGAATAAAAACTGAGAAAAAGCAAGAACTCCGTCAACATTCATTTATGTTAGTATTGTAATTTTACTGTTGTTCTATAAAATAAAACAATAATAATGATAATAATTACAACAGCTCTATTAATACATTTATTATAACATTCACGCATAGTATTCAAGGATCTGTAATATTGTTTAACGTTTTAAAAGAAGTCTCCTCTTCTCAGCAAGGCTGCATTTATTTGTAGAGTAAAAATACATGTCTGATTCAAGAAGGTGGTCTCAAAAATGACCAAAATATGTTGGTATAATATGCTTTGTTAAAATGATCAGTGTTAAGCAAATATTTTTAAAATGTTGTTTTGTATTTGAATTTTTTTCTTTGAAAAGCAAGACAAAACAGTAAAAAGTATATTTTAGCTATTTAATTTGTGCAATGGTGAGAATTTGCAAAATACATTTCCAAATTCATGTTCGGTCTTCGGCCTAGTGTTTCATTTTGTTCGGTTTCGGCCAAGAATTTTCATTTCGGTGAATCCCTTGGAGGTACATATTAAAGAGCTGTAATTCCTTAACCTTTCCTCCAATTGTGATATGAATACCCTCAAATTAAAGCTCAGAGTGTGCATTGTAAGCCCATATTCATTATATAACTGTAACTGGAATATGTTTTGGTCAACAGCTAAAATAATAAAATTGTATCAGTGTCCAAATATACATGGACCTGACTGTATATCTTTCCTTTTTTTTGTGGTGAAATGACAATTCTTTACATATACCCAGGTATATCCTCCAGGCTCGTACTGCTGTATAGAAGCAACCAATCAAAATGTCGTATTGAATTCATTTTTTTCAAAATGGCTGTGGAACCAAAGCATTAAGCAGAGGGCGACTCAATCTTTAGGTCTCATTTCATCTCTCCTCCTCTCTCTGTCTGGCTAAGTGGTGAAGATGCTCTGTGGGGTTTAATAGAGAGCAGCATGGACGAGGCTGCCAGCCAGCTGGAGAGAGACCATGTTCACAGCGTGTACGAGAGGATCGCACCCTACTTCAACGACAGCCGCTACAAAGCTTGGCCCAAGGTCAAACAGTTCCTGCTAGAGCAGGAGCCCGGCAGCATCGTGGCTGATGTCGGTAAGGCTTCGCGTTCTGTCTTTAATGTCTCTCAAGTGAGGACTAAAACTCTCAGAATGGCAAAATCAGTACGCTTTTACTAGTGTCAAAGTCACGCTTTCTTGGTAAACAATCATTGTCTCCTACAGCTGAAAAGAAACCCATGTAATCTTGTCTTTTATTCTTTTGCCTGGAAAAACTTAATGGCCCGTTATCTCATACAGACTTAGCTGACAGCATTTACTTCACCGCTGTTTGAAAGGAAATGCAATTATTCGTATTAAAGTTTAATAAGGATGAATGGGCACCAAAGTTATTACAGTACGACACTGGAAAAACAACCCAGTGAATCATCCATGAGGGAAAAACAATTTTCTGCTTTTGATTCATTTTTATGACATGCACTGATTATTGTTTTTAATTATTGCAGGATGTGGCAATGGCAAATATCTGCACATCAATGAGGATATCTTTAAGTTGGGCTGTGATGTTTGTCAGCCGCTGGTGGACTCTGCGTGGAGTCGAGGTCACGAGGTGCAGCTTTGCGATGGCCTGTGTTTACCCTACAGAGACGGCTGTTTTGATGCAGTGCTCTCCATTGCAGGTAATGCAGCAAAATAAATATCCTAAAATATTCAGATGGATTCATTCTGATTCTCATTTACATTAATTTAACGATTTGGTAATATTTTATTTCATTTAACATTTATTTTATTTCAAGTTGTAGAAATAGTTTAACTATAATAACCCTGATGTTCAATTCCATTACTGATTCTTGTAGTACTTTTGAGGAAGCTCTTCATTAGTTATACAACTGACTTTTAGTTCAGTGAATAAATCAAGAACAGTTCGGATCGATTCAGTGAGTCATTAGAATGTTTCAACCTGACAAAGCACAAGTTTATGAATATTTTACCAGAATCATATACAAAAATCAACTCATTAGAGTAATTTTTTGTGAATGGTCCACACTGGTTGTGCTTTTTGTTGCTGCGTGCAACCAGCAAGAACTATTCACGCTTGAAAAGCTTTCAATTTCATATTTTTTTCTTTTAAAATTCCCATCCATATTAGTCTGTATTGGAACAGTAAAAGGTCATGTTGCTTTAAAAGGATTAACATACTAGTATTTCCATGATCAAACCATTTCATTTCAATCAGCTGGTAGTGCTGCCATTAACTTGAAAAGTAGCGGATATATAGGTTTATTTAAGCTTTATGAGGTGGAGGAAACAAGAGGTGTTACTAAGCTACAGGAGATTAGTGCTTCTTGGAAGAGGCCTGGGAGTATTTGTTGTCAGGCTGTACAGCTGGGTCACCTGGCAACCCCTCGTGAATCCTCAGAGAGAAGATTAATGTGCCCGTTGATGATATCAGAGTCTCATAATGGTTTAAACACTCTGAAAGCCCCCACTAAACACAGGAAACAGCCTACCGCTATGAGCTGGGCTTTCTGCATTGATTTTGGTTTTACATTATTCAGAGATTTGTCCTTTGTCCTTTGACATAGGGACACTGTCTTTTCTAAAGGGATGGTTCACCAAAAATAAAAAATTGGTTATAATTAAGTTTCTCCTTTCTCTTTAATAACAGAAACAGAAATAAGTTCAACTTTTTTGAGTGCTGACTCAAGAAGGAATAAAGCGCTTGTTATATTTCTCAAAGAGGTTTCAATGGTTGATGAACTGCTAGAGAAAGGTCTAGTGGTAAATACCGGTAATGCCCTTGTCGAGTCCTTCTAAAAAAAGTTGTACTTTCAAATGTAACACCGTTTATAAAAGAAGAAACCCTGAAGGGAATTCTTGAACGATATGGAAAATTGACTGCTCCGATTAAGATGATTCCACTAGGACTTAAAAACCCAAACATCAAACACATCATGTCCTTTCGACGTTTTACCTACATGATACCGAATTCACAACATGACCCGCTTAATCTGGTACTAAAAGTAGCAGTGGAGGGTAAAGATTATACGATCTTTGTCAGTTCAGGTTAAATGCTTTTTGTGCGGTGAACATGGACATGTTAGACAGACATGTTGTAGTAAACAAAATGATATTACGAATTTGACAGGCTCGCAAACTATTAAAAAAAAAACACTGTTCATGAGATCAATACTGTCGTTCGTGAAGTAATTGCTGAAGAGACTGAAAATAGTATAGGGGAAAATGAGAGTAAGAGTGAAATAAATAACTCAAATGCTGATGTTGATCAGCCAGCAGAGATGGCGTTAAATGTCAGAGTGCTAATGCTGAAGATGTAAGAACAGCAGTACAAGAAACACTCTCCCAACCTAAAAGCAGAGAGGATGAACTTCCATTGATAGAATGTGTAGAAATAAATGATAAAAATGAGAACAAATCAGATAATGAAGTGAATGAAAATTATAGCCAGTTCACAATTAGTTCTGGCATTGCGAGGTCTGACAGTGATCCAGACAATGAATGTGAAAGTATAGAGAGCTTCTTTGAAATTGGAGATAATGAACCTCAAATGGGAACATCAGAATTGAGTGGATGTGAAGTAAAATTTTACTCTGCGAGACAGATTAGCACTTTTCTTGATGAAACGAAAGGTGTGCGGAATCCACAAATTGAACAGTTTTTTCCAGATTTGAGGACGTTTTTAGCTTCCTGTAGAGATGTAATGATAAATTCCACAGTTGAGGAGTTTAGCAGACAAAAACGATATCGTCTTAAAAAAATAATCACCAAAGTAAAAAAGATGATACATCAAGGAAAAGAGTAAATTATTATTGATTTGGTAGAAGGATAGTTTTTTTTGATCGCTGCATTATAGTAATATTTTATGACATCTTTACAGATTGGATCATTAAATTTGAATGGATGTCGTAATAAAGAAAAGAAAGGTGCTCTTATTAAATTTTTAGCTATTAAAAAGGCTAGTGTGATATCATATAGAGGCAGGGTTTTAGTGGTTAATAACTTCATCCAGGCATTTTGAATTTATCTGTTTGAAGGTGGTCAATGTCTTATTGATTTAATGTCAAAATGGAAAGATATGAGGTTACAATCAGCCCAAAAAATGCTTTATAATACAGATTTGAAGCCTTGGATAGTGTGTGGATTGGCAGTATTGCGAGCCACTAGTAAAATGGGACTTGACCAATTATTTCTAATGTCTAAAAAAGTAATTGAGAGTTTTGGCATTAGGGGTTTTATCAGTCTGTACTAAGTGCATGGAGCATATTTTAAGTTGAAAGAGAAAATCACTTAGGTCTTGAAGAACCACTTTTTTTATAATTCATGGTTGTCATCAATATAGTTTACCAAGTATTGAAATCAACACCTTTATTTCATCTGGTGTTTTAAAAGTTGGAGATTTAATTGACACAGAACAAAATAAGTGGTTTTCTGTACAAGAGATCATTAAACAAATGGGGAGAAGGTCAGAAAGGATTGTGAAGAATGTTTTAAGTAAGCTAAAAACATCATTCCCTATAGTGTTTAATAAGTTTCTTGAAGTTTTTTTTGTTAATGGTTTAAATCAGTGTTCTTTTCCTGAATTATTTGTTACACCTTATAATTGGCAGGATAATGAAGGTACAAGGCAACTTTTTTCTTTACAAGAAATTCAACATATGTCTTTTCCTGAAAGTAGTAAACGCCTTTTATATATAGCTTGTGTGAAGTCAAGATTTTGTCAGTATATTAAAAACAAGACTGATACAAGATGGAGGAGTTATCTTTTGGTTCCTGATGTACAATTGCCATCATGGCATTTGTTTTATAAAAGCCCACAACCGAAAAGATCAGGAGATATACAATGCACATTCTACATTGTGCATTAGCAACAAAGACCTTTTTGAATAAGTGTAACCTTAATACATCTTTAGTTTGTAAATTTTGCAATGTACCAGATACTGTTTCATATTTTTTTAATTGTTATAGAATTATACCTCTTTTGGAGAATATTTTTAAGGGGTTTGGTTGGAATTTTTCAAAAACAATGTTCATTTTTGGGTGTAAATATTATAAGCTTCAAAGTGCGCGTTGTACTTTTTCCAATTTTTTAATTGGTCAAGCAAAGTTAACGATTTGGAAAGCATATACAATTGAAAATGAAGGGAAAATAATTAGTATGGTTGGACTGTTTAAAGCTTTAGTGGAATCTAGAGTTAAAATAGCGTATGAATTTTATAAAATGAATAATGATATATTAATATATAAAAGAAAGTGGTGTCTAAATACAGATTTTATTTTTGTGAATGATAGCGATGAAGAATTAGTGCTTGATTGGAATTGAGTTTTAAGTAGTCAACATAGAAATTAAAAATGTTTTTTATTCATTGTTGAGAATTGTCCATTTCAAAATGGTTTCATGATATGATTGTAAAATAAAGTGTTTAACGTCTCTCTCTCTCTCTCTCTCTCTCTCTCTCTCTATATATATATATATATATGGATACTATATTTAGTTTGATTCAATGTTTTTAGTGTGCATATTTTTATTTTAGTTTCTAAATTTAAAATTATTTTTGCTATTGTATTATTATTATTATTATTATTGTTGTGAATAATAATAATAACAATCAACGGTAACATTATCGATGTGGGGCAATATTGACTCACTGAATCAGTATATTATTTTTTAATTATACATAATATTTAAATAAATTGTTTCCATATGAAAAACATTACGAGTACTATATTTTGTTTAATTCAGATGTTTTTCGTGTGCATATATTGATTTTAGGTTTTAATTTAAAATGATTGTTGCTTGTTTTATTATTATTGTCCTCATTTGGATAAAAGCATCTGCTAAATGACAATGTAAATGTAATTATTATTATTATTATTATTATTATTAATAATAATAATAATAATAATAACAATCAACAGTGTTGATGTGGGATATTGACTCACTGAATCAGTATATTATTTTGAATTAATATATAAATAAATTATTTGCATATGAAAAACATTGAGTACTATATTTTGTTTAATTCAGATGTTCTAGTGTGCATATTTTTATTTTAGTTTTTAATTGAAAATGATTGTTGATATTATTATTATATTGTTTGTTATTATGAATAATAACAATGAACAGTATTAATTGTGGGACATTATTGAATTGAGACAATTTAAATAAACACAACTATATGATACAATAAAAATATATTATTAAAAAAGAGGTCATAAATATAGCTTTAAAGTTGACTAAATTATGTATATTTATTATAAAATTGATTGCACACATGGCAAAAGTATGGGTTTTATAGTACTGCATGGGGTGAGTAACAAATTTAATTCTGGGTTGAACTATTCCTTGAAATCACTAGAATATATATCAATGACCTATGAATACAATTTCTTTCAATTGCTTAGTCATCCACCACATGTCCACCAAAGAACGGCGTATCCGAGCAATAAAAGAGATGGCGCGCACCCTGCGTGTGGGAGGGCGGATCATGATTTACGTTTGGGCCATGGAGCAGAAGAGGCGCAAGTTTGAGAAGCAGGACATCTTCATACCCTGGAACCCCAATCCTCCTTTATCTCCCTCCCTCAGACAGCGAGGCAACGGAACCCAAAGCGTCAGCGACGACTGCGCTTCCAGCGACAAGCACAGGAAAGTGAGAAGCACATCCTCCATGATGGACGAAGGCGACTTGATCAGCCCTGGCCAGCAGAAACAACAGAGGCTTTGGTTCTTCTCCAGATCTTTGGATTCAGTGCTGGACTTCACCAGTCTGACAGTCTCCCGTTCCTCTTCCAGCACTTTACAAACCCCTGTCGATGAAGTGTCGGAAAGCAGAAGCCGGCGAACTAGCAGTAGAGGTCTCATCAGGCAGATGTCCAGCCTCTTTTCATCCTCTTCCAGAACCAGTCTAGAAGAAGACGTCTTCATCTCAGATTCCAACGAACCGGTCCATAAAAACGACAACAGAAGTTCTGGGAATGGAAATGAGACTGTTCCTGTGGAGCTCGTCCATGATTGTTCCTCAGTACCACTGCCTGACTTGGTGTCCTACCAGAGGGATCAGTCAACTCTTGAAGGACACGTGGAGGTAGATGGTAAATTGAGCCAACAAGAGCCCTTGCAGAGGCAGGAAAGCACAGCGTCTCTTCTGGAAAGCGATGGGATGAGTGGACAAAGCAGTGAACAGCCGAAGGACTCTTGTCTGAGATACTACCATGTATTCAGGGAAGGAGAACTGACACAGTTGATCCAAAACCATGTTGATGAGCTCCATGTTCTGCACACTTACTTGGACCACGCCAATTGGTGCGTAGTGGCTGAGAAGGTCCAAGTTTGGAAGGTTTAAATCTCATTTTAAATATTTTAATTCATAATATCCGTTTTGAGGTCTTTAAAAGTTTTAGTTTGAAATTAAGTATTGGGATCAGAGAGCTAATATTTAGCTAACATTAGCAGTTCAGTATCAATGGCAATAACAAGCAAGGTATTGATGCATTGACGAGACCAGTGTTGGTCGAAGTCGTAACCCTAAAGCTAGTCGTACTTTGAAATTTGCTATTGTAAATTTAACTTTAGTCTCCATTCTTTGTGATGTCTTAAGTTTCGAGTTGAAAATAATTGACTTCACTTGCACTGATTTTAATGGTGTATCACTGTTAACTGTCTTAAGCAATGCCTGCCTGAAAAAGAAAGCATAGCACATAATTTTTCTGAACCAAACGATGTGAGCACATAACTGGCGTTTTCTTATTGAACACGCTTCAGGAGTTTGTCGGTGTAGGCGTTGTGTTGTGTGGTTAGTATTAGCTGTTGTGTTGTGCTCTGAAGCTTTTAAACAAGATTTTAACTAGTCGACAGCTTGTTAATTGATTGCACATGATGAATTTCCATGTTGAAAACTTGAACAACTTGTTTGTGCTGGTGTTGTAAATTGTGTGCTTGTATTGGTGTAACTTGACCATGTCAAAATGTCACAACAAAGGTCTTTAATTTTCCTTTAAACTTGAACCATTTTTATGTGTATTTTTGACTTAAATATAATAAAAGCACTATAATTAATTTTATCTGACCATGTCTTCAATACATGTCTTTTACAGTGAAAAAGGTGAAATCTCCAGTTACTTTAAATATGTTCTTCTTAAATAATAAGCCAAAAAAGTAATATCAACACACTATTAATTAATTCTCTACTTCATGAAACACAACTTGTTTTATTATATTATATTATAAAAGCATTTATATGTTTTTATTTGAATGCTGGCTTAAATTCATTTTTAATCTGTAATTTATTAAAGGTGTAGAATTAATTACAGACCAGTAATTCTGTGCTTTGTAAAAGTTATTAAGAATTTTAGCATTAATACATAGTATAATAAAAGCACTGCTTTATATGATCTACTGGGCTCAAATTCATGTATTTTTTTTTAATGAAGATTTTAATTAAATATTAATTTAGAATACTACTATTACTACTAATAATAATAACAGTGAGGGACACTGTAATTTTAAGAGGCAAGCAAGTTTTTTTCTTTATAAAACCTAACCATTTATAAATAATTAATAAAACATTATTAAAAGAGAACGAATAGAAAGGATCGCTTGAATAAATGTCATTTTTATTCATAAAATCTATTGTATACAATGGCTATGGCCCTGCGGAACGTACATATGGTCCCTCTAAGCACCCAACAATCTTAGATTGTTTAGCACCTGCTGTCCGTTTTCATCTTGGAGTTAAAGTCCATGTTCTCTCCAAACCTAAATGCAGAAATGGGAACCATTAAAAGCATATAAACCTTTGAAAGTGCAATACTGCTGTTTACATTTGTGATAAAGAGGACAATATATATATATATATATATATATATAAAATGAATAAATATATAGATTAATTTGGTACACGGCACCCAATAATATCCATGTTCAATTCACGCAGGTCCATGAAATACCATGTTACTTTCATTATGAATTCTGTGACCTCACCTTTGATGCAGCTCTGTGAATTATTGAGTGCCTGCGCGCCAGTCGATCAATATCTCTGGAATAGCCTCCTCCAATGACAGTAGCCACAGGAATGCCCTTTTTAACGACTGTCTGAAGTACATAAAGATCCCTCTGGTAAAGTCCTATGTTGGGTAAATGCACAAAGTCATTGAAGGGTCAATTACATAAAAACACTGCTTTGAATTTTACGATATATGATATATGTACGCAATAGAGTGAAAGGATTCACCTTCATCTGTGAGACGAAGTCTTCCAAGTTCATCCTCCCAGTGTGGATCCACTCCAGAATCATAGAGCACCAGATCCGGCCGGAATGCCTCCAGTAACCAAGGGAGGTGTTCCTGGACTGTACAGGAAATGACTTAATGTATTTTACCTTCGTAAACACACTGGTTTATTTAAGGAAATAGTTCACCCAAAAACTAAAATTTGCTGAAAATGTATTCACTCTGAGGCCATCCAAGATGTAGAAGAGTTTGTTTTTTCTTCAGAAGAAATTTGGAGAAATTCAGCAGATCCTCTGCAGTGAATGGGTGCCGTCAGAATGAGTCCAAACATAAAAACATCAAAATAATTCACATGACTCCAGTCGATCAATTAACGTCCTTTTAAATGAAAAGTTTGTAAGAAACAAATCCATTATTATAACGTTTTTAACTTACAATGAAATTCCTTAAATGTTCTCTATCCCTAATACTGCTTTTTCAGTGAAAAATGATCTGAATCACGAGAGAAATATTTACAGATCAAGCACCGTTTACAAGCAAAAACAATCCAAAACAGTTTTAAATATGTCAGTGGATTTTGATGGGGGAGAACAACAGGGAATGAACGTTTTCACAAACAGAAGTGTTATTACTGATTATGGACTCATTTTTTGGCCAGAGTGTTTAAATTTAAAATGCCATAATAATGAATTGACATTAATTGATGGACTGGAGTGGTGTGGATTATTTTGATGTTTTTATCAGCTGTTTGGACTCTCATTCTGACGGCACCCATTCACTGCAGAAGAAGTGATGTAATGCAAAATTTCTCCAAATCTGTTCCAATGATGAAACAAACTCATTTGCATCTTGGATGGCTTGAGGGGAAAATTTCAGCAAATTTAAATTTTTTATGAACTATTCCTATAAACTTCATTTATTTAAAAGTCAAAAAGTGATCTGCTTATGTTTTTGTGTAGGTGCAAAATGAGTGAAAGTGAAATGAAAATACCTTTGGAAAGAAACGCTTTGTCTTCAGTGCCATCTTCCAAACTGACATCTAGGTCACTCTGCTGCTTTCGCACAGGAAAGTTTTTCCCACAATGCACTGAGAAGGTGAAAACATCCGGTTCATCATTAAATATGAATGCTGTGCCATCGCCCTAGTGAACAGAGGAAAGGAAAACATTATTATTTATATCATTCTTATTATACATAATTCAGGAAAGCAACAGCATTTTGGTCATTACATTTAATTTTTTCCAGTTTCAGATGTAAATGATTGCTCCACTAATATTAAATATTTCTGTCTCAAAAGTAAAACCAAAGAGTAAAAGGTTGGAAGTCATGTACCTGATGTACATCCAAATCCACAATGAGAATTTTCCTTCTGGATGTGGATTCACCCATCAGGTGTTTGGCAGCCACAGCCAGGTCATTGAGCAGACAGAAGCCTGAGCCGTAGCTGGGGAAGGCATGATGGGTCCCTCCGGCTGTACTGCACGCCAGTCCCCTCTGCAGGGCGATCTCTCCTGCCAGCACAGTGCCGCCTGGACCACATCTCACATGAGAGAAATACATTACATGACACTTCTGAACAGGGGGCAACAGAACAATATACTGTAGTTTTACAAACCTCCATAGCTATGCATTAGTGCGATATGCAAACAAAATTATGTTTTGCATAAGAAAATAAAGCCTTTTTCCATTGTGACATTATTTTCATAACAAATAGGGTCTGTACTATAATGCAAAAAGTAAAAGTCAAATTGTAAATGTACCTCATGGTAATATTTCTCATAATTAATTTAATGTATGCTTATTTCAATAAGAAAAGTTTTGTAATGAGTATATACATATTTAAAAAAATCCAGAAAATGATAAAGGAACATAGCAATAAATAAATAATAAAAAACTAAAATTAAATTAAAATAATCAAATGAAAAAATTATAATAATTGTATTAGATATTAAGGCAAATTTAAAATATTAGGCTTATTAATAGCATATAAATAATACTAAAACAACCCTATATAAAGTAATGGGTAAAATATGACCCAGATAATTCACTGTACATCTTTGACTTTAAGCACATACTAAATGACATACCTGTTTCATATCTGCAGCGTTGTACTAAACCAGAACTCCATGGGAATCCAGTTCGTCTCTGATCTTTCTCACTGACTTTACCGCTGATAAAGTTGGACAGGTACTCCTCAGTATGCACACATCCCAGAAGCTCCGTGGAGGCAATCTTAGGGGCCCACACCTATAACACAGTGCCATTTAATGTATATTCAACTTGGCTTTGTTAAATATATGTGTGTGTGTGTGTGTGTGTGTGTGTGTTTACATAAATTACAGATTCACTAATCATGTCCAACCTGTTTATCTGTTATGACCTGATCTCTAAGCAGACTCTCCAGGACTTTGGGGAACTTTCCCATGGGAAACCTGTGGTTTTCAGGGAGGTCACATATGTACTTGACATGATGAACTATAGGAAGTGCTCTTGATTCTAGGCAAGTCTGTGAAGAAGAAAAAACAGATGCAAATGAGTGACAGCAGTCCACTGCTCTCATGCCTGGACTAGTTTTACACTTAGGGGGTTTAATGTGATAATATTGATTATACATTACGTGTTCAGCGTTGAAAGACCTCCTCCATGTCCCATGCATTGGGTTTTGTTTCGGAAGTGTTTCCTTTCGGGCCACATGTTTGTATTTAATAGCTGCTCTATATATAGATTTTTGGCATAACAAATGAAACATCGCTTCCTTCCAGGCTATATATGTAACAACTGCTTGCTTGTTTACAAAAAGCGTGCACTTACACAATCAGCAACTGTGCAATAAGTCGATACAATCAGATTCAAGGTTATTGAAGATACTAACGTAAGAATATAAAATATATCCACGATCAGCCTATATATATCTATGCGAGAGTACAGTATATTAGTGTTTCTGGGATTCATGTTGTTTTTTTCTTGTTGTAATGGAAGTGTGCTACTGCCACCATCTGTTGAGGAGTGAGAAAGGAGCAAATATGTCAAAATGTGCATGCATGGAGTCACTTTGCCATAGTGGAAGCATTTGGTTATATTTTGCTTTATTTTACATTTATTGAAGGGGATATGATCCACTTTAAGATGAGAAATTCCACAGTGAAAACAAGCAGTACATGGAAGTGAATCAGTGAATTAATCTTGGATTGAAACACTAAACTCTCTCCCTGTAGCCTATACAGTCATCAGGCCAACGTTACCTACCTACAGACTACAACTTTCCTCACAGCTTAACAACTGTATATTTCAGAGAATAGCAGCAGCTTTTGAAGAAAGGCAGAAGACATCAAATCACTTTACACAGATGCATATATTAAACCAAATTCCTCTAAAAATTGGGTTCATCCAAAAACACTGTCTGTTAGCCATTGACTGAATCGAGTCAGTTAGGCACATGCCTTGTGTTAGAGGCAAGTTATAAGCATTGTAAATCAACCTCAGTTTACTACCTCTGTCTCAACATTTTTTATTAATTTACTCCAATTTGCCAAGTTTTCTGTTGAGAGCATGTTCATTTACTTTTAGCTCAGTTTATTAATGCAATTTACTAGTGTTTATTAATATTTTGAGTTGGCTTTTGCTTTTATATGATCCGTTTTTATTGTCATTTTGTCAATATATTTTTTACAAAATGTAATTATTTTTTCGATTTCTTAAATTGTTGAAATATTTCTGTTTAGCTTGTTTTTTTTTGTATTTTTAATCATTTATTTTGTTTCAGCTAAATTTGATTTAATTCAGCTTTGTAATATACATATATCAATGCCCATATTTAAGTTTGATTTAAAAATAATTAAGTGTAATGCAATTGACACTTTTCATGAATAGTTAATTGCAGCACCTGTAATTGTACTTTAATTCATTTAATGTCAATTATTCAAATAATTGTGATTTGTGAAACCCATATTTTTCAGACATCTCCTATATCTCTTCTCAATCATCAGGTTTCTCCATCATATGTCAATCATCCACCCTCTCTCTAGAAGGCATGTGTCTCTCATTCTTGTATTCTGTAATTTCCCCTGAAATGTTATTTGAATAGCGTGACCCGTAATGCTCTGCTCTTATCATACCTAAAATATTGACATTCTCAGTCTAACCACAAATGAAATGAATGTGCATCCTCTTTTTACAGCTCTTCATGTGGCATTAACTCTGCTTTCCTTATGGAGTGGGGGCCTTATGTTTACAGAGGAGGCCCAAGATGTTCCCGTGCCTCGCCTAAGGCTGTTGATTTAAATCCAAATACCATTCTTCAGATACTTCTGCCATTATATCACACAGCCAGTCTGTGTTGTGCATCTGTTCAAGCAGGCTGGCGGAATGGTGTGTGCCACCTTACATAAAGGATCCTTCAAATGCACAACCAGTCAACAACGACACATGAGTGCAGCTGTGATGAGGTTCATTCACTTACTGTAAATCTGCAATATCACTCAGTTAATTCAAGTTGCAAAGGAATATGTGAACTGTTGTAAGGTTGTTTTTAATAAACAATTAAAACTTTGTTTTATTTACAACAAATATTGTTTTACAGTTATGACTCAATTTTAATACTTCCAAAGTCTTTTTGTGAGGAAAATGCAATTCCATTGAAAAGTGTAAGTCGAATGTTTTTGGAGCGATGTGAGTAGATGATGATGTAGTTTTCCGTCAGTGTTATTTAATGTTTCAGTTCAGGCAAAAGTACAAAAGGTTAGTGAAAGCTTAACGGTTAAAGATCTGACCTGCTAACCCAAAGGTTGTAGGTTCAAAGCCCGCAAGGTGTGATGCATGAACCAAGAGTTACGGCGATCACCTTTCGCCACTGTGTCCTTGAGCAAAATGCTTAGCCCTTACTTTCTTCTAGGGATTTTTTTTTCTGTTCTAAGTGTGCTGGTAGTTCCTTTAGATAAATATGTGTCTGTCTAATGACAAATTGCATTTAAGTACATAGGTCCCTAAGTCAAGCCGGGTGGAAATCTCTTTAGATGTGTTGAGGATGAGCTGTCACTGTTCAGTCCCTCCAGCCCATCCACTATGGTATGTATGAGCTACATGTTGAAACGTTGCCCTGTTTGCTCAAAGCGTGCTCTGGAATGATTGTCCACTGAATAGATCATGAATTTGATGTTAATTTTCAGCACGGCACCTAGAATCTTTTCTTGGAGTCTTTCCCTGCCTATCGAGAGGATGCAAAAATATACAGTATCTATGAGAAAAGGCACTGTGTTGTGGTTCTGGAGTTTCATTTATTCAGATTTTGAAGTCCATTAAGATTTTTTTTCAATTAATAATGATCACATTTTTACAGTATTTAATTTTATATGTAGTAAAACATTCTAAAGTAATAAAAAATGTCCTATTCTGCCTATTCATGCTAAAACTTTGCTATCCAAAAGAGGGTTATTATAATTAAACTAAAACTAGCTTTTAAAGTTATTTGCAATTAAACAGTATTTAAAAAAAAAAATAATAATAATAATAATTCAGTGAGTTGCCAAAGCAATATTTCTCATTTTTTTCTCACTTGATTTACTAAAAAAAAAAAAAAAAATAGAAATGTATAGATATATTTAAAAAGGCAAAAACACAGAACAAGATTACTGAAACTTTAGCTAAAATAAAATTGCTGATGGAAAATACAAAAAAAAAAAATGCACTCAAATACAAATGTAAAAAAAAAAACTAAAATAACACCAATCCAAAAACTTTAAAATAAGAAATGGTCACACAGAAATATAAAAAGTTACATTGAAATATATAGTCACAATTTTATATTTTTATTTTTAAATATTAAAATAGTACATTAATGTAATATATATAAAAAAATTACAATATTTAAGTATTTGTCATAGTTTTATTGTTGCACATATAAGACAAAATGTCACTTTTTCTACCAATAGATGCACCAAATGGAATTGCTAAATTAATGATAAGTTTCTCTGTATAATGTAGTTATGTTCAGATCTTGAGGTTTTCATCTTTGCATAATATATCCATTACTATGCACCAGAGGGCTCTTCAGCACCCATCTGCTTTCAGTGCACATGCTGATATTGTTCAATTTGTGATGGGGTAATGATATCATGACCTGCTTCTGTTAGTATTCTGCATGAATCTGAAATTTTTCAACATTACAGTCTCACTCCCAAAACATAGTTTGTTGCAAAATTGCTCAAATTTGACCATTTCTGTTCTGCATCTACAGGAACAATAGGATTAATCTGTCCCCTCTGCACTTGCCCGGAGTGCTTGGACCATGTGACAGCAGTCCCGAGTGAATTCCCTTTTTCATTTCCATTGACTTCTTATCCTCCATATGGCTTTCCCCTCCTCTGTGTGCTCACACTAATCGGGGGTCGGTTTGATTGAAGGGGGTGGTTATTCTGTTTTTGACACAATGACAACAGTCTAAACACTTCATTGTGTCTAAACAGAGGAGAGATTTCTTCCAAGAGAAGATACTGACGTCAAAAACTGTCGCTTCAGTAAAGGGTGGTAAGTAACAAATATGATTATTATTATAGAGCAAGTGATAATGGATTGAGGAAGGCAGTGTTGATGTTTAAACAGCTGTATAATTTGGCACAGTAGGCTTTTCTTTGTTAGACTGGAGAAAGTGATACTAAACAAATGTTGTAGGTGTGGCAAATCTAAGTATGGTGTTTTATTTGGAATGTAACACTTTCTCTGGTTTAATCATGTCAAAGTCAAGTTCAGTGTCTCAGTGGCAATTTTTGTTCCTTGGTGTTAGAGCCAATCAGTGTGCTTTATGCTTTTGTGTGCTTCTTTTATGTAGTTTTTTCTAACACTGTATAATAAGGTTCTGTATGATAGTTAACACGTTGTCACACATTAGCACATTTTACACCATAAATCTAAAATCATGTATGTGTTAGGGCTGCCAAGCAATTAAAAAAAAGTCACTGAATGGCTCACTTGATTTGTTAAAGGGGTCATATGACATTGCTAAAAAGAACATTATTTTGTGTATTTGGTATAATGTGTTTACACGGGTTAAGGTTCAAAAAACACATTTTCCACATACCGTAGATCATTGTTGCTCCTCTCTGCCCTGCCTTTCTGAAACATCAAAGCTCATCGTTCTGAAAAGTGCTGTATGCTCTGATTGGCCACCAATCCAGTGCATTGTGATTGGCCATATACCTCAAGCATGTGACAGAAATATTACACCATATTTGGAATATCAGCTTCCATGGCGGCGACGGCGACAATACTTCTTTGCTTACATTAGGGCGATGTTATGTGAATCTTCCCACACAGTAACGTAGTTGTGGGGGCGTGTTTGAATGAGGCGTTTTAGGAAGGCGTGGATGAGTCTTAACTTTTAGAAAGAATATCTCTTTGGGTTTGAGACTAATCTTTGCGACTTTACAGATCTTATCTATGAACGAACAGCTTGTAACTCTCCAAAGACAAAGGAAAACATGAAATCGTGTCATATGACCCCTTTAAAAAATGGTAATTTATTCAATAAATCTTGCCTTTTTGATATTGCTAAACTATATGATAGGATATACAGTGCCTCCATAATAAGTATTGGAACAGTAAAGACAAAATTGCTCTGTTGGCTGTGGAGTCAAGATATTTGCAAATATGATTAAAAGATGAATATGAGACAAAACTACAGAATGTCACATTTTATTATTAGCCGTTTCAACACATATGTTTTACCAAATAAAAAGAACAGCACTTTTAGAGTCCATCCCACTCATTGATGTGAGCATAAGTATTGGGACAGTTGAACATAAGGCAGATATAAAAGATTAAAAGCTATTATTTAGTTGCAGATCCCTTGCGCACAATCACAGCAGTGACTCTGTGACCCATAGACATCACCAGACTCTTGGTCTCATCCTTTGAAATGCTTTTCCCAGTCTTTAATGAAGCCAATTCCAATTGTTGCTTGTTTTGGGGAGTTTCTGCCTTTACTCTCCTCTCCAGCTGGTGAAATTCATGTTCAATCGGATTTAAATCTGGAGATTGACTTGGGCAATCTAAGACTTTCCATTTCTTTGCCCTTTTATATTCCTTGACTGAACTGGCAGGGTGTTTTGGGTCATTGTCCTGATGGAATATGAAGCACTTCCCAATGAATCTGGTGGCATTTTCTTGAATACTGGTAGGCAAGATGGTTTTGTACCCTTCCAAATTCATTTTGCTACTGTCATCATACATTACGTCATCAGTAAAGTTGAGAGGGCCTGTTCCAGAGGCAGCCATGTATGCCCATGCCACGACAACACCTCCACCATGCTTTACAGATGAGGCTGTATGCTTGGGATGGGATCATTTGCACTTCCCTTTTTTTTCTCCACATTTTTGCTTTCCCATCACTTAGATAAAGGTTAATCTTTGTCTCATCGGTCCATAAACACAGTTCCAAAACTCTTCTGGCTCACCTTTGTGCTTTTTTGCAAACTCTAATCTTTCCTTTCTAATTTTTGGTGCTGGTCAGAGGTTTGCATCTTGCTGTGTAGCATCTGTAATTCTGTGTCAAAGTCTCCTGAGGACAGTAAATTGTCAGAGCATCACCCCAGCTTTCTGGAAGTTGTTGGTGATTTTACAGACACGTCTTTTAGGATTAATTTTCACAGCTTTTATGATTTGTCTGTCATCAACTACTGTTGTTTTCTCAGCCGATCAGGTCGTTGTTGGTTGCTGGTGTCACTGGTGGTTTACAAACTCTTGATTTCTCCATGCCCTTTGTTTTTGCTATAACTAATTTAATTCCTCTCTTCTTTTAGCATCCAAATTGCTTGCTTTTCTCTCAAAGCCAGCTCCCTAATCTTCATTCTGGTTTGTGTGTCATCATCAAATGCAAGATTCAGAATACAGAAGTAATGGATATAACTGATACGACACATTCTCTGCTTTTAATATCTGAAGAATTAATGCAACAGGACACAGCTGATCACTTAGAAAGACCTGTGAGGCAACTGTTCCAATACTTATGCTCACATCAGATAGAGGGATGAAACTCTAAAAGTGCTGAACTTAGCTGTTAAACATCTGTGTTGAATCACCCAATAATAAAATGTGACATTCTGTAGTTTTGTCTCATATTCATCTTTTAATCATATTTGTAAATGGCTTGACGCAATTTTGTCTTTACTGTTCCAATACTTTTGGAGGGCACTGTAAATATAAGACGGAAAACTTTTTATGCGTTTTGGCCGTTCATTTACAAGACAATGGCTTTTTTGGTGGTCTGAAAATACAAACTTTTGAAAATGGGTTTTGGTTTTTGAAAACAGAACCATTATTGTTTCCGTGTAAACTACAAAAATGGAGGATTGTGAAAATGCTGACGTAATGAGAATACATATTATTTGCGCAAGCACGTAGTGTTTCTTTACGAAGTTGCATCGCCAACTACTGGTCAGCATGCATCATACAGAGTTTTTAGCCAGTCCCGTGGATCCATGTGAACAGGGAATGTTTTGACAGTGTTGTTGTCTGTACTCTTAAATTTTTAAAAGCGCAAAGGAATAAACTATTTTTTTTGTACAATTGTAATTTTTATTTTTTTTTGCTGTTGTTTAAATGTACCCTCAGAGAGACAGGCTGTCTTATAATAAGTGCCAGAGGAAGTGCCAAAAAATTGATCGTTCCTGCACGTACTGTATGTGTGCTCTACAAGATAAAAACTGTTTGTGCTGTAAGTGAACCCACTGAAGCATGAAGCCCACTGAGATGTGTTCTCAGGTGGAGAAGGTGCTCCTCTCATTAAAACACAGCAAATGAAAGCGCAAATTCAATGACCACGTTCACCTTCCCATGCTCCACTTATTTAATCGTAGAGAACTAGCCTCTTAATGAAACTCTGCGTGATACTATCGATTTGCCACCTTATTGCAAATCACATCAAGAGACCTCTTTATTTCTTTTTATTCTCAGCTAGCATCTAGTTTTATGTGGGTTTGGTTTCAAACTGTTCGCTCATTAGGAGTGGTGAGTCACGCCGTTGCTTTGATACACATGAGAGAGAGGCAGCTGTCTTGTTCAGTTGGTGCGGATGAGTGTGGTTGGTTTGGTGGATGGAACAATAGAACAGACAGGTGCTGGTACAACTGCGCTCTTGGCACTCATTGCCTGGCAGATCCGTACAGTCTCACACACGCTGCATCTCAATGCCTCCCCCACCAGGCCTTTCTATGGCCCCTTAGGCAGTCAGGCAGAACCAATAAATCTGGCTGAACGTTCATGCACTGCTGTTTTGTTGGCCTGGATTTTTTTTTTTTTAATAAGATGTTTCTATTTGGAGACACTCACAGTGACATGATAAAAGAAGTGGGACGAGATGTGCATTAAAGGAAGAGTTCACTCAAAAATAAAAAGTCTGTCATCAATTACTCATCCTCATGTTTTTTTTTTCAAGAATGAACACGCTTTTCTTCTCTGTACTCCTTAATATTCAAATGTTTTGCAAAAACAAAAAGTCAAGTATCGTGCTATATAGTTTTATCGTGCTTTATAGTGCTATGTATGTACTATAAAGTTTGTTGTGCTCATCAAGGCTGCATTTATTTGATTAGAAATACAGGAAAGACAGTAATATTGTGAGATATTACAATTTAATAAAAAAAATTAATATACTTTAAAATTTAATTTATTTATGTGATGCAAAACTGAATTTTCATCAGCCATTACTCCAGTCTTGAGTGTCTCATGATCCTTCAGAAAGCAATCTAATATGTTTATAATAATATTTATTATCAATGTTGAAAACAATTGTGCTGCTTAATATTTTTTGGAATATTTTTAAACTTATAAATGTTAAAAAGATCAGCATTTATTTAAAATAGATATCTTTTGTAACATTATTCACTGCCACTCTACCACTACCACTACCACAGAAATGAATACTTTTATTCATCAAAGATGTTAAATTGATAAGTGATTAAAGACTTGCATTGTTAGAAAAATATTTCTATTTTGAATAAATGCTGTTCTTTTTTATTTATTCATCAAAGAATCAAAGAGGTTCCAAAAAATATTAAGCAGTACAACTGTTTCCAACACTGATAATAAATCAGCATATTAGAATGAACACGACCAAAACATTATTCAAGTTTAGTGAGGGAGTTGTGAAATATTCTTTGAACAATTAATTGACTTTTTTGTGAATCTTTTTGACTTCATTCAAAAGAAGTGATTCATAAGTCATTTGTTCATGAAACAGATATCATGGCCAAAAATTAATTTTAAATGTTACCTTTTGTGTTTTGCAGAATAAAGAAAGTCATACAGATTTGAAACAACATAAGACTTTAAAGAGTATATGCAAATTGGTGCTCTCTTGAATAATGTTTGAATATATTTTTAGATGATTGCATAGCTGGTGTGTATACCTTTTATTTATATGCCCTCTTTTTCAAAACGGGCTTCTTTTTTCCCCAAAACATCAGCAGCCTTGAAAGTCACCTTGTGCTATTTTAAGCTGTGACATTACTTCTCTCAATGTTTACATGAGGTGGAAACGGTGACCTTTGGTTTCATGTTTATATGCCTTTACCCTTATCAGGGTTTTTATCGACGTTAAACACAACAGAGTGCTTCTCGCTTGTGTTTTCTGATACACCCGAATGTTTCTTATAGATTGAATTGATTGATGGATGGATTTTTTGATTGTAGATTCACAGTTGCCACACATATATGGAAGCCTGGCACAGAAACAGATGAATTTGTAAGTAATTAGCCTTGGAAATGAAATTTACAGAGCATATTCAATTGACTCGTGCAGACTCTTCATTTATATGTCTTTAACTGGGCATCACTGGATTTAAATGTGACTCAGCTGATCTCGCCACTTCATGCTTTAATGAAGATTCATTGTGGGCTGAAAAGTGTGTTACAAGTGTGCACAGCTGTGAGCTGCGTTTGCCTGGGACCCTGTTGAAACAAGCTTGGCCTTTGTGAACCCCGCAGAAGCTAAAGCTGAAGTTATCAGCTGCTTGTCTAATCAGACACCTCCTATGACCTCCCGTGCTACTGTTATTGAGTCATTTAGAAAGAGAGATCCGGCTCTAGCTTGTCTTGCCAACATGACTCAGTGGCTAACATGAATGTCTTGAATTTCCTGTCCAGGCTGACATCTGTGTTTATAACTATGGATGGAACACATTGGTTCATTGCTAATATAAAAATAACCTTGTTTCCAGGCATTTCTGAAGTCAAATTTCAGTTGAAAACAGTGAGGACCAGTTAACTTTCTATTTATGTCAATGGCAGTTGCTAGGTTGAACAGAACATTTTGAGCCAAAATAGAGAGAAAGTCAATTTAATGCCTTTCATAGCCCTCCAAAAACAGGTATTGATATGTTGTATGTTGCATGCAAAAAAAAATGTATATTGTTGGAATATGCAGATTATGTAGTTACTACCATTCCAAGAGCTAACAGGACCATGCTAACTAGCCAAACCCAGGCAGCTTGGTTGAAACCAGTCCTAAACTGATCTTAATTTTGTGTGGATGGTTTTGCCTGGAACTGTGAAAAAAATAATGTATTAGGCCTTAAGTGCTCAAGTAAGCTCTCTCTGTATTTCTGGAGCTGCTTATATTAAACCTAAATGCATTGAAACAGAGCTGTTTAGGGATCACTAGAGTGAATTTGGAGAACATTAAAGCCATTCTGTGTGAAATAGAGGGGGGAAACAGATTTTGGTTCCCTCTAATGCTGCCTTGTCAAATTTGGTGACCTTGCTATACGTCTTTAGTTGTTTATATAAAACCAAAATTCTTTCTAGACTGAAACAGAGGAGTTTAGACATCACCAGAGTAAATATATCTATGTTTATAAATATGTCTATAGACATTATAGTTAATGCTCCCTCTGTGTTCATTTAGCGTATGTTATTTTGCACTGGGAAATGAAATTCGCTGTTGGAGTTAGATTTATTATGATGACGCAGTCATTGAGGATTATAATTTAAGAATATTTTGTTGCATATAAAAAAGTAAACAATGAAGTGTAATCCAAAGCTCTACTTTTTAAAAAATTACCTGATGGTGTTGGCCATAGCAGCCCATGTTCCCCACGTCTGCTGCTGCCTTTCAGTAAAAGGAATTTGCTCCCTGATTTTGCCCACCGACTGAGCAAGTTAAGGCAGGTGAGGCTGGAGTGTGTTTGTAAGGTGAATTAATTTGCTCTTCATTCCATGGAATATTCCTGACGTGCTGCGCTTTTCGCTGACGAACACCTCAGAGGTCACATAAACGCACGTAACCGCTCCACACGCCACATCTAGCTGATAATCACAGGGAGACTCTGATTTACACTTTTGTAGAATGGAATCATTCTATTCTACAAAAGATTATTTATAGTGAAAAAAAGTTCTTTAGTTTATCAAAACATTCTTTACACTAAGAAAATATGGTTCTTTTAAGAGTTTCTTTGGGGAACCAAACTTGGTTCTTCTAAGGCATCGCTGCAAAATCACCCATTTGGAACCGTTGTTTTTACTGACTTTATTTACGTATTTTTATGCAGCACTGATGTCTTCTTGACGACTCATAGGAAATGTTGCTGACTTAAAGTCACAAAAGTACTATAATGGTCTGATCTATTCCTGCAGCGTTTGCTCTTTTAGTCCTTTTGTTCCGAAACATTTTCCTGTTGTTCTGGGTGTTTTCAGCTGGTGCCAGAGGGGCGTCCAATAGATCCCCACAGTTCCCTGTTATTGGTTTTGCAATGAATCTGGAAATCTATAAACCTCAAAAGCACAAATGAGGGAAAATATCAACACTGAGGTTTCTTATAATCCCCTTGGGAAGTCACCAACCAATCATGCTGTCACGAAAATAGGAGCGAGTCCGCCGCACAGCCGGAGCAATGACACTCACATATTCATAAATCTGTGGAATGTTGTCATCTATTGCCACATGGCCTAAAATATGGGCGAAATTCTTAAAATATTTGATGCTGGCGGTTTAATGGAATGTAAATGTAAACCCCAACCAGTATTTAAGACCTGAGATATTTCAAAAATGTTTCTGCATAAATGTGTCATGCAGAAATAGTGCTAACAGGAAAATCTACTGATAGACACACAATGGGGCTTTGTAAGATCAGCAAACTGGTACGCTCGTTAGAATTCTCCAGCATTGCTCGTCAGGGAAAACTTTGGGTCCGCTGAGCAGATGGACTCAAACTGAGAGATGCCAGTTAAAGACATGAGGTTGATCAGTCAGCACAATCTCCTGATGGGACTTCTGTGATGCCATATGTATCAGATCTTACTTCACTTTTACTTAAAAACTGGCTTCTCGCAAATTGGTTTTTTCTTTCATTTAATTTTAATTTATTTTCATTATTTAATTTTCTTACATAATTTACCATCGTTTTAATAAAAGTTGTGATTTTTAGTTATTTATTGAAATTGTATCTACATGACTAGAGGAAAAAGGCTGTGGCGAAAAAAGGCAGAAACACTTAATAATGCACTGGGCTCGATCAGACTATCCTAAACAGCTTTGGACACACTTATGTATTCAGCAGCAAATAGATGGCATCTCAGCACCTTTTCTGGTACTTAAGTCGTGTACGACAACCCTTAACCACATGTTTTAGAAGCAACTGCTTAGAGAACAAAGTGAGAACTTTGATCCATTACCTCTTTTTGTGTCTGACAGCCTTAGCTAATGCAAAACCCAAGGCCGATGAGTTAGTTGCCACCGAGGGCATTAAGTTAGATTAATAAGGATGGGTTGAGTGTCTTAGGGCACAGACAGAACCGGAGTGCGAGGTGAGGAGATAATGCAGAACACCTGCCTAGCTTTCTGGAATGTTGGGAATCTGTCAGAGAATTGAAACAGAATATTGAGTATTGAGGGAATATTGAGTCAAAGATAAAGGCATTGCTGGAATGTTTTAACAAGTTGCATTGCTGGGGTATTTTTTTATTCATTTTTTGTGTTTTTTTTTAAGAGGCTTTTTAATGTTACATAAGTGTCTGGATTTCAAGGTTTAGTGTGGGATGAGGCTGGTTGGAAGCGCTGGAGGTTAAATGCCATTTGAGCATGAAAATATTGCGCAAAACATTTACTATTATTTTCCAATCTCTCATCTGTTTTCTCAGTGATTGATGTTGGAGTATCGTAAAAGCCCACGGTTGGAGTATTGCCAGATTGTCCCTTTCTTCACCTATGATTTAATTTACATTTATGCATTTAGCAGACGCTTTTATCCAAAGCGACTTACATTCAAGTTACAGTTTTTACATTTTATCAGCTCTTGCTTTCCCTGGGAATCGAACCCATGATCTTGGCGTTGCTAGCACCATGCTCTACTATTTGAGCTACAGGAAAGTATTATAGTGTAAACTATACTACTTATACTATACTATACTATATTATATAGTGTAAACTATACTATACTTAATACTATAAACACTTTACTATACTATAATACTATAAACTTAATACTATAAACACTTTACTATACTATAATACTATAAACTTAATACTATAAACACTTTACTATACTATAATACTATAAACTTAATACTATAAACACACCAACGCTCCAGTGTCACCCACTATATTCAGACATACCTGCCTCTGTCTCTCTGTTAACACTGTTAGCTTCATAATCTTCGCTTAGAAAATAGTAAATAACACAATAATTGTTTAATCAATCATTAATTGATTAAACAATTAATCTGTGTAATGCTGCTTAGCAAATGCTTTGACTTGCTTTTTGACAAAAAGTCTCGTGCTCTGGCTTGTTGTGACTGAACTTTATTATTATTAGCATTCTGACATATAAACTTGGATTTTTAATGCTTATTACAATGTAATGTAACTTTTTTTTATTTTTTATATCTCGTTTATACTCATGCATAGATATCACTATAATAAGACGACTGAGATTTGTGAAAAGGAACAGGCCCGGTCTGGGCTGCATGGAGGTATGTAAATATTTTTAGATTTAACGAGATGCATCCTGCTTGAGGTGTTGTCATATTTTATGGCAGATTGTGGGGGTTGGCATATGGATGCTGGTGGATGTGTCTATATGGCTGACAGCCCTAGATAAAACAGTAGGAATAATGCTGTTCTAGGGCTTCATTTAAAAAAAAATCTAAAACTTTTTGACATATGGCTCTGTTAACAATTCTTCAACGTCTGCATTTTTCTGCAGACAGAACACTTGGGAATTCAGTAAGAATTAATTGTGTTGCTTTTTATAGCAAGTGTTCCGATTTACTAAAGAAATTATACAATTCAGTAAATGTGTTTACATCTTACATCCTATGCACAGTTTATCCCTTTTCCTCAAGCATGCACACATGTTTTTAATGAACATTTTGGAGATTTTATGTGCAGCTTGGATCAGCAATTCTAACGTGATATCCCAAAATTCATGTAGAAATTCATGAATTGCAACCCAGCTAATGCATTTTCTGACAGTAACTTATTCTTAAGAGCCAGTTTTTTGTAAAGGAATAGTTAACCCAAAAATGAGAATTTGCTGAAAATTTGCTCACCCTGAGGCCATCCAAGACGAAGACGAGTTTATTTAATCAAAAACAGATTTTGAGAAATGTAGCATTACATCCCTTGCTCATCAACGTATCCTCTGTAGTGAATGGGTGCCGCCAGAATGAGAGTCCAAACAGCTGATAAAAACATCACCAATAATCCAAATGTAATCCACACATCTCCAGTCTATTACTTAACATTTTATGAAGTAAAAAAATGCATCTTCTAAGAAACAAATTCATCATTAAGGTGTTTTCGTTCTTCTGAACGAAATAGTTCATAAATCATAATAATGATTCATCCAGTGGAATAAGTCCATTCCCTGTTGTCCTCTCACATCAAAATCGACTTTAGAAATATTTTTGACTGTTTTCACTTGTAAACGGTGCTTGATCTGTGCATATTTCTCCCCTGATTCAGATGAGACTACTTCATTACTGGAGAATACAATATTATGTATAGAGGGCTTCTTTCAGCTGAAAAAAATGTTTTGAAGTTAAAAACGTTTTGAAGTTATTACAAACATGCAGCTTTTCACTTTATAAGACATTAACTGATGGACTGGAGTCATGTGGATTACTCATGGATTATTGTGATGTTTTTATAAGCTGTTTGGACTCTCATTCTGATGGCATCCATTCACTGCAGAGGATCCATTGATAAGCAAGTGAAGTAGTAATAAATCTCTGCAAATCTGTTCTGATGAAGAACTAACTCATCTACATCTTGCATGGCCCAACGGTGAGTCATTTTTTAGCCAATTTTAATTTTTAGTGAACTGTTCCTTTAATGAATTAGTCAAAATGACTACAAGTTATGTTAAATTTTTACATAAATTACATAAATATGACATTTCTCAATATGAGTTCTCTGATCTGATTTAAAATCTGTGTCAGAAATAACTGACATAAATGGACATGGGCATTCAGATTGCATGAACAGGTTATTTAATAATTGATCTTCTCTGTGAGAGGAGCACTACAGAAGCCCAACTCTATGTGGCATTCTGTGGATATGCGTTACAGCGGTTCTACAGAGAGAGAGCTCCTTGTCTTCTCAGCCACAAATCTAGCATAGAGAGTCCAAGAAACAGGGCTGCTTTTCAACGCTGGAGGAAAGAGATCAGAAGAGAGCCTCTTTGGCTGAGCTACATGAAGATCCAGCTGTGTTTAAGCCGGACCCCCACAGCGCAAAGAAGGGTCACCTCACCTCCAGGGCTCTACCGCTGCAAATAAAGACATCCATTCACACAGTCCTGCCAATCGCTCAGCCTGCTGTTACTTTTCATCCGCTGCCCTTGTGGTTATCCCCACGTAGTACAGACTAGTGGTGACATAAGCCCTCTCTTTTTGAGAAGGTCTTGCTTTTTTCTTGCTCGAGCGCCTTTGAAGATTATGGAGCCTCAGAGTAAATTTTGGCAGCACCCATGGCAATGCTGAGCCGGCTTTGGCCGCCATTCTGCATGTCTTTATTTAATTTATTTAGTTGGTAATGAATTATGAGGGTTATTACCATGCCTAATAATATCAAATGGGGATTTTAAAAAGAAAACACCAGGTTTTAAATAAAACAAAGATTATTGGAGTGTGTTTACAAGAAAATACTTTGTCTTTGTACTTCAAAATTACATGTTTAATTTGATGTTATATGCCATTTCTTTGTAACTTATTACAAAATCTACTTGCAATTTCTGCGTAACATTTTATTTTTTTTACAGTGTATGAACATGTATTAAATTGTGCCTTTTCTAGCCCTATCTAAAAACATATCGGAATAGAAAAAAGTCTCTTTTTACTTGGTATGCAACCACCTAATACCCTAGTAACAGTAAAATATGGTAAAAGATGTTGAAAAAGACACTCAAAATACTGTAATCTTTGTGGTGTCAAGTTTTGTTTATAGGTGAACACCATTCACAGTTTTCTTTCCTTCAGAAAATGTTAATACATGACCTTTTTTAGTGTGGTCTATGTAAACACACAGAAACATTAAATTGCTAATGAGGCTTTTATTTTTGGACCGATGTAAAACAAGTACCTTCTTTGAGTAATGTGAAAGCATTGTTGATAGTGGCTGCAGGCAGACTGGAAGAGTGTTTTGTGAATGAAGGGTATCCTTCTCTTTCTCCATCCTCTTTCCTCTCTCTATCTCTAGATGGGGTCAGCAGGAGTCTGTGTTGATTTGTGACCATTGCTTCCTTTAGGGTGAGTGAGGACAGTGGTGAACAAACAAGCTGATTGATGTTTCTCAGCCTCAGTAGGAAATTCACAGATAATTTAGGACAAGAGAAAATCAGATAAAAGTAAACATCAGGGGGAAGGCGCTTCACCTGGATAATGCAATCTCTTGAGAATCAGAGCATGTCTGAATCCAGAGTTTTATAAGTAATCTTTTTGTTAAATTATTTTTTGTTTGTTTTATAAGTATTTTTATAGATTATTTTTTACTTAATTTTGTATATATTTTTTAAATATTTAAAAGATTTATTTTTTATGAACATACGTTTTAGAATTGTAAAAAATAATTATAAATAGTTTTTAAAATATATATTTACATAGATTTTAGATTTGTAAACTATCATTTGATCTGTTTTTAAACTTAAATATTGAATTATATCTAATCGCGATTAATCGCATCCACAATAAAAGTTTTTGTTTACATAATATGTGTGTATACAGTGTATATTTATTATGTATAATAAATACAAACACATGCATGTATATATTTAAGAAAAAAAATATGTTTATATATTAAATATATATATAATATCAAATATAATATGAATATATAAATGTATAAAGATGTAAATATTTTCTAAATATATGCTGTATGTGTGCGTTTTAAAATAAGTTTTTTTCCCTCCCATTGTAGGATTCCATTTTTACTAAGAAATAAGCCATTAAATATTTACTTGGTTATCTCTAAAGTGCTCTTGAATTTTGTTCCAGATCATTAGATGTGATGCTATGGCTCCCTGGAAACCAATCTTTAAGTACCTTCATACAAAAACACTGCTTGATAAGTATTTGACTTGTGCCCTAGGATTTGGACACAACTGCGGAACTTCCTGGGGATAGCTCTCCCAAAGGAAAAATCCATGGTAAAGTAAAATATCTCCTTTTCTTTCTTATTCCGTACATTTCTTTTGTTTTGAAAGTATCCGTATGGCTTTCTGTGGGTTTAACGGTGGCGCAACCTGGAATGCATCTAGCCCGTTGAACTGGGGGTCAGAGCCATATACAATGAGACATGGATCTGTTCTCCTTCACAATTAAAGCCAGTCCAGGCCATTTACATCCAAATATGCTGTATGCAGGCCTTGTTTACACAACAGTATCTCTCTCTCTTCCTCTCTCTCACCCTTTCCCCTAAGCCTTAACTCCTCCTCCAAACCATCATTCTAACAACTATACATTCTTCTTCCCCTTCCACTCTTACTCTGAATGACTTAGTCACTGCATGCTGAGGCTTCCCGTTGCCTGTGGGGATTTTGGGGAATTTGTGATGACAGCACCTCTCCCTCTGCGGAGGAGTTGCCTTGAATTTCCAAGGAGAAGAGGCAAAGGAGACGCTCGCGAAGGCTGAGTGCGTCCACGCGCACGTTTCTTGGTTTTAATGGGACCTTAGACATTTCGCACTCTCCTCATCATGACCATGACAGCCGTTGGACTTCCCAGGACGTTCTGAAGTACTATAAGGTGAGATGGCCTTCATTGTTTTAATATGTAGAAGTCAGTCTGGAGGGCAGAGACTTCAGCTTCAATGCTGGCCTGCTGAAGACTCTTGAGTGCAGGTGGATGATGGATAAAGTTCATGACAGAGAATACTGATAGCTTGAAGTCACTTTGGATGAAAGTGTCTGCCAAATGAATACATTTAAAATTGAATGCACTTCTAAATGTGAAAGTGAAATTTCAGGACTCGCTGGAAAATGTTACATATGCTTTAAACATCTTTAGACGGGTAGTGCATATGTTCTGTGGCGTGACATTTTGCATTTACTGCATCTAAAACGATTTTAAATAGCATTTTGTTAGTTGTTTAATAATTATTTATGCATGCAACTTCATCTTTTTAATGGAGAGACTACATAACAGAAGCCTGTTAATAAAAACAAGTAATTGCTTCTTCATTTCCCATAATTGCCACTTTATATCTTTTCATATACATTTATATCTTGTAATTTGACTGTTGAATTTCACAATTGTGACTTTCTTTATATTGCATCCTTATTTTTCATAAGTGCCACTTTATATCCCCCCCATTATTTGTCATACTTTAATTGAAACTTTATTTCTTGCAATTGCAATGTTACATCTCACATTTTTACGCATTTGGTGTATTGCTGGGCCATTTAAAATAAGCCAGTGAAGGAAAAAAAGTGAATAAAAATACTAAAAGAGAAATGGTGACTAGGACCTAATATACAATAAACATTTTGCTTATGCAATCTTGAAAATTTCTAACATTAAAATAAATAATGCACACTTTTCATGTGCATTAAAAAATGCTCAGAAATTTGACTCTAATTGATGCATATCAAACATCAGGAACATATGGCAGGAGTCGCTGGACTGTTTCAACTTTACACGTGTCAGTAACTCTGTGCACGTTTTTACAGGACCATTACAGTTGTGGTGAAACATACACTGTGTAATGAATTAATAACGATCTCTGTAAAATGAATGGGACTGGCAGCGTTAACAGTCACTCACAGTGTGTAAAGTGAAAAGAAAACACTGTTTGCCCCTTTTCATGTATTGCTACACTTTGCGCTCAACGAGAAACTTGTAGAACGCTTGAGTGACATTCACAGTGCAGAATCCTCTTTGGCTGTTTGGATCAAGTCTTTTATACAGCTGGGAATGAGGAGGCCTCCTTTTACTGTGGCTTTAGAGAAAAACGGGCTAAAGGAAAGGAGGTGAGAGGACTAGATCTAATCAGGGTTACACTTGCAACACAGTTTCTCATGAGAGACAAAGTTTTCTCTTTTTGGGCAAATTACAAAACAAATGTTGTAACATGCAACATCTAAATATGAACCATGTCATGCTGAGTGACAGATAATAATATTTAAAAGGATAAAGATAGTTTACACTGTTAAATTGGTTACTGATCACCAGAATTGTCACCATTTTAATCACTTTTTACTTTTGTCTTCTGACTAGATCATTTTTTTATCATTTATATAATTTGACAGATTTATTTTTAAAACTATAAATATTGCATGCAACCTCTCTGTGTGAGTTCCATTAAAAATGAATTATGCATAATAATAAGCAAAATGCTATTTAAAGTACTTTTAAGTGAAATACAGCATGTCCAAATTATTTCATGTGAACTAACATTATAGGTTATTTGTGCATTGTAATATCTGACATATAGGCATAGTGTCAGATACGGCATAACCTGTGTTATATACTGTTTGTGGTTTTCATATGAGCATGTTTGCATGTGTCGCAGGCACATGGGAAGTCAAGAGCTGTAGGTGGCTGAGTCTCTGACCTTGTGCGGTGTTTGGTCACTGTTCTTATCAGTTTTTAAAGGTTAAAGCCCTGAGGTTTTGTTAAGGGCAGGTGCATGTTTTCCTTTCTCTTGCTGAAATTTGACCATGTTTTTGTGAGTATGTGCGTGAGAGAGAGAGAGAATGAGAGCCGACGTGTTAAATGAGTGAAGGCCACAGTCAGGGCTGCCAGCTGGCCCCCTTCTCACATTTAACACCACAGATACAGCTCTGATTTTCTATGCATGCTTGGGAGTACACGGGAATATTCAGTATTTCCATCTGTTGATGACCACTGGCAAAAGTTCCATACTGGAAGGTGCATGAAAAGAAACTTGTAGTGAAGATAAGCATATCAGTCAGTGAAATATGTTTTTGAAGTTATTATCTAAAAAGAAAACTTATATTTTCTTGTTGTGTATTGTCATTCTTTTACTTTTTGATTATAATAGATTACTGTTAGACTAGAAACATTAATTTTTTTATGCTATTATATTTATGAAAGTTGTTTTGAGTTGACTCATCATTTGAGTAGTTGGGTGTTTTTGGTTAAAAGTGTAAATATCGATTTTAAAACAAAATATCAGTCACTTTTTTTTTCACTATTTAAGTGCTGAAAAGATGATTGAAATAGCGTCTAAAATATGCTTTTAACCTTATATATTAAAATGAATCCTAGTAAAATAAAAAAGTAATATATGAAAAGTAATATAAAACATATTTACTGACATGTTGCTCAAGACTTATGATATAAGAATTATAATTAAACTTTATTTGGAGTTTACTTGTGCACAACGCACATTTCTTAATAGTAAGCCTAAAATGTGTTTTAATGTCACTATTATTGAGGACTGTATGATTTTTGAATAATATCTGTCTTTAAATGCAGGATAGTTAAAGTGTGCCTGAAGTATACTTATAATAGTTCCAATTTAGCACAATTAAATACTTCAGTATATCTTTAGTTGGACTCCAGCACTACTTCAACACAATTAAAGTGCACTAAGCACAAACTTAGTTGTTTCAATCCAAGTATACCAGTTTAGTATATACCAAAAGTACAATTGCAGGGTTTTTTTTTTTATTAAGTACATAAATATATAAATGTATTTGTTGTAGACTTGGCATGAAATAAATATATTTCAAATGCATTTTAATATGTTTTATTGTTCACTTGGGAATTTAAGCCTAAAATCTTATTTTTACAAAAATAAAATCTTAATGCCCATGTTATTTGTAATTTACCCATTTTCTTTCCACAGCCCAGCATTCACTTCTGGAATGATCTGGCCTGTCAGATGCACTTTGCATACTAAAGTAATAAATCTTACAAAACCAACCAATCACATGTCAGTATAGCACGATTTCACGCAATCAGTCCCTTGATTGAAACATCCTGCCAGGAATAATCTTTGTCTTTCACAGTTCATCTCTCTAGATGATGTTCTTCAGCTAAGGTGTCAGAAAGGAATGTTCTTTCTTTCTCCACCAATCAGATTCTTCCTGTGGGTTAATGTGTGTTTTTGTGGAGCATGGTTGGGGGTTAATGAGGGGGTTAGCAGGGTTGCTAACCACAGCTTGGTCTGGGACGTTTAGGTCATCTGATGAATGGACGGGTACATTGTAAATCAGCCACTGGGAGCGAAGAGCCGGATTCCTCATAGCACTGATGTCACCACCGTCGTGCCTTCAACAAATCCAGACTTGAACGATCTCAGCCCGAGCCAGATGTTCAACCCCTCAGATCCCCTGTTATTCCCTCCTCTACTTGTGCGAGATTCCTTGTTATTCCCTCTTTATCTCTCTGGGATTCCGTTATCCCTTCTCTGCCTCTGTGAGACTCTCTACTCTTCCCAGAGTGTCTATTTGGGATTCCGTCTTTCTCCATCTGTGAGATTCTTTGTTTTTTCAGACTCTTCCTCTGTGGGCTTCTGAGATATTCTTCCATTTTACTCATGTTTCCTGCTCCTTATGAATATACGTGTGTCTTTCTATAAAATCCCATTCAAAGCGATGCACCAATGCATCCTTATCTCATTTAAAGCAATATATACAGTCATGGCCAAAAATATCGGCACCCTTGGTAAATATGATCAAAGAAGGCTGTGAAAATTAATCTGCATTGTTAATCCTTTTGATTGTTTATTAAAA
Organism: Barbus barbus; assembly: GCF_936440315.1. NCBI lineage: Eukaryota > Metazoa > Chordata > Actinopteri > Cypriniformes > Cyprinidae > Barbus > Barbus barbus. The sequence goes on from NC_136762.1 coordinate 7,812,421, forward strand.
AAGAAAAAAAAATCGAACCTTTCATTGGATAATAAGAAATAAAAATGGGGGGGGGGGGGATGATATCATTATGAAATAAAAGTTTTTCTCTAATACGCTGCACAGATTTGGCGTACTGTTGATTACCACTGAGAATATAAAAATTCCGACATTTTAATCAGATGTGCTTACTTTTTTTTTTTATCTTTGTTGGAATAATACTTCTGCTTTTCCATCAGAATCAATGCTGAGATGTATTTTCATCAATTTCCTTGTCTAAAAAACCCCATCTAAGGTGCATTTCTGGTTTAAGATGGTCTAGTCTTGGCCAGAATGACCATCTAAAAAGTGTTCAAAACTATCAGACCAGTCTAATTAGCTTGCAGGCAAGGAAACCAGTTGACCACCTTAGGCTGATAGGTTTAAGATGTTTTTACGAGCAGGACTGTGAACTACACCATCAGAAAAGTTATTGAAACACAATTCCTTTGGATAAAGAAAGTCTGTGAAATGGCATAATCACACTTAAGTATGCAAATTAAGTAAATGTAGAAAAAACCATGCACACATTTAAAGCGAACTCATTATAATATCTGTTCTTTCTTTTCAGGATGGTTGGCACAAAGTGCTAATTAGCACAGAGGAACCAGTTCAGTCCAAATGGTGGAACATGATGAACATGGCAGTTTCTGGCATCATACAAAAACTCTTCTGGATATTCCTTATGGCTAGTTTCAAGCTGTAGATTGAAACATGGACGATCAACCCATGATGACTTTAGAGGGACAGAGGTCATCAGCTTTGCAAGAGGCCCCCAAAATGACTTTCTCAGTAGAGCTTTCAATGGCAGATTCAGCCATGGATAGAAACCTGACCTTAAAAGGTACTTCTGATTCACTATCATTTGTTATAGATGAGCCTTTAAAAGACCAACCACAACTTGAGCTGAAGAATAAAAGTTCATTAGAGAAGATCAATCAAATTGTACCAGTGCTCGTCAGCAAAGATGGACCTTGTCTTCAAATCTCAAATCTTCTCACAAAAGAAAAGACAATGAAATACATTGAACATGAAATCAAATCAACCTCAAAACATGAACTAAATGGCATTTATAGTGAACCTGACCTCCAAATGGATGCTGAGACCGGGTTCAGCTATTTATTGACTCCCTCAGATAGTCCAGTGACCAACAGCGTTGATGTAGACTCCTCAAACACCTCATCTACTACTAATCGTTTCTCTAATTTGACAGTCAGACCCATATCAGAACCAGCTTACACTTTTGCATCCTCTCCAGTGGAACCGTCCCATCTTGAGCACCCTTACTCTGCTCCTTTGCCAGTAACCAAGGGAGCCGATCTACCCCGAATCATCAAACACAAGCCGATTACCTTTGCAGATTACGACAGATTTTTGGGTCTAATCTCGAACGCCCGAGCCAGTGAGAGTTCAGACGCTTGTGAGACCTCTTCTGAAGATGATGGCGAAGATGCGTTTCCCAAGTGCAAAGAAATTCTCCAGAGCTCCAGACAAAACGGCGGTGGACTAGAGAAACAAAGGAGGAAAGAAACCTGTGGACAAGTACATAGAGAAGGAAGTTCCAGCACCAAGCTGCCACCCACTAGAAGCAGCAGCTATGAGGCGGAGGAGGAGAGCAGCAGTACAGAGGTGAGGGTCCAATGTTGGTTAGATGTTTAATAGGCCTTTAGAGAGTTGTTTAAGCTTTGCTATGTCTTTAAGTAGGATAGTTTAGTTTTCAATGTCTGTATGGCTTTCAGTTCAGTACTGTATTAATATTCCACAAACTTTCTGGTTCAGGCTCCACCTATAAACACTAAGTGTTAAAATTCTGAAACGAATGCAATACAAGTTTTGTTGCTCATTTCAGCTTTAAGTATGCTATTCAGGTTTCTCACGGTCATTGAAAACTTGGAAATATTGGGGAGTTTTTGTTTGCCAGGTCTGTAAAAGTCATGGCAGGTAATAAAATCTCTAAAGTCATGGAAAAGTAATGGCTATATCTGTAGTGAAAATAGATTTTTTTTCTAGTTTTGCTTTGATCTTAAGTATTTTATTGACTAGATTTTGTGCTTGTTTAGATTAAAACTTGCCGGCAAGCCATAGTTGGTGTCTGACTTTTGAGTGCATTTATTTCAATGAGTCGGTTAAGCAGGTTCATAAATCTGTCAGAAAGACGTGGAATTGCTCTGGAATTGGTCTGAACAAAATAATAAATAAAATTTAAATAAAAAAAATATATTTTTCCAGTTGTCCCAAATAACTGGATAAATAATGGAAAAGTAATGGAAATTCATTGGTCCAAATTTGTAGAATTGGGGAACTTTGTTCGTTTAAAGGTATAGTTTACCCCAAAATGAAAATTTCGGATTTCATAATTTGTGTTCCGAAGATGAACAAATGTCTTATGTGTTTGGAACGACATGAGGGTGAGTAATTAATGGCAGAATTTTAATTTTTGGGTGAACTATTCCTTTAAAGAATGTTAAGAATTTCAAGATAAGGTTGGAAAATCTCCCACTGACTTTATTAAAATGTTCATCACAATGAAATTTAACGGACAGTGATGACATCACAGTATTCAGTGATGACATTCAGTATACTGAATTGCAATTTGGTCTTTTTTTTTTTTCTTTTTCTTTTTTGGATACTAAATCGAGAAGGCACTCATATTTTCTTTAGGAAAATAAAAAATTATTTGAATCACATTTTAAAGTAAAAGTGAAGCTTTCCTTAGCATCTGTACTAGGTAAAATTACAGATGCTGATGTAAATTAAGGAATCTGATGTCCTTCCTGTTGCCTGTCAGAGCAAACGTCTGTTCAGTGGTGAACTTAGCCTTCCATTACTAACAACTCCATTTAGTTGGAGCCAGTCATGGATGATTTGCATCTTTCTACTAACCTCATGCCTGACCTGACTGTTTGCAACCTGTGACCTTCCCATCCCAAGTTTATTGGCCTTTAAAGAGGTGTCACGTGTACACATACTGTATGAAAACACAATAGCTTATTCCCTACCGTGCGTAGTTTAAGAAACGCTGTTAAAAAGTCCCATACCATTCATACCAGAGATAACCAGGACAAAGAGTAAAGTTGATCACACCCTCTTATTCTGTTCTTATCACTACATAAGCACAATGAGTCAATGTTTTTCAGTATTTCTATTCATTTTGATATCTTTAGCTATTGTTTGTAATTAGAATAAGTAGCTTTTTTTTAATAGATAAGATTTGAATAGATTCTATACATTCTATTTATTATATACATTTTAGTAGAAGTTATTGTCACCTCTGCATTTTTTGCAAGTCGGTTTCTTTTGTAATTGTCAAATTTATGCTACATATAGATAATTTTACATTTGCGATGGCTGTTTAAATTTTTCAATTTAAATATTTTAATTGCAAAAAATGTTATGAAGCGTTTATAAAATCTGTATAACTGTATGTAGTCTTATTCTGAAAATTATCTCTCTCTATGCTAAAAAGTATTATTTTAGAAATTGATTTGCTTTAGATTTTAAATGAATAAAAATAATGAAAAATGAGATTATTAAATCATATTTGCATATACCGTTTTAATTGCAGATGCTTTTACCCAAATAAAATATTTGTAATAAATATTATTTATTTATTTATTGTAATAATAAAAAAAAATCTACTTTTAAAATCTTAACTTTTTGTACTGGAAGAGACTGTCAAACCAAGAATGCCCAAATACAACTAGGGTTGTGATGACCTGCAGTCACTTCTCAGTGTCAGTGGTGTAGTTACAGTAGTTAGCAGAACGTGCTGAGGTTGAAAGGATTTTTCTAGGGCAGGTGAGCTCAGATGGTTTGTTAGGCCCCAGTACCCCTCTGTTCTCTCCCCAGTTACTCGTTCTCTGTTCATGCATGATTTAAGATGAAACTGTGAAAGAATGTGGTACCCCTCACGTGAGCGATGACCTTGCCTCATTTGCACCTTCTTAAGAAAACCCACAATGAGCTGTCTGTGGATAAGGACAGATTTTTTTTTTTTTTTAATTTGTTTGTTTTCTTTTTTTCTTTGTATATTTCAAAAATTATAAATGAGATTCCATAGAATAATTCATATGGAAATTAAATATTAGATATTTAACAGTACACAATTATTTAGATTTTTTTTTAGATGCATTTTGCATCTTCACCATTTGGTGGCGCTCTATACAAACATTTACCCATATTGTGGCCAATAGCACCAGTAGAGTTATTTCTACTTGTTTATGTGTATTTTTAATCTGTGCGTATGTCTTGGAATTGTGGAAAACTCTATCTGACATGGAAAACTCTGTGCATCTCTAGCCTGTCCATATCCTTGTGAGGAAAGACATTCAGTTTGACAGTGAACGGCTCCTGTAACAAAAAGTAGGAGGATTTTCTTCCTCCTTAGAGTCTTATCTGACTTGGATTTGAAGCGGTTCAGCCTTTAAGGATGACATATTGCTACATTCTCTCTGTGGAGGTGGCTGGCACGCTCAGTGGGTGGCATGGCCATGGCAAGAAGCCCAGAGCAATGCCAAAGCCTGGCACTTGACTCCTCATTTCCATGTCAATGGGCCAGTGCTGAGATTTACAATGTGGCCAATTTGCGGCGGTGCAGTTATGGTCCTCGGCCATTCTGTCCACTGTGGAAGATAACAATGATGAGCTGATCTGGTGGGACTGACTCATACCGGCCTAGTTGCCATGACAAGTGTATTTTCTCACGACTGACAGGGCGGAAAGGGGTGTTTTAACTGATGCTGGGTTATTGAATACCACGCATTCTGTGCAGGGAACAGATTCCAAGGGCTGCCATTGGACCAAGACATTGGACCATGTTTTTTATGAAAAACATGTCTGTGGCAATCATTAATTGATATTTTGTTGTTTTTATATAGTATAATAATAGTAAATAAGTGAAATTGGTAACACTTTACAGTATTTATTTGTTCATATTAAAACGATAGTTTTCACTCGAGACTCTGCATGGGGGGTCAGATTTGAGCGTTATAAACAAATGCATCGTCTTTTGTTACAGTTAAGAGGGTTAATGGTCCATGGCAGAAGGGCAAGACAGAGCGGCGCTGGTGTCTTAAGAAAGCCTTCTCACTAGCTTTGACTCGTGAATCTCAAAGATCAGGCTGACTGGACATTGTAAGGTCAGATTCAGACCCTTACCTGGGATCCAGGACCACTACCTTTGTGTTTGCAGCCCAAACTCAGTGCCTCATCCCAAACCCAAAAATATAATAAGCAGCACATCTGTTTTCAACATTGGTATTAACAAGAAATGTTTCTTGAGCACTGATTTAGCATATTAGAATGATTTCTGAAGGATCATGTGACACTGAAAACTGAAGTACAGTAATGATGCTGAAAATTAATTTCACACAAATACATTACATTTAAAATATATTAAAATAGAAAACAGTTATTTTGAATTGTGATAATATTTAAACTATTGTTCTATAGTATTACTGTTTTTACTGTTTCTGATCAAATGCAGCCTTAGTGAGCATAAGAGACATCCTTCTAAAACGTACTTTTGAATAGTAGTGTATCATTTAAATTTGCCCTAGAACTTTTGTGCTTCTTTGTTTGCTCTCTGAAGGAATGTCAACATCTTGAGTGTAATTGGTTAAGGGTCTTATCATGCCCACATTCCTTGAGATGTTACGTGCCTCGTATGTCGCCCCCCTTTTCAACTGACCCATGTATTTCTGCTGCCTGAGACAAATGTGTCCCATTCTGGGATGACAGCCGTCAATAGCATCATTGTGTTAGGATGAGAGGGAGCCATGATCTTTGCCTTGGGGCTGCAGATCCCAAGAAGGACTTGAGCGTTTCCGCCTGCTGTGTCTCCCGCACCGGAACGTTACTGTTAAATGTTCCTCACAGTTCATCTTTACCCTCTTCCTGCTCTCTGGCCCCTCCACTTCCTGTCGGCAAAGGGGCAACCCTGTTGATTTACGGCTTGGTGAGTGAGGTAGGTGAAGGTAATTTATAGCCCAGGAACCCTCGGCCCTGTCTGAGCTGGACGGGACAGTCTATTTACACTCTTTGGCAGGGGTGTCTGGGGAGAAGTGAAAGTAGCAGTGAGGAGAAAGGAGAGGAATACCACGCGACTATGTTTGGCACTACAATGGCAGCTGGGTTGCTCACTGGTTTTGGTTCAAAAGTATGTGACACTGGGACATTTGACTCTCAATGCTATTTACTGCTCATAATGTCAGAGAAAAACATGTAAATCTAGCTAATCTTATTAGTCTTATCTTATCTAGCTAACACTATTACCTTTAATAAAATAGATAATAATAGATAACACTGTCTTATCTTATCTTAAATCAGTTTTTCTGTCAATTACTCTATCGCTATCTATCTATCTATCTATCTATCTATCTATCTATCTATCTATCTATCTATCTATCTATCTATCTATCTATCTATCTATCTATCTATCTATCTATCTATCTATCTATCTATCTATCTATCTATCTATCGTTCTATCGTTCTATCTATCTATCTATCGTTCTATCGTTCTATCGTTCTATCTATCGTTACATATATAAATGCATTCCTTGAAAATGTTTTAAAAAGATTACGCTGATGTCTCAAACTGTGCAGTGAACTGAAATGTCAAACTGAGATCTCAGTATGAACTCAATTATTTCTCATCAGATTCTTCATTCAGAAAGGTCTGGGCTGTTCTGTCCACTATAATTTTATAGATCTGTACTCCCACCAAATGCCAACAGTTCTCTTATTTGTTTCCATTGTATTTCTGCTAAAGAATTTTAGGAGAGTCATCAGAGACAAAGTTGATACTAAAATGAAACTGAAAATTCCGTTAAGTCTAAGCAGTAACATTTTCCTCTGTGAACGTGTTGCCGTGATTCAGTGTTTTTATGCAGAGCGTAGTTTAGTGTGACTTTGAAAGCTTTGAGAAATAAGAAGACACCGCTCTGAAATCAGTGCTGGCTCATCAAGTTTGTTATTTTTGGCTCTGTACATCAAAAGAAAACAGACCCTTGACTGAATGGCTGAGTCTAATGTAATGAGTCTGTCTAATCAGTTTTATCCTCAGTGTTTGTTTGTCTGTGATGTCCTACAGTATGTCTCTTCTGTCTGCATGCAGGAGTCTCCTCAGGTCCTGTCTCCCTGGTCTGAATCTATGACCCAGCTAATGAAGAGATTAGATCAGCTCAATCTGGACATAGAGGAAGCTCTCAGCGCGGGCTCTTCCCCCTCTGACACACCCAACACCGCCCGGAGACACACCACTAATGATAGAGCATCCCTTCAGGTCACTCTCACATTATTTCTCATTAATTATGAAAATATGTTGCCTTAGCTTCTTTGAAACGTGCATAATCTTTTTAGCCTCTGGACTTTATCCAAATCACATCTGATCAATTGTCTATTCTATTCTATTCTATTCTATTCTATTCTATTCAGCTCAGCTCAGTTCAGTTCAGTTCAGTTCAGTTCTATTCAGTTATCCAGAAATCATGCATATTTCTATAGTTTCACATTCAGTTTTTTTTATATCTAATCAGAATATAGATATTCTGTATCTCATTATGTGCACATAAAAATGTATCATTATTTTATACTTATATAAATGTAATATTTGAGTGAATATTTATTTAACTAAATTTATTCAAATCTAAATACTAGATTTTAATTTGAATTATTATAGTATATTAAAATAACATCTCTTATATTTTAAATGATGATAGTATTATATATGTATTATATATATATTAGTTGAGATTAGTTGACATTCATACTTTTGTGTCTAGATAACTGATAAGAATTCAGTATGAAGTTGCTTGATGTGCCAGTGCACGGCGTCTGTCTGTGACATGGGTTAGATAGAATGTGCTGCATGCTGGCAGAGACTAGACCCGACTGCTGACACTGACACAGAGCTCCATTGTCTTGGGAGCTTGCCATGGGGAACTTTCAATGCTGTTTAAAAAAAAACCTCATGCAAACTCGCGACATAACCACCCTATAGCAAGGGTTCACAGCAAGACACAAAAGTGCCTTTTGGTTCCTCAAGACAACGATGTCTTGTGCTTCCAGTCTGTTGCTCTGTTTGTATCACTATGTCCATTCGTGATAGTTAGCGGAATGACATGATGGTCAGAGCCCTCATGACACCCCAGTTTTTAAACAAGAGACTAGATTTACCATTGCATGTTATTCTGGACAAGGTCATAATTTTTCCATTTTCAATAGTTTTTGTGAGCCTGTGTCTCTGCTACCAACTGCTTCTTTTTTCTTCTCATAGTCATCTCCAGAGGTCATCTGTTCCAGACAAAGTGTGTCCCGTCCCACGCTAAAATCTCTTGTGCTGTCGTTGCAGAGCGGAGCTGCGGGGGTGAACCAGTCCCTCAACTGGAACAACATGGCCAGAAGAACCGACACGAGGGAACGGCACAGCCAAGAAAGACTTGCGGGAGCCACTTCCTCTCTGGGGAGATCACATGGTAAAAAGACAGAGGTGAGCATTTGAACTTACTTAGTATGATTTTTGTGTGTGTTGTATTGAATTGTTTAGTTTGTGATTAATAGCTGTCAATTTTAAACTATATTATGTATATAATTAGTTATAGGGTTCTTGTATTTTTGGTATCTGGTTTAGTTTCAACTCTAAAGAGTTGATCAGTATGTAGACCATGTGATCAGTTGCTTAGCTTTGCTCTGTGAAGTGTTTCCTAATGAACACGCTGTGTGTCAGTGACCAGGGCACACGTTCATTCCGAGAAGGTTCTGGGGTTGAGGTTGATGTCCTGGGACTGCATTTCTAATGGCTTTTCTGCGTTAGCGGGACTAAGTTAAATAGATTATCCTTTGCTAATCCAAACAGGATTCCCCCTTAGTCTGGGGAATTGAATTAATGAATTCAAAGCGACACCAAAGGAAGTCTTTTAGTGGGCTATTTAAGGCCATCACATCTTGTTTGGATTCCAAACCAGTGTAGTTTAGCTTTATCAGTGATTTTTAAACATCTAAAACAGGATTTATAATTGGATTTTTAATAGCTATTTCAATGTAAATGCAATAATCAAAATTAAACAATTTCAGTAAAATTGTGACATTGTTTTCTGTTTTCCATTTCATTATATTTAAAAATGTAATTTATTCTTCTGAATGTCTTCAGTGTCACATAAACCTTCAGAAATCAATCACACTTTTGAACGCAGTGTATATGCATAATTTAAAATTAAGCAAAATTAAAGGTTTCGCGTTCTTTGGTTTTGATTGGTTGAGACCTCATGTTTAGACCTACTGCATAAAAGTTAAAGTATGCAGTTTTTTCCAAGAGTAAGGGTTTAGTTTCTAGTTGTACGTAGCTTTTAAACATTTGGAGTTCGTTTGTAACCGGACAAGGTATTTTTGGAGAGAACGTGCGTGTCCTGCTGTTTAGAGGAAGTACAGAGAGACCTGACAACTGAGCGATTTACGAGTTCGGGGCTCATGTGAAAGATACTGAAAGGAATGTTCTATCATTCTGGAAACGAATCCGACATGCAAAGGATGGAAAATAAGACTCTTCACGGACGATCGCCGCAGCTGATTTACAGCTGTCTTAGTCCAGCTTCAGATCGACCGCAATTTATGGTGGACTTTTGTCTCAAGCCACCCTGGTCTGCAAAGACAGAGAAAACAAACAATCGCCAAGTCTTCCTTTTAGCTCATCATGAATATTTTTCATTTCACAGGAACGCACTCTCTTGCATTGTTCCAAAACAATATCCGATGAGCAACAGTGGGTTTAAATGAGCACAATATCTGTGGGAATCCGACCCTTTTCCGTCCGGCTGGAGAACTGGGCCAGATGTGTTTGTTTAATCTCTGCATAGCTGAAGCGGCACTGGTACGTTCTGCGGTCTGTGCTTGGGAGCCCGGCTAAAGGCCTCTGGCAGGGATCTGGGAGGTGATGGTGTTTGTTCGAGTGTGTGAGAGCGCAGGAGAGAGAGAGTTGAAGAGGGTAATTGGATTGGAGGGGGTAATAGAATGATTTGGCTTTGTGCACTCTGACAAAATGAAGGCTTGAGGTTTTTGGAGAAGATTAGCAGGTCAAAAGCTCCAGAGGCATGTGGAGGCCTTCGGTCCGTTGGAATGAATGTAGGCCACCCTCATATAGATGACAAATCCAAACTCTGAAAGCTCTGTTGGCATTTTACCAACTGTCTTCTAACATTAACACAGTTTGTGATCCTCACCAAGCCTGTTATCCTCGTTCACCTCTTGTTGTCGTGAAGAAGGTGTTCATGCGGTCACACACATCTGCTGGCTGGTCTTGAAGGTCTTATGTGATCTCAATTAAAAAGATACAAACTGTGGGAAAAGAAGAGTTGTCTTCCTTTTAATTCATGATTTGGAACTTGAATTGTGAGGAAGAGGAATTTATATATATGTAAAAATGTAGTAAACAATTATGTAATTTAGATTTCAATATTTTTTGTACATGTATAATTTATTTTAGTTCTATAATTGTTACATAACAACTTTAGATTATAAATGTTTGTGTATATAGGTATGTTATAGTTATAGATTTTTATTTGCTTATAAAATATAACATACAACATATATATTTCATGTTATTAGCTAATTATAATATATACTGTGTATTTATTTATTTATGCAAAATCTTCTTGACAGTTCTAATCAAATGACATATTTTCTCAGTTATTTATTTTTAGATTTGTTTTTATAAAAGTTTATGTATGTTATATATTATAGAATCTTTGGTGTAATATATATGTAAATTCGTCCTGAAAATTCAAATTAAATTCCATCTTTTACAGTACTCAACATTTTAATTATATTTAACATAGAATTATAAATAATAATAGTTGATTATATAAAAATCTAATTAATGTGAATAATAATAATATCAACAATAATAGCAATAGTACATTTGTCTATGATTTGTTATTACTTTTTATTTGAATTTTAGTTATTTTAGAACATCAGGTTAAACAAAATGAAACTGGGAAAAGTTGCCTTGGCAACTAGATGAAAAAAAAGTTTAATTTAAAAAAAATATATTTTAATTTTATTTTATTTTTAATAAAAAAAATAAATCGGTTCTGGAAAGCATACACGGTGTGTGTGTTTCTTTTCTCTAATTTAATTTTAATTCAGCCTGCAACCTAGATTGATATTTGGTTCAAATTCAAAAGCTAGACATCTCTGCTACAATGAAACAGTTCATGATTCAACACTGAGCGAATGTTTATGTTGACACAGTGTTACGAGGAAGCTGTACGTCATAAATACGACTCACAAGGATCCGGGCCAAAGCAGCCCATCTATTTATTAGTGCTGTAACATCAACCACTGTGAAAGAGGTTGTTTCAGTTAATCACGTCACTACTACACCGCACCATACAGTTGACGCCGTCATAAAAATTTTAAAGAAAACATACGGCTCAAAATGCTTGTTAACTTGGAACCAGCTTTTATTTAAGATGTTTTAAGCCCCGGTTTTAATGTATCTTCCATACTGTAAAGAACCCACTGTGGAAGCACCAAATGTGCTCTGTCTGTAACATTTTAAAGGGATAGTTCACCTAAAAAGAAAATTCTGTCATATATTTACTCTCAACTTTGTTCTAAACCGTAGTGCAGGGTTCCTCAATTAGTTTTCACCGAGGGCCGAATTCTGCCAACAATACCAAGCCAAGGGCCACTGTTCCTGCTCATCTCCAGACTGGATCTCTTCTCTCTCCGTTCCTTAATTGCAGATTCAATTATTAGATCTTTCAGCATTAATATTTTTACTTAGATTTTTTGGGGAGGATCAAACTGTAGCACCGTGTGTCCAAACCAGACGTGACGCGACGTGATAAAAAGTATCTTTTCCATATCATTTTTGTCCTAACCACCCGCGACAGCGACACGTGACAATAAGTGACACAGAATTCTATTTTAGGATGTTTGATTTTATTTTCTGCGACGACGCAGCAGGAACGACATACAAAATATGGCACTGATAATCTCAGGTAATGATTATGTGCTTTATTCAATGTTAAAAGTGTCTAATGTGAGTTTGAATATTATTTTGCGTGAGGTTTATAGCCATAGTGAAAGCAACAATAGATATTTTACCTCAGATCTTGAAAATAAATTAAAGCAAACTTGCGTTAAAACTGTGAACTCACTGCGCGCCAACATCAAAGATGGTATCACTCACTCACTCAAAACTGTTCAGTCCATTCACATTTGAATCACCTATTTTCCGTGTCCACTTTTCTTTACTTCACACTTGCCATGTTTTTGCTGTCACATAGTATCTACTACACTGGACGCGACAAAGCATTGCAAATCATTTGAACTTTGTGTCAGTACGTCATAAATAGAACGAGTCAGCTTCTGTCGGGCATTTTCCTCTCGCGGGCGGATGTGGCCCGCGGACCGCCTATTGAGGAACCCTGTCCTAATGACTTTCTTGGCTCTGTGAAACAAAAAAGATATATTCTGAAAAAAAAAGTTTTGTCCATACAATGTAAGTCAGTGGGTTCCAAAGTTGTTTTCATTTCTAGATGAACTATCCCTTTAATTTGCTTAATTACATGTTGGTGGCTCTGTTAGAATTGATAAGTGGATGAATCAGTGTGTGAACTCACAAATGTTTTGGCAAAACTCTTTCCCACTGCCTCTAACCTATTCCTCACCCTCAACCCATTGTTGCTAAATCCTGGAGGTGCTGGTAAGCGATGGGAAGCTGAGTCTTCTCCATCCATCTGTGTGGAGGGTCCACGCTGGTTCTCCAACTCCCTGCGGGGTCCTCTGTTGGGGCAGGAGAGGGGAGCTAAGCGGCTCAATAGGATGAAGATAGATTACGGGGCCGAGTGCAACTCAGGAGGCCAGGATATGTTCTGCTCCAGCAGAGGTTAAGCCTCAGTTTGGGACGTTGGGTGAGGAGCGCCCCTGCAAAGTGTCAAAATACGGCTGGGTTGAGCGGTCAGTGCTGTGCCCTTTTGCTCTTTTTCTTTTCCTCTCGATTTTGTGGGATACTTTCCTTGTGAATCTACATAATCTTAATCTTTTTTTGTACTGTGAGAACTTTTTAATGTCTGACTTAAAGGGATATTTCACCTAAAAATGTATTATATTTGTTCTGTTGATGTTTAGCAGAACACACAAGATACTAGGAACAACATGAGGTTTGGTAAATTACTGAATTTTAATTTTTGGGTGATATATTCAACTATTTAACTAGGCTAGATTTATTGTACTACTATAACATGATCTGTTTTAAATTCGGTGTATTTGCATACATTATATTGATAGTATCAACATTCTTTAGACCTCACTCATTGAAAACAATCATAACATCCTTCTCAAAGATTCCCAAAACATTTGGGTTTGTAAAAATAGCAGTATGTATGCCGTCATCGTGCAAGTTCACATTTCCTGTGACACAGGAGGCAGAAAAGAGAATGCTTAGTGTAAACACCATTCAGTGAGCTGCGATTCCCCTGAACGTTTATCTGCCTGCTGTCATTCAGAGGTTACAGCTTCATTTGTTTAGTTATTAAATGTAATTTGACACTCATCTACCTATTATTAATATACTATGCTATAAATATACTGAACTTAATTAGTTATCATTAACTAAAATTAAAACTATATATAAAAAACAAATAATAAAATAGATGATAACTAAAATAAAATAATCTATCTATCTATCTATCTATCTATATGAATAAATATATTTTATTATATTAAAATGTTTATTTATTATAAATATAAATCTTATATTTTTTATAATTTTTGTATATTAACATATATATTAACGTTTATAGTTTTTTCAAATCAGTGAATTTGGAATGGTCACCAATGGAGAAAAATGGCCACAACATCTACCAGGAGCTACCTTGACCCCTTGGGCATGATGCCCATCTTGTTCCACTTCCTGTTAGACTGTTATGTGTGGAACCTGTGCATGAAATGCACACACATTTACCCACGTACGTATTGTACACATTGATGCATGGACCTTTCACCACCACAAGCCTTGAGAGGCATTCTGGCATCGAGCCTAGAAGCAGAACAGCTCTCAAAGTGGGTTTTAACATATACAGCACTTTCAGAAACACGAACATTGAGGTGCTTATTCAACTTTCTTGTGTTTCCTTTAAAAGCAGGACTAATTTTGGAATAGGGTTGATCCTACGTTATCCTTCCCTTTAAAGTCATCTTTCATTTCATCAATTACTCAACCCTGCTTTTTTGTTTTCTTTTCAGAAAACAGGCACAGGCTTGTGCAAAAACATGAAATATAGCCTCCGTTTATACATTTACTACATGCACAGATTCCACATTGAACAAATGAGATGCATCAGATAAGTCTTGTCTGCAGCATCACCCATGACAGTGACCTATTCCTTCTTTTCTCCTTCATAACTGGGCATTTCACTAAGACTGTTTCTGTCATAACACAACCAAGACCCTGCGTCATGCTAGCTGCATTTCTTTGACGTTCTCTAGATGTTAACTTCAAAAAAAAAAAAAAAAAAAAAATACCACCAACTAAGCCGCCCACCTCAGTTTGGAAGATGGATGGTCCATGGCCTGATAGCCCAAACAGACCTTCCGTCAGAACACCCAACAAACAGACCCGACTGAAAAAAGCTGAACGCGGTGGAGAATGAGGGAACTAGATGGAACATATTCCAGTGGACTGAGCAAGGCTGAAGACGGGAGCTAAATATAGAAAAGTTGTCCTGCTGCAGGGGGTTTCATGGAATGCAAGATGGATGAGGCTTTGCTCTCGGGACCACATCTGGCCCACCCGAGCCCTCTGGGGTCACTTTGAAGTGGATGCCGAAGAGCTTTTTTGTACTTTACAGCACATACTTTCTCTCTTATCCCTCTATTTTTTATCTTTCGCTTTGTCTTATATTCTCCATCATTTCACACCCCTAAATTCCTCTGGCTTCATGGTTTTTCTTCTTCTCTGCCTTGTAAAAAGGATATTGAATCAGAATGAGCTTTATTGGCCAGGTATGTTTACACGTACAAGGAATTTGTTATAGTGACAGAAGCTCCACAGTGCAACAGAAAGACAGCCACAGGACAGGACACAGATAATAAAATAATAATATACAAATAGGCAATGTACAAAACAGCAAAACCACAATATAATATAGACAATTATGTGTGTACAGGTCTGATATGTGCAAATTTGAAATGAAAAAATAAGTATGTATGGTGAATAAATAATATATAATAGAGTTGTGTGTTCCGTGTTTATTGTCAAGTGTTCATGAGATGGATTGCCTGAGGGAAGAAACTATTTCTGTGTCTGGTCGTTCTGGTTCTCAGAGCTCTGTAGCGTCGACCAGACGGTAACAGTTCAAAGAGGGAGTGTGCTGGATGTGAGGGGTCCAGAGTGATTTTGCCAGGCCTTTTGCTCACTCTGGATAAGTACAGCTCTTGAAGAGTGGGGAGGGTTGTACCAATGATTCGCTCAGCAGTCCGGACTACCCTCCGTAGTCTTCTGAGGTCAGATTTGGTAGCTGAGCTGAACCAGACAGTTATTGAGGTGCAGAGGATGGATTCAATGATGGCAGGTGTTTGATGTGAATTTTCCCAACCTCACTAGCTGCTGCCTGTCTGTCAGGAAGCTGTTGATCCATTGACAGACATAGGTGGGGACGGAGAGCTGAGTTAGTTTATTCTGAAGGGTGTCTGGGATTATGGTGTTAAAAGCGGAGCTGAAGTCTACGAACAGGATCCTCACATAAGTCCCTGGTCTGTCCAGATGCTGCAGGATGAAGTGCAGTCCTATATTGACTGCATCATCCACAGACCTGTAAGCTCTGTAGGCAAACTGCAGGGGGTCCAGTAAGGGTCCAGTGGAGGCCTTCAGATAAGCCAAAACCAGTCTTTCAAATTATTTCATGACCACAGATTTTAGAGCCACAGGTCTATAGTCATTAAGTCCAGTAATTTGGGGTTTCTTTGGGACGGGGATGATGGTGGTGCATTTGAAGCATGAGGAACTTCGCACAGCTCCAGTCGCACAGCTCACAGCTCCACCTACATTTCACTGCTGGACCTACATTTCACTGCTGGTTATACCCTGTATAATTGTGTATGTGACAAATAAAATCTTGATCTGTTGAAGATCTGTGTGAAGATGGGGGCCAGCTGGTCAGCACAGATTTTTAGGCAGGCTGGTGACACACCGTCTGGGCCTGGTGCTTGCCTTCTTTTGCTCTTTCTGAAGACCGGGCGCACGTCATCTTCGCTGATCTGAATTGTAGGTGTGGGGGAGAGGGGGGTTGCTGGAGATGTGAATGGTTGTGTGGAGAGGTGTTCAGGGCGGGTGTGGGGTGATTTTTCAAACCTGCAGTAGGCCAAACCAGTGTGGCCAAACCAGTGTGTATTTGGCCTGTTTATACAAGACTTTATCCCCGTTTCTGTAAGCATCTTCTTTGGCCTGACGGAGCTGTCTGAGTTTTGCAGTGAACCATGGTTTGTCGTTGTTGTAAGTTAGATGAGTCTAGGTAGGAATGCACATATCTTCACAGAAACTGATGTAAGATGTTACCGTCTCTGTGAGCTCGTCCAGATCGATTGCAGCAGCTTGGAAAACAGTCCAATCAATGAGAGAGAAACAGGCTTGTAAATTCCGCTCTGTTTCATTAGTCCATCTTTTAACAGTTCTTAATATAGGTTTTGCAGATTTAAGTTTCTGCCTGTAGGTCGGTATGAGATGAACCAAACAGTGATCAGAGAGTCCTAAAGCTGCTCATGGGACAGAGTGATATGCAACCTTTATCGCTGTGTAACAGTTATCCAATATATTAATGTCTCTGGTGGGACATGTAATGTACTGTCTGTATTTTGGCAGTTCGCGGGAGAGATTTGCTTTATTAGCATCCCCTAGAATGATTAAAACAGAGTCCGGGTGTTGTTGTTCTGTGTCTGTGATCAGATCAGCGAGTTTCTGTAAAGCCAGGCTCACATGTGCTTGCGGTGGAATGTAGACACTCACGAGAATGAACGAACAAATCTCCCGCGGCGAATAGAACGGCTTGCAGTTAATGAAGAGCGTTTCTAGATCTGAACAGCACATCTTCTTTAACACAGTTACATCTGTACACCACCACTTATTGTGAGTACATTGTAAAGTATTTTAGAGTGCGTGGCAATTTGATTCTATTTACTTTATACAGATTTCTGATCTTATTGTTGACAATTCATTAGTGCAAGTTATTTAGAAGAAAATGAAAGTGTTTGTCTTTCACTGCGTCCAAAATCAAATAGGTATTAAAGATTATGATCGCGATTCAAAAACCCACACAATCTTGTTTATAAATGACAATTCGTCTGTCTAAACCTTTGATAAGTCATACCGAAACATTCAAATATGTGTTCACACTACCACTTGTAGAGAGAGCAGCTTTCATGTTTGGGTATGAAACAGCTTCACAAACAGTCTTTTCAACAAGCTTGTCTTAGCCTACAATCATTCATGTTATCACAGAAGTAATGGGATAAAAGTTTATAGTTCGGATATAAACACTCATGTCTATGGTAGTGATTAAAATTGAGAAAATAATTTTTTGAAAGTAATTTTCGCTTCAAAATGGCGCTTCAAATAACGTTTGTTGGTTACAATGTTGATTATTGTTTCACCACTAGGTGGCGACAAGTGACTCTTAAAAACGCATTTGTCATTGAATCATTCATTCAAGATACTCATTCAAAAATGCTGATTCGTTTTAGTAATGGAACAAGTGAAGTATTTATAAGTCATTGAATCATTCATTCAAATAATAATAATAAAAAAAATCATTCAAATTAATTAAACATTTTTGAATAGAATGAGCCAATTAATATTTTGTCACAGCCTCTAGTAAATTGTTGCTTAGTTTAGAATCATGTGCAAATCATGATTCTCAATTTATTCAGAATCGTGCAGCTCTAGTAGGTTCTACGTTTGCTTTGAAACTTGCTTCGCAACCATTAAAAAATTTCTATGTAGATAGAGTGAATATATTTCGGATCTGTCATGTTGTCATTATCATGTGGCCTTTGGCAGTTGTGTTGCTTGACTGCTATTCACAAATACTCTCTGTGGCATCATGGGATTGTAAAGTGTCCAACAGATGCACACATAAGAATTTCGGCAGAAGTGGTAGGTCGACTTTTCGCCTGCTGTTTTATGCACTCGGATGACTCGCATACAATTATTATTATTTTTTTTGCCTACTATATAGTATGGAATTAGCCTAGTTTGGTTACCATTTTGTTTGATGGAACTGATCAATCTTATTACTTGTTTAATGTGCCATTTCTCACTGAAATAACTTTTGGTGGTAAAATGGGTTGCACCATTGCATGTTAGCTTTAAACGAATAGTTCACCAAATTTTTTTTGTCATTATTTACTCACCCTCATGTTGTTCCAAACCTATATGAGTTTCCTCCTTATGTTGAACATAAAAGAAGATATTCTGAAGAATGCTGGTAATCAAACAGTTGATGGTTCCACTGACTTCCATAGTATTTCTTTCCCTACTATGGAAGTCAATGGGGACCAACAACTGTTTGGATCTTCAAAATTCTTCAAAATATCTTCTTTGTGGTCAACATAAGATTATACAGGTTTGGAACCACATGAGGGTGAGTAAATAATGACAATTTTCATTTTTGGGTGAACTATTCCTTTAAATGAGTCAGTTTAGGCCAGTCAGTATCAGTTTCACATGGAACATGTGTGTAATATCAAACATGCATTCGAGAATCTCCAGTGCAGTGAATACTATGATAGACGTTAGTCATGCATGCCAAATAAAACCACTAAAAATGAATTGTAGGGGAATCCCAGGCATAGAAAAATATTTCTTGAACTTTAGGAGCTGTGTTATATAGCATGATCCAAAATCTCCAACAGCTCATAATTCAGATTCAGCCCAAATTATGTTTTTGTATCTTTATGTATCTGACCATTGCCTCTGGAAATTACGGCATCTGTTTTCCTTTTGCTGCGTTAGGATCTTGTATCTCATTCTGAGCCAATGCAGTGTCTGCACAGTTAGTTTTCCTCCGTTTCCCCTCAGGCATTATTATTTTTCATCTGTCTATCCATCCATTATTTCTGACTGAGAAATGATTATACTTGTAATCCTGTCAGCCTTCATCATTCACACAGAGGAATCCTACAATTCCAAGAAAATGGCACATATCCCAGGAAGGCGCTCATTAGTATATAGACCACATGTGTCAAAACAACATCCCCCTTCCTTCATTGTTTTTTTTCAGTTGCGTCTTGATCTATTTTCTCATATTTGATATAGTGTTAGCATTCGGTTTCTTTACTTGAAGGTCTTGGATTTGATTTTGTCCTTCATTTTGCCATCAGGTTGATTGACTGATGTGTGGATATTTCAGAGTTGTATCTTTTCGTCCGGATATGTTTTTGTAAGGTGGCTCTTCCTAAAGCTAGTCATCATTCACTGATGCTTAATTACATGTCATGTAACCGTCATTTGTGTCGGTGACAATTACCACTTTGAAACACAGCAGGGCTTTACTCGTGCTCATGCTCTTTCTTCCTAGAATTCACAGTAATCCTTTGCAAACTTGTTTTGAAAGGCGACATTCCAGTAAGCGGCCCGCTAGTAAATAACATATAATATACATACCTAGAAATGGTCTCGCTTTACAGTTTTTCATGCACTGTTTAAGCTGTTTTATGAGGGTAACACCCTCAGTTGTACTTGCATTTGAACACCATAACTCTTTGAGATGTGGGGTTAAAATTCAACCCCTCAATGCAAAATCTCACAGCCTATAAGCAACCATGACATCATCCATCATTTCCCCTCTTTCCGCTGTGTTTTTCAGACCCAGATCTGATTAAATGGAGACAGAGGGCCTCAGTGTACATTTATATCTGAGGGAATATCCAAACAATGATCAACAGGCACTTCAAACAGCTTTAGCACTCTTAATGTGTTCAATTACACTAAAATTACTTGTGTTTTGTTGGTTGCTGTGATTATAGACAACACATCTGCTTCCTTTCAATGTAAAACGCCCCTAACCTTTTGAGACCCAACAAAACATCATTTTTTACATCATTGTTGTGTTTAGTAGACATTTGCTGCCTCTGCTACTGAAATTAGCATGCATCTGGGTCTGCTCAATCAGACAAGGACAATCAGACAATTTTGCATTAGTCTTAAAAGTTAGACCGTACCAGATTGAGTCGTTTTTTTGTGCAAGGTTCAGTTTTCAACTTCATACATTTTGTGGACACATTTTCATGTAACTTTAGTTTTTAACTATATACAATATAGTATAAATGTATAATATGCCGTTATAATAATTTAGTTATTTCATAGTGTGATGATATTTTTATTTTTATTTATTTTATTTTTTTCATAGTGTTGTGGATTACCAATATTTATGTTGGGGTGTGTATACACACACACACACACACTAACATACATGCTGAATGTTTTAATATAAATCACATATATTTATTATAATATAAATTAAATGGTTATTATGAATGTGTAACATATGGGTTTCTATGGACAAAATGATTTATATAATAGTAATAATAATAATGATAAATTATTTAATATTCATTAAATTCATTATTCATAATATAATTTCTATTTCATTTATATTATAAATATAATAACAAAGATATTATCAAAACATTTAGCAATTCAGCTTGACACCTTTAATTATAAAAAGGTATAATTATGTAGTTTTATTTTAAATTGTTTTGTATTTTTATTATTAGGTTATTTTATGTCATATATTAATATTATTTTATTGGCCACACCCCCAAACATTTGACATCACAGTAAAGTCCTCAAGACCTAAGACATTGAGTATTGTCTCAGAAGCGCACACACACACACACAGACACACACACACACACACACACACACACACACACACACACAATTTTACAGTCCTGTTCTGCATGTACATACTATGTGCTTATTATATTAATTGCAATACCTGGGTAATAACTAGATAACTTTACCCATGTAGTTACCTTATATTACCCAGTACTATCTTATGTAAGTACAATACTGTAAAATAAAGTGCAACCCAAATCATAAATTACTTGGTTTTAGGAGAAAAAGTAGCATTTTTGTAAAAATCAATGCATATGAGAGTACCGTGATATCTTTCACAGGGCACATGATACCTGAGTGTAGTAGCAGAAAGGTGAAACTAGAAAACAGGCCTCTTATGGATTACAGCTGGAATGTTGGACATGACCCTCTCTCTAAACAAGTAGCACTTTCTCTCTTGGCTGGGTAAGAGCACTGTAAATCATAGTGGCCCAGATCAATGTACCGTTCAGCAGATCCGTGGGAGGAAATTCAATGGTCAGGTGTTGATTTTATCCACTGTGGGAGAGGAGCAATACTTTAGGTCCTTGGTTTTGATGCTTCATGAGACCGTTTTATGTGATATGGTTACAGTTATGAAAATATTAACTCAACCTTGATGTATATTTTTTTTAAACAGATTTCATATTTTGTTTTCAGATGTCCATCAAGAAGAGGCATGGAGATGCAGGTGAGTTCATGTTTTCCTTTATATTTCAAATTGTGCTGGCAATAACACATGTTTGGTTGTAATGTGTACACAGTGCAGCACAGTAATGTGAATTTATCAGATTGGGTAAATGCATTTGACATTGTTTGCTCGATGAGGTGTAAAAGAAGCTCTTTGAATGCAATTTTTGAACGCTATAGGCCTATATAAACTTCTAGATTAAGATATTATGCCCTACATATTTGCTGTAATCAATTGAGACATTCGCTGATTAGACTGGCTCATTGTGGAGCCGTGTAATACTTTAACAGGGTGTATCTGGTTTTCAGTGAGAGGTTGTCTGAATTGCTGCTTAATGTAATTAAATGACTAAAGTGTGCAATCGCGAGACAGCTCAAACATTCTAGTTCTCTGCACTCAAATTGCGCCCCGAGCTTGTCCCGAGATTTGCCCAGAGCATGACTAATTCAAGGATGAAACAAGATTCTTGTTGTGTTATCCTGGACTGGAATGGGCTTTCCTTTAATCTTGACTGATGTCGTAGTTTGAAATCTCAGAATCTCACATTTCTAATATATTCTCAGGCAGTGTTTTGCTGTGTGAACTTACTAACTGTATAAAAAAGTTTCAAATTATTTAACTTGTAATGGATTGAATTTACAGGATATTAGGAAGAGCTATGTTGAGGAGAAATATGGGGAAAATGAAAAAAGATGGAAAGAAAGAGAAAGAAAGAAGGATGGGAAAAGGGATAAAAATAGGGATGGAAAGAAAGCAAGATAAATATGGAAGTAAGGAAGAAAGGAAGGATGGAAGGATGGAAAGAAGGATAGAAAGAAAGGAATAGAAAAAGGATGGAAAGAAAGGGATGGGAAAAAGGAAAGAAATATGGAAGCAAGCGAAGAAAGAAATGCAGAAGGAAAGAAGGATGTAAAGAACGATGAAAGGTAGAAAGACAAATGGAAAGAAACATGTAAGGAAGGAAAGAAAGAAAGAAATGTGTAAGAAAAGAAAGAAAAAGTATAATGGGACAAAGGTAATATGATGGAAGGATAAAAGAAGAAGAGAAGGAAGGGAAAAAGAACAAAAGGAAGGGGAAAAATGTACAGAATAGAAAGTGTAAAAAAAAAGATAAAAAAGAAAGAAAGAAAGAAAGAAAGAAAGAGAAAGAAAGAAAGAAAGAGAAAAGAACAATGGGACAAAGGTAGTATGAATGAAAAAGGAACAGAAGGAACAAATGTTAAAAAAGAAAGAAATGAAGAATGGAAAAAGAAATATGGAAGCAATTGGAAAAAAGTAAATATACAAACAAGAAAGAGAAACAAAAAGAAAGACGGAACAAAGAAAGGAAAGAAAGAAAGAAATACAGAAGAAAGGATGGAAGGCAGGACAGAAGTAAAGACAGAAGTAAAGAAAAGCAGAAAGAAAGCGAGTTAATAATTTGATTTCTCCACATGATAAAACATCTGTTACTTTTTCTTTTCTCAGTCCACTCTCTTTTTTTCTCTCTGGGTCTCATTAAAGGCTGGTACAGGACGAGTGTGACAGACACAGACAGGTGCTCTTCTGTTCCTCTGAGTGTCTGGAGAATGTGGGGGACTTAGTCCTTCATTTATAGCCCTACTTCTGTGTTCTGGCTTGCTGTGGGACCCAGTTAAAATTAGGAGGGTGTACCAGACCATTGTTACTGTTAGGCTGAGAAGACATATTTGACTTAGCTTGATGTGCCTACAGGCAAATAATAATAATATATTATATATATATATATATATATATATATATATATGACACACACACACTTATTAACATTTTTTAGAATCTTTCAGTTTTTGTTTAAATGGATCTGTGCACTCTGGATGTCACCGTCACTTTTATTTAATTTAACAACTAACCATGTGTCTTCCATTGGATAGCCATGCTAATAGTAATACCAATGATGATGCTATAAAAGAAAAGCGCAGAGTTAAGGCCACATGTGGTGTAGTATTTCCCCGCTCATATTTTACTGCAGGAGAGACGTAGAGACTGCATGATGTCACTCTGCTGCAGAGCCAGATGGCCGAGCGGCTCCATAATGTACTACACACCTCGTTAGAGTGACAGTCTCCAGAAAGACCCTGTCCAGATCTCGCTTGCAGCCACTGGAGCATTTAATGATGACTTCTAAAATTAAAACATGCTATTTCATTCAGATCACTGTAAATGATGTTATTTAAAGCTCTGTGCTGTGCATTTCGATTAGGGTTAAAGATCATTCCGTGGAGCAATGAGCAACAGTAGGTTTTGGTGACTATAAAAATCTGTTCAGTAAATATTTGTAAGCTTTAAGAGGAAAGCTAACCTGTCTTTTTTACCATTTGATTTGGTTGATACAATGCAAACCAAAACTGCATTAATAGCTTTCGATTAGACACATAGATTTAGATGAGACACAGATAATGAGAGGTATTGGGACAAAGACAAAAAACAGAGGTTGCTAGGTCCCTGTTTGGGTGTCCTGCTCACATGAAGCGGACCACCATGTGAGCCACCTGTTCCACTATTTTCAAGTTTATTAACTCGGAGCCAGACTTAAATTCTCGAAAAAAGTGGCTTAATAATGAACTTTTTTTCTTTTACATTTTTGTTTTAGACTTTTATTGTTAAAAAAAGTATATTTTATTTTACTTTTAATACTTTTTAATTTTAATTTAATTCTACATTTGTATTTAAGTTTTGCTTAAATGTTCAGGAACACTTTAAATTTAGAAGTGATTAAATGGTCCAAATAAATAACAAATAATAAAAAATTACTTTTTTCTAAAATGTCTTGATTTGTGTTCTACAGAATTTTCCCTTTTTGGGTGAACTGCTGCTAACTTTAAGTGGGATAAACTACCCAAAAATGAATATAATATCCTCATTTACTCACCCTCAAGTTGTTCCAAACCTCTTTCTTTCTTCTGTTGAATATGAAAGAAATATATATTTTGAAGAATGTAGGCTATCAAACGGTTGCTGGTAGCCATAGACTTTCATAGTATGGAAGAAAAAAATACCATGGAAGTCAGGATACCAGCAGTTTTGGATTCAAACACTTTTGGATCCAAAAATACATTTGAATCCAGGAATTACAATTTTGTGGCCACATGACCAAGTTCCTGTCTATAATGGTCACTCTGACCCACCCACTGGCCCCGCAGGGTCCTATAAACCTGCACCTCATAAAAGGCCATTAGCTCTGATGCTGACCAGCGCCAAACCCCTGTGAAGAACTCAAGAACCAGTTAACTTTTTGGATTCCTTGACTATACATAAATTGCACATCCTCCCGTGCACCAAGCCCTTTCTCTCTGAAGGGTTTGATAGCTATACCCAAAGAAACAGTTTTGATCCATGTCTAGACATGGCAGTTATCAATTGAGAGGCCTGTTTTATGGCCAGATGTGAATTAATAATCCAAGTCTTATGCTGTATGAGGATCACCAGAGATGACATGACTTATACAGCAGATACCTAACTTCTCATGCTTAAGAAACAGCAGCAGCCAGACATATGGAAAAATACTGAACCCCTCTGACCCGCTTCATTTTTTTTTGAGATGTTTGTCTTTGCTCCGATATAAACAGATAGTTTGACCTCTTCTCCACTTGAAATTATGTTGTAGAAGAAAGCATAAACTAATCCTTCAACCGTTTACTATGTGGAGTTAAATTCTGGAAAATTTCCCAGAATTTTTTTTTGTTTGCAAAAATCAAACCCACTTATTATTTGTAAGGAAACTAGACTGTGTTCATGTTTTCTTATATGCGATGAAACGGCTTTAACACTTTGGAATTGGACATCTATCTATCTATCTATCTATCTATCTATCTATCTATCTATCTATCTATCTATCTATCTATCTATCTATCTATCTATCTATCTATCTATCTGTCTATCTGTCTATCTGTCTGTCTGTCTGTCGTTCTGTCTGTCTGTCGTTCTGTCTGTCTGTCGTTCTGTCTGTCGTTCTGTCTGTCGGTCTGTCGTTCTGTCTGTCGTTCTGTCTGTCTGTCGTTCTGTGTGTCGTTCTGTCTGTCGGTCTGTCGGTCGGTCGGTCGGTCTGTCTGTCTGTCTGTCTGTCTATTGTTCTGTCTATCTATCTATCGTTCAATTTATCGTTCTATTGTTCGATCTAGCTATCGTTCTATCGTTTTATGTTCAATCGTTCGTTCGTGCATTCTTTCTTTCTGTCAATTGTTTGTTTATTCAATTATTTGTTCATTCTGTCGTTGGGTCTTTTTACGCTCACATGAGTTGATTTTGCAAGCAATTTAAAAAAGAAATATTTCGCAAAACTTCAATGGAAACCATTTTTTTGCATTTACAGGTCATCTTGCGTACGTAACTCACATCATCATTCTTTAATGTATTATCAACCTTATTTTTCAATCCAGAAGTAAGCAATTTTCTGTACACGCCTTGCTGCCTTGCCTTGCCTTCATTAGCTGTTGTAGGGAAATACAATGGTAAACCTGTTTGTACTACAAACCAGTGTGTTCATATGTTAAAACAATATGGTAAGAGACACCAGTATACAGTATCAAACAGCAAAACAAGCTATTTGAATAGCTAAAAATAGCTGGAAGCAGATGACACCGGAAGAAACACCTCATACATGATCACTCTCAAGTATAAGGGACTTTTCTTGCCATTAATGCTTGGATAAACCCTTATTTACACAGCACACGTCTTTACGGCTCCAACACACCTGCGCTGCTTTGCTAAAGATAAGCCTACGCCTAAGCCTCCTTCAATTAAAAATAATGGCTAGTGCGGTGGCTGTGATATACGTAAAACTACCAACATCCATCAGCAAGATTTATCGCAAGAGGAAAAAATGACATTGTATTTGCATAACATCGGTTAATGGAAATACCATCATTTAGCTATTTTTTTTTTATCAACATCGCAAAAGTTTTGTGCAAATCTGTAAAGGAAACACAGCTACTCACTAATCATTGCGTAGATTATTTGTATTTATACACACAACTTTTCACGAAAACTTCCGCCTAATTCACAATGTGCATTTGCAGATGAACTTGTTTTTATCCTCGTCCCTAATGTTAGTGGATTTGGAGTATTCTAAATAAGCGGTCACGTGCACAAGGTTAGTAATTTGCATAAAACACGCCCAGACCATCTCCATATAAGGGCTTTACGCATAACCTTTCCTTTACAGCCTTTTGACACTCTCGTCAAAGTTTAAATTCTCATTTAAGTTTTCTTAAATTTAGAATAACATTTACTACACAAAAGTTATAGTGAATTATGATTTGCTCGTGAAAACGTTTGTATGGTTTCACATACAACCTTGTGCTTTGTGAATGAGACCCATTCTTTCTATTGTTTGTTCATCCATTCAGATTGAATTTGTCCTCAGTTGATTAGATAAAGCTGTAAAGCAATTTTGCCTCTTCAGATAAAACAAAAAACCACTGCAGTTTAGAGCCAGATTTATGTTATATTAAACTGACTGCAAATCAGATTCTACTGAGAACAAAATGTCTCACAATAGGGGCCATTGCATTAAAGTAAATAGAAAGACCCCGTACAAAAATGATGAATTCAACCGTCACTGTAAGGAAATTATCAGTCGGCCTCTTTGGTGTATGCTATGCTTATATGCTTTATTGATTTTGCGTTTCTGTTTTAGTTTTGTCCTGCATCAATCACATCATAATGATCAATTTAATTTCCAACTTCATTGGCTATATCGACCCCGCAAAGCTAATTTAGCTAATGCAATTTGTATTGACCGGATATGCCCAGAAGACTAAGTGCACATTAATCACCTGTAGCTCTCCCTCTGTCCCATAATCCTCAGCATTTCCAAGCTACAACTTTCCTTTTTCTTCTGCTTTTTCTTTTTCCTCTTTCTGCTTCATTTTCTTTCCTCTTTTATTTTTCCTTCTCCTTGTTCTTTGCCTTTCTGTTCCTTAGTTTTCCTTTCTTTTACCCATAGTCCCCCTTTTCCACTTAATGCTCTTCCTTTCCTTTCCTTTCCTTTCCTTTCCTTTCCTTTCCTTTCCTTTCCTTTCCTTTCCTTTCCTTTCCTTTCCTTTTTCCTCTTCCTTTCCTTTCCTTTCCTTTCCTTTCCTTTCCTTTCCTTTCCTTTCCTTTCCTTTCCTTTCATTTTTCCTCTTCCTTTCCTTTCCTTTTTCCTCTTCCTTTCCTTTCCTTTCCTTTCCTTTCCTTTCCTTTCCTTTCCTTTCCTTTCCTTTCCTTTCCTTTTTCCTCTTCCTTTCTTGTTCCTTTTTAACTGTACTCTAAATCTGCCAGCAGTGATTACATAAACCTCCTAGACTGCCTGTATGTGCTCCTGATGATTCTCAAGGATCCTTTCTCTAGCCAGCTGCTTTCTAGACTGGCTCTTTTTTTCTCATCCAGGGTGGTTGGCTCTTACTGGCCAGCGAGGGTGACCCCTAACAGCTGCGGCCGCTCACCATGGAGTCCCGTCTGGCTGGCCTGTCTCAGTCTGTCTCTAAGGAGCCCTCTGTACTTGAGGCCCTTTCAAGACAGAAACCAGGAGAGCTATGCCTGATTTACTGTGAGATGAAAGGGAGTGAAGTCCTTGAAGGAAACTGGTTGGTCTTTTTACAAATTATATTATATCGTCGGGTGTATATTTCCGCACACCGCTTACACTGTTGGAACCTATTGTGCTTGAAATTAGGGTGGAACTGTAAAAACAACCCAGCGCTAGAAGTTATTATTATGACCTTGGTTTCCACCACAACTTTCAAAATACTCGTGTCAAAAGAAATGAGTAGCTGGCTGCAATCGCACATAGAAGCAAAACAAATAAATACTGTTAGATCATTATTTTCCCTGTAAGATGGCTGAGATACCTTTGACAGTAATAGTTATATAGATTATTGTTTGAACTAGACTAATATTTCTTGGTGGCACAGAGGTAATGTGGTTATTTGAGTGGCAGCCCGAAGGTTTAGCTTTTCTTCTTTGTTCACAGCGTTGAGCTTGCATAACGGGAACAGACCTTTGGAAGCGCAGTTAAAGAGACAAGAGGGAACATACTGATTCAGTATCCTTCACAAATTGTAAAAAAAGAAAAGAAAAAAGAAACATTTGTGCCATAGTGTCTCTAAGGTCAGGGATCTTTTAGAAAACCTGGAAACATCAGGGCATTTTAAAAGTGTTGTTTCCCAGACTAGTGGAAAAGTGAATTTCTTCTAAAATAGCCTATGTCTTCAGCAAGGAATTAGACCTTTTAAGTGCAATTTCTGTAAAATAATTTTTTAAAATCCTTATGTAGGCATCAAAAACTGGAAGGTCAGAAAGTGTGAACCCTGTAATCATGGCTGTGAACCTAATGGTTGTTAGCACGTTGCTATTCTGTTGCTAAGGTGTTCTGTGTGGTTGCATACTGGTCCATCATATCATATTGTGGTCCTTATAGTATATGATTATCTGTGGTAACCATAAAGAGATAGTTCACCAAAAAATAAAATTCTGTGATAACTTACCCTCATGTCGTTCCAAACCCATAAGTCTTTGTTTCATTTTCAAAAGACAAATTAAGCTGTTTAGAATTAAACCTGAGCCTAAATCAAATCTGTTCCATCATATAAAGCAATTGTGACTCTTCAAAAGACTTGGATTAAACTGTTCAGTTCATATGTATTGATTTTACCCGTGTGGCCTTATTGGATTTTTTGAAGTTTTGGTACTTTGACTTTCAGGGTCAGAAACCTCTCAGGTTTCTTTAAAAACATCTTAATTTATGTTTCAAAGAATATCCTAAGTCTTATGGGTTTGTACGGTGGCCCACTAGTGCACAACAGAACAGAATTGCCACAACACAATAGGTCTAATTTCATTGTGTTGTGCTAATTTCGTTTTCTTGTGGCTTGTTTCCATTGGCTTGTAGCTTGTTTTCATTGTGTTGTGCTAATTTTGTTGTGTTGTGGCTTGTTTCTGTTGAGTTGTGCTAATTTTGTTGTTGCGGTTAGTTTCCGTTGTGTTGTGCTAATTTCGTATGTTGTGGCTTGTTTCCGTTGTGTTGTGCTGATCTGGTTTGTGTTGTGGAGATTACGTTGTGTTGTACTGCACTAGGGCAGTGGTTCTCAAACGTTTTGCAGTAGCGTACCCCCTGGGGCATTTAACATTCTTCTGAGTACCCCCACTTAGACCGCAGTCACGTCTTTGCCATTAAGGGACAATATTTGCCACCTTAAATTGATTTACAGCTGCATTTTTTACCTTTAGGCAATGTTTTTCTAGCCTAATTATGTGTCATATTTTATGTCATATTCTTACCATTCCATTAAGTGTATTATTAATACAATAAATAAAGCAATAAATGATGGCAAAACAAAGTGAAACTTGTAGATTTAAAACTAAAATCGCTAGTGGCGGTAAGTCACCGTCTTAATGAGCCAGGCGTTGCATCATTCATTCAGTAAGAAAGCAAAAGGCTGTAGTTATGAATGGGTTATGAGTTATTAATCACTGACTCTCCGAGTCGTTCAAAGCTGCAGACTGATTCCTTCACTAACGAAACACCGCTGTTGCTTGGAGACGCACACCAGTTCTGTTGCGGATTTCTTTGGAACTGTTCTTATTTCATTGTAAAATATAACAAGCAACTTTGACAATATTGTTTTTAAAATGTAGGCTACATTTAAAATGTAAAATGTTCACTTAATATTACCTTTTTTTTGATGAACTGTTATTTAAAATCAATGTCACATTTGCAATCGTTTGGATATTCAGGGAAAATTGCATTCTTGCTCGTATTTTAAACATGAAACAACTCGCACAGGGTGTTTCTGTATCAACGAGGGTTTCTTAAATCTATCTCAATGTACAGTCCATCAATATTTGTTCTTCATGCTATTAAGTGCTACAAATTTACTTTAAAGGTACAATGAAACAGCGCAATTTGCTAAAGCATCATATTTAGCGGGCATCCTATTTTACGCATGCTGCTTGTGTGGATGCAGTCAGGTTTGACCGCAAAATATGAGGTCATTTAACTGTTTACGGCACTCCCATTTTCCTGTTTTTATACTAGAATATTTTATCCATTTTGCTTGTAAGAAACAAATGCTTGGTTTTAATGTTACTTTTAAGTTTAGGTAGAATTAATTGACTGCCAAAACAGCATTTTGTTCGCGTACCCCCTCCGTGCACCTCACGTACCCCCAGGGGTACACGTACCCCAGTTTGAGAACCACTGCACTAGGGCACTGTAGGTTTGACATGATGTGAGGGTGTGTAAATGAAAATGTTCATTTTTGGCTGAACTGTCCCTTTGAGACCCATTGCTTAGAAAAGCAATAGCACATCTCCACTCAGCAAGCCACACAATTTGTTGTATTATTCATGTCTGTAGCAACCAGTGCAGGACTATTTACATACCAAAGTTTAAAAACCGCTATAGTAGAATATGCTTGTCTTAGCAAGCGCCACTAATGAATAGTTTTTCATTTGAAAGCGTTTACTTCTGTCACTAAGCACAGTCGTTCTCTTTATATGAGGATTGGATCATGCGATTATGTTATTATGAGATCTTTTTAGCCTCCCTCTGCTCCTGCGTGGCCCAAATCAATGACATCACGAGTTAAATTTACAGGCAGGTCATCATGTGGCCTGGCAGGCTATGCTGCCACAGGGAGAGCATGAAATATTCCACATGTGGAAAGATGGAAAATGGCTTGTGGCTTCCTGTGGACTTCCATTGTTGGCACTGGCACTTTGGAATTCTATAATGCTGGAATTGCTTTTTGGTCTCAGTTTCGTTTATAGGTTTATAAATCCTATGATTGTTTTTGTGTAAGGATTGATGGATTATTTGGTTACCTACAGCCATGCCTTTGTGTTTAAAAAGCAATTTCCATAATGTAATGTTTAATTTCTTACTGCACCATCACGGGTTCTTGCGGTAAGGAATCTTTCTCAATAATTCCCCTATAATTTGATTAACTCATGCTTGCCAGAGTGTGATTTTCTCTCAATAGGAGATGTCGAACGGCCACTGAACGGCCACTAATTTGGATCAGGCCCCATTGTGTAAGACTTGTCACCTCTGCAATCCCCACCAATTACATGCTGTGCTCTGCAAATCCCAGGATGTATAAATGCTCAAGAACAATTAAAGCTGCTGGAACACATTATTTTTTTTGTAAGTTAATATGAAGTAAAGGAGGTATCTATCCTATCACAAGGCTGATGGAGCTGTGTGTGTTTGGGCATTAAATTATTGTCCGATTTAAAAACCTGCCTTAAGTACTGTGAGGTAGAATAATGCAAAATAATTATCCAGGAACAGAAGCAATATTTCCATAGAAGTAAAATGTGTGTTTATGTGCATACACACCATTCAAAGGTTTGGGATCAGTAAGATGTTTTTGAAAGAAGATTCCTATTCTCAACAAGGCTGCATTTATTTGATCAGCAATACAGTAAAATAGTAATATTGTAAAATATTATTACAATTTTAAATAAAATAACTGTTTAATATATTGTAAAATGTGATTTATCCCTCTAATGGGAAAGCTAAATTTTTAGCATCATTAATCCAGTCTTCAGTGTCACACGATTCTTCACAAATCATTCAAATATGCTGATTTGCTGCTCAAGAAACCAGTATTATGAATGTTGAAAACAGTTGTGATGATTCGTGAAACATGTACTATAGTGTCTTTTCTCATAATTGTTTGATGAACAAAATTTGAATAACAGCATTTATTTAAAATAGAAATCTTTTGTAATATTGTGAATGTCTTTATTGTCATTTTTGACCAATTTAATGTGTCCTTCTTGAGCAAAATATAAATTTCTTTAAAAAAAAAACACCAATAAATAAAATATAAATTCCAAACCTATGTACATTTGCATTTGTACAGTGTTTTAGCCTTACTTGCACACTGTGACTACCCTGTCCTGTAATTTAGCAATAAAATAACTCAAAATCAAACTTTTTATATCCATACACTCATAAAATAAAAGATGAAGTGGTCACTTTGCATATTGTTTGGCCTTTGTGGATTAGTTTTAATCCATTGCAGTGTACATTCCACTTTTGGTTACTTTTTGTACTATAAACAATTTTGGCACTATTTTGGGTTGCAACTTTGTTTAATGTAATATTCTGAAGGCCAAATTATAGAGCAGCATTATCCAAACACTTCTTCCTCTCCTAAGGTTTGTGCTTGTACAGTTATATGAGACCGCGGTGTCCCTGCGGGATAGTGGGGCTTTCTTGTGGTTAAGTGCTTATTAAACAATTTGGCTGGGCAATCAAGCAGGCTACAGACAGGAGAGAATAAACAGACTTCAACTCTTGATTGAGCTCCTGAGGGATTGTGCCAAACATTTTGCCTGGATCACCTTCTTTTTTTCTTCCATGATAAAACCGTCTTATTAGTTCATTGTTAGTTAACAACTTGCTAATATTTAGGAGATTTGGCTGCCTATTGTGTTTTGCTAGTCATAAAATCGGTCTTGCTTTACCAAGAGATACTTCTCAACCTTATTTAGTTTCCTGCAAAAGAGAAGAAGAACATCTGATTTGCTTGTTTGCTGTTTTATCTTGTATTTAGTTGTACAAGTTGTACAAATGTCGTTGGATTTATGTGATTTAAATCAAATCAAATTTTGACTGAAATCAGATTGTAACCACTTACGTTGCATTCAGCCAGTAGACAGTCATTTCCATTAAAATGGGACTTTGCACATACACAGGCACATACAGTGTGTTCCAGTGCACAAATCACAGCCTGCGTACATGCAAATTGGGTAAGAGGGCACAAAGAGAGAGAGAGTGTGTGTGTGTTAATCCCCTCTCTGCTAATAGAAGCCAGGTGGTGTGTGTGTGACTGTAAATGTTTTCCCATGGATTTCTGTGGTTGGTTGAACAGATTCTGACTTGACAGCATTACATGCTTTGTCATACTGCAGTCTGAAACAATAGCATTCACGGACCCCCTCTGGCCCCTTCATGACGTCTGTTTGTGTGGTGTGTGTATGTCGAACTCTTTTGTGTGCTAGTTTACATTAGTTTACTATGCTAAGTAGATAGAGTCATGCTGTGTTCACAGAATAATCACAAGTGGCTTACAAATACAGTGGCTGTTGATTCTGTTACACACTCACTTGAACTTGAATCACACTGAAATATTGCTTTAAGGTCTTTCCTCCTCCCTCAAGCCCCATATACATTACATTTGTGATTTTTCCCTGGAAAACTGCAGCCCTGGCTTGGGAATATTTGCTCAGGAAATTTATAGTGCATGCATAAGATGGGCCCATATGTGTGAGTGGGAGCAAAAGAGTGGTTGGTGGAGAATTCCACGCCTTGAATGCATTAGACTGGGAAGCGTGATCCCCCTGGAGGATACTTGGAGCTTGGCCTGGGACCTCACGGCCAAGTGAGGGGGCCAATCGGAGCCCAGCTTCTCAACATCTGGGCCTTTTCTCATTCCAGCTCAGTGGCCAGTCTGGAGATCAAGTCTCTGGGCTCGTAGCCAAATAAACAAGAGGTGCAAGAGAAGATCACATGCGGTTTCATGTATAATTCATAGCGTAGATTAAATGAAACCGCTTACTGTGAACACACAGCTATTTTGCACCTTAAAGAGGAACAGCAAAGTGCGTTGTATTTACGTATGCAGTCTAAAGGGTCTGTTTGGAGAGAAGATAAGAGCTTGACGGGGTCTTGCTAAAACAAGCAACCCCATTGGGTTTGTGTGGACAGCCATTCACGTTCTAACAGCCACTTCCTCTTTTACGTCACTGCTTCCTGTGTGTATTCTCCTATAGTCTAGCCATAATAATCTTCTCCGTATTAACAATCTTATTCCCAAATGATATTGAAGACATCATGGCAAAAGGAATTTACTGATTAATTTGATACATCTGTTTGTTTTTTACATTTATTCTATTTGTTCAGTCACGAGTTAATTCTGAATTGTTGATTCTTTTGATTCATTTGATTCATTCATTTATCTGCCTGTTCATAAGTTTATTCCGTTGTTTTTTTTTTCAGTTCATTGTTTCATTGTTTCAGTCACATGTGGCTAGCAAATATTAGAAAGACCGTTAATTCTGTTGCTATTAATTGATCTATTCTTTGATTCAGTTGTTTGTTTGTTTATTCATTCATTCTGTTCATTCAGGCAAGCAAACTGTTGATTCTATTCTATTATTTCAGTGATAGTCATTGATTGTTTGTTTGTTCACTTCATTCAGTCACAAATAATTAACAAATATTATAGTGACTGTTGATTTTGTCATTGTTCATTGACTGACTGATTCATTCATTCATTGATTCAGTTCTTTGCTTGTTTGTTCATTCCGTCATTTATTTTCTTCATTGAATCACAAGTTACAAGCAAAACACGGCAAACACTGATTATTTTACGATTCATTGATTCATTCATTCATTTGTTTGTTCTTTTTGCTCAGTTTTTCTGTTTGTTCAGTCACAAGTTACTAGCAAAAACTAGCTGTTGATTCTTTTACTATTCATTCATTCAGTCTGTCATAAATTCACAAATGGTTAACAAATATTACATTGGCTATCGATTCGGTTATTATTCATTCATTCATTGATTCATTTGTTCATTTATTCTCTTTGTTTAATCACAAGATACAAGGAAAATATTGCACTAGCTGTTGATGCTCTTACTATTCATTGATTCATTCATTAAATCACAGTTTTTTGTTGTTTCTGTTCAGTTGTTCTGTTTGTTCAGTCACAAGTTACTAACAAAAATGCAGTAGCTGTTGATTCTTTAACTGTTCATTGATTCATGTTTGGAGAGGAGAGCTTGTCAAAAATGAGCTTCCTCATTTACGTCACTGCTCCCTGTGTATCCTCCTAGTCTAGCCATAATAATCTCCTCGATATCAACAATCTTATTCCCGAATGATGCCGAGAACATCACAGCTAAAGGAATGATAGCGTGGAGCCATGAGCATGGGGCTTCCTGTCAAAGGCTTTGATCAGGAACCTAACCCGCGTGACCCCATTACTGAGCGCAGGACCAGACAGCGACTAAAGGCTTGCGTTAAATAGGCCCAAATATCTTTAAATGAGGAATTTCGGCATTTGAAGAGCCATGTGGTTTCAATTGCGTACTTCGACGCTGGTGAGAATGCAGGGACACCAGCTTGGCTACTGTGCAAATGTGCTGCCTGGCAGAAGTCCATTGAGTTTTCATGATGCTCAAGCTCAACCATCTGTATGACATTCATATTCTCCCTGGCAAACGTTGAGCGTTTACGCTGTAATTCTGTGAAATTAATTATTCAATTACTTCATATAAGCACTCGTAGATCCACATCTGGGCTCATTTCTTTCACAATATCCATTTCGGGTTTAATCTCTAAGATCAGTTTATTTAATGAGACATTTGGAACGGTTATGAACGTATCAGGTTGTATATAGTGTAAGTTATGATTTAATGCTTTCTGGTTATTTCATTGTAGACTGCTTGAAATGCGACGTGAAAGTAGATGACACGTTCAGCATCTACTGTTTTGACAGCGAGGCTGAGAGTCATCAAGGTTGTGCTGACCGCTGGTTTGGGATTTTGCTCCGTGGGCTGGTTTTATAATGGAAAGCCTGTGCTGAAGTTTAAAGTGATGGGTCTCTCGAAGAGATCAGTTGCTGACAGACAGGAGATCAAGGGCTCAGAACAGCCAGCTGGAGCAGTGATGGAGTGAGACAGTTGCTGAGGTGGACAGACACGACCTGACTTTGCAGTATTAAACGTACAGCAGTCTGCGTGTTAGACAAATTAATCTGAGAATAGAAAGCTGTAGGTCATCATTTATATGGTCTTCATTTTGTAATCTTGAGACTTCAAGCTAGACATTGAGGTTAGTTAAAAAAAAAAAAAAAAACACTCACAGAGGTCTACCAATCTCTATAAATAAAACAAATAAATAAAATGTAAAAAAATAATTTTACACTATATGGAGTTCTAAAATACATATGATTAAAATAAATACATGATTTATATTATAATAATATAATTTGTATATATTTTATATATAAAATATATACATTTTTTAGTGTGTGCCTGATAAAAATAAATGTGTCTAAATAATAATAATTAAAAAAATAATTTTACACTATATTGAATTCTAAAATACATACATATACACTCACCGGACACTTTATTAGGTACACCTTGCTAGTACCGGGTTGGACCCCCTTTTGCCTTCAGAACTGCTTTAATTCTTCGTGGCATAGATTCAACAAGGTGTTGGAAACATTCCTCAGAGATTTTGGTCCATATTGACATGATAGCATCACGCAGTTGCTGCAGATTTGTCGGCTGCACATCCATGATGCGAATCTCCCGTTCCACCACATCCCAAAGGTGCTCTATTGGATTGAGATCTGGTGACTGTGGAGGCCATTTGAGTAAAGTGAACTCATTGTCATGTTCAAGAAACCAGTCTGAGATGATTTGAGCTTTGTGACATGGTGCATTATCCTGCTGGAAGTAGCCATCAGAAGATGGGTACACTGTAGTCATAAAGGGATGGACATGGTCAGCAGCAATACTCAGGTAGGCTGTGGCGTTTAAACGATGCTCAATTGGTACTAAGGGGCTCAAAATGTGCCAAGAAAATATCCCCACACCATTACACCACCACCACCAGCCTGAACCGTTGAGACAAGGCAGGATGGATCCATGCTTTCATGTTCTTTACGACAAATTCTGACCCTATCTGAATGTCGTTGCAGAAATCAAGACTCATCAGACCAGGCAACATTTTTCCAATCTTCTGTTGTCCAATTTTGGTGAGCCTGTGTGAATTGTAGTCTCCGTTTCCTGTTCTTAGCTGACAGGAGTGGCACCCGGTGTGGTCTTCTGCTGCTGTAGCCCATCTGCTTCAGGGTTCGACGTGTTGTGCGTTCAGAGATGGTATTCTGCATACCTTGGTTGTAACGAGTGGTTCTTTGAGTTACTGTTGCCTTTCTATCATCTCTAACCAGTCTGCCCATTCTCCTCTGACCTCTGACATCAACAAGGCGTTTTCGTCCACACAACTACCGCTCACTGGGTATTTTCTCTTTTTCGGACTATTCTCTGTAAACCATAGAGATGGTTGTGCGTGAAAATCCCAGTAGATCAGCAGTTTTTGAAATACTCAGACCAGCCCGTCTGGCACCAACAACCATTCTACGTTCAAAGTCACTTAAATCCCCTTTCTTCCCCATTCTGATGCTCGGTTTGAACTTCTCTATCTATCTATATGGGGTGATCCCGAACAGTCGAAGATTCGATGCTTCGAGCCTTATTCGACTCCCAATCAGTCGAATATTCACGGGGTGTTATGCTAAATCATGCAATTTTGACTATATGGGGGTGCTCAAATGTCTGATTTCGCATATCTACCGGTTTTCTCCCAATAAGTTAATATACAGCACCTATTAAAAATAATGCTGTAAATAAGAATCTGAAAAGAAAGAAGCTTTAAATAAACATTTTAATGTGCGTGAATAAATCCAACCAACCTAATAGATTTAATTTAATTTTATTTCCCCCCATTTTAAATTCTTATTATCCAATGAAAGTTTACATTTTTGTGAATTTTTTAAATAAAAGATCAAAAGGATTAACAATGCAGATTAATTTTCACAGCCTTCTTTGATCATATTTACCAAGGGTGCTGATATTTTTGGCCATTACTGTATATGTATGTGCTTATATATATATATATATATATATATATAAATAAAGTACACACTCACACAATGCACTTGCTTTTTCCAAAATTCTATATCGGTCAACCTCCAATTCATAGTCCTTTCTTTAGGTGGTCAGACAGTCGTATCTCCAAACCAGGCATTCCATTGCAGATCCCGCAAGAGGGGAAATGTTTGGCCCTGACCTTTGACCTTTGACACGTAAGCTGAAGCACAGCAGATGACCCTCATGTTCTCCCGGGAGGTTTTTCCCATCATATGACTCCATTAGTGAATACAGCTCAGGCACATTAACACTCACCTTGATAAAGGCCACACTCGTACCCGTTTCCTACCTAGACACATGACTGGCTGCGTAACACTGTTCCCTCAGATCTCTAAAGACAACAAATAATGCACTGCTTTGTTAATATGAAGCTAAACTTCTTTCTTTTAATAACAAATCCTCGATTCAGGATGAATAGACTCTGAATCAGTTAAGAATTTCACTGCATGCAGTAGTCGTTTATATGAAAGTATTCATTTCTCCATTAGACTCGCTTTTTGCCATCACCTACCATCTCAGCTTGGATCAACTTTTGACATTACAGACAGAAAACCTGTCACAAAAAGCAATCTCCTCTGTTATGATGATAATGCCATGCTGAGTGTAAAATGGAAACCATAGAGGCTCATAATTAAATGAGCCATCAGTGTTCATGGTATGTCTATCCTTCCTCAGCATGACCATTTATATATACAGTGGGTATGGAAAGTATTCAGACCCCTTTAAATTTTTCAGTCTTTGTTATATTGCAGCCATTTGCTAAAATCATTTTTTTCCTCATTAATGTACACACAGCACCCCATATTGACAGAAACACACAGAATTGTTGACATTTTTGCAGATTTATTAAAAAATAAAAACTGAAATATCACATGGTCCTAAGTATTCAGACCCTTTGCTGTGACACTCATATATTTAACTCAGGTGCTGTCCATTTCTTCGGATCATCCTTGAGATGGTTCTACACCTTCATTTGAGTCCAGTTGTGTTTGATTATACTGACTGGACTTGATTAGGAAAGCCACACACCTGTCTATATAAGACCTTACAGCTCACAGTGCATGTCAGAGCAAATGAGAATCATGAGGTCAAAGGAACTGCCTGAAGAGCTCAGAGACAGAATTGTGGCAAGGCACAGATCTGGCCAAGGTTACAAAAAAAATTCTGCTGCACTTAAGGTTCCTAAGAGCACAGTGGCCTCCATAATCCTTAAATGAATGACATTTGGGACGACCAGAACCCTTCCTAGAGCTGGCAGTCCGGCCAAACTGAGCTATCGGGGGAGAAGAGCCTTGGTGAGAGAGGTAAAGAAGAACCCCAAGACCACTGTGGCTGAGCTCCAGCGATGCAGTCGGGAGATGGGAGAAAGTTGTAGAAAGCCAACCATCACTGCAGCCCTCCACCAGTCGGGGCTTTATGGCAGAGTGGCCCGACGGAAGCCTCTCCTCAGTGCAAGACACATGAAAGCCCGCATGGAGTTTGCTAAGAAACCAAAACACAAAGTAAATTACAACTCTATCAAACTATAAAATTAAAATATGAACTAGAAGAATATCTCGAGTGTCAAAGACACAAAGCAGAGACAGATCCTGATCAAGTACAGGCTCAGTGAGCACAGACTAGCCATCGAGACCGGCAGACACAGAAAGAGCTGGTTACCCAGAGAGTGTGTGTTCACTGTGAGACAGGAGAGATCGAGACAGAGACACACTTCCTACTTCACTGTTACCAATTTAAATCAATCAGAGACATATACATCAACAAATTCACAAACATCATAAAGAACTTTACAGCCATGAATGAAGAGGAACAAATAAAGATACTAGGAGAGATACTAGACAGACAGCAGCACTGACTGCGAGATATGTGTGTGTGCCACAGCCAGAGAGACAGCAGGTGAACGTGTGTAATGTGTGTAACGTGTGTATTATGTCTGACCTCAGTGTGTTTCCCTACTATCTACCACAG